>NC_057838.1:26250000-26875000 GCF_910594005.1 Cervus elaphus
ATGGCTACTGCTCTGGACAGTGCAGAGTTCAAATTCCAGTTCTGTTTCCCTAGCTTATAACCTGAGCAAATGGAAGTTACCATGTGGATGACTGACTCTCACCACCACTGTTGTTGCTGCCACTATTAAGAGGATGTCAGGACTCAGAGAGGTTGAAGGGTCTGTCCAGGTTGCCGCACGGGTGCACCACAGAGTGGGATTCGCGTCTCCCATTTTCATTCCCGCAGGGCCTTTCTTATTACCAAGTTAAGCAAGGGCCCGAATACCCCAGAAGGGCAGGAAGAATCATCTGTCCACTGAAAAATGAGTCCTCTGCATATGTTTGTGATTGGTATTCACATAGATTCCACAGTGGTTAATAAAACATAAATTTGTTTAAAAATATGACTAATATTATAGTAGCTTTTTATTATTATGCAGATTCTTAACCAACAGATACTAAAAGTACAGCTACTCTCCTGTGAGGTATCTTAGAATTCTTTAACATTGAAAAGCCATCCTCATCCTCTTTGTTGAAAATGTCATTAGCACCTCCTTCTTAAAACATAAACAAAAGAAAGACATGGGATACATACACACAAAAGAATTTAGTATCTAGAGAAAACAGTGATGCAAGAGACCTCATAAATCAGTATATATTCCAGGTACATTAGCTAGGAAAAAAACACATGAATGGTGGTTTTAACCAAATGGGGTTTATTTAAACTCAGTTAATAGAAAAGATCAATGTATAATTCCCGAAAGGATTCTGTAACAATCAGCAACTATGAGTAATAAAGCTGAGTTTAGTTTTAAAAAACAAATCACACATATTCAAAATAGGTAAAGCAAAGCTTTAAGGCAGATTCTGTGAAAGATTTCAGAATTTTAGAAGAGTGGCCCTCAATAGTGTGAATATAACCCAAATGGTGCCTGTGAGGATCTATTGGGATGAGGAAATAAAATAACTGCAACTACTATATTGACTTTTTTCCTAAAAAAGAAACCAAGTTTCATTGATATTTAATATATGTATTGACAGCAGTACATTATATAATTTAAATAAATAGACATCTAGAGAGCTTATGCCCCCAAATTATTTTCCTAATCAGATTGCGTAACTTAAAATATTTAGACATTTTTATTTTAGAAGACAAGCTCAGGTTAAACCTGAAATATGATGTGATTATTAAAAACAAGACAAATATGGAATCTTAGCTATATTAGTTAGCTTTTCTCCTTAACAAACCACCCCCAAATGAGTTGGTTTACAACAACCATTTTTTAAAATTTTAGAACCTGCACAATGTTCCTCATTCTAATGTAAGAATACGGGTTCTGAAAACCTAAGTCGTATGAGCAAAGGTTGAAAGAATTGGGATCGTGATGCTATGCAAAGAGATCTTTCACAGGAAAGAGGAATATGTGTGTGAGACACATACAATCTTGATTTCTTATAGCTTAGATTCTAATACAATTTATACTGGAAGGAAAAATATTTTGAATGGATGATCCCTTGAAGCAACAGAAATTAAAGCATGTTTTTTCTTTCTCTAATTGATTTTACAAATACAGAACTATATGATTTCAGAGAGGTCCATTTGTGTGGAACGACACAGTCGGCTAACATAAAAATTACTGGAAAATCCCAGAGGAGATGGATTTATTTCATACTTATCAACTTTCCTCATTTTTATGAGAATTGGCTATTTCTTTCTCCTCTTTTTATGAGAGAAACAATACAGTCTTTGTTTCTATTTCTCCCCCCCCCAATTCAAATTCTATAAATGTAAATTTAAAATATGGGCAGATTTGAAAATGGATTATGAAGAAAACGCTTTAGCATAAACAAAAGGAAGATGGAGTAAAACGCATGTCCATCACTGCATGAGAAATGGTGTGACAAATACACAGTACTTTTGTCTAGAGAATCGTGGTGACTCAGAGTATCGTGGTTCACCTGAAAGAAATGTGTAAAGTAAAATATATTTAAACAAAAACCCATGCAAATGCTGTGTCCCTTCTGGATACACCTGGAACAGTGTTCTGTTTCAATAATTTTATATCTTCTCCTAGAAATAAAATTTCTGCGAAGCTAAATCAAAATGCTATTTAAAAGATCTATGCCTTGTTTAAGAAACTAATCTACTTTATTGTAAGATTTAGAATTAAAATTTAAAATCATCCAATAAAATAAATTTGAGTAACCCAACAACCTTGAAAATTTATATCAGTGATAACATTTATATTTTTTTGGCTTTTAAACAAACAACCAACTAAGCCTGCAATGAAATCAGAAATGTCATTTCTTTTGGTAGCATTGTTAGGAGAAAACTCAGAAATGACTGTATCCTTACTCAAAGAGAATTTTTTTTTTTTGGTCAAGTGGTTAAAAAAATCAATCTATATGTTCTCCCCCTTATCTAGGCTTAAAGTTATTTTTTGCTGAGTGGTGCAAAATGGAAAATGGACATTTGCTTCTGGCACTGTGACCTTCTCCAGGCCCTGTCCACACTGCCCTCTCTGATTCAGTGTATTTCTGGAACACACTTGTGATACAACCAGCAACCGTTCTCCATAAACACTCAACTTGACAGCAAATGAGAGTTTTTAAAAAAAAAAAGTCTCTCTTTCTCATTAATGAAGAGTGCCACACTACAAACACATTTCCTTTTTTTTGTAAGATGATTTTTAAAAAAGAGACTAATTATCTTTAAAAGATGGGGTACAGCTCAGCCCTGTAATTTTCCTTCTGGCTATATACATGAATACACTAATTTTTGTTTTAAAACCAATAGAGTTCTTAAATATTATGAACTATTGCTGAGTTTTAAAAATAAATCTATAGCTGGTCCATACATTTTCCAACTAAGACACAGCATCAAACCTCCATATATTTAAGAAAGCTATGTACACCTGTATACATACACACTTATACACATACACACAGATCCAACTGAACACTTAGCCACAGATGACTAGACCATTTGAGATATGTTGGTAGGGGATGGGGGAAAGGGGCTGGGGAGGACTTTTTTTTTTTTTTACAATAGGCACGCATAATATTTACTGAACAAGACATTTTGCTCTGTATTTTTTTTTTTTTTAATCTGGGGGGAATCATTTTATTTAGGCTTTCTATGGCATGGGTTACTCAGTTCACAGCAGAGGCACCTGCAGCAAATTAATTTGTTGTAGCACATTAATTATCTCATAGCTTCTATTTAGGCTGCAGCTGTTGCTATTATGTTAATAATATTTTTTATCACCACTGTATACAACAGGTTATGGCAATAATAGAAATCCCTCTCTTTTTTTTTGCACCCCCCCCTCCCTGTTGTTTCTATGTTTCTGTGTCAGAAGGGAAGGCTGGAAGAAATTTAGGCAAATTAAGCCCCACAGCACACTATAATTTTCTATTTCTGAACTGATTTGTGAGAGAATGGGTAACTGAAATTAGCAAAGAATCACCCCACACAAAGATGGCGCGTGCAGAATTTGTGAGAGCGAAAAAGAAGACGAAGGAGAAGCAACAGAGGGACGGAAGACTGCAGTGCTGGGGTGGTGAGTGTTTGGATGGGGGCGGGGAAAATGCTGCAGTTTTCATGAAATAATAAGGTGGGGGAAAAAAGGCATACAAAGAGTAGGTTTTTCATTGTTTGTAAAATATAAACACAGATGAATTCTGTCTTTGGTTTGTTCATGCTTTTCACTCTGCACAGCAGGGATGTTCTTAAGAAGTTGCCCTCTGCGAAATTTCACTAAATGGGAACCGTGGACCCTGCATGATGGGATTATAATCACACCAGCCACTCCTTTTACATAATTTTTTGTTTAAGATCCAGTAAGACTCCCTGTTTTTAATATATATAAAGCGATAGACCTGGATATGTCGATAAACTGAGGGTTTGCGTCCCCATAGCCTCAGTGCAAGCTAAAACAAAAAAACCCGGTGGTATCACATCTACAAATCTCAATGGATTCAAAAACAATATGAAAATTTTTTTAGCTGACAAGAACATGTCTGCTGCCTGCAGTCCCTGCAATAGCTCACCATGTTGCCTACTAACCGAAAGATCAAAAATTATCGATTTCATGGCGCTGCGTGCTCTGGAAAGGAAAAGCTACTTTAAAATTTGCATTGTTTAAGAAATGAGTTAAAAGAAAAGAATTATTTTCTTTTTCCTGAACAGTTTGGAATGTGAAAATGGCATGTTATAATCTTATCCATGATTTACTATAATTCCATTATTTTTAGCAGCTGGAGTCCAGAAATGATTTTTTTCGATGAATTTAGGATTTTGCCGCAGTATACATCTGCAGTCCCAGAATCCTCCGGTAAGTTAATCCTTCTTTCGATGGGAAACGCCTTTAACCTTCTCGTGAATGAAATATCTGCAACCATTTTGAAATTTTTAATAGAGGAGGGTGTGTGTATATGTGTGTGTTTGTGTGTGTGGGGGGGTTATGTCTCCAAAGCATGATTTTATAGCAATGCAGCGGTATTTGTCTTAGTTCTTAGAAACATTGAGAAAACACCTTTGTGCTCTTTGAATATCATGGATGATGTCTCCATTGCTTCTCCTTACACTTTCTATGGTAGCATTAGAAAGTACTTCCTTAGTATGGCAAGGACTGTTGTGTCAAACTAGTGAAGGCCTGCAGAACACATAACTCCAAGCACGAAAAGTGTGCTTGGCACATCTGAAGTGGCCATGAACATAACTACCACGGCTGCTGCCACGCCACCACCATGGCCATCGCCTCCCACCACCTCCACTGCCCCTCCCTCGTTCCGCAGTGCACATCAGACACAAGCTTTCCACAGTGACTTTCTGCCGAATTTGCCCACTGGGTTCCTAGATGACTTCTGTGTGCAGGAATAGCCAACCATGTCGTCTGACATGAGGTATTTACAACTACTTAGCCTGTTCAGCTGGAAAGAAATCAAAAGATAACACTGAAGTCTGAGATGATGGATTGCAAATGAAAAGCCCCCATCCATAAAGAGCCCACTTGATGAACTGCTAATGAAAAGGCTGATTCTAATTTTTGTCCAGTCTTTGCAGGTTGTCTGAAAAGAAAAAATTTTCAGTCAGCCTTCTTAGAGAGTTGGCATTCATTGTTTATAAACGTATGGAATATTATTTCGTCTTACCTTTCTGCGGGGAGAGGATTCTTCCCAAGGAGATTCAGATTGTCCAGAAGAGACCACACCCTCGGTTCACTGTTTTCTACTGTTTCTTTTCAAGGAGGGCTTATTAACAATCACAATTATACATTCATTTAGGGGTCCTCATCAAAAGGAGCCAGGCATCCATTTCTTTCTCTCTAAAGGAAGCTCATTGTTTTAGCGTTCAATAAATGTTTAATTAGTGGATCTGATAGATTTAACCATCTTGAAAAGTAAACGGGCCTTCTTGACAATGTCGCCTTGATCAGCATTCCTGTCCGAAGTGCAAAAACAATCTGGGCATTTATTTCTTTGCCTAAAAGGTGATTCAAAGGCACATATTTTAGTGAAGGGACGCTGTACCTTCCTTTAGCTTCCATGGAGTCACTGCTGGGTGTGCCAACGGTCTGATATCATGACAAGCAGTACTTTCTCTGTTAAACCAGCTGGAGACCCTTTTGGTTTCTAGGAACACAGCCTGAAATTTAGGACCATTTGTCCTCTGCAGTTTCACAAAATGGATTAATTTACGTCAAACTCAAGTGGCTGGCTCTGGAAGGAAAATGTGTAAGAAGATAGTCAAGGATTTTTTATGAATGTATGACCCAAGTTCAGTTGTTAAACATCATTTTTACAAAATCATTTCACCAACTCCTCAGGTATTTTGATGCTTGTATTTCTTGTTGGTTTAATGATAATACTTGTCTTCATTTCAGAGAAACTATTCATCTCATATTTTTGGTGAGACAATTGGAACAATTTCTATTTGGGGGGGGGATAAGCAAATAAAAATTCAGAGCAATTTGTTAAATTCAACTAATTTGTCTGAGTGCTAGTTACCCAGTAGTTCTTCAGTACACTTAAATGTAATGCAAAAAATAGCTTGCTGCATTGTTGCAAAATTTTACATTTCCTTTACTAACATGTGTTTGCTTAAAGTATTACTAGGGATTTTAAATATTAATTATAAATTTAGATTAAGATATCTAAATTATAAACAAATGCTTCAATTATTTTGTCATCTAAAAAGAGAAATATGAATATAGGAGAGTTTTTATCCTTTAGATGTTCTAATGGTGTAAATATTTCTTAATCAGTTTTAACGGTGTGCCTTGTTCAGCAAAACAAAAAGCAAAAACTGAACACAGAAAAAGGAAACCTCTGTTAAAAAATTAATATTTATTAGTCATCTGATTTTACATGTATGACTTTAATCAACTGCATATTCTTTAACTCCATATATGAAGATTAAAATTGGGGACCAGTACCTGAAAAATGATATCAATACTTTTATGTTAGAAACACTGCTTTGATGAAGTATCTTTTTCTGCTCAATCTGTTCAAATTATGACCAGATGATTAACCACAACCATCCTCTACTCTTAATTCTACAGAACTACTAGCAAAGACACAAATGAGAAAGTCATTGTAGACAATGGATCTCACTGTACATCATTTGAGTCTTCGGACTTCTTCCACTGCAGGGGCCCACCACAGCTATGGTGATAGACAGCAGTTAACATTATCACTGGTATATAATAAAATATAATTAAGACAGGGGGAAAATTGAATTTTTAAAGAACATGTTGGCCCTGAAGCATTAGCTATGCCTAAAACTGCACAAGCTACTCCACAATTGAATGAGAGGGTTTCCTGCAGTACCTATGTATAAAGACCTATTGTTTGCATGCATTAATTACAAGGATAAAAGCCTCAAGATAACTTTCACTGTTGCTTTTGGTACTCTCTCCATTGTTTTGGAGGAAAAATAACCATCTAACAATAGACTAGAGAAAGTGAACCGATCATAATTGGTTCAACTTTGACAAACACCAAACCTGCCGATTACAATGGAGACATTTCCAAGGGAAAAGAAGACCCAACTCCAGTCTATTCAGACGAATTAGAAAATTTTTTGAAGAATAGAAAATGAATTTTAAAAAATTCGAAGCTGCCTAATGTATAGCTCTTTCCATAAACAACGAACTTGGATTTCTCAAATAAGTAATACCCTAGAAATGAACTTAGAATGAAAGAAAAAGCCTCGCCCCTCAATATGTTGATCCTTGGTAGCAAAGTGGAACCAGTTAAAAATGGAATCTGTAAGAATTAGCCTAGTTGACAGGGCTGTGGAGTTAGTCTATGTCTATCAGTCATCTATCAGTCATATTTGTTCAGTTAGGGACTCCTAAGGACTTGTTGAATTGCAGGCTAGGCGCCTATCCTAACGAGAGTTTGCAGCCTTCGCGAGCGGGGAAAGCCGGCGGCTCGGCCGGGTACTTCATTCCCAGATTCAAGATGAACAGCCGGCAGGGATGCGAGATCCACGATCCGGACCGTGGGGGGCTCTGGGGTGATGTGCGGCTCGGCTGCGAGCCAAGTCCTGCAGAGAGCTTGGGGCCCAGACCGCAACGACAGCGGAAGCACGAACGCGCCGGGGTCCCCTGACCGGGAGCAGGGCGGCGGCGCCCGGCAGAGTCCAGAGCGGGTGGGCCTAGACCTCAGCTCCGGCATCGCCGCCGACGCCCCGGCCCTGAAGTTTCACCCTCCCGGGACGTGTGCCGCCTGCCCCTGAGGGCCGGGGTCCCGATGCCGCCTCCCGCGGGTAGCCGGCAGCGCGCAGCCAGCACCGCATCTGTTCTCATGGCCCGGGGCATGCGCGAGGCCGGGGCGTCGGGCTCGGGACAGTGGAGAATACCGGTGTCGCCCTCCCTCCAGCCCACCCCGGCTCGCGGAGACCCGCGCCTCCCTGACTCGGACTACCGCGCCCTGGGGGTCTGCCCTCCAGTCCCGCGCGGCGGGGCAGCGCCGGCCTCAACCTGGGAGAGCGCCCGCAGAGCGCGCGGGCGCCCCTCCCCTGCCCCGGGCTGGCGGACGGCGGCGGCGGCGGCTGCGGCGGCTGCGGCGGCAGCGGGCGGCTCCTCGGCGCGGGGACTACTTTCCGCCGCCCGCCCGCGCCCCGCCCCTTGTCCTCGCGCGGCGGAACGCTCCGCGCTGCGCCGCTGGCGGCAGGATACAGTGAATCCTGCGCGACTTATAAGAGCTCCTTGTGCGGCGCCATTTTAAGCCTCTCGGTCTGTGGCAGCCGCGCTAGCCCGGCCCCGGGAGCGAAGAGCGAGGGGAGGCGGAGACGGAGCAAGGTTCGAGGAGCAGCTCCGGTCCCGTCGAGCCGCCAACGCAGGCCGAGGACGGTCCGACTCCCGCCGCGGGAGGAGCCTGTTCCCCTGAGGTGCTTGGGCGCTCCTTTCCTTACCCGTCTGGGGCTGCTCCGGTTCCCGCTTCGGAGCCAAACTTCGTCGCGGGCGCGCGGTCCCGGCGGCGGCTGGGAGACGACCCGGCGCAGCCCGAGGCCCCGGGGTGGGGAGCGGGGGCCGGTGTGGGCTGGGGGCGCCGGGGAGGTGGCAGAGGCGGACCGCGCCCGGGGGGCGGAGGGCGGCGGCCGGGCCCGGTTCCGGTCGCGCGGCTCCTTGGGGGCCCCGGAGGTGCCGCTCTCGGGGAGGGGGCGCCGCGAGGGCGCGTCCGGGAGGTCGGGTGGCCAGCGGGGTGGGCGGGTGGGTGGAGGGGGCTGTGGTTTCCGTCCCGGGCTCAGGCCGCGGCTGAGTTTGGGGGAGGGACCCTGCGCCTCGGGATGCGCCGGGGCCGGGGTGGGGGGCGGGGTGGGGACGGGGGACTCCGCCTTCACGGCCTCCGCGGGGAGTTGGGGTGCGGGCGCTGGGCCTGGGACGCCACGTGAGGTCCTATCTCCAGGTTCCTTTTTTCGTGCTTAAGGATGATTTTTTTCGAGGGTTAATAAGAGGTTAGTGATTTTTAATGGCCTGCTGGTGTGAGTGCGCTCGTTTAAATCGGAGCAACTTTAAACCTTAGAGGATCCAAACTGTTAGTGCAGACTGTGCGATGCGCCAGGAGGATTTGCACAGATAAAAATCCATATCTTGCATCTATATTTTCTTGTACGGTGCAGGTGAGTGAAAGCGGGCGTGCAAGGGAGGTCCTGGGAAAAATAAGGGCGAGGGCGGCTGGCTTACTGTCTCTTATCAAGTGACCCAGAGGACTCGGCCTGAGACTGCTTCGATACTTGTGTTCCTGGAGATTCTTTATTCAAATAGTTTCACGGCAACTAAACTTGATTTTGAGAGCACTTTTCAGCGGGGTGAATTTTCCCCTCGCTACGAAATGGCCCGCAGGAAATTCGAGCGTTGCAACTTCGTTCCGTGTTTTGTCTGGAGAGAGGACTTGGAACTGAGACTTTCGAAGTTCGCTTTTCACAGCCTTCTCCTGAGTCCACTAAACTTGAAAGCTTTGCCAGACGGGGTGTAGTTGTTTGCTTCGGTTTCTTTTCGGTGTTGGAGGGAGCATTGTCTCCTACTTTGTATCCTCCAGACATCTGTGGTCTCCCCCCACCCCCACCCCGGGTTTGTGAGTGGTGAATGAAGGGAGACTGGTCTGCTGGTATGCAGAGGTCGGCAAAAGGAAATCGAGGAGTGGTTTTAGTGAAACGAGAGCTTTGTGTCGTGAATAGTGGTGGCTTAGACTAGACAGCAGCTTGAAGAGACGGCTCGCCTTTGATAAAGTCTGGGCTGCTGTTTTTCAGATGGCTAAGTTATAAAGTATTTTGTCTGGAACTTAGGAAGCCGTTTCATTCTGTCTCGGTGTACATTCAGTACCTTTGGCTATCTTCCTGTTAACGTGTTGTCTTAAGAGATACTGGACATAGCTTGAAAAAAATTTTTTTTTAATGTTTCTGTTTAATATCTGCTTAGATTAGTGACAAACTTTTGTTTGGGAGGCATTTTTTTCGGTCTGAACTGAGGCGGCTGCTACATTTATTTTTACATTTAAGCGCACAAATCTCTGGGTTTTAAAAAAAAGGTGCCATTAATGTTTGCGAATATCTTTTCACAAAATGTGATTAATTTGCGTCCAGTATTCATTATTTTGACCTAGTCTTTGTTCTGAAGGCCATGTACAAGGCCCTAAAGTGATTGCAACAGTAACTTGAAAAACTTCCAGGAGACTATTCTATAGGATTAAAGGAATGCTGAGACTATTCAAGTCTGAAGTCCTTGAGGGGGAAATTGAAAAACTGTGCCACAAAGTTTAGTATAGCATGTAACTTAGAGTCCTTGCAGAGTTCTAGGCTTGAGATTTCCCCAGAAGCTAGAGCAGTCATTTAAAATTGCTTTCAAGAAAAACCAAATGTTAGAAAGTGCCTTAAAAAAGTAAAACATTTAGTAGTGTTCAAGTGTCAGTAAGTATCCAGAAGTTTTATTTCTTTGGAAGCATATCCTTTACCAAGATAATTATGTAGATAATTACATAGATTCCAATATTAAAACCAAATTGAGCTTATTACTGTTACTAGTGATAAACGGGATAAAATTATCCATATAAATGAAGTTGTATATTTTTCTTTTCATAGACACTTCCCTCCCCCACTTCCCATATAGGGAGAGAAAACTTGAAGTAGGCCAATTTCTCTGAGTGTTTTGAGATATGGTTCTTGGGAAAGCTATCTGCAGACAGCCTGTTTCGTTGTTGGGAGGAGTGGAAAGATGGGAGGAGTGGAAAGAGGAGCATAAGTATTGTTGAAACTAGGGACACGGAGAATTCAAAAATTTGAATCTCACTGTTTTATACTTGTAAGTAGCAGTGAAATTAAAATCCCAGAAATAGGTGGTTTGTAGTATCTTCAGCCACATGAAACTTTTGTGTTATTGAAATGAAACAATACAGCATCCAGTTATAATGAGATTTTGTTTCTCTTTTATGGTTTACTCGTTGCTGATAATAACTGCAGAGGAGTAGGTGGTAAATTTTAAGTATGTACTTTGAGCTTGGTTGGAAGCGTGCTTGATTGCCAGCCCAGGGCAGAAAGGATGAATGCTTTTAGAGCAGGACAAACTTGTAATAAAAAGTATTAACAACTCTTTCGTGCTGCGTGTTGACTTGTGACTTTGGTTGTGAAAACACTAGTTGTATTGACTTGGTTGTATTCTTGTAGCTCTCTTTTTGTTGGGAATACGATATCTTTTGTTGAAACAGTTTGAGTAAAAACATTTTTATATCTTGAAAGTAAGTAGTATAACATAGACTAGTAGCTACTTCTGGTTAGTCCGGAGCTTGTATCTTTTGCCTCTTGGACCCTCATTGAGAGAAGACTGAGTTGCAGAATCAGTCCTCCTCCTTTAACAGACTATTGTTTATGTAATACTCTTCTAATTGTGTCTTGATAGATAACTAGGCTAATGGGCTAAAATAAATATATACTTTGTAAGTTCCAGGAAAGGAAAATATGTGATTTATATTGCTTGAAAATGAGTAGAAGTTACCTTGTGTAGTTCTTGATCACTTAAACTCTGGAGAAAGTTCTTTATTTCCTCTGTTTACTTAAGAATGCTGCTTTTGTGTTGTATGCAAGTCTGAGCTTGACCAGGTTTGAAATCTAGATACTTCCGTTGAGGCCTGAACCCTGTATCCCTGAAGCATGTATTTAAATCTGCTCCCTAAGGAAAAAGAAGCTTTTATAAGAGAATCAGTCATGTTAGGAACCCTTTTTAGAGATTAACTATCTTGCTAATTGTGAGCATCTTTTATTTTAGAGGATATTATTCTCCAGCCTGAAAGTCCCCTCAGACCCCTGCAGCTGAGGACAGCAGCGCCAGGCCATGTTTTCATTGCATGCCTTGGTCACACTGAGTGCCCTCCAGTGGATGTAATGTAGTGCTGGTGGTTCCCCCCCCCCCCCCCATAAAATTTGTGTGAAATATTTTTATGAATAGTTTTGATGTGAAAGCATCAGTCAAGAGAACTTTTGAATTCGAGAATAGGATGTTGATACTATTTTTGCTAGTTAAAAGATTGGCTTTAGAACATGTCATCAGCCATTATTTTGCAGGAGAGAGGTCAAAGTTAAATCAGGAGTTAAATTCTGTCACTTTTTGTAGGAAGTTCTGCTTAAATATAATTATAAACCAAGAACTTAGTATACTAACTTTTGAGGTAAACCATCCTAGTATCTGGGCTTCCCTGATGGCTCAAATGGTAAAGAATCCACCTGTGATGCAGGAGACCCAGGTTCAGTCCCTGGGTTGGAAAGATATCGTGTAGAAGAGAATGGCTATCCACTCCAGTGCTCTTGCCTGGAGAATCCCATGGACCGAGGAGCCTGGCGCGCTACAACCCATAGGGTCAGAAAGAGTCAGACATGACTGAGCGACCACACTTACACCTAGATACTAAAATCGAGCCATGTTAATGAATTCTAGAAACTAAGATTCTCAGATAAAGTTAACAAAAATGAATTATCAATTTGTCTAAAATCAATAAAACTGAAGTAAGGCTTCAACTTGGTTATATTTTCAAGGAATATTATGTCTGTGTTAAGAACTGGTTATCAACAAAGCTGGTCGAGTCAACTTATGTGAACTCCGGAGTATAATGCCTAGTGACTACAGGCATTTGTGTAGAGTATACATTTGTATAGTGCTTTGATGCATTGTTCCCATATTTTGACCTGAAAATTCTTCAATAAAAACTTTTTCCACACTCCTATGTTACGGTTCTTGCTATTTCTATTAGTAGCATTATTTTATAAAAATGCTTATTTCAGATCAGATTCTGATTAATAATAGGAATAAAACCCATTTAAAAACAGCTTTTAGAATTCAAATGGTCATTTTTATGGAAAATGCTCAGCTTAGAAAAAGTGTTTTTACCTTTGTATGTTTTTCGTAAATAGGTGGTTGAAATGAAGTTTACAAGTTGATTGAGTAGGGAGGGAAAGTGATCATATCACTTAACTGCTCCATTTTGCTATGAAATTTAGTATAATTTTGTGGAAACATTGATCATGATTTTTGACTATTTAAGAAATGTATTATTGTTATATCTTTTTGAAAACATAAGGCAAGAATGCCTCAGCTGTTTTATATTTCAGAATGGGTTGTGATCCTTCATAAAGGATCATGTATGGAATAAGTAATGTCCAAGTCCATAACTACAGTTTTCATCATTTACTGCCTCAAGGTCAAATAGCTTGTGTTCCAGTTTCAAAGATTTTTATGAGAAGAGAGTAGATTTGAAAGTTCTCTTGAAAACTGTGTACATCTTTAAAAAAATTCTGCCTGTTAGGGACCTAATTTATCTCTTGAAATGGGCCACTTGTCTTCATGCAACAATTTGCAAACAATATAAGTGACTAAGATCTCTGTCACAAACCATATAGGATTGATCTTGCATCCCAGTGGGAGTAGCTACTCAGTATCTCCAAGCAGGTATGGGCTCACTGGGCCCCTGTGAACTACAATGAATTAAGAGAACATATGTTCCATCTAAGCCAATCTTCAGCTGCAGCCATTGTGTGGAAAGTAGTTTAGGTTTCCACATCATCTGAATTTTTTCTTTCTTCTAAGAGAAGCAAGAAATATGGATTAATGTGCATTCTATGATTTGCACCAATGGGTCTTGGTGGCTCGGCGGTAAAGAATCTGCCTGCGATGCAGGAGCTGCACAAGCTGTGGGTTTGATCCCTGAGTTGGGAAGATCCCCTGGAGGAGAAAATGGCAACCCACTCCATTATTCTTTATATTTCAGAATGGATCCCATACACACAGAATCCCATAGACAGGAGCCTGGTTGGCTAAAGTCCATAGGGTCACAAAGAGTCGGACAGTACTGAAGCAACGTAGCACACACATGATTTGTACATGTTGGTTGGTGAAATTCATGTTTTAAGACATTTCAACACAAATTAAATACACCTATTGGCAGAATCGGCCAGTGTGTGGCATCTGCAGTAAACCATTTGGAGTACAGTGTTTTTATTTATTTATTTATTTTTAATGATGGTGATTCTATTAAGTAACTGAAGGTAGTACAATTCTGTATCTATGTCTCTATATATACATATTGACACGACTGAGCGAGTAACATTTTTACTTTCATAACTTAGTAAATAAGATTTGATAAACCATTAGGTTCATATATGGCACTTAAGAATGCCTTGTATCAATTGACTATATAAACAGATCAGGAACTTAAAGCAGGTTCATATTACTAACTCTGGAACCTGGGAAACCTGCACTTAAGAAGTCTTAAGAATTAAGATGGATTGGATCAAGGAAAAAGAGGAGAAAGAACAAACTTGTGCATCACTTGATCATTTTAAGTATAGTTTTTAAAGTGTTTTCTTAAAAGAGATCTTACAACTTAACTTTGAAGATGCTTAAAATGCTGGACAAATTCTGGCTGTGTGTACACAATCATATCAGCCAGAAGTTTTATTGATGTCTTTAAATCACATCCTGGTTTTCAGCCAGAGTCTGCATTTCTGTGGTAATCTATTTATCAGACTAGATTTAAAACTGAAAAGCAAAGTTTAGATAGTGAAAAATTAACTGAATGTTAGTTTTTGTTTTTTAAAGTAATGGCTTACTCCTATTTGGTCAGAATATATTTTAAAATTTTTCATGAGTATAGTTGCTTTACACTGTTGTGTTAGTTTGTTTTACCTTGGTGTGAATCAGCCACAGGTACACGTATATCCCCTCTGTTTTTGGATTTTCTTCCCGCTTAGGTCACCACAGAGCATTAAGTAGAGCTCCCTGAGCTGCCTGTTCTCATTAGTCATCCCTTCTATACATAGCAGTATTACCTGTTTATACATAGTAATGCAGTCCCAATCTCCCAGCCCGTTCCATCCCCTGCGCAGAATAAATTTAGGCAGGCTGTCAAATAGATATTGGTAAAGTCTTTTGCTGCTCGGGCAAGATTCTTCATTTCCAGAGTTTGAAAAGTTGTATATTTAGTCTTTAGATTACATGTTTAAGTGGCCAACTATGTCTGTACTGAAAATGCAAACCATAAGCTAACATTGGTTTTAAAAAGCATCATCTGAAAATAGTGCTGCTGACTGCAGTTGTGTTTACATGATATAGAATGCAAGCCAAACTGAGCAGTGGACTTTGCAGAGCACATTTGTCCCAAGGTGCGCACCCCTTGGCCTGTTCCACAATCCCCATATAACTTACAGAGCCACTGTCAAGTTTCTCTTGTAATAGTCCAGAAAATTCCGGCCTCTGATTTCATTTGAACCTGTTGAAAAGCCCCCCGGCCCCCAGTTAGTTTGAAAAGTGTGACAGCTGGCTGGATGATGTTAAGGTGAAACTGCTTCATAGCAATGCCAATTTGCTCCCCTATTTATTTCCATCTAATAATTTCTTCATTAATATTCCCATTGTTTTACTTGTAATTTCATAATTCTCATGTTGCTGGACTGATTTTCCTTTTAACTGATTTAACAGGTGTGTTAGTTAAAAAATCTGGGGGTTGGGGAGATATTTCTAACCTGTTAGAAGTTCATGAGCCCACATGGCATACAGGTGATGGCTGTGCTAAGCGTGTCTTCAGTGCTGGTGGCTGGTCTGACTGGGAAGTAAAAGGTGTACACATGCTAGGGGTGGTTGATAAGTTTCTCTTAGTAACAGTTTTATGATAACTGAAATACTTGATATGTATTTATACATACTTTATTGTACATTATCTGTATAAAAATGTGAGAAGTTAGATTTACTGGAAAATTTCTTAGATACAATTTGAAGTTGATCTTAATGATTCTAATTTGCTTCATGGAGGGGTGGCTGTTGTAAAATCCTCCCCCCCCACCCCCAACCCCGAAGTATAATTCAGTGGTTTGCAGATAAGGGTATAGAGAGTGAGTGTGTCTTTGAAGTTATCTGTGTATTAGATGAGCAGGTTTCTTGGAAATAGTTCTCAATCCAGTTAACTGGGATGTTTCTAAGTGGTAACCTTTCTCTTGGGTAGAAGTGCTGAGGTAGACACTTAGTATCTTTCCTGAGCCATGGAAAGAATGTAGCAGTGTCAAACATGACTTTATTTTCGACAGTTCATTTAGATACAAAGTGGAAGTGGCTCAGTCCTGTCCTACTCTTTGCGACCCCATGGACTATACAGTCCATGGAATTCTCCAGGTCAGAATACTGGGTAGGTAGCCTTTCCTTTCTCCAGGGGATCTTCCCAACCCAGGAATTGAACCCAGATTTCCTGCATTGCAGGTGGATTCTTTATCAGCTGAGCCAGGAGGGAAAGTAGACAACAAATGTTACATAAGGAACATAGTAAGCTGATGTACTACTCTCTAGATCCATTCATAAATTTAGTCTTTCTGGTACTTCACTTTATTTTAAAGTTGTTTTATTTAAAGTTCATTTAGTTGTTAAATTTATTTTTAAAATATGATATCCTCTTTTGGAAAAGCCACGTGATATGAAATGAGGTTTATATTGTTCTGACTTTTAGTTATAAATGTCCTCTGTGATCCATTTACACGGTAAAATTCATGTTATGTATGATAGTTGTCCTCTATAGGTCACTATTTTCTGCTTTAATTCTGCTGTCATTTTTTTGCAGGTCCTAAATCAGAGTGCCAGCTAGTCTATTCCCCATGGAAGGAAAATAGGCTAGATTAAGAGATGAGAAATCTGGGAGTCATTCATAAGGCAGAGTAATGATAATTAAAATACTGAAATTAGATATTTTCTTTTGAAAGAGTACTAACATTCTTGAAGAATGCCCTGACTGTATGCTGAAGGGCCTTAGACTTCTCCTTATTACCATTATACACCAGATTGTATTACATTTCTCTTCAAAGTGCGAAGATAGGAAGACTGTTTAACCTTTTCTTTGCTCCTCAAACTAACCCCCTTTCCCCCATGAGAAGCTAAGTAAGCAGGAATTCCTTCTGTTATCAGTCTGCACGGAGGGTCCATCTTTATAATGAAGTATTATAGTCAGAGGCCAGTCCTGACACATGACTTTTGTAGGACTTGCTTCCTTTAGTTATGCCTCTGTTCTGTATGTATTACCCTTATCCTCCCAGATTTGGATCCCATTGCTGTTTTGGGTCTCTGTTTCCCACATTTTATCATCTCTTGAAATCCATTCATTGTCACTCTAGAACTCATAGTCTTTAGCACATCCTTTTTATTGTCAGTCTTTTCTGGGAATGTTTACTTTTTCTTGCTCCCGCTATAACCTAGCCTCTCCCCATAATGCTACTGACCTTGCAACTCTCTCAAGTGGTAAATGTTGCCCCTTCCTGTGCACCTTTTATTGGTGAACCAGAAGGTGGAGGAAGTGTCCTCTTTGTTCATCATTGTCACTTCTTGACCATTCTTTTCCAGAAGTTTCAGCTTTGACTCTCATGCCATCAAATTATTACCACCTACTACCCTCATTGTCTTAGTCATTACCAACTTTCCTGGGTCATTCCCCTACTTCCTTGGACACTTGTCCTGGCTCACTGTCATCTTTATTTCTGTTCTAATTCTTGGTGATGCCAATATTTGTGCAGACAAGTGCTACTCAAAATGGCCTGTGTTCTGAGAACTGTTACAGTATGAAGTGCAGTAAGTAATTTGTGCCAGAAAGTAACGCAGCTATGTCACTAAGTTCAGTGTTTAGTTCAACTGAGGTTTTTTTTTTTTTGGTACCAAAAATTTTTTGATGAAAGAAGCAGTATGTTGGTTTATGTAATCTGGCACAAGCTCCATATGGTATTGTGGTCTGGTACTTTGAGTAACATTGATATAGAGCATGCCTCCAACATTCTGATCTCTTAGTTTCTTGATTTCCTCTCCTCCAATAACCTATTTTTCTGTCTGATGCAGCCACCCTAATTCCAACAGCTCTTCAGTGACACAATAACTTCAGTCTGTCAAAGCTCTTCAGTATCCCTCACCCTCACTTGTACTCAACTGAAATTTCAGATTGAATCATAATCACTTTCTTATATACTCTGTCAACAACCTTGTCCCTCCCTGACTTCATGCCCAGTAGTCTTTGGTCTCTTAGTTCATCTCTCTTTATGACTGTGTCTTTTCCCTCTCTTCTCAAACCTCCCAGTACTTCCTCCTCATGTCTCCCCTGCTTTCTGTCTCACAGAGCATGTTGAGTAACTGGAAGATTCCTGTATGCTCTCACATCTGTGGCTGTGCCATTCACCTGCTCTGTCATTATGGACAGACTGTAGTGTTCAGAGAGAAGGACAACCAGCTCATGTCTATACTAGATTGCATGCCCTCTTGCTCTCAAGAATATAACTGTCTTGCTGCCTTCTCTTGCATCCTTGGTTTTTCCTTCTGTGAGCTTGCATGGTCTTTGTCCCTGTTTTTTAAAAAATCTTTTCTTCTTGTTTCCCAGTCTGCTGCTTTTTTGAATAAGACACCTTGGAACAATTGTTTGGATACACTCTCACCCCTTTTCAACTCCTACCAGTGACCATCACTTCATAAATCTCTAATCCTCATCTCACTTAACCCCTCAGTAGCACTTGGCACGATGGCTTGAGACATGTTTTGCTTGGCCTCTTCTTTCGCAGGCCACCACATCTGCTAGCAGGTTTTTTTTCCTGCCTTACTGGTGGTTCCTCCTTACTCTTCTTTGCTTTTTCTGTTATGTCTCATCTGTATATTGCAATGGCTGAAACTTTAGCACTTGGATCTCTCCTTTTTCATTGTCTAAATAGACTTGCATCTCATAGCTTTAAACAGAGTATTTAACCTGTTTGCTGATGGCTTCCAGATTTATATCCTTAGCCTGAGTTTCTGCCCAGAACTGTAGGTCCTGATAGCCAGTGTTTCCCCCAACATTTTGGATGTCTTAAGAAGCATCTCAAACGTAATATACCTAAAACTGAGCTCCCAATTTCTCCTAAAGCTGCATGTCTTAATATGTCCTAAATGCACCTTTTTTTTTTTTTAGTTACACCAAAAACCTTGCCGTTCTCGACTGTCTTTCTGTCACTGTACCCTGCCTGAAAATTGTCAGTTCTCCTTCTAATATAGATGCAAAATTTAGCCATTTCTTACTATGCCGTTTCATAGCCATGCTATCCTAGGGTTACTGCAGACGTCTTCTAACTGGTCTTCCTGCTTACATTTGTTCCCCTTAAATGCAATCTCAACACAGTGACCAGAATAATCCTTTTAAAGCAATGATCAAAAAATAAATAAATAAATAAAAATAAAGCACTGATCATAGAACTTTTTTGTTCAAAAACCTCCAGGGGCTTATGGTCTCATTTTGTAGAAGCACACACTGCTATGTGTTTAGACTATTCTCTTTATCACCTACTTCTTTTCTCCTTCTTTCCACTCATCAAAGAACTAAAACTGAAAGGATTTAAGAGAGGAGTGGAAGCCAGGAGAATAGCTACAGCAGTCCTGCCGGTGACACAGGTGGTGGTGACTGAGGTCAGGGTAGTAGCTCTAGGCCCCGAAGAGCTGGGTTGGAGGGATGCTTTGGAGGTACAGGCTCTGTACACCCAGTTCTTCCCTAACTTGCTGTCTCCTTTCTTGCTTTGTTTTTCTTTAGCCTTCAACACTGACTAACATAATAGATATTTTACCATTTTTTTATCCTCTTTTTTTTCACCTCCTAGAACATAAGCTCTAGGAAGACAGGAATTATTGTCTATTTCCTCACTTTTTGCTTTCTTCCCAATGCTTATCATCATAGTGTATACTAATTGATTAGTGAATATGTGTTGAGTGAATGACTTTTAAATCTTTTCACCTCACTTTGGATCTTTCCCAATAGCACATAAGTATATTCCATCTTTGTAGAGATGGTTCCTTCCTGTCATTTATGGCTCCCATTAGATTGAGTTCTTCCTTGTTCACCCATTTTCACTTTACCATCGTCTTTTACTTGGTTTGTTGCACTTAATCATATTCTGAAGTAATCTGTGTTTACTTGCTTCTTTTCTCCTTTCACGATCTGGTTCTGATTTGTATGCCTGGTACTCAGTGTCTGGAAATTGTAGACGCTAATAAATATTGGTTGAATAGGTGAATATTCTGGAATTGGATGACTTGTTTCTTTGCAGCTAATGCCCCTTTAGTTTCTCTACTCCCTTTCACACTCTGAAAGACATGTCCTATGGATATGATCTTCATTTTTCATCTCCTATTTCGGCTTGTGTTTGGTTTTCATTATCAGTGAACCTCCTTTTGCTGGACTCACTATTGGACCTCCATGTTGATCATTGAAAGAGATACTTTCTACCATTAGTCTTGCTGGGTCACTTTAGCATTTGGTGCGTTTTTGTTTTTGAACTTGCCTTTGGAACAGCAATATCCAGTAGAACTTCTGTGATAATGGAAATGTTCTACATCTGTGAGGTTGATATGGTAGCCACCAGCTACATGTGACTCTTGAGCACTTGAAATGTGGTAATGTGACTGAGCTAAATTTTAGTAAAAATTTAGATATAAAGAGCCCTGTGTGACTAATGGCTACTTTCCTCACATACTCCGAGCTCAGGAAGCATGGCACCTAACTGCTCACTCCACACGCCCAGGAAGCATTTTATTTTCATCCCACCCCAACCCCCTGTGTCCACATGTTCATTATCTGCATCTCTGTCTCTCTTCCTGCTCTGCAGTAGGTTCATCTGTACCATTTTTCTAGGTGCCACATACATGCGTTAAAATACAGTATTTTTTTCTTCCTGACTTGCTTCACTCTGTATGATAGACTCCTAGGTCCATTCTCTTCTCTACAAATTTCCCAACTTTTTTCCTTTTTATGGCTGAGTAATATTCTATTGTATAAATGTACCACAACTTCTTTATCCATTCATCTGTCGATGGACATTTTGGTTGTGTACATGTCCTGGCTATTGTAAATAGTGCCGCAGTGAATGTTGGGGTACATGTGTCTTTTTTATTGGAGTATAATTGCTTTACAGTGTTGTGTTAGTTTCTCTGTACAGTGAAGTGAATCAGCTATATGTATACATATATCCCCTCTCCCCGGACTTCCCTTGAACCCCTCATCTCATCCTTCTAGGTCATCACAGAGCTAGCACCAAGCCAAGCTTCTTGTACTTTTTAGCAGATTCCCACTAGCTTGCTATTTTACAGACTTCCCTGGTGACTTAGTGGTAAAGAATCTGTTTGCCAATGTAGGAGATGTGAGTTCAATCCCCAGTTTGGAAAGATTCCCTGGAGAAGGAAATAGCAACCCAGTCCAGTATTCTTGCTCGGGAAATGCCTTGGACAGAGGAGCATGGTGAGCTACAGTCCAGTGGGGTCACAAAGAGACACGGCTTAGCGACTAAACAGCAACATCTGTTTTACACATGGTACTGTAAATATGTCAGTTATAATCTCCCAATTCGTCTCACCCTCCCCTTTCATCCCTGTGTTCACACTTCCGTTCTCTTAGGTCTGCAAGTCTGTTCCTGCCTTGGAAATAGTTTCATCTGTACCATTTTTGTAGATTACACATTCATGTGTTAATGTACGGTATTGATTTTCTGACTTCACTCTGTATGACAGACTCTAGGTTCATCTACATCTCTACAAACGACTCTATTGCATTCCTTTCAGTGGCTATGTCATATTCCACTGTATACATGTAACACATCTTCTTTCTCCATTAATCTCTCATTGGCCATTTGGGTTGTTTGCATGTCCTGACTAGTGTAAATAATACTGCAGTGAACATTGGGGTACATGTGTTTTTTTGAGTTATGGTTTTTTTAGGGTATATGCCCAGGAGTGGGATTGTTGGAGTCATATGTTGGTTCTGTTTTTTAGTTTTTAAAGGAACCAGCATACTGTTCTCCATAGTGCCTGTATGTCAGTTTACATTCCCACCAACAGTGCAGCACGGTTCCCTTTTCTTCACACCCTCTTCAGTGTTTGTAGACTTTTTGATGATGGCCATTCTGATTGGTGTGAGGTGAATACCTCCTTGTAGTTTTGATTTGCATTTCTCTAATAATTAGTGATGTCGAGCATCTTTCCATTTACCTCTTGGCCATCTGTATGTCTTCTTTGGAGAAATGTCTATTTAGGTCTTCTGCTCATTTTTTGATTGGGTTTTTTTTTTTTTTTTTTAATTTTAAAAAACTTTTTGCTTATTTTTGCCTGTGCTGGGTCTTTGTTGCTGCATGTGGATTTCTCATTGCTGTGGTTTCTCTTGTTGTGTGGGCTCTAGGGCACATAGGCTTCAATAGTTGTGGCTCTCAGGCTCTTGAGAACAGGCTCAGTAGTTGTAACACATGGGCTTACTTGCTTCATGGCATATGAGATCTTCCTGGACTAGGGATCGGACACATGTCTCTTGGATTTGCAGGCAGATTCTTTACCACTGAGCCACCAAGGAAACCCTGTTTTTTTTTTTTTTTTTTTTTTTTAATTGAGCTACATGAACTGTTTGTGTATTTTGGAGATTAATCCCTTGTCAGGTGGCTTTGTTTGCAAATATTTTCTTCCTTTCTGAGGGTTGTCTTTTCATCTTGTTTATTAGGCGTCATCTTTAATTCCTCTCTGCAGTCAGTCCATCAGTAGAGCCTCTTTTTTCTGTCTCCAAAGTATTTCTCTAATCTAGCTACTGTTGGTGCCCAGTGCTGGTAGCCTAGCCTAAGCCACCATCTGTCACTGGACATTGCTTCACTGGTTTACCTTTTTTCTGTTACCGTTTCAGTTTTTTCATTATAGCCAAGGTCAGTTTTGAAAAACTCAAATAGGATCTTGTTATTCACCTGCTTCATAACCTTTCATGGATTTCCAGTGGCATTTAGAATAAGAAATACTTTTTTTTTTTTTTTAAGGCTGGAGAGGTCTACATGGTCTGGCTACTTTGAACCTCATCTCATTGTAATCACCCTTTCCCACTATAATCAAACTACTGTGGTCTTAAAAGATAGTTCTAACGATTCTGGAGCTCTGCATATTATTTCTGATTTCTGAAATGTTCCTGCTCTGCTCCTTATATGCTGGCTCTTTTCCATCTTTAGGTCTCAGCTTGAAGGTTCCCACAGAAGCTTGGGGCTACTCTTTAAGTAAGGCCATCACTTGTCCTAGTGTCATTTCTATTACCTTCTCCCATTTGTTTCTTACACACTTAACCACTCCTTGTAATTGTTTATTCAGTTGTTGTCTGTGTCTCTGTGAAGAATGCAAGGACCATGTCTGTTTTATATCACTGCTGTATCCTCAGAATCTGTTATTCTTCTTGGCATATAGCAGTTGCATAACAAATTTGTTGAATATATGAAATCTCTCCATTCATTGAATTTATGCTGTTGATACTGCTGTATGCTAGAACTATTGAGGAAACGAAAGAATTATGGAAAAGATTTTTTGTGGGACAGAAAATCTCTTAACCTCACAATTTGGTAAATTGAGAAGACAAAGAACATAATATACCAATTGGGCATTTGTATATAGCTCCGGGTTTTGACTCACTTACTGGTATAATTTTGGACTCGCAATAGAACAGCAGTTTAGAGTTCCTTGATGTTCTTTGTATTGAGGTAACAGAGTAACATATTGAAAGTAAACACTTCCTAGCTTACTCTTTTATATAATATTCTCTCCTTCCTAAATGTACGAAAACCTCATAATTAGGAGACCTAATATTATGGTAAGGCTGTTGAAGGCAGAGGAGGTCCTTCTGCTTGGGAGGGGGTGGTGGTCCCTTCTGCGTGGTGGGGGACAAAAGCTGGCTAAAGATTAAGTCAGAATGTGCTGTCTTAATGGATAGATGGTTCTCAAGGAACTGATGCTAGGGTTACTCTCTGGAGTCACGTTTATGTTTTGTTTTTTTTCGGTTTGTTTCTTAGCTTGGGTTACTGTTACACACAAAGTTGAATAACATAGTTTGTCTTCACCTGTAGCCCTTTGCTCTGGGAGTAGCAGCATTAGCAACATATATGGCACTTAAACAGTGATAGAGTGCAGCGGTCCTTTCCAGCCCAACTGATAGAAAACCATGGGGATGGAGCCAGGTAGTCTGTGTTGTTTAAAGTTCCAGGTTAAAAAAAATAAATAAATAAAGTTCCAGGTTAGAACCTTTGGAAGGACCAGTTTAAACGGTTCTGCAAGCAAAATTGGAGATCTTTTTGGTTAAAAAAAAACAATTTTAAAGGGGGAAATTGGATGAAGGCAGTCAAAAGGTACAGACTTCCAGTTATAAATAAGTGCTGGGGATGTAATATACGACATGATTAGCTCTGCTGTATGTTATATGTGGAAGTTGTTAGAGTAAATCCTAAGTTCTCATCACCAGAAGAAATTTTTTTTCTATTAATTTTATATCTATATATGAGGTGATGGATGTTTGCTAAATATACTATACTGTAATAATCCTTTCATGATATATGTAAATGAAATCATACTATGTATCTTACACAGTATGAGTTAATATCTCAATAAAACTAGAAGAAAAAATCAGAAACTTTGGGAGAAAATATAAAAATAGCTGTTTGAAGGTACCAGAGAATGGTCAAAAGAAAACAGAATTTTGAGGAGATGTGACCCATCAAAGAAGGGACATGCTCACTTGGTGACATCCATATTTGTAAGGCTTCCCTAGTGAGAACTATGACCAGCGTTTCTGGTGCGATCTAGAACTCATGTAGTATCAGACGATGGAGCTCAGGGTTGCCAGGATGGCTGGAAATTGAGGGTAGGAGATAGGTAGATTCAGAGTGGAGGGAGTCCCAGAGGGAAGCTTCAGAATCTGTGTGTAAACTCCTTTCAAAACCTTGGCTGACCAAGGAAATTGGTTCCAAGGAAGCTCATGTTAAAGAAGTACATGAACACTGAGAAGTATGAGCAGAGATTTCAGCTCCCATCCTCACTGTGAAGAAGAGTTTGGAGTTTGAATCCTACCAAATTAGGGGGTCTTGGTAAACACTTCATGCTTTTCATTTGAAACCAGAGAATAGTCACACTTTAGGAGTAAAGATGTTTCCCAGGATTAAGGTAATTCACCATAAGTCTAAGGGTAAAATCTGAGATAGATCGCTTCTAATAATGTGTGAAACCAAGCTCCATAAAATTAAGATGATTTAACTGCCTTAAAGAATGTTTAAAAGAAAACTCCAGAAACCAGAGTTTCCACAATATATCCAATACACAATATCAGATATATAATATACAATCAGTAGTTACTAGACATGTGAAAAATTAAGGGAAAAAAGTCACCCAAGATCAAGAGGGGAAAAAAAATGCTGAAATAAACCAGATATTAGAATTTGCAGACAAAAATGAGACGAGGAATAAGACCAACATATAATAACAGCTATAAATAAAAATTTTTTTAAAGACTGTCAAACTGGGTTAGAAAAGGACAGTATCCAACTTCATATTCAGTATATGTTGTCGTTCAGTCGCCAAGTTGTGCCTGACTCTTTGTGACTCCATGAACTGCAGCACAGCTCGTAGTGAAGGCTTCCCTGTCCTTCACTAGCTCCCTGAGTTTGCTCAAAGTCAAGCCCATTAAGTCAGTGATGCCATCCCACCATCTCAGTCTCTATTGCCCCCCTTCTGTTGCCCTCAATCTGTCCCAGAATCAGGGTCCCCTCTGATGGCTTGGTTCTTGCCAAAGTATTGGAGCTTCAGCATTGTTCCTTCCAATGAATATTCAATATATGAGGCAATTTAAAGAGTCAAAAGGTAAAAGAATTAGCAAAAATATATCAAACAATATATAAAAAACAAAAGTTACAGTATTTGTATCAAAGTCAGTTCACTATAAGGAATTTATTTGATCTATATGCTTTTACAGAATTTATCTCTGTGGTACATTGTTTAAAAATGCTTTAGGAAACACATTTGGTATGAATATACGTAATACAGTTGACTTGAAGAACACGGGTTTGAATCACATGCATCAACTTAAAAACTTTTTCCCACCAGTAAATATAGTGCGTATATTTTGATTTTACAGATTTTTGAATAAAATGTGAGGAAAAGTTTCTGTCAGATTAGAGATCACAGTATGTGGAATAAAAAAAGACTAGTGTTTGAGTCTTGATTCTGTCTCATCCTTGGATGAGTCATTTATCAATTCCTATGTTTCTGAGGTGTAGAGATAACAATATTCAGTTTTTCCACCATGTGGAGATTGGTTCCCTTAACCCCCACCTTTTAATAT
This sequence comes from Cervus elaphus, assembly GCF_910594005.1. Lineage (NCBI taxonomy): Eukaryota > Metazoa > Chordata > Mammalia > Artiodactyla > Cervidae > Cervus > Cervus elaphus. Next base: position 26,276,126 of record NC_057838.1, read on the forward strand.
TTCCAAAAATGTTCATTAAACACTTCGTGAAAGTACCAGGCGCCTAACTGTTGAAAAATTAAACTAAAAGGCATAGAGAGAAAGTTGGAATTATTGACAGTAATATTCTTAACATTCCTCTGTATAAAGAAATTTATTAACTTATAATGAGAAATAAATACACACTATTGGGGGAAAAGTGAATGAAAAATAAATCATTCTGTCTATGTTGATAGCACTAGAAATTGTTTCTAGAGAGTTAAAAAATAACTCTAGGTAACACGTAATTTATATATCATCATCACATCCTCTTCAGACACTGTTGCTGTTGGCCAAACATGTGGGTCTAAGTGATATATTAATAATGACCATCATTAATAACAGTGGCTAACATTTTTTATAGGGGGAAGAAAAATGCATGCATATATTGAACTGTATTTCTATTTTAGCATGTACCTGATCTTAATGGTCTGAAATGGTTTTTCCAAAACAGATGGTCTTGATGTGGCTTTCATGTCATTTGGTCCAGTATCATTTTTTAAAGTAATACTTATTTTTGAAGATACTCTTGGGAAAGAAGTGTGTGACTACTCTTAGTAGCCCACTTAGAAACCCTTTCTGCTGCTGTTCTTCACATTTAGGTTTAATCCAAAAGTAAACTCACTTGCCCCTTGGTTTGTTCTCCATGAAAGTAAGAAATAGGGTTTGGCCAATTATTGCCTGCCACCTCACCTGGTTTTGCAGGGCCTGTGAACTAAGAATGATTTTTATATTTTTTAATGCCTAAAGCTAATAGCTCAGGTTATAATATCTCATGACACATGAAATTTACAAAATTCAAGCTTGCACTTTCCATGAATAAAGTTTTATTGGAACCTAGCCTTGTTCGTTAGTGTGCATATTGTCTGGTTGCTTTCTTACCGCAGTAGAAGAGTTTAATAGTTGCTACAGAGAGCTTCTGGCCTATGGAACCCTAAAGTATTCACTGGCGCCTTTAACAGAAAAAGTTTGCTGACTTTTCTTCTAGGTAAGATAGATTGTTCACAAGTGAATCCTTCATGTTCCTAAAAGCATTAAGTCTCTTAGATTATATATAATTGTTGTTGGCTTAGAGCCTCTGTTTTACATTTTAGTTGTTATCATGCCTACTTTTAGAACATTTTTCTTATTTTTAGCATATTCAGTCCATTAAGTAAGAGCTTGATCTGTGCTAAGCATTTTGGAAACAGTGAGAAACTCATGGTAGAGTCCCATGAGAATCCCTCTCAAAGTTGACTTACTGAGCTTGCTTTTTTTTGTTTTTAATTTCATATATTTATTTTTAACAATCAGTGTGCTGGTATGGTGGGGAAGGGAAACTCTTGTAACAAGTTGGAGAAGAGGAAGGTTATGGAATATAAAGCAATGCATCAAATTGCTTATGGAAGCCATTGAGTACTTGCCATAATTCTGCTGGTAGCCTGAATTTAGAGATTAATATCTGGAAATTTTCTTGAAGTAAAATCTTCCATTTTCTTAGTATAATATACTCATATTTCTAGGCACAGAGTCAAAGTATGGAGTATGTAGTGATGCCGTGGTTACTGTGCAAAGATTATAGTTCTTTAGCCTTACTTATGATACTTTTATTTAAAAACTGTTAACCCTTGCTCTTAACTGCAGCACTGATCGTTAAATACTAATTGTTATAACTTTGGGGGTGGGGATGGGATACATGGTTTGATTGAAAAGGGATGTGACTGAGCTAAACAGACTTGAATTTGAGTTTTTTTTTTTTTTTCTTAATAGTTTTATTTATTTATTGGTCTTCCTCGGGTCTTAGTTGAAGTGTGCAGGCTCCAGAATTCGGGCTCAGTAGTTGAGGCTCCTGGGCTCATGGGCTTAGTAGCTCCACGGCATGTGGGGTCTCAGTGCCCCAACTTGGGATCGAACCCATGTCCCTGCCTTGTGTGGCAGATTGCTAACCACTGGGCTGCTACGGAAGCCCCCTGGGTTTGAGTTTTAACTGAGCAGTTTACCAGCTATACTCATATTAACTGCTGCTAGTCATTTTTTTCATCTGATGGTTGGGGGGGGGGGTGTTCACTACTTTATGTGGTTGCTGGGTAGAGTTCATAAGATGACACTTGGCCCAGAACTGAAGTTGCTAGGCATTTAATTATGCTACCCTATTAAATATTTTTAGGGCAGAGTTAGATGTTTACCTGATACTATAAGGAAACTAAAGCTAAAAGCTTTAGTTTACACTAAAGCTGTAAAAGATACTTTTAAAGGTAATATAAATAATTTAATCAGGTATCTGACATTATTTTGTGATGAAGTTGATTTTTAGAGTATCTCCACTTTAGTAGAATAATTGAATGAAAAAACTCTTAGATTAAATTACTAAAATAGAAATATATTGATAAAATAAAATGACATTTGCCTAAATAATTTTTAAAATTGCAGTAAGTTTGATTTCCTTTCTTTTAGAAAACGTTTATTTTTCCTAAGATTAAAAAACGTCTTTTTAAAAAAATTTTTTTATTAAAGGATAATTGCTTTACAGAATTTTGTTGTTTTCTGTCATCCTTAACATGAATCAGCCATAGGTACACATATATCCCCTTTGTTTTGAACCTCCCTCCCATCTCTGCCCCCGGTCCCACCCCTCTGGGTTGATACAGAGGCCCTAGTTTCCTGAGCCATACAGCAAATTCCCATCGGCTCTCTATTTTACATGTGGTAATGTAAGTTTCCATGTTACTCTTTGCATACATCTCACCCTCTCCTCCCCTCTCCCCATCTCTGTAAGTCTATTCTCTATGTCTTTTTCTCCATTGCTGCCCTGTAAATAAATTCTTCAGTACCATTTTTCTAGATTCCATATGTGTGTGTTAGAACATGATATTTATCTTTCTCTTTCTGACTCACTTCACTCTGTATAGTAGGTTCTAGGTTTATCCACCTCAATAACGTCTTTTTTTAAAAGCAGTTTGTGTCTTGAGGTGCTAATGATTGGCTGAGTAGTTTTCACATTTCTTTTGCAGAAAGTCCATTTTATAGACCACTTAGTTTTTATGTTTAGAAACATATACTTAGTGTTTGGCTAACATAGTGTGCTCAATGATAGGTGTTTTCTTGGACAAATTATCATTTCTAATACCAGTATATTATTTCTAAACATTTTCTTTTGCAAGTGTATGTGAAAAGTCTGTCTAAAAGTATGTAAATAGCTTGTGTATTAGATACATGTTGTATTTTTTCTGGGTATTTTTAATGGCTTCATAGTAATCCTCTATCCCTCTCACCTGGATGATTTACGATAGTCTCCTAACTCTTCTCTCTGCTTTTTTTTTTTTTGCCCCTCATGATCTTTTCTTTTCCATATAGACACTAGAGTGAACTTTAAAAATCTGGAATCCATTGGCTTCCCGGCATACCCTTTATCGATCTGGCCCCTACCTCTTTTCATGATTCCACAGGGGACCCTTCAGTGCTGTTTCCCTACATGTCTTCCCTTTTTTTGCACTGGTTTTCTGCACAGGAGTGTTCTGCCCCGTCTTCACCTGGCTAGCGCCTCCTGTATTCCTGTTGCCCCCTCTCAGCACTCATTCTTTTTTTTTTTTTTTTTTTTTTTTATTTATTTTTTTTTCCAGTGGGTTTTGTCATACATTGATATGAATCAGCCATGGATTTACATGTATTCCCAATCCCGATCCCCCCTCCCACCTCCCTCTCCACCCGATTCCTCTGGGTCTTCCCAGTGCACCAGGCCGGAGCACTTGTCTCATGAAGCTGGAGCCCATTATACAGAGTGAAGTAAGCCAGAAAGATAAAGAACATTACAGCATACTAACACATATATATGGAATTTAGAAAGGTGATAACGATAACCCTATATGCAAAACAGAAAAAGAGACACAGAAATACAGATCAGCACTCATTCTTAACTAGTCACCAGCCGCTCACTAGTACTCTGTTCTTACCTTGTTTATTTTCTTCACAGCAGTTCTCAGTCTTTATTGTTTTTATTGCTTAACTCTCTAATAGAATGCTGGCTTTCCTAGACTGTGACCTTGACTCTGACTCTTATTCACTGTTATGCAATGCTAGTAACATAAAAGGTACTTAAATATTTGTTCAGTAGATGAATATACATTCTATTCAGTGGATACATTATTCAGTCTCTTGTTGGTGAGCATTTGGTTAATTTCCAGCTTTATGAATGCTTCACTGTGCAGACCTTTTGGCATGCTTCTGTGAATATTCTGCAGAATACATTTCTATTATAAAGTGGTATTTTTATGTGAAAGAGTGTTTACACTTATATTTAATGAATAGTGCCAACTTACTGTCCAGAAACCTTCTGCCAGTTTAAATATATCCATATCATCAGTATTATTAATCTTTTTGCTCTTAACAATCAGATAAGCAGAGAAAAATGAATTTAAGCTCTTTTGAATATATTTTTTGCTTTCTATTTTTCCTTCAGTGGTGGTTCCTGCCCTTCCTCTGCTATATTCACTGATTTCTCCTCAGTTCTTTGTGTGCTGTGGGTATTAGCCTGTAATCATGTTTCTCCTATGGTGTTCAGTATGTCATTTTAAAAGTACTTTATGTATGGTTGTTTGGGTTTTTTTGACTTGGAATTTTTTAAGTTTTACACACACACACACACACACACTCTTGGAATTTTTTAAGTTTTACACACACACACACACACACACACACACACACACACACACTCCTGTCTTTAACACACACACACACACACACACACACACACACACACACACACACACACACACACACACACACACACACACACACACACACTCCTGTCTTTACCTTTTGATTTCAGAGTTCAAAGTCATGCTTATATTGGGCTTCTTACCATAGTTTTATTTCCATGTATACCACCCTTCGTGTGTATACAATATTTTGTCTCATTGATTTTCTTTTTAGCCTGTAAATATTTGTCATGTGTAGATTTAATATAGTAAAGATTGTATATAGTATATATAGTATATAATTTAATATAGTAAGGATTAATAGAGTGAATCAAGTAAGGATTTAAAAATAGTATTTTTCACAAGGAAAAAGTCCTTTTCTCCTAGTATTATTAATCAAATAATCCAGCTGTCTCCCACAGTTGAAATATCGCCTTTTACATTTATTAAATTGCCACATTATGTCTGGGTGTTTTCTGATTACTATAGTCTCTTAACCATTCCTGCCCCCAATAATATAAATTGTTTATTTGCTGTGGCTGTTGATTTATATTGAGTTTTAGTATCTGATAGAATTGGTTCTTTTTTCTAATCATTATTTCAATCTTTTTTTTAAAATTACTTTCACACTCCCATTTCAAATGAATTTAGGAATCATTTTCACTCCTAAAGAAATCATTATTTTGTTGGAAATACACTGACTTTATGAACTAAGAGAAAACTGGCCTGTTTATACAGTACAAAGAAATTCTAGTCAGGAATAAGACAGCTTTCCATTTGATTTTTATGTACCTTTTTTGTTTTTTATTGTTGCAATTATGAGTGAACTCTTTCTGTGATATGTTTTTCTGACTATCCTAAATGTATATAGAAAAATAGTTTGTATATAATTTTGTAACTTTTACTAAAAATTTAATTGAATTATGTTTTCTGTGCAGCTTTATCAGACTTAAAATGGGTATAAAAGTGTCTCTAGAATGTTAGCAAAGAGTGTCCTTAGTTTAAAAGTATTAGGCAGTCATTTTGTGAACTTTGAGAAACAGAATTTTCAGTTTCAGGATGTAATGGAAACATTTTCCCACAAATTTCCCACATACCTAAAATCTCTAGCCTTTTAAAATGACTTATAGCCTTGTTTAGCTTTTGTGACAGCTACCTTTTCAGGTAGATGGACATACTTATTTTACCCTCATATTTGAGACTTGAGTTTGTAAGGCTCAGCTGATTTAACAAGAGTTTCTATAAAATACTCGTATCTTTTTTGGGGTGTTTTTCAATCACTAAGTTGTGTCTGACTCTTTGCAACATCATGAACTGCAGCAGACCAGGCTTTCCTGTCCTTCACTATCTTCCTGAGTTTGCGCAAACTCAGGTCTATTCAGTCAGTGATGCCATCCAACCATCTCACCCTCTGTTGCCCCCTTCTTCTCTTGCCCTCAGTCTTTCCCAGCATCAGGGTCTTTCTCAGTGAGGTGGCTCTCTCCACATCAGGTGGCCAAAGTTGTAGAGGTTCAGCTTCAGCACCAGTCCTTCCAATGAATATTCAGGGTTTATTTGCTTTAGGATTGACTGGTTTGTTCTCCTTGCTGTCCAAGGGATTCTCCAAGAGTCTTTTCCAGCACCACAGTTCAAAAACATTAGTTCTTCGGCACTCAGCTTCTTTATGGTCCAGCTTTATGGTTACATCCATACATGACTATTGGAAAAATGATAGCTTTGACTATGGACCTTTGTTGGGAAAGGGATGTCTCTGCTTTTTAATACACTATGTTTGTCATAGCTTTTCCTCCAAGGAGTGAGCGTCTTTTAATTTCGTGGCTGCAGTCACCATCCACAGTGATATTGGAGCCCAAGAAAATGAGGTCTGACACTGTTTCCCCTTTTTCCCCATCTATTTGCTATGAAGTGATAGGACCAGATGCTGTTATCTTAGTTTTTTGACTCTTGAGTTTCAAGCAGGCTTTTTCACTCTCCTCTTTCACCTTCATCAAGAGGCTCTTTAGTTCCTCTTCACTTCCTGCCTTCAAAGTGGTATCATCTGGATATCTAAGGTTGTTGATATTTCTCCCAGCAATCTTGATTCCAGCTTGTGAGTCATCCAGCCCAGCATTTTGTATGATGTATTCTGCATACAAGTTAAATAAACAGAGTGACAATATACAGCCTTGACGTACTTTCCCAGTTTTGAATCAGTTGTTACATGTCCAGTTCTAACTGTTGCTTCTTGACCTGCATACAGCTTTCTCAGGAGGCAGATAAGGTGGTCTGGTAGTCCCATCTCTTGAAGAATATTCCAGTTTGTTGTGATCCACACAGTCAAAGGCTTTAGCATAGTCAATGAAGCATTTTTTTTTTGTATTCCCTTGCCTTTTCTATGATCCGTTGGATGTTGGCAATTTGATCTCTGGTTCCTCTGCCTTTTCTAAATCCAGCTTGAACATCTGGAAGTTCACGATTGACGTACTGCTGAAGCCTAGCCTGAAGGATTTTGAGCATAATCTTGCTAGCATGTGAAATGAGTGCAATTATCCAGTAATTTGAACGTTCTTTGGCATTGCTTTCCTTTGGAAATTGGAATGAAAACTGACCTTTCCCAGTCGTGTGACCACTCCTGAGTTTTCCAAATTTGCTGGCGTGTTGAGTGCAGCACTTTAACAGCATCACCTTTTAGGATTTGAAATAGCTTACCTGGAATTCCATCACTTCCACTAGCTTTGTTCATAGCAATGCTTCTTAAGGCCCACTTGATTTCAGACTCCAGGATGTCTGGCTCTAGGTGAGTGACTGCACCGTCGTGGTTATCTGGGTCATTAAGAGCTTTTTTGTACAGGTATTCTGTATATTCTTGCCACCTCTTCTAAATCTGTTCTGTTAGGTCCTCGCCGTTTTTGTCCTTTATTGTGCCTATCTTTGGTAACTCCATTTTAATAAACTTTAAAAGGTTAACATACAAAGTTATTCTTTTTTTTTAAAAAAAGTTTTGGTTTATATTTGAGTACAGCTGATTAACAATGTTGTGATAGTTTCAGGTGAACTGCAAAAGGACTTAGCCATTCATGAAAGTATCCATTCTTCCCTAAAGTCCCCTTCCATCCAGGCTGCTACATAACATGGAGCGGAGTTCCCTGTGCTCTGCACTAGGTCCTTGTTAGTTATCTGTTTTAAATACAGCAGTGTGTACATATCCTTCCCAAACTCCCTATCCTTTCCCCCAGGGATCCTTCCCTCTAGTAACCATAAGTTCATGCTCTGTGTCTGAGAGACTCTGTTTATAAACAAAGGTAGTCTTATTTTAAAATCATATTTGGAGTTCAAATCATCTCATCTGAAATACTGATGTATAGCTTGTTCTTGTTTCATTTAGTTATTTTTGCTATGTAAAGTGTAGAGAGTAATGTAGTAAATACCATGAGCTCACCACCCAGATTAACAGATGTAATTTTGCTGTGTTTGATTAAACACACACACATTGCTAATGACTTGAAGCCATTTTTAATATCCTTTCCTTTCCTGTTCCTTTTACCCCTGGGTATTAAGAAACTGGTGTATATTCTTTATACTTTTACTACATAAACAGTTATTTTAACTTGCATAAAATTATACTTGGAAATTATAAAATGTACCATTGTAGATAAAGGCTATTCTCTATGTATTTTGAAATAGCTATATTTTAAAATATCAATCTTGAATGCACACCAGTGTTTGCAGCAGCACTGTGCCCAACAGTCAAAACACGGGCGTGCCCGCTGGCGGATGCGTGGGTGAGGACGCGCGCACACGTGCACACACACGTGCGCATGGGAGGCCGCTTAACCGTGAAAAGAACGGGGTAGCGTCATGTGCTGCAACACGGATGGGTCTAGAGATTATCACACCAAGTAATGGTTATCATTTACATGTGGCATCTAAAACAAGATGCAAATCAACTTATGTATAAGATGGAAGCAGACTCACAGGCACAGAAAAGAGAACTGGTTACCAAAGGGGAAGGGGAGGGGGGAGGGATCGGTTAGATAATGGGATTAACGTACATACACTGCTGTATATAAAATAGAAAAACAGAATTTACCTATATAGTACAGGGAACTGTATTCAGTATCTTATAACTTACAATGGAAAAGAATCTGAAACTATACACCTGAAATGAATATATTTTAAATCAAGTATAACAAAATTTTTTTAAATTAAAAAACAAAATTGAGATAAAATAAATAAAAATGAAAATAAAAACAAAATTGAAAAGTTGTCTTTTTGGTAGCTTATATTTTAGTTTAAGCTGGAGAAAAAGTTTCTGCTTTATGTAGTCATTTGTTCTTAGAGTCGATAAAGTGAAAATTTGTCTTGAAAAACATTCTTTTTTTTTTCCCCTGGAGGATCAGGACTGTATTAGGATTGTGTTACCGACCAAAGATTCTGTGTGAAGTTAGTCATTATTGAGACTAACAACATATCATACATGTAAAGGATAAAAGCCATAATTGAATTGTTTTAAGTAGTAAAATCATATTCTCCGACACACACAGTTGGTTTAACTTGCTATATCAATGATTATCCCAGTGACTTCTTACGCATAACGTACACATGTAGTGCATAAAAATGCAAAAGAACTACATAAAAGTCTAGCAAGACAAATGGCTACATGTGGCGGGGGGCAGGGGTGAAGCATTTAATTTTAATCTCAGAATTTAGAACTTGTAGGGCAGGGGATGGGGTATACATTAGGTAGGTGGATGTAGCTGTTAAAAATTGTCTGAGAAAGCAGCTGGTGCTTGGTAGGCCCTTGGGGTAAGCCGGTCACTGGTACAGTGCCTTCTTTGGTGACTGTATCAGTTTATGCTGCATCAGTATTTTCGAGCTTTGTATCAAAACTTGAAAACTTAAAAGTTCTTATTTAACCCAGTAGTTGAAGCAATCCTTAGGTGGAAGGGAAATGAAAATATGAGAATGAATTTATATACAAAGACATTTTTTCAACTTTGTTTGAATAGCAAGGTAAATAGGAAACACAAACTAAATATTCAAGAATCTGGAGCTGTGGTTATAGTATAGACTTACGATAAAGTATGGATAATATTTAATAAAGAGTCTACAACAAAAGGTTTTTGATTTTCTATTTTTGTTAAAAATACCTAATAGTAAATTTAATAGAATACCAAATATAACAAAATGTCATTATTATAGGAACACCAAAGAAAACTACCCTTTGGCTTCCTTGGTGACTCAGCGGTAAAGATCCTTTATTGTGCCTATCTTTGGTAACTCCATTGTGCAGGAGCCGCACAAGCCGTGGATTCGATTGTTGGGTCGGGAAGATCCCCTGGAGAAGGAAATGGCAACCCACTCCAGTATTCTTGCCTGGAGAATCCCATGGACAGAGGAACCTGGTGGGCTACAGTCCATGGGGTCACAAAGAGATGGACACGACTAAAGTGACTTCGCATACACATGTATTATTTTATGGATGAGATAGAGAAGACAGGAAAATGACCAGGAATATCCTGATTTCCCCTCGCCACAGTTCAGATTTCTAATAGCGAGTTTTGTACCTACGTATTTAAAGTGACATTAATGTAGGTGTTTCAGAGGAAGGAGCGAAAGTCTCATTAAATGTTAAGTTTTTTATTGCCCATGTTGAAAAGGCCCCTCCCAGGACATACACACACCCTCCCAGGATGGATGGATGGACACACACCACCGCCACCCCCCACTCCTGAGAGTAAAAGCAGAAAGGAAACTGGAGTAAGTTGTGATTTAAACATTTTAGGTTGAATAAAAAGTGTTTAAACAGGAAGATTTGAGGAGACTGTATAAATTTTTAAATGGCAAGGTATTGGTGACAGTTAATAAGAATGCATATGTATGTGCTTTTAGATTTACAAAATAGACTGTACTACAAACTGTATTTTTTAAATCCCTGAAAATATATGAAAAGTTTATCATCAACTTTCTTACTAGATTATTGGAGAAGCAAATTGTTAGCAGTAATTTAGTAATAAATTTAGTAATTTAGTATTAACTTATTTTATAATAGATGTTTTATTTTTACATAGCAAAGTTACTTTAAGTAAGTAGTACTCAAACTTTTTGAAATCCAAGGTAATCAAGATAATTTTGTATCGATGGATGAAATCTATATTGTGTTAAAATTTCCATTGTAGGTTTTGACCGAGGACCACTTTTAGTACAGAAGGTGAAATAGAGACTCCAACCATCATGTAGAAGTTAAGCTTTAAGGCTAATCTTTTGTAATAAGATTGTGATATATAAGAAAATATCCTTGTTTTTTTTATAGCTTCATAAAGTACTGATGTATGTAATTTGCTTTAAAATCATTCTGTAGGAAGATACCAATATGGCATGATATTAACAGTTGTTAAGTATAGGTGTGTGTGCAGTATAAAGTTGTGTCTGCCTTAGTGCATATTTGAAAATTTTCATAATAAAAAAAAAGAAAAACCTAGCATGCTTAGGTACCCTTGCTAGAAAAACTGAAGGAAAAACTCAGCAGAAGTATTGAATCAATAAGTAATTCAGTACTTATTGAATTATTATTCAGTAGTAATACTTTGAATAAGGTATGGTTCAGGATGAACTTTATCCTTAGATTGAAATTATATGTACTAGATATAAGATGAATTTTGAGATGTTCTTTATAAAATGTATCATTAGGAAAAGAGCATATGTTGAGCAAAAAGAGAAAAATAAAGGGTGCATGTGTCCACTATGCCGTTAGACTGGGTAAGTTGGTGACCCCTGGCACCCTCTTTCTTTGTCAGAGCATTCTTGGTGATAAAGCTGGTAGGAAATGAAGCATTCTAAATGCAGTCTATAGTAGAGGTCACTTGCACCTAGGAACATTTAGTACTTCATTTTTTTTTTTGAAAAGCATCATACTCCCTTTATCTTGATCGGTACGCAGTGTGCTTTTCCCCATTTTTCTTTCTCATATTTCTTTTTGAAGTGCACGTCAGTTGAAGCCTTGATCCCGAGTTGATTCTCTTGCTTCTTTCCTTATATTCTGTGTGTTTTTCCTTTATGCTCTAGGAGTTTTTCACAATTTCAGTTTTTTATTGAACTTAAATTTTTTTTAAATTTTGTATTTGAATATAGCCAGTTAACGACATCATGATAGTTTCCTGTGGACGGCAAAGGGACTCAGCCATACCCTGTACATGTATCCGTGCTCCCTGAACTTTTCATTCTTATTTATTCTCTCTGATCTTTATGAGGCTGGTAAAGTGAAACAGTGTTTCCCTCCCCACTTTACCCCAATTTTAAAATTCTGTTTCTCTGGAGTCCTTTTTTTCCTTAAGTCTTTGGTAAGCCTTAGTTGATTAGGCACTCTAGGCCCTTAATGATTGGCAGGTTGTAGTGGAGGCAAGCCAACCCTTGGCTAAAAGCTCTGCCTAGAGAAAGAATAAGGAAAGCTTTTTGTTGAGGCAAGATTCTGCCCTAGTTTTCTGGACAGCATATTCAGTTGTTTAGTAAATGATTCTCAAATTTTAGTTAAATCTAGATTTGTCTGAAGAGCAGTGTGAGGGTGAGTTAGTATATACTGCTGCTTATGTATATACTCATTTTCATTCCTACTTTTTACTTCTCTACTTTTTGATTGACACTTGGCCTCCCACACTTCAGAGGGTTGCCATAAAGAGTAAAAATAATTTTTATGTGTGTTGCATAATGTTGTGTAAGTTTGAAAGTGCTAGAAAAAAATTGTACTAAGAAGTCACCAACACACAAACTTACATATTATAAGTTTGGAACATGAAACTACTTTTTTCCATAAAGACATTGTAAATCATGGTCAGGTTACTAGGTCAGCCCACATACGTTTTACCCAGTAACACAGCTAATATGTTTTGCTTTTGTATCAAGGAAAAAACACTATAAGTGTTTTTTTCTTAATGCCAGATATATCAAAGCACTTCTTAAACTGTGGCAACTATAGATTTGAGTAGTTGGTTTCTGAGCCCTGTGGCATTAGCCAGAGGAGGAGCTCAGTGTGGAACATGTAAGTCCCCTTCCCTAGTAATACATTTGGAGCTGGAATGGGGAACCCATTTTTTCCGAGGGGTGGGAAAGAAATGGTTAAATAACCAGTCTCAAAGATAGGCAAAAGATAAGGAGCTAAAATACAGCCATAAGTGGACAAAGAACCTAGGTTTCTTCCATCATTGTATTTCCTGACATGTGGTTTAGATTGCTTTCTGCATACTAGAATATTCATTAAAAATGCAAGCTTCTACACTCCAGTCCCATCCTATTGCATGGAAACATGGAATTCCTAATACTTGATTTTAAAATGTAGGTTTCTTATTGACAGGAATAACTTTGTTACTTTCTGTCCTTCATTTTGCCTTCTAAGTAAACTGTCAATTGTTTCTACTGTGGATGATAAAAACAATTGTATCCACACTTTTGTCACCTTTAGGTGTCAAGTGATCTTTGTGGTTATAAAAATCCAGTTTTGGAAGAGGAATTCCAGGATAATCAACACATACTTCTTTACACAGGACAGAAAATAGGACTTTAAAGTACAGTTTCCAACTGCATTAAACACATTTAAACTTTCTTGTACATTGGTAAAAAACACAGTTCACATTTAAATATCTAGTCCACATTGGTAATTTACATCTAATATTTAATTTGTAGTACAAAGTGAACTTGTCAAGGGACAGACTTTGTAATGAAGGAAATTTTGTTAGGACTATCTGGAGACCATGAGCTCTTAAACTGGTCTCATTTGCAAATAGCTGCGTAATTCCGCATTTTCTTGAATATTACACAAAAAAGCCAAAATGCAGACATATAATTAGATGCTAAGATTTTTAATATATATGTGAATGATTTTTATATTGATTAAAGTATTCCAGACAGTAATACTTGTATTTATAATAAACTGTTGCTATAAATTTGACCTTAGAAAAGTTTAAAAAATGGTGCTTCTAATTTTGTGTTGCAGACTAATTTGAAAAGTAATGTTACTTCTTAGTAAACCGTCTGATATCTGTTCTGATCCAGTCACCACAGTCTGCTTTAAGATGGTATTTTAGATGGCATTGTATTATATCAGAAGACAGGAAGAGTTGACTTGTTCAGTGAAATTTCATGTTTTAAAAATCCCTTTGGACGTCTGTTGTCCAAAGAAGACCTATGATTTTTTTAGTGAAAGAAGTTAAAAAGGAAGAGGAGAGGACTTTTGAAACCCAAGGAAGGGTTGATTTTGAATAGCCTTTCCCCCCGGCTTTCATTACTAGAGTGCTTATACTTTTTTTGTATTTTTACTGAAAAAGAGGTGCTTGTTAGAGTTTAAGTGAAAACTTAAAAGTGTGGCAGTGATAGAGCTGTGGTTGAAGTATTTAGAGGAGATCATGTAAAAGAGGATTTCGGGCTTTTTGTGGATGTAGTCCGTGATGTTTGACAGACTATTCCTAGTGACTTAAAAGTATTAAAATCAAACAATTTTAAATACTAATGACTTTGATTAACTCTTTTAGGGTCTCTGAAGTACACCATACTACCATTTTGAAAATCTTGCGTGGACAATGGCTACCCAAGGTTTGTATTGTAGTCTTTAGTTACTGAATTTGGGGCTCTGCTTCGTTGCCATTAACCCAGTCTGGCTCAGATTCCCCTGCTTTCCTCTCTCCCTGCTTACTTGTCAGGCTACCTTTTGCTCCATTTTCTGCCCACTTCTCCTAATGGCTTGGTGAAATAGCAAACAAGCCACCAGCAGGAGTCTAGTCTGGATGGCTGCTTCTGGAGCCTGGATGCAGTACCATTCTTCACTGACTCAGTGAGTAACTGTTAGGTGGTCTCCTAAGAGGATAGATTTTTCATCCCTGAGCTGATCCTGGCCATCATTCTGTTACCCTTCGCTGTCTTTCAGACTTTATTTCTGAAAAGATTTCAGTGGGTCATATCACAGGTTTTTATTTTCAAATTAAGGTAACATTTTCCTGGTAGTAACACTGATGCTGTTTGATTTTTTTTAATAGCTGATTTGATGGAGCTGGACATGGCCATGGAGCCAGACAGAAAAGCAGCTGTTAGTCACTGGCAGCAGCAGTCTTACCTGGACTCTGGAATCCATTCTGGTGCCACCACCACAGCGCCTTCTCTGAGCGGTAAAGGCAATCCTGAGGAAGAGGATGTGGATACCACCCAAGTCCTCTATGAGTGGGAACAGGGATTTTCTCAGTCCTTCACTCAAGAACAAGTAGCTGGTAAGAATATTATCACCTGACTCAGAGTTAGAGTGCAGTTTTGAGAATTGCATAGTTACTCTTATAAAAGTTAGCATGCAATAGCTTAAATAAAACAGCCTGGTAAAGAAAAGGGAGTGATTGCAGCATCAGCTTGACTGTTGGGGCTAATGCTGAGCTGTGGAGATTTGACTGTTGAATTCACCTTTTCCAGATATCGATGGACAGTATGCAATGACTCGAGCTCAGAGGGTGAGAGCTGCTATGTTCCCTGAGACGCTAGATGAGGGCATGCAGATCCCATCTACACAGTTTGATGCCGCTCATCCCACTAATGTCCAGCGTCTGGCTGAACCATCACAGATGCTGAAACATGCAGTTGTAAACTTAATTAACTATCAAGATGATGCAGAACTTGCCACACGTGCAATCCCTGAATTGACAAAACTGCTGAATGATGAAGACCAGGTAATAGAGACATGGCCAGCTTTTTAATCTGCTTTGAAGGAAACTCCCAAGGAAGTAGTCTTAAAATGTCTACCCTACCTCAGTATTTGAAAACTGAAAACTAATGTTTCTTAATTCCTGTATATTATAGGTGGTGGTTAATAAGGCTGCAGTTATGGTCCATCAGCTTTCTAAAAAGGAAGCTTCCAGACATGCCATCATGCGCTCTCCTCAGATGGTGTCTGCCATTGTGCGCACCATGCAGAACACAAACGACGTGGAAACAGCTCGCTGTACTGCTGGGACCTTGCACAACCTTTCCCACCACCGTGAGGGCTTGCTGGCCATCTTTAAGTCTGGGGGCATTCCTGCCCTGGTGAAGATGCTTGGGTAAGAAAACATGGTCAGAATGCTCCAAGCTCAGGAGGAGAAGAGTGCAATCACACCATTTCTGATGAGACTTTTTTCTTCTTCCCAGTTCACCAGTGGATTCTGTATTGTTTTATGCCATTACAACTCTCCACAACCTTTTATTGCATCAGGAAGGAGCTAAAATGGCAGTGCGTTTAGCTGGCGGGCTGCAGAAAATGGTTGCCTTGCTCAACAAAACAAATGTTAAATTCTTGGCTATTACAACAGATTGTCTTCAGATTTTAGCTTACGGCAATCAAGAAAGCAAGGTAAAAGAATTATTCTGAATGTGGTTGTCATGGAGCCTTGGAGACCCCCAGTGTCATGTCCTTCTATAGACTTTTGCAAATTCATTGTATGCCTTACACTCTGTATGTATCTCAGAGAAGTTGGACATCTCTACTTAACTGTTTGAGTTGGTGTGTAATGCACGGTACTAGGGGATAGGGACATAGCATGCAAGCTGCTCTTAAAGTTTTCATTGTCGGGTAGAAGAGAGACACTGAAATAATAACCTAATTTATTTAGTTCAAGTTTTAGAAGGAAGTAGGAGGTCTATATGAGAGCATGTAAATGAACCAGACCCTCTTTTGAGGGTTTATGCAGATTTCTTGGAGAAAGTGATAGTTGAGTTCAGCTCTTGTGGATGAGAAGGGATTGACTAAGGTGAATGAAGGTTAGGGAGAGGAAATGGCATCTGTGACAGTTCTCCTGAGGGAGGGAGGAGCAGGTGAGGTTTGGAAATTCAGGAAATACAGAGAGTGAGGAAGAGAGAGGGTGTGAGATAAGACTGTTGAGATAGGGCAGATCCTGCAGGGCTTAGTGGAACATGTTAAAAGAATAGTGGGAAACTGTTCTTAGCAGAAGCATGCAGTGAAAAGATTTGTCTTTGGAAATCGGGGTGGAGGCAGGAGGTGGGTATGCCGGGAAGGAGAGATGGGGATAGATATTTTGTGCTGTCTCTCTCTGAGGTGGGCAAAGAGCCCGAGCATGTAGTAGGAGTTTTTATTAATAAGTGCCCATTCTGGTTCAGATTTCCGTGCAGCAAATCAGCCATGACATAACTTTCATATCTGGGCATTACTATTCACAACAACATGGATTTTGTTTTTTTTCCTTTTACTATGATCAGTGTGGGAAGAATAATACCGGGCCAGAGTTTATATATTTTTGGGAGGATTGAGGTACATGAATGTGAAAATTTTGTAGAAGCAGGGGTTAAATATGACCCCAGTCTGGGGGTCTAGTTAATGATGACTAGGAATACATTAAGTCAGTAAGCTGCTGAAATTCTTGTATAATAAAATCGGTTGGTAATAAAGCCTTTGCTCAGGCATTTGATCAAGATTCCCTGATTAATATATACACATCTTTCTAGCTGATCATTCTGGCTAGTGGTGGACCTCAAGCGCTAGTGAATATAATGAGGACCTACACTTACGAGAAGCTCCTGTGGACCACAAGCAGAGTGCTGAAGGTGCTGTCTGTCTGCTCCAGTAACAAGCCAGCTATTGTTGAAGCTGGTAAGTGTGCTTGGCTGCTCTGAGTTCTCATGTGTGAAGCGCATGTAGTTCTCATCAGATTGCCTTTCTTAGGAAAAGGGTGATCAAACTGACCTTCACAGGCTGCAAGTGGATGGTCATATTCAGTTTGAAGCCAAAGTTGCGTTCAGACGAAGGACGTGTTCTGCTTGACACCTTCTTTGGTGCTGTTCAAGCCTAGTTCAGGCAGAGATCATATTACCAAAAACGATGGCTGATAATAAGCTTGACAACAGCTATTCCAGAAATACCTGAAATGTTTGTTTTAAAAAAAAAACAAACAGATTTTTAGATTTACTTAATCAGAATCCCTGAAGTATTGAAGTGACAAGAGAGTCAGTAATAGCTGGAAATGCATGGGACTGGAGGCCTAGGAATCTTGATATAAGAAGTTTCCCATTGGGGAAGGAGGTAGGAGGGGGGTTTAGGATGGGGACACATGTACACCCATGGCTGATTCATGTCAATGTATGGCAAAAACCACTACAGTATCGTAAAGTTAATTAGCCTCCAATTAATTAAAATTTCCTAGGTTATTCTGATGCTCATTTGTTTATTCTGAAAATATTCAGCCCCTGTGTTTCAAGCTGGTATGCAGTGGGCAGCAAAAAAAGGTATGGTCCCCATACTTATTCTTACAGGCTGGTGAAGGAGACAGAAATATGCAAAAAAATGGGGTGATTACAAATTGGAATGAGTGTTACGAGAGAAATGAACAGCAAATAGTGATACGGAGTTAACAGGGCGGGAATGTCCTTCTCTGAGAGGGGGATGTTAAATGAAATCACAGAATGAGAAGGTTTCATCTATATGAGAAGTAAGGATTAAGTGCAATCCAGATGGTCCTAAAGGTAGGAAAGAAATCATTGCATTCCAGGTGCTGAAGAGGAAGTCTGTAACTAGAACCTAGTGAGTAGTGGGATGAATAGCTCAGGATGAGGGTGATGGGCCAGAGCCAGGCAGGCCTGTGTTGTGCTGGACTTTCTAGGTCCCTGGATGATGTTTATTCATGCTTTATTGCAGCTTTGGAAACAGGTGTTGAATGCTTAGGTCAATTTGAGATGAAGTCCAAATCCTAAAGGGTTTCTGAAGGTTATGCTAAAGAATTCATTCTTTATCTTATAATGAGAAGCTATTGTTGGCTACAGCATCACAGTGAGGTGTTTGGAATATTAATATTAGCATCATGTGACAGTTTGACCAAAGGCAAGCCGACCAGGCTGCTGGGATGTGTTATAGGCTTTTAGGAATGAAATCATTTGATGTTAAAAATATGTAGCAAAGGATGAATGTTATTTAAGGAGTTGATGTCTGTGATGTGACTAAAAGATCAGTAGGTAGCTGGAAATGTTTGCTCCTGGAATGCAAGGGAAGACTGGGCTGGGATAGAGATTAGGGAGTCCCTTCTTATTGGATGCAGGTAAGGGCTGCAGGGAAGACATGGGGGTGCCTCAAAGCCATCTTCACCCTGGGCATGCTCAGTCAGAATGTGTGTGTGTTTAAGTCTGCAGGCTGTTCTGAGAGGCATCTGGAGTTAAGATCCACTCTCTTAGAGTTTATGGTTAGAGTAGAGGGAGAGAAGGGAGACGGGAACCAGGTCGCTTTGAAACTCCTGAGTGTCAGCCCTGCGCACTCTGTAGCTGGAGCTGCCGTGAGGAAGGAGCCGGACAGGGAGGGCCTGGCCTGAGCGGGGCCGTCACAGCTGTGAGCAGTGCGGGGGGGCAGGCGCGAGGTGCGTGAGGGCTACAGCAAGCTGGCCCGGTCTGACTGAGGAAACAAAACAGACTGAGAAGATGGACAGGGTACAGGGGAGACCATATCCCACTGCATTTAGAAGTGATTTCAGTGGGAGAGAGATGGTGAAGTTAAGCTAGCCATTGTGTGGGGAACTGAGCTTCCATTTAGACTCCTCTGCAGTGTAAACATCCTTCATTAGGGTCCTAAACAACAGGAGGTTGTGAATCTTTGAAGAGCATCTTTTGCCATCAGTGTTAATACAGTCCCAGAGAGTAAGCATTCTGGTGCTGCCTTTTTAGATGGTATTTCCACCCTGTGAGTTTACATAGCTCCTTCAGGGTTTTGCTCGGATGGCATCTTCGCAGTCAGGTATCCTAGTTTCCCTGCTTTAAACTGTAGCCCCCTCCTTTGTCTGTTGTGTGTACACTTAACACCGTCTGACACAGTTCCAGCTAATAGTGTATTTGTTTATTTTGTGCTTCCAACTAGACCACAAGCTCTATGAAGGTATGACTTTTAGACTCTGCCTCACTGACATAGCTCCAATGCAAAACAGGGCCTGGTATTAAATATTCTTGGAACGACTGGATGAAAGGAAATAAGTAATAGGAGTATTACCTACAGGGAGACTGTGGAGATAATGAAGGCTTTTCCACACAGGGAAGAAACAGTAGATACATAACACAAGTCGTCACTAGCTGAGATGAGCTAGAAAAGAAAGGGAAACTGAGCAGCATTCTAGAAAATGAAAAAAATAAAGGACTTAGATGGAGGGGATAAGCTTTGGCAACAGAGGAGGATACCCTCTGAGACTAAAGAAGACACACAGTACTGACAGGAATTGTGAGCTAACAGCCATCGCCTTAGATGTTTTTTAATCTTTTTAGGTGGAATGCAAGCTTTAGGACTTCACCTGACAGATCCAAGTCAGCGCCTTGTTCAGAACTGCCTTTGGACTCTACGGAATCTTTCAGATGCTGCAACTAAACAGGTACACTCAGAGTAAATCGGTGCCTTGCTGTTAAGTGTCAAGCTGAATATGTACTGAGTGTCCATTTTCATCTCCACAGGAAGGGATGGAAGGTCTTCTTGGGACTCTTGTTCAGCTTCTGGGCTCAGATGATATCAATGTGGTCACCTGTGCAGCTGGAATTCTTTCTAATCTCACTTGCAATAATTATAAGAATAAGATGATGGTGTGCCAAGTGGGTGGCATAGAGGCTCTTGTGCGCACAGTCCTTCGTGCTGGTGACAGGGAAGACATCACTGAGCCTGCCATCTGTGCTCTTCGTCATCTGACCAGCCGACACCAGGAAGCTGAGATGGCCCAGAACGCCGTTCGCCTTCACTACGGACTACCTGTGGTGGTTAAACTCCTACATCCACCATCCCACTGGCCTCTGATCAAGGTAAATTGTCAAAGTTGAAGGTTGCAGAGTTGAAAACAGACTATTCTATTACTAGTAGACTGTCTTGGCACTGGGGACTGACTGATAAGGAATCATAAATAGGAAATATGGCTGAGATGAGGGTAGGGGTTTGAAGTGTTTGTGTAGTCAGTTTTACTTCCAGCTGATAGTGATAGATTTAGTGTGGTAGGCATTTTAGACTAAGAACATGATTTTGTTGTATGCCAGTTCTTTACTCTTTCTTCTCATCTGCAGGCTACTGTTGGATTGATTCGAAATCTCGCCCTTTGTCCAGCAAATCATGCACCTTTGCGTGAGCAGGGTGCCATTCCACGACTAGTTCAGTTGCTGGTTCGTGCACATCAGGATACCCAGCGCCGTACATCTATGGGTGGAACACAGCAGCAGTTTGTGGTAGGTAAATCTTAGTAGTGACCCCTGGCCTTTTAAAAGGAATGCATCGATCCATAGGCTCCTGAACTACTTCGGTCATTGGCTTCCTCCATTCTCCAGCTTGCCTGAAGGGCTGCTTGCTATTGCTTAAAGAACCACCATGTCTCTGTGGCTGTGGAGAATGTAAGGAGTAATGTGGCCCCTGGTGATAGCTCCCTTGACATGGCCTTCACATCGCTGCCTTCTCAATCTTACAAAGGGAGTGTGGGGTGTGATTTATTGCTATGGGGTCTCATCTTGTCCATACAAACGGTTCACCTCTGTCCAAAGTAGCAGAGGGATTAATTTGAATCCAAGTCTGTCTGATTTTGGAGGCTCTTATCCCCCACGGCAGTTCTACCTATATAAACATATTTTTTAAAATTTATTTTTAATGGGAGAATAATTTCTGTAAAATGTTGTGGTGGTTTCTGCTGTCCAACAGCAAGAATCAGCTATGAGTATACATATATCCCCTCCCTCTTGAACCCCCTCACCCCCACCCCTCAGGCTGAGGTCCCTGTGGTATTGAGGCATCTTCCCACTAGTTAGCTGTTTTACACGTGGTGTAGTGTATATACGTGAGTGCTACTTTCTCAATTCATCCCACCTTCTCCTTCCCCTGTTATGTCCACCAGTTCTTCTCTACCTCTGTTCTTGCCCTGCAGATAAGTTTTCATCAATACCATTTTTCTAGATTCTATATATATGCATTAATATATGATGTTTTTCTGACTTCTTTCACTCTTTATGACAGACTCTAGGTTCATCCACCTCACTACAACTGATTCAGTTTCGTTCCTTTTTAAGGCTATTTCACTGTATGTGTACCACAGCTGTTTTATACATTCATCTATTGATGGACATCTAGGTTGCTTGCATGTCCTGGCTGTTGTATATAGTGCTTGTATGAACATTGGGATACAGGTGTCCTTTTGAATTATGGTTTTTTCAGGGTATATGCCCAGTAGAGGGATTGCTGGGACATAGGGTAGTAATATTCATATTTTTAAAATGAATCTCCATACTGTTCTCCAAAATGGTTGTATCGATTTACATTCCCACAAACTGTGTAGGAAGGTTCCCTTTTCTCCACATCCTCTCCAGCATTTATTGTTTGTAGATACCTATAAATATTTAACACATCTCTTACTCTCTCTTCCAAGAGTGGTTTAAACTATTTCCATGGATTTACAAGAATATCAACAAATTACAAGAATATGTGGTAGTATTTCTGGGATCTTTACTTGTAATCTTAGCCTGAAATTTTTGTTTTTAATAGTTATTCTTAGTCTGAAACTTTGATGTCAAGTTTTCAGTCTTAAAAGTAGCTTCATTATTAAGTAAAGATACTTATGATTCCCCAGCATGTGTTTTTAAGACTCAGAGTCTCTCTTACTTAATCAGGTTACTTTAGAGAACAAGGCTTCACAGAGCAGATCCTGAGATGTCGCTAGTTGCGATTAGGATGCACTCTTAGGGCACTTGGGCTTTCTCCACTCTGTACTTTGGATATCGGCCGGTCTTCATGAGGTGGCTTAATAGAATGCAAAGGGTACCTTTTAAAATCTCTTCCCTGGGAAGAAAGGAGTTTTTGTATCATAATAAAAGTTAACTTGGATATAAAAGCTGCAAATTCACAGTAGCAGAATTATAACCTTTTTTAAAACTCAGAAAGAGGGAAAGCAGACTGTAGTTATGTTTTGCAAAAGCTAACTTCTTTATTGCATATAGGCTAGCAGTTGAATAGCCTTGGAGGAGGTGAGTGGATTTTCTCGTGCCAATTCAGTAGACTTTTAGCAGTAGGTGGTAAAACTTTGCTAAATTTTCACCAAATACACATAGGTGTACAAAGATCGAGCAAGTACCTGAAGGAAAAAGCTGACAGTGTTTGCACAGTACTTTCCCATCTTTCTGTCTCCTTTCTTATATATCCCTTTACCCAGAGTGATGGGTGCTTTGTTGGGAAGAGAGTGGTCTTTGGGAGGAATCATGTACATTGAAGCTGTGGGCAGTTTTGGAGGTGCCGCTTGGAATTGGTGCTGACAGGAGGCCACTTTCACAGAGTGACATTCAGTTAGTGGATCCATCTTCATTCCTGAACTTACTTGCAAATTCTGGGGAACTTTGGATTTTAGAGAACACAATCCCCTATTTATTAACCATGTTTCTTTTGGTAGGAGGGAGTCCGCATGGAAGAAATAGTTGAAGGTTGTACTGGAGCCCTTCACATCCTAGCTCGGGATGTTCACAACCGAATTGTTATCAGAGGACTAAATACCATTCCATTGTTTGTGCAGGTATGTTAGTTTTAAGTGAGGTGTTCTAGATTCTGTGTCGGTAAAATTTCAGGATTTTAAAGATAAGCAAAGTATTAGGAAACTAGAGACCAAAATAGGGGCACCAGCATCTAATATTTCATCTACTATCACCATTTATAAAATGGTTGTACTGTTCATGCTCTTTGTCAACTACAAAAAAATAGAAAATGTGTCATGTCCTTTTAGTTGAATACATTTATGAAAATATCCTTCATTTTTCTTGGGCAGTATAGAAGGAGAAACATTGGGACTAGAACCTCAGGAAGGGGAAATTTTCTATTCTACTTTCAGGTGTGCTCGGTTTAGAAGGGATGAAAGCTGGTCTGGGCTGCCACAGCACAAACCTCTAGTCACCTCTGGGTTTTCCAGCTCTTAGTTTGAATATACTCTGAAGAGGTTTGTAGCTAAAAATGCTCCAGAAAACCATTGCTGCCAAGCATCACACACTCAAGAACATAAACTTAGTGTATGATTTAATGCAGGCTTCCTATTTAATACAAGTGGCACAGATACCACTTACACTGTGAACTGGGACTGTTTACACCACAGCGGGGTGCTTGCCATGTTTTAACTTTGGATTTGATGAGGTTTCATGTGTGTTTTCTCCTCAGCTGCTTTATTCTCCTATTGAAAATATCCAAAGAGTAGCTGCAGGGGTCCTCTGTGAACTTGCTCAGGACAAGGAAGCTGCAGAAGCTATTGAAGCCGAGGGAGCCACAGCTCCTCTGACAGAATTACTTCATTCTAGGAATGAGGGTGTGGGTAAGTAGGACAGGAATCAGCCTTTAGCTTGTGTGCAGTGAAGCCTCAGCTTTTCTTCAAGGACCTTTTTCCTTCCTCTCCCAGCAACATACGCAGCTGCTGTTTTGTTCCGAATGTCTGAGGACAAGCCCCAGGATTATAAGAAACGGCTTTCGGTTGAGCTGACCAGTTCTCTCTTCAGAACGGAGCCAATGGCTTGGAATGAGGTAGGCAGTGTGAGCACGTTTATTTGATGGTTTGCTAGAGCACCAAGGCAGTTTGTGGTTTCCTCTCAGACGACTCAGTGCACATTCATTTGCATTGACTGTGTCCTTGGCTTGAATATTCATTCTTTACACTATCTTAGCAACTGCTGTAAGGAAATACTACAGCTTTATACAGCTTGTTTAGAACAAGCAAGTTAGAATTTGTAAGGGACATAGATGAAAAACTTAACAGATTAAAAAACACTTTTCAAAAGGTTAGGAAAGGGGCAGTCAATTAAACGCTGTTAGTTGGAGGTCAGTTTATCAGTACTTCTTAAACCTACTTTTCTATTTGAATTTCTATTAATTTGTTCAGTATTTGTCCTTGATACAGACAAATTGAAACAGTCGAACCACCCTAAAAGTTGATACAGTTATTGTACGTAATCATAAGGTGGGTTATAAAGAGAGAGGCTATATATTATTAGGGAAAAAGAAGCAAACTGCTAAACAGGTAATTAGTAATATATTAATTGGATGTTTAATAGACAGTCTCAACCGTTCCAACTTCAGCTCTGAACATCCTCACCCAGCCCTTTCTCCAGACCTGTTCCACACAGTTTAATGGCAACTTAGTTCTTTTAGCTGTGCAGGCTCTAGGGATCGTCTCATAACACATCCTGTCAGCAATTCCTATTGGGGGTGGACACTTTGCCTGTTTTGTTTCCTGTTACATTTCTAGCACCTAGTAAATACTTGGTAATAATACATATTTGCAGAAAGAATAAATTACACAGTTTTTCTGTGATTGTGTACATCTGTATTTTGAAATAATTCTGCACTTTGTAAGTAGTTCTGCAATGTTTGAGTTCTTTATTCCTTTTGTAATCTGAAAATAAGTATGTTTTCAAAATATCAGAGAGTATCCTTTGAGTTGAGAATTTCCATTTTGCTTCCTTGCCTGTATCTGTTCATCTAGACTGCTGATCTTGGACTTGATATTGGTGCCCAGGGAGAACCTCTCGGATATCGCCAGGATGGTATGTGTCTCATATTTCTTGATTATCTCCAGATCAAGCTAAAGGTCTAGAGCTTTGTCAGAAGAGCTGTTTTGCTCGTCTTGGGAGGACCTGTTGGCAGGAAAGTAGTGGTAGCAATTAAAGGCAGTTCTTAAATTCTAGAGTCAGCAGTAATATCTTCATTGGTGCACAGGGAATTCTGAGCCACACACCAAGCAAGCACTAGGATCATGCCAATAAATGTGTGTCACTGCTGCCAGACTTCTGCAGTACAGTATGTTACAAGTTGCCTGGCTTTCTATTTAGTTTTTAGTTCAGAGAACCCTTACATAATACCTTTGTCTACAATTCTAGACTCAGATCTGGGATGTGTATTTACATAGCTTTTCAGAAAACTCTGAAAATCTAACTAATTCAAATTTGGGTAGTGGACATGGAGTATATACTATTTATCTTAAATTTTTAATCTTACCTGGTTTTTTCTAGTTAATAAACACTTAAAGCTCATAAGCTTCTTACCTTGACAGGTATATAAATGTTAATAAGCCTTTGGTTAAAAACATACAAAGGTTTCATAGGAAACTGGCACATTTTCTTAGTACTCCTGAGGGTATCACCTAGACTTTATAACAAATACACAGCCGTTGCCAAACCTCCTTGTTATATTGCCTTACCTCACACACACTATAGATGCTGTTGCTACCACTCAGCAACTGTTCTCTGCCCAGGGAAAGGCTAGACGTCCAGGACTAGAACCTGCTAGTCTGCCTTTGGTGGAAACAGACTGTGTAGCTTCATGTGTGGCCTGATACTGGGTAATTACTCAACTGAAGGAAGCAAGAAGGTGAAGAGGTTAGAAGGAATACTCTGACACATTTGCTATCCTGGGATCCCCCTGACTCCGTGTTCATGTCATGTCTTCTCTCTCCCCCCTCACCCACTGTGTCACTGCCCCAACTCCCAGATCCCAGCTATCGTTCTTTTCACTCCGGTGGGTACGGCCAGGACGCCTTGGGGATGGACCCCATGATGGAGCATGAGATGGGCGGCCACCACCCCGGTGCTGACTATCCAGTTGACGGGCTGCCAGATCTGGGGCATGCCCAGGACCTCATGGATGGGCTGCCCCCGGGTGACAGCAATCAGCTGGCCTGGTTTGATACTGACCTGTAAATCATCCTTTAGGTAAGAAGTTAAACAAGCCAGTTTGGGTAAAATACTTTTACTCTGCCTACAGAACTTCAGAAAGACTTGGTTGGTAGGGTGGGAGTGGTTTAGGCCTATTTGTAAATCTGCCACAAAAAAAGATATGTACTTTGAAAGATGTCTTGGAACATTTGAATGTTCTCAGATTTCTGGTCGTTAGGTGGTCATGTGTGGAAGTTATTAACTTTAATGTTTTTTGCCACAGCTTTTGCAACTTAATACTCAGATGAGTAACATTTGCTGTTTTAAACATTAATAGCAGCCTTTCTCTCTTCATACAGCTGTGTTGTCTGAACTTGCATTGTGGTTGGCCGGTAGAGTTGCTGAGAGGGCTCGAGGGGTGGGCTGGTATCTCAGAAAGTGCCTGACACACTAACCAAGCTGAGTTTCCTATGGGAACAATTGAAGTAAACTTTTTGTTCTGGTCCTTTTTGGTCGAGGAGTTACAATACAAATGGATTTTGGGAGTGACTCAAGAAGTGAAGAATGCACAAGAATGGATCACAAGATGGAATTTATCAAACTCTAGCCTTGCTTGTTAAACTTTTTTTTTTTTTTTAATATCTGTAATGGTACTGACTTTGCTTGCTTTGAAGTAGCTTTTTTTTTTTGCAGTAACTGTTAGTTTTTTAAGTCTCTCGTAGTGTTAAGTTATAGTGAATACTGCTACAGCAATTTCTAATTTTTAAGAATCGAGTAATGGTGTAGAACACTAATTCATAATCACTCTAATTGTAATCTGATAAAGTGTAACATTGTGTAGCCTTTTTGTATAAAATAGACAAATAGAAATGGTCCAATTAGTTTCCTTTTTAATATGCTTAAAATAAGCAGGTGGATCTATTTCACGTTTTTGATCAAAAACTTTATTTGGGATATGTATGGGTAGGTAAGTCAGTAAGAGGTGTTATTTGGAACCTTGTTTTGGACAGTTTACCAGTTGCCTTTTATCCCAAAGTTGTTGTAACCTGCTGTGATACAATGCTTCAAGAGAAAATGCGGTTATAAAAATGGTTCAGAATTAAACTTTTAATTCATTCGATTGTGTCACCTTTTTTTCCTTGTCACTAAGCGGTCTGTGAGGGTAAAAAGTTTTCCTCAGGATGAAGTTAAACTGAGTAAACAGATAGTGAAATAATTTCTTTACACTTGGTCCTGAGTTAAATCGCACCAAAATATTTTAGCTTTGCTTTGCACATTTAGCTGTGTAGGAGGAGAGTGTCCACCATCTCTAACTGAAGGACTGTGGGCTTACAGCCTATGGCCAAGACTCCTTCAGCCTGACTGCAGGTATGTATATAATTCTGTCCAAGTGACCAGAGGCCTCATGGTTCAAAGGCATCTAGTAGTTTGGCGACATAGAACAAAGTGGGTTAGTTTGTCAGTTGTGTCTGACTCTTTGTAACCCTGTGGACTGTAGCCCACCAGGCTCCTCTGTCCATGGGGTTCTGAACTCCAAATAAGCATCCCACCCCCAACCCCAAACTCCATCACATGGTCTCATTCCTTTAAGGTAATAATGAAGAATTATCCACCTGGATTTGGACTTCAAGCACCTTCACAGAAGTGTGACTCATTTGGAGCGGGGAATTCCTTCAACTCTACTTTGAACTGATAATTAAGATGGTTTACCTGTCGATGTTTATCTGAACATAATCAGAGCGAACTAGAATGGGCCTTCTTCCATTGCTCTCTGCCAGGTGAGCCTGTCATCCTGGTGGTAGGTCTGACAAGTTTTTAGTTCATCCCTGAGGGCAGAGTCAGTATACCTGTTAGAACTTGTGTTTTGGGGCTTTAAAAAGAGTGAAAGTGTTTGTACTGAGAGAGAGCTGTTTCTGATTGACTGTGTATTTAAACATTACTCAGTTCCTTGTTGTTGGATGAGGACCCTGTATAAAAGCTTTATAAATTCTTCCCTGTGGTCTAATTGGGCTGAGAGGGAAAACATTTGTGTATTTGGTGAAGGGGCAGTTCAGCTTCCAGTGCAATGACAGAACGAAGGTAGCACTGTAAGAACTGTTAGTAGGTTAGAGTGAAGATCTTTATAGTGAGTTCAGCTTTTAACATAAAGAATCACAGCAGGGTGTGTCATTTAAAGAACTTTTTAAAACCAGAAAATACTTCAGAGCTTGGCCTAAAATCATTGTAATTTTGAAGTTCCATGTAAAAACTTAATATGAAGGTTAATCTGATGCAGCAAAGTATCTCTGCAGTGTACTGAAAAGGACAAAGCAACGTCCAGGACCCTTGTGAAAAATCACATAAGAGGACTTGCTGTTCTCTGAGCTGTGAAGGCCTGACTGTAAAACCTGAGGTAAAGCTAGAGGTAGTTAACACGTTATTGACTGGAGATGTATCAACACATTTTTAGAGCGGGAGAGAATTAACATCACTGTGAGAAACTGTTAGCGCATACAACTTAAGATTGTCATTCACATTTTGTTCTGTTAGCTTTTTGTTCCAACTTTGTATTATAAATGTAAAATTTTCAAAATTTAGAGCAACATATATACTAGTGTCTCAGAAGATGATAGTTCTACAATGTGAATATTATACCAACAAAAAACCTTAGTGATCGATTCTGATACAGAAAGAAAAAGAAAACTCACGATTCTGGAGAATGCTCCTTTGCTTCTGCAGAAAACTGGTTTGAAGACATTTCACAAAAATCAGAAGATGAAAGATGTGTTAGGTAATCTACAAAATGTTAGTGAAACAACAGAATTTTTAGCCAGTCAAAAGAAAAGTTGACAGCCATGGGTGTTAATTTCTGAAAAATAGTCACGTGGTCAGTGATGAGTTAACCCTGTTATTGGCACATGAATAAGTATACACTAAGGGAACAGAATAAGATGACAATAGACGCTTGGAAGGGAGCACTGGAGGTCAGTGTGGAAAAGAGGGACTTTTCAGTCAAGTGTGGAACAGGTAGGCAGCCATTTGGATAAAACTGAAGTTAATGCAGGGAAAAAATCCATGATCAACAAAGTATAAAAGCCCACACCAGATGCCCATGTGTCCAGTAACTGCAAGAGAACAGTGACAGTAAAATACAGTTTTAATACAACAGTAGGGGTATGTCTTGCATTGATACTGAGCGGAAAGCGAGTCACCAGGGCGTGCGGTAGGACTGGACAGGTGCAAAAACGGGGCAGACTATCTCAAGCAAACCATCCACAGGTGGTAAAACGAAAAAGCAAAAAAATAATTACCAAAAAACCCACAGAATAGTGATTTATTACCTGGGGATGGAGGTGCGTAGGACGTTTGATCCCATTGCATTGACCACCACTGAGCTGAAAAATAAAGCTTTTTCCATGTTGGAGGAGGTGTTTGAGACCTGAGGCTTTGATCTGGTTATCTGAATCCTTGATAGTGAAAGATCTTGAGGTAAATATGCTCTTTCATTTTTGTCTTGATTCGTGTAATAAAAACAGAAGATCTGCCCCATGCTGTATAGTTTATAAGCTAACAGAAAGCTGCGTTGTTCCACTGCAGGTGTTTTGTTCTAGTAGGTGAGAACCTAACTGCCTTGCTTGAGTGGCACGTGGCAGATGCGATTAGAAAATAACGGCGGCGGGGGTGTGCGGCCCTGGAACGGCGGTGTTTGCTTTTCTCAGCATCAGCGTCGCGTGTGGTGTCCATGCCGCCTCCCCATCTGGTGAGGAGGCTAGAGGGCGGGGTGACAGGCCTCTGCCGCCTCATCATCACGCCTCTGAGACGTGGAGGTCAGGTGTAAAAGGCCAGCCTTCTCCCAGGTCACGTCAAGACCCCCACTCTGCCCAGGTCCTGATTCTGGGCCGAGGCTGCTGCCGGTTGCCACTTCCCTCCCTCCGCTTATCCAGGCTTGAGGCTGTTGGGGCCAAAGCCTCCTCAAGTTTGGTGAGTCTTGTCCCTCGGCTCCAGAGCTCTCCCCAGGGACCAAGCCTCCCCCTCCCTCCAGTTCCTCCCTGAGGCTCCTACCTCACTCAGCCTGAGTCCCTGTGTCGGAGAGACTGACTGCTGCGTAGTTTGCTGTGGTTTGAGTAAGGAGAAGACAGCATTTTGCTTCAAGTGGGGGCAGGAGAGACCCAGACCTTTGACAAGAGCCTTGGCCACCAGAGCCCCCACTTTCTGACCTGTGCCACAGGGCTGAGACCTGCCCTGCAGTCCCAGAACTGACTCGAGAACCTCATGAGAGGTGACATGGCGGCCTCACAGTAACACGGGAGACGTGAGCAGCTGGGCAAGTACCAAGAACCATAAGAGGAGGAAATTCCACTGCTGCTGCTTAGCTGCCAGATTCTGCCCAGGAGGCCTCCCAGGCCAAAGTCACCCCAAACAGATGTTCCCAGAGGGCCAGCTCACTGGGTGCGGACTCAGGCTGGAAGTTGAGGCAAGGTCTCAAAGCTCAGGCCTGCCGTGAGTGGAGGGGAGGCAGCCTGCTGTGGCTTCGCGAGTGCTCTCCACACACAGTGTGCTTCTGCTGCCTTCTTTGCCCTCACCTCTGTGAGGCCTTCCTCCCTGGGCGGCCCGGCCAGTAGACCGTAGTCAGTCAAGGGCAGGACCAGTAGGCACCTGGGACACTACCAGAACCCTAAGGGCGGCCGGCAGCCAGCTCTCCTCAGAGCCTGGGAGGCCACAAAGGGGTGCGGGCTTCCCACGCGGGGCAGGAGGGGTGACCGCCCTCAACACCCTCCTTCACGTCCTCCATCCAGACAGTTCACGTCCCCTACCTCAGCTCCGTAGGATTGGGGCTCTTGCTTTCCATAAGGTGCCTTTGTGAGAAGGACAAAGGATCCCCCAACTCCAGGAGGTCAGAAGAGCCTCACACCAGGGTGCAAAAATGTGGCATGGGCTAACTTCAGCGCCTGACACCCTGGGTTGAGCACCCCTGGAGGACAGAAGCCCTGCGAGGGCCTGTCTTCCCCTCACCCCTGCCTGTTCCTCAAAGCAGCAGGGCTGCGGACTCTCCACTTAGCATGGTTTTGGAATGGTAAAGCTTTCCTGTTTCACCTTAAGTAGCAAAGACTCATCCCTGCTCGATGCAGAAGTGTAAAGAAGATTCCATTGCTCTGAAATACCTTCTGGGAGGACTTGGCCCAGAACTCCAGGGTGGTTCCCTCAAGATCTGAGTGAAAGGAGAGAACAGATTGCCTGGGCAAACAGAACTGTGCCTGTTGCCTGCACCAGGGGGCCAAAGCAACAGGAGCTGAAGGCCAGGCCTCCACCAGCTCCCTCACCCTTGGAGCACAGGCGGGTGATGGGCATGCTGCCCAGCAGGACTTCCTGTGGGGCCTCCTCATGGGGACAGTAGGGAGGCTGGAGCAAAAGAAACTGCCTGCTTCGGGGTGCAGGTCCCCCTTACACCCCAGCTACTCACAGCTCAACATCCCATTGCTGGACAAACAGGCTCTGGAGTCCGAGTCCTAAGTTCGACCCGACGGCGGGGCCTTGGGCAAGTGGGCTGGCTCTGAGCTTTGGTTTCCTCTGCTATGAGATGGAGATAAGAAGGTGTGCTTGGCAGGTGGTGGGGTTTAAATAAGGTAAGTTACATCCATGCCTTTGTGGAGGAGGGCACAGGGCAGCTGTTCACTGCAAAGCCACATGGAAGCTGGCACAGTACCCAGATCACAGCAGCTGATGAGGCTGTTGGTGACAGTGTGACCAGCTTCCCGTGGCACAGTAGATGGGGCTTCCCTGGGGGCTCTGAAGGTAAAGAATCCTGCAATGCAGGAGACCTGGGTTTGATCCGTAGGTCGCAAAGATCCCACTCCAGTATTCATGCCTGCATAGCTCCTGCCTGCCTGCCCATCCTGCCTGCACAGGGGCTGTGACCGGGGACAGAAGCCCGTCGGGACGGGGCTCCTCTGTCCGAGAAGTCTGGGGCACTGCCGCTGCTGATCTAGTCTAGCCCTTTCATTCTGCAGTGTGAGGAAAGCAGCCCCAGAGAGGAGGCCAAGGAACGTTCTCAACTTGCTCATCTGGTTCCAGCCGCCCAGGAGCTTCCCCTCCACCCTGCCCCCCAGTGCTGCGGTCCTAGCACCCTTCCGCAGTGTCGGGGGCGTTAAGGGTGTATGTGTTGAGATAGAAGCTGGGAAGGTTTTGAGGCTGGGAGGTGGTGGTCACTGGTAGAAGGCGGGGGAAGAAGTCTACCTCGATGCCTTCATCCCACCTAGGTGAGCAGACCTGCCAGGAAGCCAGCATTCCTTGAGCATTCTGCATTCCTTTAGGCAGAGTTTTAACTACCTGCTCCTGTGAGTGGAGTCTTGCCCATTTCTCCCCAGGATTCTTAGAATCAGTTCATTCCTGAAATGAAAAGCCAGGCAGGTAAAATAAAACAAGCTTCCAAAGGCTTGCTCTA
This sequence comes from Cervus elaphus, assembly GCF_910594005.1. Classification (NCBI taxonomy): domain Eukaryota; kingdom Metazoa; phylum Chordata; class Mammalia; order Artiodactyla; family Cervidae; genus Cervus; species Cervus elaphus. The sequence continues at coordinate 26,308,838 of NC_057838.1, forward strand.
CATCTGTAGCTGGAGGAGGAGCATTCCTGCATCGTCCCGCCTGGTAAATCTCTGGAGGAGACCGAGGCTGGGAGATGCCCGCAGCTTCCCTCCACTTTGATGCGCAGAGGCCTACCTAGCCCACACACAGCGGGAAAGCATTCTGAGAACAAACCTGGGGTTCCCAGATGCATCCAACAGGCACCAAGAAGGCTTGTTCTGAGTGGGTTTTCTAGGGCTGGAGTCAGAGCATTTCAGCCAGAGGTTCTGGATTCAGCTGACTTTATTGGACCCACACAGAGCTGTGGGTGACCTGTGGAGTGTATGTAGCCGGGGGTAGGGACCGCAGAGAGGCTGTGCTGAGTACCTTCTTGCCTAGCGTCCAGCAGCTTGGAGGATCTCCAGGGCCAAGGACGCCACTGTGCTGTTGGCTGACGACCTGTGAGAAAAACCAAAGTAAACATTTAGGCATTTCCAGGGTTAAATGCCCCATCTTCCAAAGGGGCTGGCCTCCTTTTCACCCAAGTACCTGATGGACCAGCTGCTTCCCTAAGCTGCCCTGAGCATCATTTTGAGAAGCACAGACAGAATCCCCAGGCTCTAAGAGTGGGAGGTGAGGACCCCAAAGCCCACAGTCCCACCATAGCAAGCCCCGTAAGCTACGCCTGAGCTCCTGGCCCTGCCACCACTTGGCGTCTGAGCTGCTTTGGACAGATGCACCAAAGCCGAGTCAGGCAGACGGCAGCCAGAGCCTGTCAGCCCAGAGCCCACAAGGAGCCTGCCTGGCGCCAGCCTGCAGCTAACTTGTGCCAACCAGCAGAGATCCCAGGCGCTCCATGGTGCCCCTTCCTGGCCAATCAGCCAGCAACTCTGGATTTCTCATTCTCATAGGTGTGGATGTGCAATTAAGACCTTAAAGTGGACTGTCTGTTACTGGAGCAGATTGTCTGAGACACACACTTGTGTCGCCAGAGGAGAGAATGGCATGTGGCAGAGCACCCTGAAGTGTAAAATTAGCTGGCGGCACACTCCTGACTACACGGTAGTAGAGCTGCTTCCTAGTGATGGGACTGGGGGCTGCAAAGAAGAGGTGGGGTGCAGGGGGAGGGGGCCACGTATTCCTGCTCTGCACATCAGGGGTCTCTCTGAAAGGAGGGAACTCGTCCTGCTCCTGGCTCAGGCCAGGCTACTCTGGTGGAGCCATGAGCCCATCCCACCTGCCAGAGCGGCGCCGGCTGCCAGTGACGAGCCAGGGAGACAACCCGCCTGTCAGGGCCCCATCAGGGCTGAGGATGCTGCCATCCCTGGGGATGGACCCATATGGCCCAGGAGCCACTGTCCACACCTTACACCACAGGGGCCCCCAGGCAAGAAGGGCCCCTCCCATGAAGGTCAGGCTGTCCTTCCCCTCAGCTCACAGAAAGCACCAGTAAGAGAGCTGGGGGAGGCCAGGAGATTAACCCTGACCCAGTCCAGGATTAACGTAGCAGTGCTGGTTGGAGCTGAGCCTTCTCCACAGAATCACCGTCTCCCCAGTACCTCAACCACATGCTTTTCTCCAATGAATACAATACTCAAAACACCAGGAAGCAGATTCCATAGACCTCGTGAATCTGAAGACAAACTACCAGGAAATGCTTGGCACCACCTCATGTCTTGCATACCCAGCAAAGGCTGGGCACCCCTCAGCAGGTGGGGCCTGGGTGGAAGGGCCGGCTGGCCCATGCACCAGGAGGGAGGGTGCACAGTGGGCAGTGTCAGGTGGGAGGGTGGTGGTCCCTGGTGTGTAGGGGAAACGAGGAGAGGAAGAAGAAATGGGAGAGTGTTTGCCAAGCCTACTCACCCCCCGGCCGGGGCCAGCCCCTCCAGAGCCCGCAGGAGGCTTTCTGCGCTCTTGAGACTCTCCAGGTGCTTCTCGTTGGAGGTGATCTGAAAGGGAGGAGAGGAGAGCAGTCAGCTGACCCACGACCTGTTCGCTGGGCACCCTGAGTCTCAGGCTGCCCCTGTAACTGGGCAGTGAGCCCCGGGGTGCTGCTGACCACAGAGTTGGACAGGGGCCAGGTCAGGATGGGGTGCCTCCTGTCGGCCCCTTAGGAGGCTGTGTGTCCTGGGAGCCTGAACACTTCAGGGAAGGCAAATCATGGGGGAACAAACTTGCCAGCTGTCGGTTCCATGACCCTGCTGGCCCTTGCGTCCCAAGCCCAACACAACCTCTTTCCTACAGAAGGAAGGGTGACTCTGGGTTCCCGGTGATCTCAGGGGGCTGGGAGGAGGAGGCGGCACTGACAGCCGCACCAGGGCAACACCCCTGCCCGGGTGCCCTGGCACGTGTGCCCATGCCAACTTCCTGGAGAAAGGCACCCTTGAGCCTGCGGCACCACGGGCAGAATCCTAAACCCTCAGGGCTGGAAGGGAATGAACCCTGGCTCTAGTATCAGACTTGTTTCTCCTGATTCGTCATTCATCTCCTGTTTTTATCTGTTAGTCTTCAAATATTTTCTAATAAACACTTGGGTGGCACGTCACATTCAGCAGACTGCAGTTTCCTCTGCATTTTCTCACGCCTCCCTCAGTAGCCTCCCCTCAGAAGGGAAGCGCGCACTGTGCTTTATAGATGAGCTAACGGAGGCTGGGTGAGATGAGGGGCCGCGACGGCAGCACAGGGAGCTGGACCCTCATCCCACCTGAGGCTGGAACCAGGCTGACCTCGGCTGCCCCCACTGTTCTTCTGCCTTCCTACCTGACCATAGCAACCAGGGCTGCAGTATCATCTCTCCACTTCTTAACCAATCACAGATGCAGACGGGAAGGTCCCAGGGGTAATTAGACCTTTATGTGGCCTCTGAGTTGCATGTCAATGAATCTGAGCCTCCATGGAGATCCTATCCCACTTCCTGAGTGTGTAGACACCAGCTGCCAGCTCAACTGCATCAGGTGTAATTTCTGCAAAGATTTGCATCTTAGAAGAGCTGCATGCGAATCCGTTCTGAAATTACACCCAGCTTGATGGGTTCAGGAGGCTGCTGTGGTTCAGCAGTTCTGAAGCAAGCACAAACTTAGCCAGAAAGGATCTTCAGCAAGGATTCCCATCTAATTTTTCTCAAAACTGTGCCTCATACGGTTCAGGTGAGCTACATCCAAACCCGCTGCCCTGACTAACCTGCCACGCGGTCATGTGTAAGAGGCTGAGCCCCACCCACAAAGAAATAGCAAGGGTACGTTTACTCACGAGGCTACTTGGAAAGTGCAAATAGAAACCTACAGTGAAAATTATGTGATCAAAGGAAGAGATCAAAATAGCATCATGTGCAGCTGACATAAAGGCAAGCATAAATAAAGCCAAGAGAATTAAACTATGCAATCTGGCTGCTTACCTAAACTCTTACTAGCAACATCAACTGTTATCCCACCTATAAAGATGAGTTAATTAGAAAATAACATTTTTAAATAATATCAATCAGAGGTTCTAATTCTGGTAAAGACAGAGAAAACACATGCCACTCTTCTTGTCCATTTAAAACCTGAACAGAACACACAGAGCAGCTCTTTGAGATCGCAGGGAAGCTAACAGCACCAGCAGTCGGGAAGGACACTGAGGCCAAAGCACCATTGCTTCTTTCCCTTGGGTAGAGCCCGCCTTGAACTCAACACACCCAAACCCTGGAGGTGAGCACTGAGGGGCAGAGAAGAGGGCTCCAGGAGAAGCCAGGCTTCAGGAAGGGGAAAGGAAATGTCCAAAAGCTCCAAGAGTGCAGATGAAAGCCCCTTTCCATTCCCTTGGTTATCTTCCGCCCCAGGCAGCAGGCAGTTCTGCGGTGGCAGCAACAGGAGCCGTCAGCCAAAACCCCCCTCTCTGTTCTCCCAGTGTTTGGCCCGGACATGACAAGTGTGGAAGTCAGTAGTCAGTGGCCAGACAAAATGAAAGACCCAGGGAACCAGAAAGTGTTAGGGAGGTGACAAGGAAGAGCTCAAGAAAGCTAAAGCTCCAATACTTTGGCCACCTTATGTGAAGAGCCGACTCGTTGGACCCTGATGCTGGGAGAGATTCAGGGTAGGAGAAGGGCGTGACAGGATGAGAGGGTTGGATGGCATCATCGACTCAATGGACATGAGTTGGTTAGGGTTAGAGGGTTAGGGTTAGGGTAAATAACAAAGATAACAAAAGTATTTCCAGTCACTTGGAAATTAAACAACACTCTCTTAAATAGTCCAAGGATCAAAGAGGACATCCCAAGGGAAATTAGAAAGTATCCTGAGCTGAAAGATGTCTATACAATATATCAAAGTCTGGGGGGTGCAGCTAAGGTGGTATTTAAAGAGAACTTTATGGTACTGAATACTTAACATAAAAAAAAGGAAGGTCTCAAGTCAATAATCCAGGCATTCACGTTAAGAAACTAGAAAAAGAGCAAAACAAACCCAACGACAGAAGGAAAAAAAGAGCAGAAATCAAGAGTAATGTCGTAAATGTAGGCCCAAATATATCAACATCTATATTAAGTGTAATTTACGAAGTGCTACAAATAAAAGACTAACATTTTTGGACTGGATATAACCAAAATAAAATGTGACCATGTGATGCATACCAACATACCTTAAATACAAAGGCAAAGAACAACTGAAATTTTAAGAATGAAAAAAGATATGTCAGACAAATTGTAACCAAAGAAAGCTGGTGTAGTTATAATAATATCAAAGTCAGCTTTAAGCCAATAATTATAACTAAGAATAAAGAGAGACATATATTTATAAAAAGATCAACTGATCAGGAAGATGTACCAAGTCTAAATTCTAAATGTACCTAATAACAGCCTCAAAATATGTTTAAAGAAATGACAGAACCAAAGTGAGAATTATACAAACCCATAATTATGGTGGCATACTTTTCAATCTCTCCCAGTAACATGCACATGAAAATCAGAAGGGATATGGATGTTTTACACAACAAGACTAACAAACCTGACCTTATAGACATATAAAGAAAAATTCATTTAACAACTGCAGAATATATGTTCTTTTCAAATGTACATGTAGTCTTCAAAATATACTGTCATAATGCAAGTTCTGACAAATTTCAAAGGTATAACAAAATATCAGGATCTGTACGTTAAAACCTACAAAATGCTGATAAAATATTTTTAATGAAATAAATGGATATATTTACTATGTTCATGAATTAGAAGACTCAATATAGTCCATGTATTGATTTCCCAAAAATACAGGTTTAATGCAATTCCTATCATAATCCTAGCAGGATTTTTTACAGACCCACACAAATAATATCAAGTTTTGACAAGTGTGCAAAGGCAAACTGATGATGCTGGAACAAATGGACGCCTCTGTGTAAAAACCTGACCCCAGGCACTTATCTCACATCGCAAATAAAATATCATCCAAGGGACTTCCCTGGTGGTCCAGTGGTTAGGACTCCAAGCTCACTGCTGAGGGTCTGGGTTCAATCCCTGGTTGGAGCTACAATTCCATAGCTGTGTGGCATGGCCCAAAATAGAAATGATTCAAAATGGATCATGAATCTGAATGTAAGATGTAAAACACACAAACAAAAAAACTTCTTGAAAAAAATACAGGAGAATACATATATGACCTTGGGTTTGCTGATGAATTTTCAAATACAACACAAAATCACAATCACACAAAGAAAAACATTGACAAATTGGACTTTATCAGTGTTTACAAAACTTTGCTCTTTATATATTTACAAAGGAATTTTATTTAGCCATAAAAAGAGTGAAATACTGCCATTTGCAGCAAAATGAATGGACCTACAGATGGTCATACTAAGTAATGTAAGCCAGACAGACAAAGATAATATCATATGATGTTTCTTATATGTAGAATCTAAAAAAAAAAAATGATACAAATGAAAGAAAACAAACTTACATGGTTAGCAAAGGGGGCGGGAGGGGTGGGGGTGGGATAAATTAGGAGTGTGGGATTCGCAGATACAAACTGGTATATAGAGAATGGATAACCAACCAGGTCCTACTGTATATAGCACAGGAAACTATACTCAGTATCCTAAAGTACACTATAATGGAAAAGAATAAATACACATATATACATGTACAACTGAGTCACTTTGCTGTATATCTGAAACCAACACAATATGGTAAATCAACTACACTTTGATTTAAAAAAATAAAAACTTTAAAAAGCCTTTGCTCTCTGTAGGAGATTGATGCGAGAGCACATGTTGCGCTCTGCTCAGCTGCTCCCGTCGTGTCTGACTCTCTGCAACCCTACGGACCGTAGCCCACCAGGCCCCCCGTCCATGGGACTCTCCAGGCAAGAATGCTGGAGTGGGTTGCCGTGCCCTCCTCCAGGGGATCTTCCCAAATCAGGGACTGGACCCCTGGGTCCTGTGTCTCCTGCACAGCTGGTGGGTGCTTCACTGCTGAGCCAGCGGGGGAGCCCCCAAGACAAAGCACAGACTAAGAGAAAGCAAAGTCAAAGTAAAGTCGCTCAGTCGTGTCCGACTCTTTGCGACCCCATAGACTGTAGCCCACCAGGCTCTTCTGTCCATGGGATTCTCCAGGCAAGAGTACCGGAGTGAGTTGCCAGTTCCTTCTCCGGGGATCTTCCCAACCCAGGGATCAAACCCGGATCTCCTGCACTGCACACAGATGCTTTACCCTCTGAGCCACCAGGGAAGCCATAAGACTAGGAGAAAATATTTGCAAATTACATATCTGATAAAGGACTTTTATCCAGAACATGTAAAAGGAATTCTTAAAGTTCAAAAAGAGAACTTTATAAACGGGCAGAAAATCTGCACAGACACTCCATCACAGAGGGTATTACAGATGACAAATGAACATGTGAAATGATACCCGGTATCAGTTGTCACCAGGGAAATGCAAATTTAAGCTGCAATGTATACCACTACACACCTAAATTCATAAAAGCTGACAGTAATCAATGCTAGTCTAACAAAAACTCTCATTCATGGCTGCAGGATTGCAAAATGGTACAACCATCATGGAAGAGAGTATGGTGATCTGTATAAAACTGAACACAGTTTCCCCATACAATCCAGCAGTTGTACTCTTAGGTATTTACGCAAGAGAAATGAAAACTTGTGTCCACAGGAAAACCTGTGTGCAAAGTTTGTAGCAGCTTTATTCAAAATCACTAAAAAGAAAAAGGAACCTAGATGTCCTTCAATAGAAAAATGGAAAAACAACTAGGAAAGCCTTCATGCCTTACTAGGTACAGGTCTGATTGGATTTTCAGAATGAGATGCCAGTAAATATGAGTCTGGATACTTTTTGAAAAGACAAGAATTTTAATTTGCCTTGCTAAATTATTTTGTCGTATGATATCAATTTCCTATAATTAGTCAGTTCAGTTCAGTCGCTCAGTCGTGTCTGACTCTTTGTGACCTGATGAATCGCAGCACACCAGGCCTCCCTGTCCATCACCAACTCCCGGAGTTTACTCAAACTCATGTCCATAGAGTCGGTGATGCCATCCAACCATCTTATCCTCTGCCGTCCCCTTCTCCTCCTGCTCTCAATCTTTCCCAGCATCACGATCTTTTCCAATGAGTCAGGTCTTCACATCAGGTGGCCAACGTATTGGAGTTTCAGCTTCAGCATCAGTCCTTCCAATGAGTATTCAGGACTGATCTCCTTTAGGATGGACTGGTTGGATCTCCTTGCAGTCCAAGGGACTCTCAAGAGTCTTCTCCAACACCACAGTTCAAAAGCATCAATTCTTTGTCACTCAGCTTTCTTCACAGTCCAACTCTCACATCCATACATGACCACTGGAAAAACCATAGCCTTGACCAGACGGACCTTTCTTGGCAAAGTAATGTCTCTGCTTTTTAATATGCTGTCTAGGTTGGTCATAAGTTTCCTTCCAAGGAGTAAGCGTCTTTTAATTTCATGGCTGCAATCACCATCTGCAGCGATTTTGGAGCCCCCAAAAATAAAGTCTGACACTGTTTCCACTGTCTCCCCATCTATTTCCCATGAAGTGATGGGACCAGATGCCATGATCTTAGTTTTCTGAATGTTGAGCTTTAAGGCAACTTTTTCACTCTCCTCTTTCACTTTCATCAAGAGGCTTTTTGGTTCCTCTTCACTTTCTGCCATAAGGGTGGTGTCATCTGCACATCTGAGGTTATTGATATTTCTCCTGGCAATCTTGATTCCAGCTTGTGCTTCTTCCAGCCCAGGGTTTATTGTGATCCACACAGTCGAAGGCTTTGGCACAGTCAGTAAGGCAGAAATAGATGTTTTTCTGGAACTCTCTTGCTTTTTCAATGATCCAGCAGATGTTGGAAATTTGATCTCTGGTTCCTCTGCCTTTTCTAAAACCAGCTTGGACATCTGAGAGTTCACGGTTCATGTATTGCTGAAGCCTGGCTTGGAGAATTTTGAGCATTACTTTACTAGTGTGTGAGATGAGTGTGATTGTGTGGTAGTTTGAGCATTCTTTGGGATTGCCTTTTTTCGGGACTGGAATGAAAACTGACCTTTTCCAGCTCTGTGGCCACTGCTGAGTTTTCCAAATTTGCTGACATATTGAGTGTAGCACTTTAACAGCATCATCTTTCAGGATTTGAAAGAGCTCAACTGGAATTCCATCACCTCCACTAGCTTTGTTCGTAGTGATGCTTTCTAAGGCCCACTTGACTTCACATTCCAGGATGTCTGGCTCAAACTTATAATAAATATTAGGATTTTAAGTGGCTTAGGAATGAGTGATTCCGAAGCTCCAGTGGCACAATCGGTTAGTGCGCGGTACTTATATAGGAATGAGTGATTCCTTTCCCCCAGAGCTTGGTTTTCTCTTTGGCCACCACAGGTTATAAATGATGATGAGCTCTCAGGGACGCCCGATTACGACGGGCACCAACCTTCGTTTAAAACATTCCGCTGCCTTCATCAGACAGTGTGGCCTTTAACCTTCTATGTTCTCAGTACCTAAACTTTGTTAAAAGTGAATTGTGGGTCTGCTTGGAGGTCATCCCACCTCGTTCTCTTCCGAGCCACCTTAGCAGAGGACGTTCTGGGCACACTAAGACCCATACTCAGTAAGGCAGAGGGGAAAGTGACACTTGTCCACGGAGATGCTGAATTCATGGCTGAGCAGCTGCTAGACAACTTCTCATGGGTCTGATCACTGTAGTCAAGAGCGAGCAATGCAGTGACTCTAAGAAAATCAATAATGCAAGAGGACACTGCAAAGAGTGTCAACACAATACCTTCCTCCTGTAGTTAGTTATTTTCATTAGAAGTTGGTAATGCCCATTAGCCAAGACAAGGAAACAATTTTATTTTGCAATGATGTTCTATAGCAGAGAGTAGATTTTATTTCGAAACATCAAATGGCTGGTGTTCATTTCCTGCAAACAGAGGAGGCCTGCCTCACATTCCTCCTGCTGCTGAGATGTCTGACTGGTAGCTGGACGGCTAAAATCAATCAGAGTGGAAACATGAATATACTAAATACATGCAATTCACCTGACAGACAGGCATCCATTCAAAGCATGGGATCTTAAAGGGAAAGATCATTAAAAAGTTGTGAATCTGAGTTTAGAATGAAGATCAACTTGGAAAGACAATTCCCCATATCAGTTTAATTGAGAGTACATAAACAAGCAGATGATGGACTTTGGGTAAACACCCTACTTTATTCAACCTTCTGCTACAGTCCCTGGAACATGAGTTGTGTCAGAGAGCATTCAGGAATCACTTGGTGTCACCAAAACACCAAAAGGAGAGGCTTGTAGCCCACAGAATCACCCCTCATGTTCCCCACCAGGCTCACAAATTGTAAGGTAGGGGCTTTTTTTTCTTGCTTCTTTTCTTAGCACACCCACCCTCCAGGACAGAGTTTGTACTGGCTTCCTTTCTGGATTTCAGCTTCCCAAATGCAAACCAACACAAGAAGCCATCTCTGGCCCCGGGTAACGGCAGGAGCCTGAAGTGGCAACCTCCTCGGCGTGCAGGGCAGCTGAGGGGACAGCGGCTCACCCGGGCCGAGTGGCCACCAGGTGACAAAGCCCGGCCTGCTGCCCACATTCCTGAGCACAGTCCTTAAAGCACGTGGCAGTTAGAACACACTTCACCGGTATCTTGGTGATACAGCTTCCCTGCCTGGATGCGGTTTCAGGTGTGGAGCTCCGTGGCCGCAAGGGACGCAGGCACGGGCAGGCCGCGGGCCTCTGATACCACTGGGAAATAATACATGTCTCTCTCTCCACTGGGACTGAATGTGTGGGGCAAGGTGAAGCCAAGTTAACCTTATTTTCTTATTCGTGAGTTCCTCTAGACAGGCCCGGGCAACCCAGACAGACTAGAAGAAACCCAGCAGGCGGAGCCGACGAGCACGCGGCCCAGGTGCTCCGCACTTACACGTGGGAGGGTTATTCTAATTCCATGGCCTTCAGATCTCACAGACACCAGTCCAAACAAGCAGGAAACTCTGACAACTGCACTTCAGAGGGTTTCAGTTTCAAAAACAAACCTCTCCATCGAGCCCCTTTATTTTGTACTTTTAACATGTACTTTGTCTCCTCTTGGAGCACAAAGGTTTTTAGGTTACTTCAAAGCCATGTCTGTCTACCGCTTGCACATCAAGACATGCTATCCCCTGGCCTTCAGATGCCGGGATGGAATCTGCGAGGAGCCCTGGTCAGTGTGGTGGGGTCTGGCAGGCCCTCCCTGCTTTCCACCTGCTGTTGCACACTCATTCTGGGTCGCTTCAGATGTTTCTTGACCTGCCCTGCACATCCACGTTTAAAGCAAGACTACGGGAACACTCGCTGCTCTGTTCCTGGGCCCGTGTGCCCCGCGTCTTGCACGAGACGCTGAGTGGACCTGGAGCACAAGGGAGTGATTCTCACACGCGGCCTTCGGCTGCCTCGTGGCCTCTGCGTCTTTCTTGGAGTCTGCTCAGAAATGTTACGTCATATTCCTCAACACAAGTAAGTGAGGCTCCTTCTGAGTGGGGCTAGTCATCAGGGGATGAGCTCAAGGAAGTCAAGACACTCCTCCTCTGGGATCCGTAGGCCTGACACCTCCATTCTCCCCTTCAGACTCCCGTCTATACCTGCGGGCACCTGCTAAGCCCAGAGCCCGTGAAGATGGCAGGCTGAGGACGTGAATGTTTTTCTTTTTCACCCCTTAAGACATGACTGTTTTCTAGAAGAAAATTATCCATACCTACCCCCTTTTGTTGTGGGCCAGCCAATTCTCTCAGCTCTCTCCAGGGCAGTAAAAATGCCCTTATTGCTGGGAAACTGGTCATAATTACATCAGTTTCTGGCCATTAAATCCAGTTAAGTTTAAAATGTTGAATGCAATATAGCTGGTTTGGGAAAACTTTTAAACCCGATTCAACTAACTACAACAGCCTAGGTCCAAAATAAGTGAGGAAAAGTCTGTTTTAATTGGCAAATAGGCCGGATTGTGGACTTCTCGTGGGTAAAAAGGTTGGCCCAAAGAAAGCTCTGGTGAGACACAGGATCAGGACACCATTCTCCCCACACGACCCCGGGAGAACAAGTGTCAGAGGCGGTGGCGCTGGGGCGTGGGGGGAGTCAGCTCCTCATGAGAGAAAACTCGCCAGGTAGGAACCGTCCTGTGACTGGGCTATGAGGCGGGAGACCGAGGGTCGTAAGAAGTGGGGAACCGTTTGAGTAGACACTGTCTGTACTCGACCCGAATGAATCTCAGCTGATCCTTAGGAATGCTCCATGGGGTCACACTGAGGGAGTCCATCTGATGGTGCAGTCCCTGAGTGTACGGTGTGGGGTGGTGTGTGTGTGTGTGTGTTAACGGGAGGGCTTTGAGGTGGGGAAGGAGTAGGCAGAAGTGACTTAATGAGTGCCTGTTTCCAGCCCTTTCTCTGAACCTCCTGTTGGATGGCAGGGAAAATGGGAGGGGGGGGGGGAGTTGCAAAGTGAATGATAGCAGATCAATAAGACTTAATAGGCCCCCCAATTTCCTTCTTCCCCCAATGCTCACTCCACCGTGTGAGGACCCAGTCAGCCCCTAAACTGCTCTGTTGCGATCCAGCCATCATAAATAAGATCAATCAGGAAAATGTGCATCCTGGAATGTTAGGTAAAAAAGCAGAGACTATAAAAACAATGTGTGGAACGTGACTGCGATTCTACAAAATGACCATGGGGCCATGGTAAGCATGAAGTCTCCCGTATTGTAAACCTTACTTCCAAGGTCCTCAAGTCTGGTGAGAGGTGGGCACAACAGAAAGCAGAGTCCGACATGAGCTGAGCACACGTGAAACCATCTGCAGCAGAAAGGTCCGAGGAACACGAGCGTGATTCTGTCTTCAGGCAGACAGCGTGTCCTGAGCACTTGCTACGTGCCAAGCCCTGGTGAGATTCTGGGGACACAGCTGGGTGTGTGTCAAGGCAGAGCTGCCACTGTGAGAAACACAGCGAAACAGTAAACAGAGTCTCCTTCAAAAACTAAAGAGTGAGTTACCATCTGATCCTCCAATCCCACTCCTGGGCAGATATCCACCCCAGTGTTCACAGCAGCACCATTCACAACAGCCAAGACATGGGAAACAACCTCAATTTCCATCCACAGACGAATGGATAAAGAAGATGTGGTAAACACAGTGGAATATTCGTCATAAAATGGAATGAGACAATGCTGTCTGCAGCACCATGGAGGGACCTATCGCTGATCACACTAAGTGAAGTAAGCCAGACAAATATCATATGGGGTCTCTTATATGTGGAGTCTAAAAAAATGATACAAATGAGCTTACTTACAAAACAGAAATAGAGTCACAAGCATAGAAAAGAAATTTATGGTTACCAAAGGGGAAAGTGCAGGAAGGGATTAACGGGGAATTTAACACAGAGACAGAGACATATAATGGATAATGGATAACACATATAATGTTACATATAATGGATAAACAACAAGGACCTACTGCATAGCACAGGGAACTATATTCAATACTGTGTAATAACCTATAATGGAAAAGAATTTGAAAAAGAATATGTATGTATGTATATATATGGACTTTGCTGGTGGCTTAGATGGTAAAAAAAAATCTGCCTGCAATGTGGAAGATCCAGTTTTGGTTCCCCTGGATTCTTCGGATCCAGGAAGATCCCCTGGAGAAGTGTTCTTGCCTGGAGAATCCCATGGACAGAGAAGCCTGGCGGGCTCCAGTCCATGGGGTCGCAAAGAGTCGGACACGACTGAGCGACTAACACTTTCACTTTTCATATGTATATATCCACATATATAACTGAATCTCTTTGCTGTACGCCTGAAACACTGTCAATCAAATACACTTCAATTAAACAAGCAGACAGGACACTCTGAGACAGTGGTGGGTATCAAGGAGAATCAAGAAGGGGAAAGGGGAGAGGAGAAAGTGTGGCAGGGGGTGGCTGGGTGGGCAGGATACAGGAGATGATGCCTGAGGATGCAGCAGGAAGAAAGAACCAGACACAAGAATCTGGGGACTCGTATTCTGCCAGGGGGCAAGAAGACCAGTCACGCGGGTCCCCAGGTGGGAAGGACCCTGGTGGGGACCTGGAGGCAGAAGAAAGGGGGACCTGCTAGAAACAGGGACCCTCTGGAAGCAGGGAGCTAGTGAGGAGGGGCTGCACAAATGGTCCAGGTGAAGGCGGAGGGGACCAGCGACCCACAGACCCTTTTGAGGGGAATGAGAGGGAAGTCTGCACCCTCGACTCCATCCTACAGAAACAGAGCCCTTGAGATTCTATCATAAATAAAGCAATTCATGGCTTCCCTGGCAGTTCAGATGGTAAAGACTCTGCCTGCAATGTGGGAGACCTGGGTTCAATCCCTGGGTTGGGAAGATCTCCTGGAGAAAGAAATGGCACCCCGCTCCAGTATTCTTGCCTGGCGAATCCCATGGACAGAGGAGCCTGGCAGGCTACAGTCATAAATAAATATTTAGAAAAAAGAATTCATTCTTGGGACTTCCCTGGTGGTCCACTGGTTAAGAATGCACCTGCCAATGCAGAGGACACGGGTTCAATTCCTGGTCCAGGAAGATCACACATGCATCGAGGCAGCCAAGCCTGTGTACCACAACTACTAAAGCCCATGTGCCCTAGAGCCCACGCTCCACAACGAGAAGCCATCGCAATGAGACGCTCACGCAGCGCAACTAGAGAGTAAGCCCCGCCGCTCGCTGCAACTAGAGAAAGGCCACACATAGCAACAAGGACCCAGTGCAGCCAAAAAATCATAAAAATAAAATAATAACATTTTTTTAGAAAAGAAAGAAAGCAATTCAGAGACTTTTCCAAGAGGAGGAGGACAGGGCAGGCCTGGAGAGCTAGATCTGAAAACGGGGAATATGGATTACTACACAGTAATTCTCAGAGCGTTGAGGGGGATAAACTACCATCACTAGTCAGCTTGTAAACAGACTTAGTAGATGAGCGTTTCATTTTTTGGTAAGTGAGCACTTTTTAAACACAGGATCAAACTGTCACCTAAATGCATGACGTCTTTGACCTTTTCCTAAAACACATGTCACAAACCGGGGAGGGCCAGTTGGTCACAGCTAGCTGTAAGTTCTGCTTACAGTTACAGGCTGTGCTGAGCGGGAACCCCTTGGCTCCTGGGAACCCACCGCATTCACAAGGATAAAAGGAGACTAGGGGGAGTCGTGGGGTTGGGCCGAGTACCTTGTCCCCCCAGGCCCTCAGGGCAGCCACGACTAGCAGTTCCAGAGGCATCGAGCTGGGGTTTGTGTCGAGGTGGACAGAGGGCCTCAGGGCCAGAGGGACAAGGCAGCCGGGAAGGCAGGTGGGGGGTGCGCTCGGGGCCTGGGCAGAGCAGCAGCCGCGGGCAGCAAGTGTGTGGCCTCGGGGAGCACCCTGCTTTGCGGGGGACTCCGTCACCCCAGCAGCCTCCTCGACAGGCGGCAGAACAAGGCAGATGCGGTCAGGCTGACTTGTGGAGACACCTGAGCTGAGGAAGCGTCCACTTCACGTCCTCTCCTGCGTCCTTGTCCTCCGCACATTCCCTTCTGTTCTGGGACTCTCTAAGGAAACAGCAGGGGCTGCTGGAACTTCCTCACATGGAGAAAACTGGGAGGAAAATGAAATGGGAAGGAAGATTACAGCACATTTGGCTGATATGATTAAAACCATCAGGCACCAATTAGTCCAAATTTAGGCCAGACAGTGACTCGGGGACAGCTGAAAACTCCCCTGTGGCTGTTACGTTCATGGACGGCCGTGATCAAATAGTCCCTTTGGACGCATTTCACAAATGACCGCTCCGCTGAGATCTGACCCTCCCCTCGGGCAGGCCAGACCGCCGTGGTTCTCCTGAGAAAGGCTGGCCCCACAAGTAGGGGGAGAGCTGGTGATTTCCACCTCAGAGAGACAGGTCAGCTGTTGGCTGAGCCCAAAGCATCCATTCTACACAGCACAGTGGTGATAGGAAGGGAGGGTGTGTGCACACATGTGTGAGACAGAGTGTGCATGTGTGTGGCGGTGGTGGGAGCTCCCAGGACAAGTCCACTGACCCAAACACTCCCCACTCTGGGCGACCCCGTGGGACCACACAGAGCCAGGAGGAGGTGGTACGTGCAGGAACAACTTCCAGGACAAGCGTCCAATTTGCCTTGGGATAAAATGAACTGAAGCCAGGTCTCCGAGGCTTCTGGGGCAACATCAAAGAGCCGGGATGTTCTGCTACAAAAGGCTTTGGCAGGCTGACCTCTGGCCAGTGCCGCCCTCATCCTCATGGGCCCCCGGGGGAGGTGGGGGAGCTGGGGCTGGTGACACGACAGCGTTGGGGTCCTGGACTCAAGGGAGGGTGACCGCTCATCATGTGGCCTCCTTCTGGGCCGCCCTGGGCACTTTCACAGGGGGTCAGAGCCTGGGTCCCAGGGAGTCTCCAGTGGGGGGAGGCGGTCCAGAAAAGCCTCCGACTCTCCCACGCTTCTCTGTAGGGCAGACAGGGGACAGAGAAAGGGCCTGGCGGAGTCGGGTCCCCGAGCTCTGAGACCAAGAGACCCCTCCACCCCCAACCCAGGCGAGCGAACACGGGGCAGTTCTCAGGAGCAGGTGGTTGGACACAGGCTGGACCTGTTTGTCCCCATCTTGCTTAAGGGAACCGAGGACAAGGTCACACCTCTCGGAAGCCGAAGAGCATCTCCCGAGAGGAACCCTTTCGGGGCTCTCAGATAAGGTGGGGATTTCATGACTTAAAGTGCTTCATGGACCCTGGTTCAGAGGGAGAAGTATCCTAAGGAGGTTTTTGCTGGGCAGAGGCAGGAAAATAAGGCGAGAAGGAGAAAGGGGACTTTCTGTGGAGAGGCGGAGAGGAGCTCCTGCGCCCGCTAACTGAAGTGCTGCCCACCTTTCCCCAAGCGCGCCCCTGTGCCCCTGGTCCCCAGGACCACTCTCTCCACAGCCCGCTCTGCCAGAGACCTGGTGATGCCCATGGGAGGCTGGCGATGCCCACGGGAGGCTGGCAATGCCTTGGCACCTTCTGAGAAGAGGATGTGCCAGGTGTGAGTGAGTGTGAGTGTTCATGAGGGGGGGCAGGGCAATTAAGGTTTTAAACACTAACCTTCACTAGTGAGAACCTACGGTATACCACAGCGAACTCTACTCAATGCTCTGGTTGACCTAAACTGGAAAGAAACCCCCAAAAGAGGGGACACATGTATACTGATTCACTCTGCTTTACAGCAGAAAACAAAAGAATATCGCAATGCAACTATGCTCCAATAAAAATTAAAACTATAATAAAAGTTTTTTTTTTTAAAAGACAAAACCAAATAAATTAATCTTAGATATGAGTCCCTTATCCTGAAATGGTGAACACAACAGATGGCAAAATGTAAGTCCATGTACTTAACACAGTCACTTCCGCATGACTTTTAGGTCTAAACTTGACAACAGTCGGTGTGAGAAGTCCTTTACCTGCATGACCATGACGGACCTCAGAGCAACAGGCGTCCTGTGGTGCCTCTCGTTCCACAGAGGAGGAAACTGCCCATCCAAGAGGCCAGGTGGCTAGCCTCGGTCTACCTGACTCAGAGCCCCTGACCTCAACCATCAAGAGACACTGGCGGGGAATGAAGGGGCCAGGTCAGGGGTGTGAGCTGAGTTGTCCACAAGATCACCAAAGGCTGGAGGGCAGGAGTCACACTGCTGCCGCTGAGACTGACTCACGAGCTCCCTGCCGCCGTCTGTTCCTTCCCGTCAGTGTCTACGTCGGGGGTGATCTGTCCCCCAGAGGACATCTGGCAATGTTGGGAGAAATTTTTGTTGTTGCCCGCGGGGGTGGGGGGGTTGCTGGGCATCTGGTGGGTAGAGGCCAGAAAGCAGTGCACAGGACTGCCCTGCCGTAAAGAATCATCTGACTCAGATGTCAACAGCACTGGGGCTGAGAAACCCTGGCTTTTGGATCCTGGCTGAGGTAGATCATGCTGCCTTCTCATGCTATACTAGGATGCCTGAAGAAACTCAGGCGGTTACTGCACTTTTTTTTTTAAACATACAAAACTGGTCCTGGACCAGCCTTTGTCGTAGTATCTGATGCCCTTCCTTCTGCAGTACCTGGGTCTGTGGACATCACTGGGATGCATCCCACCCAGAATGCACTTGTGCCGCAGGCTCCTCCCTGCAAGGCTTCCTAACGCAGGGCAGCGCCAGCGGAGCATCCTCGAAGCCCCACACGCCACCATCCCTGGACGTGGCTCCAGAAAGTAAAGTCTGCCTGTAGCTGCTGCCAGTCCAGGAGCAAGACCTCGCATGCAGTTCTCAGAGGCCAGCCCCTAAGCGGCTTTCTGGACCAACTGCTCACCAGTTACACTGACTCATCCACCCAGGGGAGAGGTGTTATATCCAGACCAGGCTGGCACTTGACTGTCATAGGTAGTTCTTTTTTTCCCATAAGACCAACATGAGTGAGAATTTAAATTAAGCAAGCTTGGTCACATTCCTCTGAAATTAGTTTTGTATGATTTTTGGAAAAGTTTGAGATTCTGGGAAAAAATGTGAGACGGGCATGATGTTCTTACTCTGTATTTAGAGTATGATCACTTGATCATCATTCCAAGAAATGGATAAGTCCATCCTCCTCCATTAGCTTAACTAATAATTTCAATGCAAATCCATGAATAAAGACCATTGGCTGTAGGAATTTTACATGTCACTCAACATGTCATTCTCCAGAAAATCCTAGGAACTGATGGTCCTCTGCAAATGCGGTCTTTTAATATCCGGATGAGACAGCTTTAGGAGAATGTAAGCTCCCTCACTTTAGGGCTATTATGAAGCCACAACCCGTTTCACTCTATGACAAAAATGGCACCATGATCCATTGTTACCTTGATGAGATGCTCTGGTTCATGATCATGAAACATGAGTTAAGATGATGGGGATTCTGGGACTGTTTCAAGGAAATGCAACTTTCTGACAAATTCCTTCATAGAATACCTACATACTGGATCTTCATAGGATTCCTTTAAATAGTACAATCTCCTTGCCTCTTAAAGTTATTCAGATGGGAAGCGTTAGATGTTACAGTTTCCTGTAACATTAAATGACTCAATAAATAGAAGTGTGGAGTCAAGTTCTCCAACATAACTGTAGTTGAAAGGGTGTCAGAGAAATTCCTTGACCTTTCAGGGGCCCATCTTTTTTCTAACCTCACTACTGTGTGATGACACTACCTCTAGTTTGAACTGTTATGTGTGAAAACTACAGACTTTTCTGAACTTGTGGGAATATACATATACATTAGAATAAACACACATACATGCATCACTGTAAGTAGCCCAGGATAATCAGAGATCAGGTTCTTAGCAAACGCAGAAGCCAGAAGGTCATTTAGATAAAAACTCATCTGTAATACACAAAAAACTACCTCCTCAAAGAGGTGTGTGTGTGTGTGTGGTGGGTGGGAGGGGGGGTCAGAGAAAGAGGTGAGGATACAAACCCCAACCAGGAGAGGGTCTGAGGGCCAAGGCTGGACATTCAGGTGAGGTACTCACTGCCCTCATCACATTGCACCCAGCTGAGGGCCCATGACCTTGGAGCAAGCCCACGAGGGCTCCACAACCCGACCTGTCCACTCCTCTTCCCACTGAACCCAGAGAATTGCTCCACACTTGTGTGAGCTCTTGAGTCCTGGGAGTCAGGAAGTGCAAATACAGATCTTGAGCCCTTTCCCTTCCCTCCATCATCTCTTTTCTAGCTTTTGTTGTTTGTCTCTGAGTATACAGAGGTGGAGGAATCAATGCTCTGAAGCTGGTCATGGCAGGAGTGAACACATACGGTGCATTTACTCCATGCTCAGTACTGCTGTTCTCAGAGCTTAGAAACAAATTAGCTCCTTCTATGAATGAAAGGCTATTCAAGTTCCCATTTAACACACGAAGAAATTATGGCACATAAAGTTTATATTTCTGAGGAAGTCATTATAAACCTTAGAGAAACTGAAATTTAAGTCCATAAAAATGACAAAAATCTGAGAATAGAGTGTATTTTTGTCTCCTATTTACTCATTTTATATTATTAAAACAACTGCAAAAATTATTGTAATAATTCTTAGTTTGTAGAATAACCATCTTTCTAATTTTTTTAACCACCTATGGTTAACCACATGCAACTTTTACCTAATTGATATAGGACTTTTACAACTGTTTTTTCAAGCTTTTTTCTACATCCTTTTTCTCTATCACTTTCATTCTGTCTGCACATATTAATTTTTAACAGCTTTACTGAGGCTTGATTGACATGATAAACTACACAGACAGAAGCTGTACAATTTGCTAAACTGTACATACGTATGTGAAAGTGAAAGTGTTAGTTGCTCCGTTGTGTCTGACTCTTTGTGACCCCACAGGCTGTAGCCCGCCGGGTCCTCTGTCCATGGGATTCTCCAGGCAAGAACACTGGAGTGCCAAGATCTCCTCCAGGGGATCTTCCCAATCTAGAGATAGAACTCGCATTGGCAGGTGGATTCTTTATGGGAAGCTCCTAACAGTTCTGTGTGGAAATGCCTGAGACGTCTGTGCCCTGCACTGCCCACTAAACTGGCTCGGAGGCCCATACCCATATCCCAGTGGGCTGAAGTAGGGTGAACTAGGTCAACCCATGACCCTCATGAGAAAGACACAGGCCCACAGCAGAGCATGTGGTGCTCGGTGAACACCCTGCAAGAAGAACTCATCTACTACTTCCTATGAAGGCTGTTAGGACAGTGATGTGACAGAACAGAGTGCCTGCCCTGTATCTGCTATCTGGCCTCTGGGGTCATGAGGTTGGTGACTCCCCTCCTTCACCTCCTGCCAGGGCAGAGACAATCTACGGGCTGCAAAGGACAATTTAATAGCACTTTGTCTGGGGTGACAATACAGCAGGGGCATGGCTTCTGCCTTTGAAAAGCATTAGTCTTCTTTGACCTGATATTTAGGCGATTTTGAAGCAAACCATTAAGTACACAGAAACAAAACATGAGATCAAAAGATCAAACTTAAAAAGAATGCCTACAAGATCAAAGCCTCCTGTTCATCTTCTCTTGCTGCAGGAGTGTCTAGTGGAGGGAAAAGGTATTTCTTTGGAGAAACACTCTTTTCAAAGAAAGATTAGAAACCGGCTTTAAGGGGATGGCCAAGGGGCGGAGAAAGGAAGGGTGGGGAAGAAGCAAGAACGGCATTGAGAGCAAAGCTTCCGGCTACTAGTTTGGACAAGTTGGCGCATCCATCAGATGTTGGAAAGCTCCAGAGAGAACAACCCAGTGCTGGCAAACCTGTTCAGAACTGTTCGTAACATTGGTGGGGTCTGTGGAGATGCCATCTGCCCAGGGAGCAAGAGGCTCTGCGGTGTCCTCGGACCAAGACTGACCCAGTTGCTCAATCACCAGCCTACCAGCAGAGCAAGTGGGTAGCGAGCTGTCCTTGCTGGCTGTGGGCTTTGCCACGACTGTATTCAGGAAGCAACACCAATGCAGAAAGGACAGAACCAGCCCCTTTCCCAGCCCCTGAGTCCAGGATTCCACAATGACAGAACATGTAACGAGGGCCCAGCTTAGCATCTGGGGGAGAAAGTGAGACAGAAAAGCTATCTGTGAAGAGCAGACCCTCCCCCAGTGGCTGACCACACTGTGTGGATTCCAGCTCACTGACTAGCTGCATCCTCTCATATTCCTACAGATGTCTGGTGATGATAAACGTGGAGCAGGCTTGGAATGCTTAACCAACCCCAAGAGGACCCAAGAAGCCCTTCCTACAACTCCAGGGAATCCCTGTGTTCCAATGACCTGACCGGTGAGCCAGCCCTTCACTTCAGGTTCTCATCTGCATTATCCACCTGGCCCGAGGCAAGGCTCAAAGCTTTGGACTTTTCCCTTGCTTCTGTGGACCAGCCCAGGTCAAAGCCCCATCCCCTGCACCTTCCCTTGGCTGACAGGGAGATCAGGGGGCAGAGAAAGAATAAAGGCTTGAGACAAACTCCCTGGAAGGTCAGAGCTGAAGAGCACTTTGTCCTCCTTTTATATCCAATCTTGACACAAACTTGACTACATAAAATCAAATTCTGCATGGAAGCCACTGATATGAACAGAATCAAAAGGTAAAAACTGATAAACTGGGAGAATAGTTGCGACACCTTTCACGAAGGGCTCCCTTCCCTAATAAAGAGCTCCAAGAAATCAGTAAGAATAGGGTCAACTTCTAAAGAACGGGCAAAACATATGAAAACATAGGTCACAAGAAAGCAAACTTACATGGCTTTTAGACAGGAAGTTGTGCTTATTCTCACTTACAGGAAGTAGAATACAAATGAAAACTATGGCAAAATATTGTTTCCACCCCTGCTGGCAAAGATGAAACAACAGGGGCGGGGGGGCGGGAAAGAAAGGCGGGGTGTGTGGAGTCAGCTTCCATTTGTGTAGAAGGCGGAGAAGGTGGACAGCCAACACGTTCCTCCCCAGAGCACCTCTGCAGGGGTGGCCAGGACAGTGACTGCGCTGGCTGCCTCCAGAGCGGAGAATCTGGAGACTGGAAAACAGGACTGGAGGAGAATGTTCACTCCATATTCTTTTCATCAACTGAAATTTGAACCTGAAATGGCCTCAAAGCTGAACTCGTTTTGCCAATAACTAGGGAAAGAAGGGCTTTTCTGGGACCTTCTTTTGATGGATGGACTGACATGCCACACTGAACCAGAGACCATCTTCAGAGATCGGTGTGGAACAATTTCCTTTAGAAAGATAACAGATCGGTGCATCTGTGAAGGTCTTTCATACGCTATCTTCTTGAATCCTTGAATAACCCTCTGAGGTGGGCGCTGTTTTCATCTTGGCTTTTTGGAGACAGTGAGTGCAGCTCAGAGAGGGAAGTTCCCGAGCCTGGATGTGGCCGGAAATTCACATGCTAGCCCCAGGGAAGTTGCATTTCTACATGTGCGCCTGCCCTAAGTCGAGGGGGAAGCAGACGGGATGGTGAGCAGGGGCAGCTGGCAGGCTGAGCCGTGATGGGCAGTGGAGGGTCCCACTCGGGTGTAGCTCCAAGGCCTGTCCAGACCTTCAGGAGAGGAGGCAGGGCCTCGGCAGCACCTGAGGCTGTGGCCCCAGCCGCGGTTGAGGAGGCAGGGCGGCTGGGACCAGGTCAAGAGTGGTGGTCCCGAGTGCCCACTCACAGCAGGGCAGGAGCGCAGGTGTGGGGCATGGCTTCTCGCCCAAACCGCAGGGCATCTTCCTTCTACTCCACATGGAGGCCTTCTCACCCTCGGGGGCCACTGTCTCTCTCCACACCAGCTCTCCCCGCCTCATGCCTTCGGCCCCTCTGAAGACCTTCGCTCTGGGAGGGTCAGGTATCCGGGAGGCAGAGCCCACACTGCTCCCCAGGGATGTTCAGCATCTTTTCCCAGCTGCGTCTCTCTAGCGCCCAAGACGGCAAGGCCTGGACTGTATGTCTCGGGGAAGGGTGCTGCGATCCCGTCCTGTAACGCCCCTATTCATCGCTGATGCAAACCGCCCACAGAAGCTGGCAGAGGCCGAGGTACAAGGGCTCCCTGAACATCCGAGGAGCTCACAGTGGAGCCTGGTCAGCATTTCCAGGGGACACCAAAAGGTCCAGGTGGGGGCTGCACCTGAGGGGAGTGAGGAGGGTCACTGCCCCGGCAAGGCCAGGGGCTGAGAAAGGCTAAGGAAAGGGGGTAGGGACCATCAGGTAGGAAGCAAAGGTTCCCGTTTCACTTGGTGGAAGGAAGCAAAGGGGGACTAAATGGTGAAGAGAGGGCTACGATTTCCCGCTGGCTCGAGAATCAAAATGATGTGAAGAGAAAAGACAACACGGCCTCCTCCATTCTCTGCCCCTGCGGTGTGACTTTGGCTGTGTAAATGATGCTTATCTTCCTACTGATTTTTCTCCGTCCAAAATTCAGAAACAAGTAAGATCAGCTGGGGTCCCTGTGGGGTGACGGGTGCCTGTGCAATTTCACTCTGCAGAGAACACGGCACAGAGCTGTGACTGATGGGGGGCACATTTTAGACTCTCCGTTCACCCCTCAGATGCCAGAGCTCTCTGGGGGTCTGAGCGTCTCCAGATAGATAGCTGGTCTTCTGACTAGAGATCTGGGTCTCGTGAAATCAGAGTTTTTCTCTCAACCAAATCATCCCAGGAAGAGCCTCAAACCTTCGTAGGATGATACTGACATTTGCTGGAGTCCAGATATATGAACAAGGAGAGTCATCAGCAAAGTCCTGCACTGGAGCCAAAGTTGTGTTTGCTCATAATCATAAAGTTTGGTCCAGTGAATCTTATTATTTATTAGGGCTACATGTGGGGACACTTGAGGGCAGAGTACGAGCCTTGTTTTCTTAAACTGAACTGAACCTTATTTTGGCTCTTGGTCCCATAAGCCGGTGTAACATAAGGTGACTGAGGTGAGGGTCCTCTGCCTTCAGGGTGCTTGAGTCTGAGGTGGGTGTGGAAAGACCCATAGGAACACAGCGAGTTCCTCGACAAAGGTAAGAATCATACTAAAATCCAGTCTGAGTCTGGTTATTCTCTGCACATAGTTTTGTGGGTAAACTTAAATTCAAGCAATTTCACGAAAGGGAAAAAAAAAAATGAAATGCAGTGTGTGTGATCATAAACAACCCATCTTTTGTTTTCTTTCCTTTCTAACTGAGCCCTTGGAGAACAGTAGGTGGTTTCTGGATGGCTGAGTCAGAGGCTTGAGTCTGCTCACTGAGACTTTAGGGCAAGTCTGCTGGGAGCTTCTTGGAAAGGTTCCTTCTCAGAGCCCTGGGCAGGATTTGGAGATACCGTGGAGGGTCGGTACTGCAGAAATGCCCTGATTTTTTGTTGTTATTCAGTCGCTAAGTGCGTCTGACTCTTCAAGACCTCATGGACTGCAACACGTCAGGTCTCCCTGTCCCTCACCATCTTAAACTCATGTCCTTTGACTTGGTGATGCCATCCAACCATCTCATCCTCTGTCGTCCCCTTCTTCTCCTGCCCTCAGTCTTTCCCAGCATCAGGGTCTTTGCCGATGGGTTGGCTCTTCACATCAGATGGCCAAAGTATTGCAGCTTCAGCATCAGTCCTTCCAGTGAATATTCAGGACTGATTTCCTTTAGGATTGACTGGTTTGATCTCCTTGCAGTCCAAGGGACTCTCAAGAGTCTTCTCCAGCACCAGAGTTTGAAAGCATCGATTCTTCTGTGCCCTACCTTCTTCATGGTCTAACTCTCACATTTGTACATGACTACTGGAAATACCATAGCTTTGATTATCCGAACCTTAATCGGCAAAGTGATGTCTTTGCTTTTTAATACACTGTCTACCGCCCGAGAAAGCAGCTCACGGAAGGCGGGCAGCTGCCCGAGGAGCAAGCAGAGTCTCAGGGAGTTAACGCGCACCTCTGAACTCCCTTACAGGAGTTCACCCGCCCTCCCTGCTTACACAGTGCTCCGGGTTTTTTGTGATTTGCCGGTAACACAGCTACTAGTACCTGGCATTTGACACTGAGAATGCTCTGAGGACCTCAGTTTGTCATGCCCCCGTGTAACTGCAGCCAGAGACGTGCCAGCCCTTCTCCTGGAACCGCCTGGTGGCTGTGTTACCCGGTTAAGAAGCCTCGTCAGAGTAACTATCTGAATGGCCACCACTGCCAACCTAGTCTTGAAATGTGATGGGCAAACCTGATGAACCTTTGGGTCCCCGCTTTGTTCTGGTCCATGGGAGAGCAGGGTCTCCCACGCTGGGCCCCCATCTGTCAGGGCAGGGGCATCGGCAGCCGGGCCGCTTCTGAGGCTTCCGACCTTGTGCCGTTCTAGGTGCATCACCCGCGCATCCACACGCGTTCTTAGTCAGCCTATTTAAACTGCTTTGCTTCCTTACTGCTGCTGTTACAGCGATTATAAACCACACACTTAAACTGGTCTTAATTTTGTAATAACACCCGTTACCTGAGTGCAAGGGCTGTTGAAAAGTCATGGCTACTGCTTACCGAGGATACTGTTTCAGGCATGTGAGGAGAAGACACAGTGAAATGACTGGAATCAATGATTAAATCCCCAAGGAATTCTTAATTAGCTTTTATAATCATCTGTACCCAAAACCCATAGCAATGATCATAAACACTGCCACAGAACTCCCTCAGAAATTTAGCATTATTGAAAATGTCTACAAAGTACAAAGTGACTTTAATACAACGTGGTGACTCACACTGACAAAGGCCGAGGCTGGAGTTGGCATTCGCAAGTCGAGAGCCTGAGTGGGACCCCTCCGGCCCCTCTCAGAGCCTCAGGCTGGGGGGGTGGCGGGGCCCACGGTCCCCAGAGCAGGAGGAACCTGGGGGCGCATTTACCCACCTCTCCCCCTTATGGAGAGGAAGCAGAGCTTGGTCGGGCAGGCAGAAGCCCGAGGAGGGGAGCGGGTGGGTCTAACACCGGAACGGCTCCCTGACCCTCGCCTTCCCCATCAGCGCAGCCTCACTGCGGTACCGGACCCGGTAAGGTCCCTGCTGTGTGTTCACACAGGGATGACGGCGGTGATGAAGATGGCGTGGTGCTGACCACAAGGACAGCCGTGCTCACTGCAGAGGTGCTCTGTACCAGGCGGTTATACGTGTGAACTCACCGAATCAGCCCACAGCGTCACACAGGGCATGACTATCGCCTCTGTGGAGCAGACGGGGAAGCTGAGACAGGAGTCCAGTACTTCCACCCTGCTGGGAGGTGGAGGGGCTGGGGCGCGAACCCTCACAGCGTGGTTTCAGGTGATACTGCCTCTCTCCTAGGCTTCGCCGTCTTCCCCTGGCTTTCACTCCTCAACAAGCCCTTCTGGTGGTATCAGTGATGGATGGGCTTGCACTGGGAAGGTCTGGGGGTAGCCCCAGTAATTGGACTGCGTGCTACCGCTGAGGTGCCGAGTGCCTGGGAGGCAACATTATACAAACCGGGCGCCGCCCAGGACTATCCGACCTCGTTGAGGTCATGGCTCCTGTGGGGAAGGGCTGTGGCACACGCAAGCTGTTTCTTCACACTCTGGACTATCAATACCCTTCTAAGCTCTTGCCTGTCAGCAGGAACCCAGGAACTACAATTCCCCGACTCGCTTTCCAGCTGGTGGTGGATTAGATCTTGCTGGTGAGACCAGTTGGGTAGAAAGAAGCCGTGATTCACTGGGAACAGCTCAGGCAAGTGCCTGGAGATTAGCATTTGGCAGGTGTGAGGTGGGTGGAGAAGGCTTCATGGTGGAGGTGACACCTGACTGCAGCTTGAAGGGTGAGATGGAGTTTGTGAGCTGGAGAGGAAGCAAAATGGCTCCCTATAGAGAGGACAGCGGGAACCAAGGCATGATGGCATGAACGGTGTGGTGAGTCCAGGACCCAGCACGGGTCGGGGGTATTGATGGTGGGGTCTACAGAGGGGTTGCTGAGAGGTCCAGGTGGAGACTGCGTGGGGCCAGCTGTGACAGGCTTTGTGCACCATGCAAAGGAGTGTGCACCTGACTCTGATTAGCAGAGAATCACGAGAATTATGGAAAGGAAGTGACTTCAGGTTAATAGGATCGGCAAGAGTGAAGGCAGAAGTCCCTCCTTAATTGTGAAAATGCACTGAAATGCAGGGCAGTACACAAATAAGACTGCGTGTTAAAAAGCAAAGACATGACTTCACTGACAAAGGTCCATATAGTTAAACTATGGTTTTTCCAGTAGTCATGAATGGATGTGAAAGTTGGACCATAAAGAAGGCTGAGTGCTGAAGAATTGATGCTTTTGAATTGTGGTGCTGGAGAAGACTCGTGAGAGTCCCTTGGACAGCAAGGACCTCAAACCAGTCAATCCTAGAAGAAATCAACCGTGAATACTCATTGGAAGGACTGATACTGAACCATGAACTTGTACCATGAACTGATCTGCTTTCTCCAACATCTGAGGTGCTTTCTGATGGACCATGCACTGCTGCTTCCCAAAGCAAACTGCCTGCCAAGCACGGCCTCTCACTCCAAGAGGCTGAGGATAGTCAGGCCACGAGAAGTTCTTGGATGGCAGGGTGCATGATCATACTGCAAAAGAGCATGAACTTCAGCTCATTATCCCAGATGTGAAGGACAAGAAAGATGCTCTCCTGGCAATGTAATGCCCACACCTATAGCAGACACAGGCCAAAGGTCTAAGACAAATCAATACGCTCTCAGTCAACAACTGACGCGGCAGCACTTTGCCTTCTGGGTTTACAGCAGGCAAAAATCTGCCCATCTCTACTTAGGATATCACATCTAACACTCAATTCTGCTAACAGACACAGCAGGTGACAATCAGCTTAAAACACAAGAGATTAAAAGTAATATTTCGCTTATAAGGCTAATATATAAACTCAAACCAGAAAGCTACTGGAATACTTTCAAAATTTAGCTTTTGGGTTTCTGATGGATGAACTATTTCAGTTTTTCTGTCAGGAAGGGGCGAGAACAATGGGACTCAAAGGACAAAAGTAGTAGTTTTTGCTGCAGCCAGGAAATTAAAACAAGCTTGCTCCTTGGAAGAAACCTATGACAAACCTAGACAGTGTATTAAAAAGCTGTCACTTTGCCGACAAAGGTCTGGATAGTCAAAGCTATGGTTTTTCCAGTAGTCATGTATGAATGTGAGAGCTGGACCATAAAGAATGCTGAATGCTGAAGAACTGATGCTTTTGAACTGTGGTGCTGGAGAAGACTCTTGAGAGTCCCTTGGACAGCAAGGAGATCAAACCAGTCAATCCTAAAGGAAATCAACTCTGAGTATTTATTGGAAGGACTGATTCTAAAGCTGAATCTCCAATACTTTGGCCACCTGATGGAAAGAGCTGACTCACTGAAAAAGACCCTGATGCTTGGAAAGACTGAGGGCAGGAGGAGAAGAGGGAGACAGAGGATGAGATGGTTGGATGGCATCACTGACTTAATGGACACGAGCTTGAGCAAACTCTGGGAGACAGTGAAGGACAGGGAAGCCTGGTGTGCTGCAGTCCAAGAGACTGCAAAGCGTCAGACACAACTTGGCAAATGAACAACAACAATTCATGCCCACATTGGTCAGTCTCCAGAAGTGAGAGATAACTTCAACATTATGCCTGGTCCACTCATATTTTCTTGTCTTTAACATAAATAAATTCTCCAGAATTAGTGCTGTTTAGAAATATTTGGATCTTCCTATTCTCGTTTTCTGCTCTTAAATTAAAAAAAAAATAATAAGATTTTGGCCTAGAAATAAGAAATAAAGGTCCCAGCTTCCATAGTTACACCCTCTGTCACTGAAGATTTAATCATGTAATGACCAGATTCTTCTCCAAACTGTACATTAGAGGTAGTAAATTTTCATGCGTATGGGAGTCCTCCAATCAGAGAGGGTCAGATGGAAAAAAATATTCAAAATACCTCAGAACTGGCATGGCATGGGAGCCAGAATGGACACCATGGCACCTGCCAAGTGGTGCTTGTCAAGTGGGTGTTTGGGTTTGATCTCAGCCTGGGGTGAAACATCAGGTTTGGATCAGTCTAGCTCTTCAGAGAATCACCGTGGGGTACAAGGAACCTCAACTATTCAATGAGTGGGTGGGGTCCAACATTTACAAAAATGGCTACCACGATTCTTCCTTCTGTATCTACACCCCTGATTATGTGGCCCTGTGGCTCCTCTCAAGAGGTGGAGTCTGTTTTCCATTCACGACTCCAGACTGGCCCTGTGACTTGCTTTGGTCAATGGGATGTGAAGGAACCCATATTGCACCAGTTCCAAGACATGGCTTGGAGAGGTTTTTGCACACATCCCTTGGCCCTCTAAGAGAATAAGCCCAGGTGAGCTTGCTGGAGAAGAGGCCGCACGGGGCAGAATGGTCCCCTCTGTCCCAGCCAAGGCCCCAGATATATGAGCCCATCCGGTGGTCCTGCCGTGCCACCATCCTGACCTGCAGCGGAGCAGGGGTGCATGAGACACCCAAGCAAGGCCAGCGAAGAAATCGCCGGCACCTCCCAACCTAGAGGGCTGACTTGCAGAATCATGAGCTACGGCTATGGCGCTTGCTTTAAGTCAGGTTTCGGGGTGACTGGTTAATGCAGCCATATTTAACTGATGCAATTGGGAGGGTCTCCTAGTGGGGAAGCTCTTACCTTCTGTGATTCTTTGCCCAGGAAGAATGGTTTATAATCACAGTGAATGTATTATTTTTGTGCTGCTTTACTTCCAACCATCATAGCCTGCAACTTTCCCCACACTGCTAATCTGTATTTATTATAATAATTTCTCACTCTAAAACATTCCACTGAAGGAGTATATCATTTACCTAATTGTGCCCATGTTGATAGGTTTTTAGATTGCTTATAATTTCTGAGAATTAGAAATGATTTTATACATAGAACATTTCCATGTTCCAGATGATTTCTTTAGGGTAGATTCTTAGGAACGGAATTACCAAGTCAAGGTTATTCACAATAATATGGCCCTTGAAACATGCCATCAGAAACTTTCCATGCAGACTGAACTGACTTTCAGTGACCACAGCAGGGTTTGAGCATCACTGTCATCACACACTCGCCAGCACTGGATTTATTTTTAGGAGGTGCAAATTTAGTAGATGAAAAACTGAAAAAAATGGGAGCTTTGGTTACATTTCTTTGACTGGATGAAAGCCTGGGGCAACCGTGGAGCTGTCTGATTTATATATCACTGGATAAACGAGGTTGGCATAAAACTTTGAAAGTGCAGAGAATTAAGGAAGAGGTAAATGTTACTCAGATGTTTATTTCTCGGACATTTACAGCAGCTCTAAATTGTAAAAACTGGTGGGTATTGGCTTTTCTAAATGAATTTTCAGAGGAGCAATCTTCGTCACGACAGATATAATATTTGCCGATGAATGTGTCACTTCCCTATGTATGTGTAAATGTATGTTTTTAATGGGCATTATTTAACATAATCATATGGAATCTAGCAATAAGTTTTCACTGATTTCTATATTAAAGTTAACCAGTGATTGCAGAACACTCCCCAAATAATAGGAGCACAGCTAGGAGAAGCTTTGTCTTAAACTAAGGATGTCCACACGCAGCCACCAGACAGCATGGTGAAGCCACATCACTTCCGCAGTGCGTGCAGAGGATGACATGAAAGCCGCATGTAGGTCTCAGCTAGGAGAATGCTATAGTGACATCTTCCCAGGCATGATTCAAGTGATTCGTGGCTAACAGTAGGTAAAACACTGACATTTACAAAAGAATTATTTTTGTCTTCTTAGAAAACAGATTAGAGACCCAAGGTTACCACCAAGAAACATTGCGTTCACTTTCTTGCATGCTGGCAGGCTCTTGTGCATGGCAGATTAAGGGGTGGGTTATAGCTAATGCTCCAGGAAGTCAGTATAACTTTCAGCTTATCACATCCACACAAGAACAAGGAAATCCCAGAAGATTCTGAGCCTGTGTGCATGCCACGCCAAGACCAAGTCTCATAGACTGGAAGGAAATGTCAAATACACAGGTGGTTACAATAGCTAGGACGTGGAAGCAATCTAGATGCCCACTGACAGATGAATGGATAAGTAAGTTTTGGTACATAGACACAACAGAATTATACTCAGCTATAATAAGGAACACATTTGAATCAGTTCTAATGAGGTGGATGAACCTAGAGGCTATTATACAGAGTGAAATAAGGCAGAAAGAGAAAGACAAATATCATATATTAACACACATATGTGGGATCTAGAAAGATGGTACTGATGATCCGATGTGCAGGGCAGCAAAGGAGACACCGACATAAAGAACAGACTTCTGGATGCAGTGGGGGAAGGAGAGGGTGGGGTGATTTGGGAGAATAGCACTGAAACATACACATTTCCTTATGTAAAGCAGATAGCTAGTGGGAGTCTGTTGTATAACTCAGAACCCAAAGCCGGTGCTGTGTGACAACCTAAAGGGGTGGGATGGGGAGGGATGTGAGAGGGAGGGCGTATATGTCTACCTATGACCAATTCATGCTGACACATGGCAAAAGCCATCACAGTATTGTAAGATAATTACCCTCTGATTAAAAATAAAATTAAAAAATATGCAGGTGGACACCTACTTGTGTATCTAATAGACGTCTCAGCTTTACCATATTGAACAAGTTAAAACCTCATGTTGCCCTCCAGATCTACTCTACCTGCAGTCATTTTTGACTCCTTTCTTTTTCTCACACCCCAAACCCAATCTGTTAGGAAATCCATTTCTGTCTCCAAAACATTCTGAAAATCTGACCACATTGCACCACCCCGTTGTCACCACCCTGAGACGAGGGTATACTGGACTCACTCAAAAACCAGGAGGTTCAAGGAACAGCAGGGCCAGTGTGGACAAAGGAGAGATGAGGAGGAGAAGACCACTGGAGGTGAGGTCAGATCACTTATTACAGTCTCGAGGACAAAGACACCTGTGGCGTGGCCCAGGGTGGTTCCAGTGAGGTTCTGGAGTTCAGATCTCACAAGACTGACTGAACACTTCCTGGACTGAATATGATCAAATTTTGACCACTTCCTGGATTTTTGGGGGCTTCTGTCTGACCTAGGATAGCAGCGATCTGAAGTCACAACAAGGAAGTAACTGAACCCAGACTGAAAAGGAGGGTCATGGGAGTGTTTGGTGTGATGGCCTCGGGGACTTGTCTAAGGTTATGCTGCCATATGGATGGAACAGGACCCAGGAAGGGTCTGAGAAGGCAGCTGTATTTCACTCCAAAATTAAAAGGCATGATTTCAGAATCATTGATTGATCAGGGATCATCCGCACTGCTGGCTACCTTCAATAGTTGACACTGAGCTGAGTGAAATGGGGAGAAATCAATACCTACAGAGATCGTGCCGTTGACGTGCAGAATGTTATATCAGGTAGATTTTCTCTCTCTCTTAACCGACTGGCATTTTATTTCATTCTCAAGTGAAACGCTATTCAGTTTTTTTAGATGAGGGGAGATGTGCATTTCAACATAACGACAGAACACAGTGGAGTGCATCTTTCCCCCAAACCCAAGATACCTTCTAATTAGCTCTGAGTTATCCATCAGGAACTGATGTAACATGTGGTCACTAACTTATTTAATGGCACAGAGACAGTGGAAAAGATTTCACACCAACCCTAACTTATTACGTTTTAGCTAGACAACAGCTCTGGCTAAAATAGTTGATCATGATCTGCAGAAACAGGGGTCCTATGCTTAGAGTACTTGCAAAGGAATGCATCTGGGTAAATGCATCTTTACATATCTATTAACACAAATGAAGAAATGTGAAAAAACATAAAATCAAGAGATGGGTTGCCACTTAGTAGACATTGTCAGGTATGTTATCACTGAATGATTTCACAATCAAAATATGTACAAGTACAAAGCATGTCTGTGAAAACTTAATTCACGATGAATGGAACACCACTTGGCC
This sequence comes from Cervus elaphus, assembly GCF_910594005.1. Taxonomy (NCBI): domain Eukaryota; kingdom Metazoa; phylum Chordata; class Mammalia; order Artiodactyla; family Cervidae; genus Cervus; species Cervus elaphus. The sequence goes on from NC_057838.1 coordinate 26,341,756, forward strand.
AGGGGTACTCTATTTCTAAGAGCTACTTGATGCTGACTACCTACAGTGAATCCCAGTTTAATAACAGAAAACAATCTTGGACTCTTGATTAACAAGTAGTTTTATAATATTAACACACTAAAATTTTCTATTTAAGATCCACACTGAAGCCCAGGCTTAACCGTAAGGAATGGTTGAGCTGAGGATGTCAGAGTCACAGCAAGAACAGGAGAAATTTATAATCATTCAAATACTTGGATGAAGAAAGTGGGCATTTCTTGTGTTCTCACAAGAAGCTACTTTTACAAACAGAAGTGCTATGAAGAATGCTTGGCTAGTGGAGAACTGAACAGACGTATTTTAAGAGTTTGACTATCAGTTTAAAATATGTTTAGCTTTTCTCTCAGAGATAAACAGAGTTTTCTCCAGTTCATGGTTGAGTGGAAACAAAATGGTATTTGAATCAGGGCTCAGTTGTTTCAGCAAGCTAGTAGACAGGGCTTTTCATGTGTCTCGAATCCATAATAAGAGAGAGAACAGGGAGGCCGGTGGAGGCCTTGCTGCCATTGTGGCTTATAAATGTCTGGTGGCCCTCTGAACAACAAATATGAAAGAATAGATGGCTGATGGGAATGACGCAGTGAGGTTGTTCTTTGATAACCAAGTCTGTGATTGAAAGAGGGTGTTTTATGAGAACTTACCATGTTGTGATAAGCCACTTACTTTAACTATTTCCAAAGTACTTGAAATACTTAGAATATTGCTTTGCTGTAACATAGATTTATTTTCTTCCTAATTATTCTCCCAAAAGTTCAGATTCCAAATTGCCAAAATAGAGTCCTTATTTAAACTGAACAGAGAATTTTAAAATGAAGACAAATAATAAAAAGCTATGACTCCAAATAAAAAATTCATGATGAATGTCTGTTGGGGAGTGTGGATAATCTCAAACATTCCAGTGATTTTTGTTAACAAAGCAGCTATCTTTGGCTCTATGTCAAATTTTAGATAAACAAGTTTATTTAAATATTAAAAAATGTAAATTATTTATACCTGATTTTATATAGACGTAAGAGAATTTCATATTAAAGAATTCATTTTCTTTAAATGAAATATACTAGAATAGTCTATAGCAAAAGATTAGAAGACAGAATTATGCATTTATGTCAGAAGACCAAAATCAATATCTTGCTCATAATCTGCAAAAACAGCAAACATTCAAATACAAACAAGCAAGTGTTATTATTGTTCTTAAGTCATAATTTTTAAAAATGATAGCATAGGCTCTGATAATCATTGTTTGGCTCATAATTGGTTTTGACACTGTCTTCTTTCCAGGGTTTGAGAGAAAAGGTTTTCCTATTCTTGAAAAACATTTAAAGAACTTCCAGTTCAGAAGCCTACAACTGTGATATTTCATTCTGCCTAAATCAAGATTAAATCATTGAAGATAGCATACCAAGAAGTAAAACTCTAGGGAGGCTATTAACAATTTAGCATTTCTAGTTCATGCTGGAGTGTTAATTCCACTTCCCAAAGAGAACGAGAGAAGTGGTAGTCATTCAAATTAAGATCCTGTGATGGTGGAATTATGCCACCACATTTTATATTAGAGCACATTTGGAGTAACATGCAAATGTGAGGCAGTGAAGTTAGGGAGGTGTCAAGCTTGATTTCTCCCTAACTTATTTCTTCACAGTAAAATCCAGACAACCAACTTCCAACAATTCACAAACAGAAGTGAGTTTCTGCCTACGTGTCTAGCAGTATCCTCGGAGATACGGGGTTCTCTGGGCCAGGGAATGATGATGACCTTTAAGACCACGGCTGCAAAAGCGTCTTTTCTGCACTGTAGTTTCCTTTGACGTGTTCGAGTCTGTAACTCGGGGTCACCTTGAATAGCAAACTCTGGCTACACCTGTGCTCTGAGATATGTCAAGCTGGGGAGGATGGCAGCGTACTGAAGCGCCTGGGACTGAATCCGGCAGCTGCACAACAGAGAATACAGTGAGAGGTGGCAGCTGAGAGGTGTTCAAAATCCCCAAGAACCCCCCTCGTCCCTGAACTGGGAAGGGGTGGGGATCCTGCAGGCACGTCCAGCGGATGCACTGCTCGCATTTGTCACTGAAGGGAGGGGCACCTTTGAAGGCCTGGAACATGTGAGCATGGCTGACCCAGAATGATGCATAAAATCGTAAACAATCGGCCCGGGGTTTTCCTCTTCAAAAGAACACTGACTTCTGAACACTTCTCTGGTGATCCTCTGGACTTCTCCAGAGGCTAAGACACTGTGCTCCCAATACAGGGGGCCCAGGTTCGATCCCTGGTCTGGGAACTAGGTCCTACATGCCTTAACTAAGAGTTTGCATGCTGCAACCAAACACCCCACAATGAAGACTGAGGATTCCGCATGTCGCACCTAAGATCAGGTGTAGCCAAACACATAAATAAATATCTTTTAAAAAGAGAGAGAGCATGGACTTGCTTGCTCAGTACCAACAGGAACTTTTAACATGGATAAATGTGACACTTGGATTCTTAGTGTTTAGCAGCGAACCGCCAAGATCAACCCTGACTGCCGTGAGCACAGAAAGATACTAGGAGCTCACAGTCTTGTGGGGAGTTGAAAGCCGTGAGGCTAAGCTTTCAGGGACAAAGTCCATGCCAATTACCACCACTGCTACAAGGAACCCCGGCCTGCACCAGGGCCACTGCTGAGTGGGAAGCTCGCTAGCCCACAGCCACTACTAGCAGCCCCTGCTTCTGTTCCACAGAGCCAGGGCGGCAGTCCCACAGACCGGGAGCCCGTCACTTCCCCACTGAGCGCACACCCGCCACCCCTTGCTTCTCATGTCACTAGCCCCACATCACTGCGAGCCATGAGGGGATCTGAGAGGGAGAGCTGGAACCCCTGCCTGCAGCCCAGCTGCAAGGGACACCAGACCAGAAGTACAACGTCGCTATGACCACTCGGGGCAGTCTGGGCAGCCTCCTGCCCAGAGTTACAAGGTGATGTGTGCGTGCTCAGTTATGTCTATATCTGTGACCCCATGGACTGTAGCCCGCCAGGCTCCTCTGTCCATGGCACTGTCTAGGCAAGAATACTGGAGCGGGTTGCCACGCTCTCCTCCAGGGGATCTTCCTGACCCAGGGATTGAACCTGTGTCTCTTACATCTCCTGCATTGGCAGGTGGATTCTTCACCACTAGCGCCACCTGGGAAGTCCAACATTCTCTAATCTGGAGAGGGGTACACAGGCTGGGACATCAAAACCACAGGGTTGGGCCCAGAGAGGGAAGATCTCCACCTTGGGGAGGGAAACACCAGCCCTCTGTGAAGGTGGGTTCCTTTGTTTCTTTTAAATATATTAATATTTTTCCTGATGATAAAGGTGCCTTGGGAGAGACTTGCATTCCTAACTCGAAAGCCTCGACTGAAAATTCTCACACTGTAACAGCCTAGATATGCTGGTAATATAATCCACATTTTCTTGAATAAATAGCAGAACTAGCAAAGAAGTAAGGGAAATTCCCAGTGGGAGAACACAAGGAAGGAATTAGAACCTGAAGCAGTGGTAGCTGCTTCAGATATGCTCATTTTGGTACCCAAAGTCTTGAGTTTCCACTTCCCTTGTCATACTAGGCCAAGGTCCCACTTTCCGTCCTCATTTGCTGAGGAAACTCAACCTTATATTAATCTCATTGTGAACTAAATCTCACTGTACAAAAAATTCCTGGATTGGCACCAATCTGTAGTTCATGCTTTGAGGAGCACTCCATTTAGATTTCATTAAATCAATTATACCCACCAACTTTTTAAAGATGATTACTAAATAAAACAAATGGAATGTATTTATCTTTCAAACTAGCAGAAGAAAAGGTGTGTGTGTCACACACACTTACCTCTCAATTTATTAGAAGCTAGGAAAAAAAGGAGGGGGAAAGAATCAGAAAAACACAAAATACTGGGTTGGCCAAAAAGTTCATTCAGGTGTGTCTGTAAGATCGTAGATGAAAAACCTGAACGAACTTTTTGGCCAACTCAGTAAAATGGTAGAAAAAATTAACTCCAAACATGATTGCAATAAATGCAAATAGAATAAATGGACAAGACAGATATTGTCAGATAGATTAAAATAACAACAAAATCTAACTCTAATTTATTTACATGAAACTCAGCTAAGAGCTGAGAAAGCACAGTAAGGCTGAGAGTAAAAGGACAAATGAATGACAAGTCAGATGGCCAACATTATGTTTCCACCTGGCTAGGCCACAGAAACCCAGATATTTTGTCAAACAGTACTCTCGATGTTTCTGTGAAGGCATTCTTTAGATGAGGTTAATATTTAAATTAGTAGACTGTGAGTAAAGCAGATTACCTCCCAGAATGAGGGTAGGACACATCTACCCAGCTGAAGTCCTCAGAAGAAAAAGGCTGAGTTCCCCAGAAGAAGAGGGAATTCTGCCAGCAGATGGCCTTTGGACTCAAAATGCAACTTCCCTGGGTCTTCAGCCTCCTTGCACACTGGACTCACCACATCTCCAAAACTGCATAAGCCAATTACTTAAAATAAACCTCTCTCTATGCACATACTGTTGGTTCCATATCTCTGGAGAACCCTGATGAATACAATGAGCAAAAGAAGGGTAAAGGAGACCTTCAGGTAAAAAGCATAAGCTCAACATAAGGGTAGGGGAGTAGAGGGACAAATATTAGGGATAAAATAAGCTACAAGGCTTTATTGTACAACATGGGGAATGTAGCTGATAATCTATAATAACTATAAATTGACTATAACCTTTGAAATTGTGAATCACTCTATTTTACACCTATGCTGTGGATGCTGTGCTTAGTCGCTCAGTTGTGTCCAGCTCTTTGCAACCCCAGAGACTGTAGCCCACCAGACTCCTCTGTCCATGCGGATTCTCCAGGCAAGAATACTGGAGTGGGTTGCCATGCCTTCCTCCAGGGGATTGTCCCAACCCAGAGATGAAACCCAAGTCTCCTGCATTGCAGGCAGATTCTTTACTGTCTGAGCAACCAGGGAAGCCTGTAACTTATATAGTATTGTATAGCAACAACTTTTTTTTTTAAAAAGCAATGAAGATGAGGAAGGCCGAACATATGGATACAAGAACAGTTCTCTAGGAAATCTGCCAGGAACTTAACAACTGGGATATGCATACCCATGAACACTACAACCCTAAATATACAAAGTATAAAAGATTAAACTGTAAGAAGATATTGAAATCTATAGTCACAGTGAGAAATGCCTATCAGGAAGCCAAAAACAGTGTAAAGATGATAAAAGTAGGACTGTAACAGAACTAACAAGATAAATATACTGAATTCAGTTTAGTTGCTCAGTCGTGTCCGACTCTTTGTGACTCCACAGACTGCAGCACGCCAGGTTTCCCTGTCCATCACCAACTCCCAGAGCTTGCTCAAACTCATGTCCATTGAGTTGGTGATGCCATCCGACCATCTCATCCTCTGTTGTCCCCTTCTTCTCCCACCTTAAATCTTTTCCAGCATCAGGGTCTTTTCCACTGAGTCAGTTCTTTGATTCAGGTAGCCAAAGTATTGGAGTTTCAGCCTCAGTCCTTCCAGTGAATATTCAGGACTGATTTCCTTTAGGATGGACTGGTTGGATCTCCTTGCAGTCCAAGGCACTCTCAAGAGTCTTCTCCAACATCACAGTTCAAAAGCATCAATTCTTCAGTGCTCAGCTTTCTTTATAGACCAACTCTCACATCCATACAAGACTACTTGAAAAACCATAGCTTTGACTAGATGGACCTTTGTTGGCAAAGTAATGTCCCTGCTTTTTAATATGCTGTCTAAGTTGGTCATAGCTTTTCTTCCAAGGAGCAAGTGTCTTTTTTTTTTTTTTCCAAGTGTCTTTTAATTTTAAGGCTGTAGTCACCATCTGCAGTGATTTTGGACCTAAGAAAATAAAGTCTGTCACCATTTCCTTTGTTTCCCCATCTATTTGCCATGAAGTGACGGGACCAGATGCCATGATCTTAGCTTTTTGAATGTTGAGCTTTAAGCCAGCTTTTTCACTCTCCTCTTTCACTTTCATCAAGAGGCTTTTCAGTTCCTCTTCACTTTCTGCCATAAGGGTGGTGTCATCTGTGTATCTGAGGTTACTGATATATATCCTGGCAATCTTGATTCCAGCTTGTGCTTCACCCAGCCCAGCATTTCACATGATGTTCTCTGCATATAAGTTACATAAGCAGGGTGACAACATACAGCCTTGACGTACTCCTTTCCCAGTTTGGAACCAGTCGTTGTTCCACGTCCAGTTCTAACTGTTGCTTCCTGACCTGCACACAGATTTCTATAACATTCTGTGAAAAGTGAAAGTGAATGTCACTCAGTCGTGTCTGACTCTTTGCGACCCCACTGACTATAACAGTCCATGGAATTCTCTAGGCCAGGATACTGGAGTGGGTAGCCTTTCCCTTCTCCAGGGGATCTTCCCAACCCAGGAGGGATTGAGCACAGCTTTCCCTCATTGTGGGCAGATTCTTTACTAGCTGAGCCACAAGGGAAGCTCATAAAATTCTGTACCCTATAGCTAAAACGTACAGTTGTTTTTCAAACATGTGGAACAAAATGAAAAAAAAAAAAAAAATTGACCACATATTGGCTACAAAAATAGTCTCAATGAATAGCTAATGATTATTATCAGCTAGATGGTATTTTCTGACCTATGAAACAATTAAAATAGAAGAAAACAATTTAAAGATACCTTTAAAATGCATAAATTTGGAATATTTAAAACATACTGCTAAATGCCACAAGGGTGACTACAGAGAACACAGAGTGTATTTAATGGAACACAGAACATATTTAGATTCAAAAAAGGATAGAAAGACTACATTTGAAATTCTGTTTTTAACTAAAGGACTACTCAAAGGATAATTTAAAGTCTCTAGTGCTTTTATTGGCTTCCCTTGTAGCTCAGTTGGTAAGGAATCTGCCTGCAATGCAGGAGACCTGGGTTAGATTCCTGGGTTGGAAAGATCCCCTGGAGAAGGAAATAGCAACTCACTCCAGTATTCTTGCCTGGAGAATCCCATGGACAGAGGAGCCTAGGAGGCTACAGTCCATGGGGTCGCATGAGTGGGACATGACTTAGTGACTAAACCACCACAGTGCTTTTATTAGAAAATAAATTTTAACATTAATGTGAAAGATGAAATTATAAAGAAAAGCAAGGGGAAGATTATCACAAAAGTGAGGAGAGTGGGACTTCCCTGGTGGTCCAGCAGTTAAGGATCCCCCTGGCAGTGCAGGGTACATGGGTTGGATCCCTGGTTGGGGAACTAGGATCCCACATACTATGGAGCAGCTAAGCCCACCTTCTGCAACTACTGAAGCCTGTGTGTCCTGGAACCCACACACCCAACTGCTGAGCTTGCACACCTAGCACAACTAGAGAGTCCACACACCACAACAAAAGATGCCATATGGTGCAATGAAGAACCTGTATGCCACAACTAAGAACTGATGAAGCCAAATAAACAATTTTTTTTTTTAAGTGAGAAGAGAGGTTATGTTTAGAAAGAGAGCAGAATGTATTGGGAAGGGCATACAAGGGTTTGACAATGTTGGTTTCCTACACCGCATCACAGTTACCCATCTGTTTTGTATTGTTACTCTTTAAACCATGCAATTATTCATATTCCCTTCTGTATAAAAGGTATTTTACAATAAAGGAGCTAAACTAAGAAAACATTTGAGTTAAAACTGCAACAGTTACACAAAGAACAGCAAACAAAATCCAGCTTCCTGATCTTTATAAGACATTTCTAAAACAAGGATGTGGAAGGTTTGCAGGGAAATTGTGGAAAAAGACCTCCCAGTAAAGTAATAAAGAAATCGAGTAACTAAACTAATTAAGATAAAAACAAACAAAAAAAGATAAAAACAATTATTAGGGAAGGAAAAAGTTACTAAAGATTTTAAATCACTAATATAACAATTTTAACTTGAGTGCACCAGTAAAATAGTATCAAAATGTAGACAGCAAAATTGATAGAACTACAGGGAGAAATGTACAAACTTACAACCTGGCTGATAATCAGGCAGACACAAAATATAAGTAGATAGAGAATATTTCAACAAAATAATAAGCTCAATTTAATGACTACATATAGCTAAGTCAGTAAAAAATCTACTGCAATTCAGGAGACCTGAGTTTGATTCCTGGGTCAGGAAGATCCTCTGGAAAAGGAAATGGAAACTCACTCTAGTATTCTTGCCTGGAGAATCCCATGGAGAGAGGAACCTGGCAGGCTACAGTCCATGGGGTCTCAAAAGTTGGACACAACTTTGTGACTAAACCATGACCAATGACTACATAGAGAGTTTTACACTCAACAACTGAAAGATGTATCTTCTTCTAATGCACTCATAAAACATTAGTGATAACTGTAGCCCGCCAGGCTCCTCTGTCCATGGGATTCTCCAGACAAGAATACTGGTGTGCATTGCCATTCCCTTCTCCAGGGGATCTTCCCAACCCAGGGATCAAACCCAGGTCTCCTGCATTGCAGGCAGATTCTTTACTGTCTGAACTACCAGGAAAGCCCATTGTGATAATATACTAGGCTATGAAGCAAGTCTCAAAAAATTTCAAGAATCCATACACGTAGGTTCTCTGACCACAGTACAATTCAAGTAGAAGTCAGTAACAACAAAACAACCCAGAGGTCTGGAACCCCAAAACCTCACTTAAAAATAATACATGATAGAAAGAAGGGATTATAATAAAATTGTTCAAAACATTAAGATCCAAGTGACAATAAAATGTTATACATCAAAACTTGTAGAATTGTGCAAGTGGCCCTATGAGAGATATTCATAGCCCTAAATGATTATATTAGAGAAGAAGAAAGACTGAAAAGTAATGAGCTTATCACGCAATTTAATAAATTAGAAAAAGAGGGACTTCCCTGGTGGTCCATGGCTAAGACTCAGCACTTCCAATGCAGGGGGCCCAAGTTCGATTCCTGGTTGGGGAACTAGATCCCACACTGGCTGCAACTAAGAGTTCCTATGCCGTTACTAAGGACAGTGCAGACCGCAATTAAGACCTGACACAGTCAAATACGTAAGTAAATACATAAATAAGAAAAATAATAAATCTAGAGAAAATAGAACTGTAGGAGCAAAGATGTGTGAGACAAACACATATCCACAAAGTCAAGAGATAATTCTTAAAGACCAATTGAGCAGACAAACCTCAGGAGAAAATGAGAGAAGACAAAAAACGCCATCAGGAATCAGAAGAGTCCGTAATTACAGACACAGCAAAGATGAAAAGCAGTAAGGCACGCAGTGGCTTTGTGTCCCATGGGCAAATTATTCAACCTCTATAATGCTCTGGTTTCATCATCTGTAAATTAGCCTTATCTAAAGTACCAATCGCACATGATTGTTGTGAAAATTAAACTGGTTACTGTATGCAAAACGCTTAGATCAGTCCTTGGCAACAAACGTGATAATAACTAATACATTCAGTGTTAAGTGTTAGCTGTTGCTCCCACTGTTGGCACTTATTTGTTATTTTCCCTTAGCCAGTTGGACTATTTTATTAGCATTTTCTAGGAACATCTTTTGATTCTGTTGATCTTATTTAACTGCACTATTTCCTATTTCATTAACTTCTACTCTTACATCTAGCATTTCCCCCCTTCTGCTTTCTTCAGGCTTAATGTTATTTTTACAAGCTTCTTTAACTGAACATTTAACACATTTGTTTTCAGTGTTTTTTACTTTCAAAATTTGTTTTTAATGCTAAAAATGTGCTTCTAGGTAAAGTACCAAAGTGCTGCTTAGGTTAAGCTATATAATTTTATTACTTCAGTTCTACAGTGGTTTTAAAACAAGCCCAGGAGTTCTTTGATAATCCTCCTATCAAAAAATGGTGTCTAATTCCCTGCTTCCTTTAGCCTCACTGACTGAGCTTACTTGGAGAGAAGTCATGGTGAGTGACTCCTAAAGCTAGGTCATAAGAGATGTGTAGTTACTGCAAAGCTCTACTGAGACAGCCATTGTTAGAATCAGCCGCCATCTACTGGGGAAGCCCAAGCTATGTGAAGAGGCTGTGCGCACGTTTTCCAGCTACTGACAGTGACGATCCAATGCCAGACACAAGAGCAGCCCTTCAGATGATTCCAATCCCAGCCTTTGAGATGTGCCAGCTGATGACCCGTGGACAGAGGGGCAGAGACATGTTGACTCTACAGAGTCCAAGCCAAACTATACACCAGTCAACAAAATAAGTGTTGTATTTTCAGGCAACCAAGTTTCATTGTGGTTTGTTTTGCGGCAATAGACAGCCACAACTGTTCCATTTTAAATCTTAACATTATGAAATTATTTTACAGCCATGAATCATTTAAGAATATGTATTCCATAGTTTCCAAACAAAGCATGGTAGTGGAGGCAGTGGTGACAGGATGGTTTACTTTATTATTCATTTCTAATTTGACTGTCGTTAGCAATGCTGTCTGAGTATATAATTTAAATTTGTTAAGAAATTTTGTAATAATGTGTAAGCATAATTGTTCCATGTGTCCTTGTAAAGAATACATCCTTATTTAGTGCAAGCTTTCATAAATCTATGTATTTGTGCATATACATTATAAATATGTATGTATATATCACACACATATGGACAAATACACACACACATATATGAAAACACAGATTTAATGGAAATTATTATAAGTCAACATTAGATAAGTGGTTTTCAAACTTTTTGTTCTCATGACCCCTTACAATATTTTTAAAAATGGAGACTTTTTGTTTATGTGGGGTGTATTTATTAATGACCAGTGTGTTCTCTTCACAAAACTCTGTTAGCCTTTGCCCTGTTTCATTCTGTACTCCCAAACTTGCCTGTTATTCCAAGTATCTCTTAACTTTCTACTTTTGCATTTCAATCCCCTATGATGAAAAGGACATCTTTTTTTTTTTTTTTGGTGTTAGTTCTAGAAGATCTTGAAGATCTTCATACAACTGTTCAACATCAGTTTCTTTGGCATCAGTGGCTGGGGCATAGACTTGGATTACAGTGATGTTGAATAGTTTGCCTTGGAAACAAACCAAGAGCATTCTGTTACTTTTGAGCTTGCACCCAAGTACTGCATTTTGGACTCTTTTGTTGACTATGAGGGCTACTCTTTTTCTTGGCAGGGATCCTTCCCCACAGTAGTAGATATAACAGTCATCTGAATTAAATTTGCCCACTCTTGTCCATTTTAGTTCACGATTTCTAAAATGTCCATGTTCCCACTTGCACTTCCTGCTTGACCACATCCAATTTACCTTGATTCATGAACCTAGCATTCAGGTGCCTAGGAAATCTTGTTCTTCAAGCATCAGACTTTACTTTCACCACTGGATGCATTCACAGCTGGGTGCCATTTCTGCTTTGGTCCGGCCTCTTCATTCTTTCTGGGGCAGATACTTCTCCTCTCTTCCCCGGTAGCATGTTACTACTGACATGGGGGGCTCATCTTCTTGTGTCGTATCTTTTTTGCCTTTTCATACTGTTCAAGGGGTTCTCAAGGCAAGAATACTGAAGTGGACCCATGTTTTGTAATAAAAAATATTCATTAATATTTACGATACTATAAAGCTGAGACACTTAAAAACATTTGTAAATTCATTAAAAATTATCATGATAAACCATGCATATTAGCAAATGTTTTACTTTAAAAAATGCATTTTTCAAAACAAGAAAATTTAGCAACAAGAGTGGCAGTGTCCTACACTTCTGAAAATTCTTTATTGTCTGGTGTATAAAAAGACAGTTGGACTTTGATATCTGCTTCTGCATTCAATCTGCTGGGTATATTATTTTGGTTGAAGTACATGAAGAAAATTCAGCCTCACATAGACAGAAAACTGGAAAATGGAGAAGTATCAGAGTTGTTTTTCCAAGACAACTGTCAATATTCTTTTTTAACACCATACCAAAAGACAACAGGTGGTAGTTTCTTAAGGATAATTGTGATAAGAAGTGGAAATATATCAGTAAACTTTTCATATTCTATTACATTGAAACTGTTTGACTTATCACACACTTTAAATATGTCTCTTACTACATAAAGTTTTGTAATAACATGTGTTTGTATCTTGAAGACACTGTTCACCTGAGCTGTGAAGATGTGTCCAAGTGTTGACACATTTCATTATTTAATACCAAAAAAAAAAGTCTTATCCATGGATACCACAACTGATCTCATCAGAAAAGTCTTCAAGTATTGGGAAGCTATCAAACTCTTCAATGGTGATGACTCATTTCTAAACTTCTAATTTTTCTTGAAAACTCAATCTGTGACAATAAATAGGTCAATGATCTTTTCAGAAGTGACAGACATGGGACTTCCCTGATGGTCCAGTGGTTAAGAATCCACCTGCCAATGCAGAGGACATGGGTACAATCCCTGGTCCAGGAATATCCCACATGCTATGGGGCAACTAAACCTGTGTACCCCAACTACTGAGTCCCATGCACCCTAGACTCCATGCTTCACAATAAGAGAAGCCACTGAAGTGAGAAGCATGCAGACCACAACTGGAGAAAGTCTGCACACATCACCAAAGACCCAGTACCGCCAAAAATACATAAAAATTCAGTTCAGTTCAGTTGCTCAGTCATTTCTGACTCTTTGCAACCCCATGGACTGCAGCACACCAGGCCTCCCTGTCCATCACCAACTCCTGGAGTTTACCCAAACTCATGTCCACTGAGTCGGTGATGCCATCCAACCATCTCATCCTCTGTCGTCCCCTTCTCCTCCTGCCCCCAATCCCTCCCAGCATCAGGGTCTTTTCAAATGAGTCAGCTCTTCACATCAGGTGGCCAAAGTATTGGCGTTTCAGCTTCAGCATCAGTCCTTCCAATGAACACCCAGGACTGATTTCCTTTAGGATGGACTGACTGGATCTCCTTGCTGTCCAAGGGACTCTCAAGAGTCTTCTCCAACACCACAGTTCAAAAGCATCAATTCTTTGGTGCTCAGCTTTCTTTACAGTCCAACTCTCACATCCATACATGACTACTGGAAAAACCATAGCCTTGACTAGATGGACCTTTGTTGCCAAAGTAATATCTCTGCTTTTTAATATGCTGTCTAGGTTGGTCATAACCTTCCTTCCAAGGAGTAAGCGTCTTTTAATTTCATGGCTGCAATCACCATCTGCATTGATATTGGAGCCCCCCAAAAATAATGTCTGCCACTGTTTCCCCATCTATTTGCCATGAAGTGATGGGACCAGATGCCATGATCTTAGTTTTCTGAATGTTGAGCTTTAAGCCAACTTTTTCACTCTCCTCTTTCACTTTCATCAAGAGACTCTTTAGTTCTTCTTCACTTTCTGCCATAAGGGTGGTGTCATCTGCATATCTGAAGTTATTGATATTTCTCCCAGCAATCTTGATTCCAGCTTGTGCTTCCTCCAGCCCAGCGTTTCTCATGATGTACTCTGCATGTAAGTTAAATAAGCAGGGTGACAATATACAGCCTTGATGTACTCCTTTTCCTATTTGGAACCAGTCTGTTGGTCCATGCCCAGTTCTAACTGTTGCTTCCTGACCTGCATACAGATTTCTCAAGAGGCAGGTCAGGTGGTCTGGTATTCCCATCTCTTTCAGAATTTTCCAGTTTATTGTGATCCACACAGTCAAAGGCTTTGGCATAGTCAATAAAACAGAAATAGATGTTTTTCTGGTTGGTACAAAAGTATTGTGGTTTTTGCACTGTTGAAATTTGCCACCTAATACTGGAATACATTCTTAAGTAAATATCGTTATGTTATACATTATTTTAATATGCATTTCTCACTTTATGTGTTTTTTTTTTTTGCTAATGACATTACTTTCTGTGTATTTTATATTTATTTTAGACTATGGAAATGATGTTAGACAAAAAGCATATTTGAGTGATTTTTTTGAGTTCAAAATGGGTCATTAAGCACAGGTGACAACTCGCAACATCAACAACACATTTGGACCAGAAACTGCTAAAGAATGTACACTGCAGTGGTGGTTCAAGAAACTGCAAAGGAGACAAGAGCCTTGAAGATGAGAAGAGCAGTGGCCTGCCACTGGAAGTTGACAATGACAATTGAGAGTCATCATGGAAGCTGATCTTCTTATAACTACACAAGAAGTTGCTGAAGAACTCAATGTCGACCATTCTACAGTTGTTTGGCATTTGAAGCAAACTGGAAAGGTGAAAAAGTGGATGCCTCATGAGCTGACCAAAAATGTAAAAGTCATCATTCTGAGGTGTCATCTTCTCTTATTCTACACAACAACAAACCATTTCTTGATCGGATTGTGACATGCGACAAAAAGTGGATTGTATATGACAACCAGAGATGCCCAGCTCAGTGGATGGACTGAGACGAAACTCCAAAGGACTTCCCAAAGTCAAACTTGCACCAAGAAAGGTCATAGTCACTGTTTGGTGGTAGGCTGCCTATCTGATCCACTACAGCTTTCTGAATCCCAGTGAAACCATTACCTCTGAGAAGTACGCTCAGTAAATCAATGAGCTTCACTGAAAACTGCAAGGCCTGTAGCCAGCACTGGTCAACAGAAAGGGCCCAGTTCTTCTCCACAACAACGCCCACTGCACACCGCACAACCAACGATTTGAAAGTAGAACGAACTGGTCTACAAAGTTTTGCCTCATCCGCCACATTCACCTGACCTCTCGCCAACCAACAACCACTTCTTCAAGCATTTTGGCAACTTTTTGCAGGGAAAACACTTCCACAACCAGCAAGAGGCAGAAAATGCTTTCCAAGAGTTTGTCAAATCCTGAAGCACAGATTTTTACGCTTCAAGAATAAACTTACTTCTCATTGGCAAAAATGTGTTGATTGTAATGATTCCTATTTTGATTAATAAAGATGTGTTTGAGCCTAGTATGGTGATTTAAAATTCACAATCCAAAAACCACAATTACTTTTGTACCAACCTAATAGATAAGTAAAATTTTTTTAAAATATTAAGAAAAAAGAAGTGGCAAACTTCATTCATTTTGTGAGAAAATGACTGCCAGATACTCAAGTCTAATCAGTTTGCCGGTAGTTGTTCTTCTGAGTAAAAATCGTGTTCCCAACTTCCGGAATGAATGTGTGAGGAGCTCCATGGGCCATTCCCAGCAAAACAAACATAATTGGAAGAAATTATTAGTGTCTAAAATTGTCTTAAAGGATTACAGCAAATGAAGAAACTGTTATTCAAGAAAACCTACTAACATTCAGCAAGAACAGTGAAAGTCGTGGCATTTCAACCATGTGGCATTTCAACTACTCCATCCCTCACCCTTTGCAGCTCAGTATCACGGAGATTCCGCTCCAGGCTGGTACATCAAGAATACTGGGCTCTTTTTTGCTTAAGGGCTATGATACACCCCAACAGCGGCAAGCCACCTGTGTTTCTCATCTTATCCAACTATGTGTTGCAGAAGCTAAATTCCTGACAAATCAAAGCTGAGAGGCTGGAGTGCCCCTTCTCCACCCGGCTCCCACTCAGAGAGCAGATGACTTAGGTCAGGTTGCCAGGACAACTGGTGCCCTGATGGCCCTCACCCCAGTTTGTTCATAAGAGGTTCCATTCCAGAATATGTAAGCTGAGAAGGCCAGGGGCTGTAGTCTTCCACCCAACACTAGCATAAAACAAGAATGAAGAGAAACTGGTCACCATCCCCTCTCCCAGGTCCAGATCTGTAACTTCAGAGATTCTGCCCAGGAGAAGAGGCAGGATATAAGAACAACGCACATCAAAGCTCTTCCCAGATGAACTGACTTTATTTAGAACTGAGAAAGTACAAGGCTAAGGATGCTCTCAAAAACAAACGAGCCTTTGGTAGGAGGCAAGCAAGGGGGAGGCAAGTAGCTGCATTGCAGCAACGAGCTAAACTGCAGGCCAGCTTCTTTGCCAGAGAGAATCAAGGAGACGGATGGCTCAGAGAAGCCCTCCCAGGGTCAGAACAAATCTCAAGACTAGCCTCAAAAACTCCCCTGTGAAGGGGCCCAGATTTATTTGGATAGTGTTGTGGAGCAATTTTTTTCCCCCCAGAGCACCTAGAAAACAGAGACAGTAATCAGTTATTAATAAAGGATCATAGCTGGATATTATACCAAAAATGGAGACAGCTTACTGGAAAGATTAGGAAAAGAGAGCCTGCTAAAATCAGGATCACCCCAGGGTGACTGTGAAGTATATCCAAGGCTGCACTCGTGAGAAAGATTCAAGAAAGGCTTCATACTGTGGAGTTAGGAGAAACAGACTCCACTACAATAACTTGCCAATCACTGAACAAATAAGCAAGTGAGTAACAATGACAAGCTCCGAGGGAAGGGGGAACAGTAACCAGAGTTGCTACGATATCTTAAATGGGGCTTCCCTGGTGGTTTAGACAGTGAAGAATCCACCTGAAATGCAGGAGACCCAGTTCGATCCATGGGTCAGGAAGATCCTCTGGAGAAGAGAACGGCTACCCACTCCAGGATTCTTGCCTGGAGAATTCCATGGACAGAGGAGCCTGGCAGGCTACTGTCCATGGAGTAGCAAAGAGTAGGACACAAGTGAGCAACTAACACTTTCACTTATCTTAAATACCAGTTACCAACAAGAAATTATGCATATGCAATCAGAAAAATAAATATGACCCAAACAGGAAGAAAAAGCAGACAACGGAAACCATGACTGGACTTGGATATTAGATTTAACAGACATAATAAACTTCAAAGCAGCATTATAAATATGCTCAAAGATGTTACAGGAATCATGATTAAAGAAGCAAAGCAAAATATGATGACAATGTCTCATCAAATAGAGAATATCTATTCAGAGAAATTTTTTAAAAAATTAATTCTGGCGTCGAGAAGTACAGAAGTGATACAGAAAGTTCACTAAAGACCCTCAGCAGTAGATTTCAAAGGGCAGAAAAAAGACTGTAAACTTGAAGTTATATCAATAGAGATTCTACAATCCAAACAACAAAGAGAAAACAAAGAATGAAGAAAAATGAACAGAGGACTTGATTGTAAGATGGCAGAACAGAAAGAGCCTGAGTTTACCTCCTCTCATGGGCACACCGAAATCACAAAACAGAACAATTACAGAGCAACTATCAACTAAAACAAGACTGGAACCTATAAGAAAAGCTCTTCCACAACCAAAGATATAAAGAAGGAATCGCAACAAGATGGGCAGGAAGGGAATTAATGTAGTATAGTCAAGGCCCATAACCCTGGGTGGGCGATCCACAAACGGGAGAATAATTACCATTGCAGAACTTCTCCCCAAGGAGGAAAGGGCCTGAGCCCCACAGCAGGCTCTCCAGCCCGGGGGTCCTGCGTCAGGAGGGCAAGCCCCCAGGATGTTTGGCTCTGAAGGCCAGCAGCACTTACTTTGAGGAGACTCAGAGGGTTGTGAGAAATAAAGACTCCACTATTATAGAATGCACACAAAATCTCATATGGCAGAAGCAGCCATATGAAAGGAGATTGTGTGAGAACTACTTGCTGATCTTGGAGAGTCTCCTGGAGAAGGAAGGGGCAACTAAAGCTCGCCCTGGGACACAGACACTGGTGGCAGCCATTTAGCGAGCTCATTCTGCACACGGACAGTGGTGCTGACAAGCGGAATTTTGGAATCCTCCCTTTAGCTTATTAGCCTCAGGACCCAGTACTACTTCCACCCAGTATGTAGGCACCAGAACTAGCATCTCTCAGGCCAAACAACTAACTGGGTGAAGACAGGACCCCAACTCAGCAGGAGGCAGCCTGCCTTAAGACACCCTAAGCCCTTAGCTATCCCAGTGAGAGGGTCTAGGACTGGACCCCACAAACCAGCTCAAAGCACTGGACCCAGGACCCCCAGGACACTCAGGGCCCTACAGCCAGAGACTCAAACCCAGCTCCACAGAACCAGAACACTTCCCACAAAATTAGAATAATGTTAAAATTTCTATGAAAACTCAAATGACCCTGAACAGCTGAAATGAGCTTGAGAAAGAAGAGAGCTGGGGCTTCACACCCCAGACTTCAGATTATACTACAAAGCTACAGTGACCAAAACGGTACAGCGTGGGCCCAAAAACAGACACAGAGACCAATGAAGCAGAATAGAGAGCTCAGAAGTAAATCCATACACTTATGGTCAATTAATCTATGGCAAAGGAGGCAAGAACGTACAACGGAAAAAAGACAGTCTCTTCAATAAGTGGTGCTGAGAAAACTAGACAGCTATATATAAAAATGAAATTATACTGTTTTCTAATACCATACACAAAAATAAACTCAAAATGGATTAAACACCTAAATGTAAGTCCCAAACCCATAAAACCCCTAGAAGAAAACATAGGCAAAACACTGACACAAATCATAGCAACATTTTTTTTTTTAATTTGTCTCCTAAGGCAAAGGAAACAAGCAAAAATAAATAAATGGGACCTAATTAAGCTTAAAAGCTTTTGCACAACACAGGATACCATTAGCAACAGGAAAAGACAACCTAATACATGCGAGAAAATATTTGCAAATGGTAAGACCTATAAGAGACTAATATCTAAAATATATAAACAGCTCATACAACTTAATATAAAAAAACCAACCCAATTAAAAATGGGCAGAAAATCTGAAAAGACATTTTTCCAAATAAGACATCCAGATGGCCCACAGGCATATGAGAAGATGCTCAACATCACTAATCATCAGAGAAATGCAAATGAAAACCACCATGATGAATGACTACCATCAAAAAGACCACAAATAAATACTGGTAAGGATGTGGAGATAAGGGAACCCTTATACACTGTTGGTGGGAATGTAAATTAGTGTAGCCACTGTATAAAACCATGTGGAGGTTTCTGAAAACACTAAAAATAGAACTACCATATGACCCAGCAACTCTACTCCTGGCTATATACCCAAAGAATGTGAAAACTGATTTGAAAGGCTATATGCATCCAAATATCCATTATTTACAACAATCAAGAAACCTAAGTATCTAACAACAGGTAAATGAATAAAGAAAGATGTGGTACACACACACACACACACACACACACACACACACACACACACACACACACACACACACACACACACACACACACACACACACACACACACACAGAGGAATACTACTCAGCCATAAAAAAATAACGAAATCTTGTCATTTGCAGCAAAATGGATGAACTTGGAGGGTATTAAGGTAAGTGAAATAAGTTAGACAAAGACAAATACTATATGATATCACTTACACATAGGATCTAAACAATAAAACAAACTAGTGAATGTGACAAAAAAGAAAGAGACTCAGATACAGCGAACAAACTAGTGGATATCACTGGAGACAGGGAAGGGGTGAGGGGCAGAATAGGTGGGAGGGGATCATGAGATATAAACTACTATGTATGAAAGCAATATGCTACAGGATATACTGGATAGCACAAGGAATACAGCCAATATTTTCACAATAACTATAAATGGAGTATAACCTTTAAAAATTGTGAATCACTATGCTGTGCCCCTGAAATATAATATCATATATCAACTACACCTCAATTAAGAAACAAAACCAGAATCAGACTCACAGACACAGAAAACAAACCTGTGGTTACCAAGAGGGAGAGGGGGAGGGACAAATTAAGAATGTAGGAATGAGATACGAACTACTATATATAAAATAGATGAACAAGAAGCACATATTGAACAGCTCGGCAAATTATAGTCATTACCTTCTAATAACATATAATTCTACACCTAAAACTAACATAATATCATAAACCAGCTACACTTCAAAAAAAAAAAAAAAACTAGAATTCTATGCCTTTTCCCCACAATGGATGTACAAGCTCCATTAAGGCAGGAACCTTTCTTTTTTGGTTCATCACCAGATGCCAGCATTTACAACAGTATCTTGTCCATAACAGGCAACTCAAATTTTTGTTAAGTGAGTGAGTTAACATCTTGGAATAGTTCCCTTTTCTTTTGCTCTTTGGCCCATATATTTTTCTATGAAATTTAAAAAACATATTTTCTAAAAAAGTAATACTCCCTTTAAACATTTACATGTTTATATGA
This sequence comes from Cervus elaphus, assembly GCF_910594005.1. Lineage (NCBI taxonomy): Eukaryota > Metazoa > Chordata > Mammalia > Artiodactyla > Cervidae > Cervus > Cervus elaphus. The sequence continues at coordinate 26,361,874 of NC_057838.1, forward strand.
CTGAATATTTTAATGTAAAATAGGCTCTCAGCAATCCAAACTCTTCTGATTTTGAAACACTATCATTTCACTTTTTAGCAGTCCCCCTACAGCTAGTGAAAGTCGCTCTGCCATGTCCAATTTTTTATAACCCCATGGACTATACAGTCCATGGAATTCTCCAGGGCAGGATACTGGAGTGAGTAGCCTATCCCTTCTCCAGGGGATCTTCCCAACCCAGGGATTGAACCCAGGCCTCCCGCATTTCAGGCGGATTCCTTACCAGCTGAGCCACCAGGGAAGCCCAGTTAGTTATTCACACAGGTAAATAATTTCACACAAGGGCTTGTTAAAACTTCTGTGACAGAAGAGAAGGTGACACAGGCCAGTTCCAGCCCAATGTCCCCCCCGTGCTCGTCCCCTCCCCCCACCCCGCCACTGACAAAGACACAGCCACCATTTTTTTTCCTGGTCAAACACACATTCTTCTAAACAAAAAATTACTGATTTTATCACAGTAGGAACCTCAGGATAAATGGCTGATGCTCAACAGAATTGGAATTCTGATGAAGAAACATACCAAAATACTCCAGAAGCTGTTCTGATTTATCATCCACTGCCATCTAAACCATAGACTGCGGCTCTGTCACCCAACTAGAATAACTTCCCGTGATGACAGACAAGAAAGACTTACTTTCTGGTCCTGCAGTTGGGAAAGTTGCTGCTGACTCCTTTCCTTTGATACCTGTTTACTGTTAACTCACACATGCTGCAGGGAATGAGTCACTGGACCTCCTTTCTCCTGTGGATGCGGTTTTATTGACCCTTTAACTAATGGGTATATCCTATGCTGTCGTCCCAGGGACTGAGGTAAATTATTAATGCATTTTAAGGCAAAAATGGCTCACAACTCTTTATCTTCTCTCTTGAGAAAATGCTAATTAAGGAAAACATAGGTGGAAAAAAAATAAGACAGGAGAAAACAAGCCCCTGTTTTCTGTTCTTCCATTCCATGAGCGGGTAAGTGGCAAGTGGTACTAGACGGGGTTTTGCTTTTCTGGAGCAGAGAGTTGAGAGGGTATTTTTAAAATGTGGGTCTCAAAACATAATTTCAGTTTGTAGTGTAAGTTTGATGCTATAATTTAAGAAGTACACATCTGTTTGAACTGGATTGTTAGGTTAGTTTTTTTTTTTTAAATGGTTGTTTGCATATTTTCATAAAAATGAATACTTGGGTTTGGTTTTGTATGCAGTAAGCATGCATAGTTTTATCTAGCTTTTAGTTCAAAACTTTACATTATAAATAGTACTGGGAGAAATGCCACAAATGAAGATTTGTTTATAGCTGCCTAACACTAGTTAGGATACTGTGCTCGATGTTGGTAGAAGAAAAGTCGGGGAGGGTTTGTGATAGGCCCTGAGGGAAATCTTGATGAATAGGGTCAGCAGGCCACCTGAGTCATCTCAGAGACGGCGGAAGGCAATTGGCAGTGTGGTCTGTGAGGTCAGAAAAAATCTAGAAAAACAACTTGGACACTGTTGATTGACACTGTGTCCAATCACCACTTTCAAATAAACCGGGCAGCATTTGGAATGAAGAGGCCTTAACTGGCAGAAGATGACTGATTCATTTAGAAAACTTAATTCCAAGTGTGCTAATTTTGTTCTAAAAAGAACGATAGAGGGGTCAGTACCACTGGATCTATTAAGATGAATTCTGAGGAATAAAGGATTGTGTCTGAAAAGATACGTTTAGCTGAAACAGGTCTACGAAAATGAGTTTAGATATTCATTGTGTGATTTCTAGAAATAGGTCCCTTTTTAACTTGAAAGTGAAAGTGAAGTTGCTCAGTCGTGTCTGACTCTTCTTCGTGACCCCATGGACTGTAGCCTACCAGGTTCCTCCGTCCATGGGATTTTCCAGGAAAGAGTACTGGAGTGGGCTGCCATTTCCTTCTCTAGGAGATCTTCCCAACCCAAGGATTGAACCCAGGTCTCCCGCATTGTAGGCAGACACTTTACCGTCTGAGCCACCAGGGAAGTCATCATTGATTAAGGACTTTTAACTTGAACACAATGTTAAAACTAGTTCAAGATGGCCCCAGAGACATTTAAGTGGCCATCTGGAGACTGAGGCAGCCTTTGGAATGGACCTGCACATTATGTTTCTTTCTCAGGTTTCCAAGGGCATCTCTTCTGGGTGGGGGGGTGCTCTGTGGACTAGTACAGGGGGGTGCTCATGATTGCAATTTATACTGCAAACCAGATGATTTCCATCATAAGAGTATTAGGACATCTTGTTTCTGCTGAGCTCTTAATGGCTCAAAGGATTTAAAAGCGCTTTTCATGTCATATATGCATGGTCATATCATAACTTATCAAGAAAGAGTTAGGTGTTTTGTTGCTGTTGTTCAGTTGCTAAGTCAAGTTAGGTGTTTAAATGCTATCCATCTGGGGAGAGCCCAGATCAAAAGGGAGAACCTGCTGGTCTGTGGCTGTCTCAAAATCAAGGTCTGTTAAACAAGAAGAAACCTGTGCACACATCCTTTTACTAGACTAAATATATCCTGGTATGTGGTCAGAGCACATACATCTCCTACGTGTGAAGACAAATGCCAACATATCACCATACTCATTTTTCAAACATCTATTGTCTACCAGGTACCTGATGCTTTTCTAAATACTTTTTATGTATTAGGTCATGGCAAACCTCCTCAGAGCTATATGAAATAGGTACTTATATTAACCAAGTAACAGATCTGGAAACTGGCATCAGAGAGGTTAAATAAGTTTCCTTAAATCACTGAATTAATAAGAGGTGGCACCTAAGTCACTGAATAAATGGAGAGCTCAAGCTTTTACCTGTGGATTCCATAATGGTTTCTTCATGTATATAGATACAAAACTTTCTCAAATTGTTCAGTCACACAGTCATGTCCAATTCTTTGCAACTCCATGGACTGCAGCATGCCAGGCTTTCCTATCCCTCAACATCTCCCAGAGTTTGTCCAAGTTCATGTTCATTGCATCAGTGATACTGTCCAGCCGTCTCATCCTCTGATACCCTCTTCTCCTTCTGCCCGAAATCTTTTCCAGCATGAGGGACTTTTCCAATGAGTCATCTGTTTGCATCAGATGACCAAAATACTAGAGCTTCAGCTTCAGCATCAGTCCTTCCAGTGAATATTCAGTGTTGATCATCCTTAAGATTGACTGGTTTGATCTCCTCGCTGTCCAAGGGACTTTCAGGAGTCTTCCATAGCACCACAGTTTGAAGGCATCAATTCTTTGGCATTCTGCATTCTTTACAGTCCAGTTCTCACAGAACTTTCTCATAACTTACTGTTCATAAAACTCAGTAGTGATATAAATATGCTAAATTTCAAATGTTTCAGAGTTTAAATGAAAAAAAAACTTGAATTTTCTTCACACTGTAGAATGGGCCACAAGTGATTAGAAAATCTGCTGTTTGAATTCTGAGTCCTGCTCTGCAGCTTACTGGTTATGAGACTTAAAGGCGATTCTCCTAGTGGTTTTGAGCCTCTGTTTCCCCAACTATAAAAGTAAAGATTTCTCGGGAGGTCTAAGGGCAATAAACATAAAACCTCCATCTCATTGTGGATACTCAACAAAAGGTAGCCATTATGATTATGAGATAATCTAGTTCAAAGTCCTATGTAAACTATGCTGTTTGAATCCAGAGGGTATCACTATTATTACCCTGATGATGACAATGAATGTGATAATATAAGTCAACTGTTGGAATCACAGCGCATTTCTATTTTTCAGTAACAAGGAGAGTGGTTGGGTCCCCAGGAGCCTCATGCATCTAGCATAAATCCTCTACATCTGTAGAACCGAAGGGATCCCCACTAACCTCACCCAGCCCCACAACCCAGGCTGGGCACTGCATATAGCTGTCACTTGCCATGGTCCTGGACCAAAATGCTTCTCAGTTTTGAACAGGCTACTGAATTGGTCCTAAGAAGCCTGTCCTTCAAAAAAGGCATTGAGGCTGCTTCAAAACACATTTGGAGATTCAGTAATTTAATGCAATTATATCTTACTGCCTTTTTTTTTTTTAAAGCCTGGAAACAGTCCATGAACTTTAACTGCCAGTTTCACTTCTTCCCTTTAAAATACAGCAAATTTGGACCCTGAGAAGGTTCTTCCTCCCAAGATTTCACATTCCCATTACCACTTCAGGGGGCTCCTTTACAATAAGATGAGAGATATTAACAGCGGTATTACTGCTACAGGTATTATGCAGCAGGTAATAACAGAGGTATTAACAGGGTGGTAACAGCCTTCTGGAGAAGGAAATGGCAACCCACTCCAGTATTCTTGCCTGGAAAATCCCATGGACAGAGGAGCCTGACGGGCTACAGACCATGGGGTCGCAAGAGTCGGACATGACTTAGCGACTAAACCAACAACAGCCTTGAAAAACCCTTTTCTAGTCTCTGGTGTCTTTTACAAATTCAGCATTCATGTACAGAGAGCTGGGTATAAAATATTTAACAACTCTTGCATACAGAAGCCCGGCTCCCTCACAGTCAGTGAGACACTCTTGCCGCCACTCTAAAAGCTGGGTTGGGGGTGTTGCAGGTAAATTTTCCATGGCATTCCCTTTGCTCTAATTCCCTTGTTTGAATTTTTGTGGACAGTGTTTTTGTGGTTTTTTTTTAATTTTTAAAAAAAATTTTAATATAAATTTATGTATTTTAACTGGAGGCTAATTACTTTACAATATTGTATTGGTTTTGCCATACACTGACATGAATCCGCCACGGGTATACGTGTTCCCCATCCTGAATCCCCCTCCTACCTCCCTCCCCATCCCATCCATCTGTTACTAGGTCTGTGATCAGGCTCTGCTTTTTATCCAGTTCAAAGTGGTTCTGATGCAGGTGGTCTATAGCTGGTACCTTGAGAGATGCTACCTTACAGTAAGCCAGAATCTCTGGTAGGGATCAAGAATGTGCATTTCTTCAAGGCTCCCAGGTGATCCCCACAAACACTGAAGTCTGGGAACCACCAGAGAAAGACATGGCAGATGCTGCCTTCTGGCCATATCACCCAGTGCTCAGCATACTTGCTGGACTACATCGCAACCATATTGAAACCAGAGCAGAGATTTTCTACTTCACTCAAAAAGAAACAGAAATCAATGTATACTTACAGGATGACATTTTGAAAATTAAGGTGAAAAGGACACATGGTAGATGGTTATCTGTATGACTGGGATAAGGGGAAGAATTCTTAAGCAAGGTTCCGAGGTACACACCAGAAACAACAGATACTGTTTTGGTTAATGAAGTGCATCATAGGAACAGCTGACAAGCATGACAGGTATAGAGATCATATTTGCCATCTTTAGATCTAAATATCTAGAACACATAAGTGATCTCTGGAAATCAACAAGAAAAGGCCAAGGATGCCAACAGGACAGTGAGCAAAGGACAGGAATAGAAAATTCACAAAAGCACTTATTTTCAGAGAAACACAAATTAAATTTACAAGTCATTACTTGACACCCATTAAAATGGATATAAGCCCCTGGCAAACAGAAAGTGGGGTAAAACCAAACCCTGCAAGGATGTGCAGAAGCCAAGGGTCCTAAAAAACACTGTTGGAGGGAGTTTAACCTGGTGCAGCCAGTCTGTCAAATCACGTCAAACTATCTTTCAGTACGTCTTGAAAGATAGCCTGCCCATGCTCTAAGTGTGGTCCTGCAAGTCCATCTGAGATCTATTAATATATTCCAGAGGCAAAGAACTACATGTACATATAGTAACACAAATAAAGTTTTATAATGTTGGGGGAAAAAAGCATAAAAAAAGAGTACTATCAATAGTACACTGTCATTTGTGTAAGTTCAAAATATACACATACACAAAAGAGCTCTCTGTGCATGAGTGGAAATTGGAGAAGAAAAAACCAAATCCCGACTTCTAGCTGAATAACAACAAACTACAACAACAAAACATGGGCCAGGTAAGTCTGTCTAAAGAGAGAGACTTTAAATTCAGCTCCAAGACAGAAATGAACATTGTGGACAGTCAGGACTTCCAGTACTGACTAAATACTCTCGTGGTCTCAGCACTCCTGCACTACAGAAAGTCCTTCATCACCTGGCGAGGGGCTGATGCTGCTGGGATCCGGCAGCCGCACCCGTGGCCCTGCCTACTCACCACCCACCAGGCAGGGCTGGGTGCGGGGCTGCTAAGAATCCCCCGATACCCCTTCCCCAATTTCACTCCCATGAGCACTTGCAATGTTGTAAAAGGCAGGTATGATGATGTAGGGGCTTTGTATTAGGGTTATTTTCACTCGGTCACCAAAAAAGTATCAAGAAAAATAACTTCAATTCAAGAGAAAATGGACAGAATTCAGAATTTTAAACACAGAAAAATAGAAAAAAAATATAAAAAAAGAGAAGATATGAAAGGTTTCCCCTTTCTGGTAGATGGTGCAGGTTAGTTACTTCCTGGGTCCCTAAGGAGGGGAATACAGCAAAGCCTGCGTCTGGTTCTCTCAAGCTGTTCCCTGATCCGGCAGCATTTCGGTTCTCATGCTTCCAGGAACGATGGCTAACAGTGCGGGTTTGGCCCCGCAGGAAGCCAGGTCGACCAGAGACCTGGGTTCTGAGATGGCAGCTATTTCACCTGGGGCCACAGCATCAAGAAGGCAGCCCTTTCTCTTTCTTTCAGTTCAATGAGCGGGTTCTGAGAACCTCTGGCGCACGTGGCCTGGGCTGGAGACACAAAGAAGATGGGGGCGTGGCTACGGGGAGGCGGTATCTGCTCAGCGTCACTGTATCTCTTATTATTCAACACTCATCAGTTCTCTGCAGAATCAGAAAGCTAAGCTGAGCAACAGGGGTACCACTGGACATCTTATGAGATCCTTCACCACATTCAGTGCATTTATGGAGTATCTACTCTATGCACTTTGTGACCCCATGGATCCCGCCAGGCTCCATGGAATTCTCCAGACAAGAATACTGGTGTGGGTTGCCATTTCCTCCTCCAGGGGATCTTCCCAACCCAGGGATCAAACCCGGGTCTCCTGCATTGCAGGCAGATTCTCCACCACTGAGCCACCGGGAAAGCCCACTCCACACAGAGGTATGTAAAGGCATGAGATGTAGGAGGCTAGATACGAAAGGTTTAACAGGAACTCAATAATCTGAGACAACAGGGCGCAGAGAACTACCATCAGGTACAGAGGGTTAAGTGTCATTTAGGGGACCAACCACTCAGTGTGAAGACAGCAGAGGGGTGCGACAGTTAGTGAGAGAGCAGGAAGAGCCAGGGGTCGAGAAGGATGGATGAGATCTGGACCAGTGAAAAGAACAACGGGGGAACAGTGTGAGCAAAAGCAGCGGTTTGAGGGACCTCCCTGGTGGTCCAGTGGCTAAAACTGTGTTCCCAATGCAAGGGGCCCGGGTTTGATCACCAGTCAGGGAACTAGATTCCCACATGCCACAACTAAAGAATCCACATGCCACAAGGAAGACTGAAGATCCTGTTTACTGCAACTAGGACTCAGTACAGCCAAATAAACAAAAATCAGTAAATATATATAAACAAAGGCTTGACATGAAAGGTACCCTCCCTCTCTGGGTAGCATTTTTCTCTCCACTTTATCAAAAGCAATATAAGGGCATCTTCCTCCTTCACCCTGTGCACCATGATCTTAGAGGAGTCACCTTTGGTTTTCCTGTTTTCCAACCAGCATCCCATGATAAACGGTGTGCACTTCCTTTTTGCACGAAGGAAACCTTGTACTAAACTACAGATTGGGAAAACATTAACACCAAGAGGATAAAAACAAAGCATCATCCTTCCAAAGGAGGTAATCAGCCAAATGAGATCGCCTACACTGGCAGGAAGAAAGGGAACGACCAGTAGGCTTTGTTACAGGGCAAGAATGTCCCTCATTTCTTCACAGCATAAACTACAATCTTCTGATGGTTTAAATGATATGTTTTTCATTAAAATACAGCTTGACACTGTACACTCAGCTGGACCCTGGTGACTGTAAGATGGGTATCATGGCAGGATTTTCTCAAGAATCCCCAAGGTAAAACCCTCTTTCCAAAAAGTGACAGTGTCAGTTTGTTCACTCAGAAAAAAGAGAACGTCTAAAAGAAGCCCAGGAGGTAGGGATGTCCCAGGAAGTTGCAAGAATTAAGATGGACTATATGTGTCCCTTGGACTGCAAGGAGATCCAACCAGTCCATCCTGAAGGAGATAAGTCCTGGGTGTTCATTGGAAGGACTGATGCTGAAGCTGAAATGCCAATACTTTGGCCACCTCATGAGAAGAGTTGACTCACTGGAAAAGACCCTGATGCTGGGAGGGATTGGGGGCAGGAGGAGAAGGGGACGACAGAGGATGAGATGGCTGGATGGCATCACCGACTCGATGGGCATGAGTTTGAGTAAACTCCGGGAGTTTGTGATGGACAGGGAGGCCTGGAGTGCTGCGATTCATGGGGTCGCAAAGAGTCGGACACGACTGAGCAACTGAACTGAACTGAACTGATATGTGGACTAGAGACAGAAACTTTTCAAAAAATATTTACACTTAAATATAAATTATTCATCAGTTTCTTAAAAGAAAGGCTAAGAGTTAAACTCCAATTAAATGTAAAAAACAAATCAGATTTTATGTTATGTTATATAAAGCAGACACGTTCAATACAAATACTCATCCATTCAGTAAATTCTAGAATTTATGTCACAGTCTTGGTTACAAATGATTTTTAGAGACACAAACTGCATGTGAGGAGTGAAGTTCCTGGCACTGAAGAAGGTGTTTTTAATGAAATGATATATTTTATTTTACACAGTGTGTATACACATAATTGCATTGTGTACATGCATGTATATCTGTACATATCTGTACAGATAAATGTATATGTTTATATTTGTTTTGCAGTCGCTCAGTTGTGTCCGACTCTTTGAGACCCCACGGGCTGCAGCACGCCAGGTTTCCCTGTCCTTCACCATCTTCTGAAGTTCGCTCAAATTCATGTCCAGTATGTTTACATAGGGGCTTTCCAGGTGACGCTAGTGATAAAGAACCTGCCTGCCAATGCAGGAGACGTAAGAGATGTGGGTTCTACCCCTGGGTTGGGAAGATTACCCTGCAGGAGGGCACGGCAACCCACTCCAGTGTTCTTGCCTAGAGAACCCCATGGACAGAGGAGCCTGGAGGGCTATAGTCCATAGGTCGCAAAGAGTCGGATACGACTGAAGTGACTTTGGCATGCACACACAAGCTTATATAGACATATAAAATAATGCTTTTATGTGTGTAATAAAATAAAGCCAAGGCTTTCTCATACTGCAATAAAAATCACTGTACAGAATGATTAGGCTCCCAGACCCCCCCACTAGTTGGGGCTGTTTGCTTTAGTATAGCTGGGGCCCCCGAGTAACAGATTGCTCTGATCTGTGCTCTCTTTCTCTCTGCAGGCAGCAAATTCACAGCATTCAGATCACGGGAGGCACTGTTACACCTCACAAATCAATATGGACAACTCCTCAAATTCGATCCTTGAATACAAGTTTGAAGCTAATTCCTGCAAGAATTTCATTATTAACTGAAGTGCAATTTAGAATCCGTGATTGAAACGCCTGCCGGCTACAATTCCCAATTCTCTTCTTCTTCTAGATTACCCTGCATTTGTTAGAAAATGTATTAACCTTAAGTTAAAGGAAGTTCCATTTGTGTGCTTGTATATACACAAGAACACATATATAGTAGATTACTATATCCTTCCTCCTCTGTTGAAAACAAAAGTAAAAAGAAACATATTAGGCTTCTTCAGGCAAAAGAATCTCACGGTCAATACGGTACAAGTTGGGGGACTCTGGAATAAAAGAAAAGCTCACAGGCAGTGTGCATTTTGGTGGTCACATGCAAAACCCATTTGACAGAAATGTTAGGCTGTTTTTAATGACATTTCTTCTTTCCTTTCTCCCTAAGTCACTTCACCCTGACTGGTAGGCTGGACAGTTTATTTCAAGGTCACTTAGACATGGGGACAGCGTCTGGTGCTTTGGGAGGGACACAGTGAAGGCCATGGAGGACAGGGGCACTGTGAACCAGACTAGCACCCCGAGGGACCACCAACCCAGAGGGCATGTCCCCACCCCTCCTAGCTCACCCCATCAAGAGCCAGGCCTTCAGAATACAGGGCAGATGTCCCAGGATGGCAGCACCAACCTACATTCCCACTAACAGGGCACAAGGGCTCCCTTTTAGTCCACATCCTTGCCAGCATTTGATGTCATCTGGATAATAGCTATCCTAACAGGCATGAGGTGATACTGTGGTTTTGATTTGTATTTCCCTGATGATTAGTGATGCTGAGCATCTTTTTACTATCTTTGGCCATCTGTATATCTTCCTTGGGAAAATATCTAATTGAATCTTTTGATACTTTACTCATTTGTTAATAGGGCTGTTTCTGTTTGTTTGCTGATGAGTTGTATGAGTCCTTTATGTGTTTGGAACTGTTGTTGTTTAGTCCCTTAGTCCTGTTTGTCCCTTTGCAATCCCGTGGACTGTAGCCCACCAGGCTCCTCTGTCTGTGGGATTTTCCAGGCATGAATACTGAAGTAGGTTGCCATTTCCTCCTCCAGGGGATCTTCCCAGCCCAGGGATTGAACCTGCGTCTCCTGTGTCTCCTGCATTGGCAAGCAGATTCTTTACCCGCTGAGCCATCATGAAAGCCCAATGCTTTAGGTAAGGGCTCTGAAATGAATGCGGGCTCTTGATCAACTAATTCAGGAATAACTATATAAAACAGCTCATTGTTTGTTAACATTGCATTTATACATTAGGCTCTCTTGGTGTTTTCAAGCATTTGATAAGGTGGACCAGCACAGGAGTTTTGCTTTTGGGAGTTTATTTATATTTGCTGAAATGAGAATAAAAAAAAAAAAAGAACTTTAGAATTAAAGCCCTGGTTTCTAGAAAGGGAAGAAAAAGGGCAAGCTAGCACCTTCCATCTTTATTCTCACATCCTGAGCAACCTGCTAAAAGATGATGACCATAGGGGACTTTGTTCAGAAACAAACGGCACCAAATCTCTAGCCTATCTACCTCATTATACAAGGGCACTTTTTAATCACACCAACAAACTGCTTCAGTGACCATTTCTAATTTGCTCTTCCTTTAGATACTTTCCTCACTTTTCTCTGTAAAACCTCTACTTCCTTTCATGCCCATTTGCCCTCACGTTGGCACCAGGTCCCCGGCCACCTGCCTTCTCTGTCTATTCCAGCACATCTCCCCTCCAGGACCCACTAAGAGAAGCTGCTTCAGAGTTCCTGATCATTAACATAATTAACACCTTTTCATTGTGGAAGAGACCGGCAGTCACCTTTCAAGTGCAGCAATTATGGAAATAATCACGCAGATGTGTAGTAATTTCATAGTAACTGCGCACTATGGAGTACTGGAGGAGGCCGGGAGGGTTCCAACCTGCTTGAGTATGCAGTGATGCTAATTAGTGTGATAACTTGTATTTAGGCGGCGCCATTCTGCCCCAGCCACCTAGACCGGTGTACAATTACGTACAATTAACAGTCACCTATAAGGAGTGACAACATTCGGAACATAAGAGCCATCTTTTCAGAAAGGAACACAGGTAGAGGAAAGCTTGGGGACAGGCTGGCGTTTTTTCTCTGGGAAAAGGCTTCCCTGGTGAGTCAGCAGTGATGGGGCAGCCAGGAAGTTCAGACTTCTCCCTTCTTCCAGTCTTTTAGGAGATGAAGATGGCAGAGATGAAGACTTGGCATGTCTGAGCCTGAGGCTGGAGGGAAAAGTAGATATGCCAGATGCCAGAACCCTGCAGGAGGAAAAGTGGTCTGGATAGCTTGGGATGGTCACTCTAGGAAGACACAACTGAACAGGATACACATGGAATTCTGCAGGAAAAGACAAAGATCCTGTTCCTGCAGAATGAGATGAGAGTTGAGGTTTCACAGCGCATGTAAAAAGGAAGTGTTTGCACACTTCAAGTCCACAGAGCGATATGGTTTCTGGAGATGGAAAAGCGACCATCAGTGTCACTAAGTAACAAATCGTTAGCATCAGCAACAGAGCTGGGCCAGCTCTGCTCTCTATTGTCAGACCACAGACAGACACAGAAGCACATTCACTCTGGCCCCTGTGTTTCCAGAGGGATGCTAGTAAATGAGGCAGCAGATAAAAGAGCCCGGAGAGGTGGAGGGTCTGGAAAACAGCATGTAGCTGGATGAGCAAAGAAGCAGTTCAGAGGAGGAGACGTGAGATGCTGAGAGAGCGGAGATATTACTGCAGTATACAGAAGTTTCTGCTGTTTTAAGATGTTAGATGTAGTTCATCTTATTACCAGTTAGACCAGATTCCACTGGTGGAAGTTACAGAGAAGTTACATACAAGGTATATGTGCAAATCCAACATAAAGTCTTGAAAGATGCTAAGCTTCCGAACATGGGATTTACTCAGACAGAAACTGAACAATCCCTTATAGTTTGTGGGTGGAGGAACTGATCATGGGTGGAGGTGAGGGTAAGGCTGCCTCTGGGGCTCAGTCAAGGAAAGTGAGACCTGCAGAGTGGATGGCTAGATGGTGCTGAACAACTGGAAGACCACAGCCATGCTTCTATGTGGGGGTCAGACACACAATCTTCCTTGGTTCCCTGTTCTTTATTTTACTGCTTTACTTTTTAAAAATTAGCATAGAGTAAATACACTTTTCTGTGACTAGTTCTATGAATTTTGGCATGTAAGTGGCATGTTTACCATCACCACAATCAAGATACAGAGCGAATCCCTCACCAAAACCAATTTCCTTTTGCCATCCCTTTTCCCAAACCCTGGTAACCACTGATCGCTTCCCCATAGCTTTGTCATATTGAGAGTGTCAGATAAACGGAATCCTACTCTATGGAACCTTTAGACACACTGGCTTCTTTCACTCAGGACAATGCCTCCGAGATGCATCCAAGAGAGAGGCTCTGTGTATCCACAGTTCAAATTCTTAAGCAGATGATGTTGGGGAACATCCATTGCCTATCTTGCCTACTTTGAAATCTCTGTTTTTTTCAGGTTTTTCAAATTTCTTGGCTTAATCTGGGGAGCGGTGAATCCGGTTTAAGAAAATTATAGTACCTGGTGCCTCTAGTGATCTTTTCCTCCTGAAATCTTTTTCTTTCTGCTGGTGTTCAGTTTTAAAGGAAACTGAATTCTAAAAAAACAAAAAACTGTAAAGAAAACCCATATGCTACAGATCAGTACATATATACATGGATAAGGAAATCAAATTTTCCCTCTGCAAGTTTCACCTTTAGAGGAACACACCATTAACAGTTTGATGACTCTTTATAGATGAGTTTCTAAGCTTATTTAGTCATATATATTTGGTATTTATAAAAATGGGATCTTACCAAAAATACAGTTGTATAATTCAATACTACAAACATCTTTTCCTATCTATAAGTAGTTCCACCTCATTATTTTTATGTACTGCACGGTATTCTATTATACAGATGGGCCAGCCATTTACATAATAGGTGCCCTATTGATCAACATTAGATTATTTTGAAGTTTTCACTAATGCAATGCAACAATAAACACCTTTGGTTATATATCTTAGGATTTAAAACTGTTTGAATGAAAAAATAAAGCTCTTCATAAAGGTATTTACTGGAAGAACACATCAGATTTGAAAAATGGTATTTCATTAAGGAATAAAATACAGAAACAGAAGATTATTAAAACATAAGCACCAGAATTAAAGTTCTCTACTTGTTTGAGCAAGAAGATGTTTCAGATTAATATCACCTTAATTGGCCTCGTCGCCACAGACCCAGAGGTTCCTCTTTAGACAGTTAAATGCGCTTCTCCCCTGAAGCTAAGAGCTGCTTCCTGCCACCGATTTTACAATCCTGCTGTCACTGAAATTTCTGGACTCCGTGCATTAGAGTCAATGCCAGAGGTTAGACTTTGCCAGCCCAAGGATGCTCAGCAGCTCTTGAACTTCTGCATGCCTACTTCCTCCTTGTTCCATTCAATCAACTTCTGTCTTCTCCCCACATGCCTCCTGGGACTGATTTTGCCTTCCCAAGGAAATCGATCCTATACTAACTTTTTAAAAATGAGTTTTATGAATTATCGGACAACTGAACACATCTGGACCTTTCCCAAGGCTAGCCACTGCTCACACAGGACCCCAATTCCCCAGGCAATGCTTACCTAGGCAGTTTTTATAGGCAAAAGCAGTAAGGCGAGGTCTAACTGTTCGCCTACTTGGTCCTACAGACCCATCCAAGGAATGAAGGTTCAGGAACCCACCTGGGCATGGACCAGCAACGATGCTCTAAGAAGCAGTGGATCATCAAGGTGAGAGGTTACTGGAGAGTCAGAGGCTCAGAGCCAAGTCACAGGCTGGGAGATCCAATTCACCCCTAAGTCATCTAAAAAGCCCAAAGAACCCTTCGCCCCCAGCACTGTGTGGCTTCAAAGGACTTTCATGCCCACAGTTTCCCTTGGGCTCCTTTACAATCTCAAGGCATTATAGTCTCTATAGTCTCAGTAGAGCTAAGCCTATGAAAGAAGTTCAGCCACAGCCAAGGAAGCAGTCTGGGCTCCTGGGCTTTTATTAAGCCATGCTGTTATGCTCACAGTGCTACAGAGGTCATAGAGAGATGAGGTGAGGAGGCCAGAAGGAGTGGCCCGTCTCTGTCACACACACACACACACACACACACACACACACACACACACACACACACACACACACACACACACACACACACACACACACACACACACACACACACACACACACACACACACACACACACACACACACACACACACACACACACGCTACTACTAAACTCCCTAATGAACTCTTTTAGGCATGGCAGCCATTTGTGTGAAAGAAGGGAGTTGCCCCCAGACTGACTTAGGTAGCTGTGAGTTCTGCAGGGCCAGCCTGCAACCATCCATTAGGGTAAGAGATCTAGCCAGTCTGGGCTGTATCAGGCCACACTGTGCCAGGGTGGCAGGCAGCCCCTCTGGGCCAATAGTTGAGAAAATGGCACAGCAGTGATGCATGTAAGGGATTCACCAAGTGAGCAGAAACATGTGGGTGAGTCAATTCAAACTGGGCATCTACTCCAGGGTTCTTGACAGCTAACCTACTTCAATTATCTGAAGAAAATGGAGTGTTCTTGGGATAATAATGGGTGACACAGAATAAAACTTGACTGTTTAGTATTAGTTCCTTGCCTTTAGATCCAGAGGAAAAGGTAAAAACGTGAGGAAGAATGTCTACCTGCGGTTATTCCCATGCTCTTCTTTGCCCTCCATATTCCTAACCCCACGTTAACAAAAGTGTCACTACATCATTCAGGATGCCTCCGTTTCTCTTTTTTCTATATTAACTTACACACTTTACGTAGTTTATAGATTCAAGATGAAAATGACCCTTTTCTCTGCAATCTACTTCCCTCATCATTAAACCACTGCCAAACCCAGGGAATCTCTAAAGTTGTTTGAGACAAATTTCTTAGCATTTTGTTTTATCCCCTTGGATTTAATGAGAGTTCCCTAATAATGTAACTGGTCTCTGTTTAACTGTCAATAACTTCAGAGCCTTCCTTAGTACCTTATGAAGAGCAAGTGATTGGTGAGTATTTGTTAATATGGAATGGGTAGATATATGATTAGAAGGAAACACATTATAGTTATAACCAACAATTTATCTGGGATTATGGTATAATTTTTCTTTCTTCTTAAGCATCTTTCCAAGTTTTCTATAAGCTAAAATAAATAGCTTTTAAAGATAAAATGAAATGTAAAAATAAATATGCTGTAGCAATAAAAGATCATTTTTGTTGTTGTTTAGTCACTCAGTCTTGTCTGACTCTGTGACTCCATGGACTGCAGCATGCCAGGCTTCCCTGTCCTTCCCTATCTCCCAGAATTTGTTCAAAACTCATGTCCATTGAGTCAGTGATGCCATCCAACCATCTCAACCTCTGTTGTCCCTTCTACTCCTGCCCTCAATCTTTCCCAGCATCAGCATCTTTTCCATTGAGGCAGCTGTTTGCATCAGGTGGCCAAAGTATTGGAGCTTCAGCTTCAGCATCAGTCCTTCCAATGAATATTCAGGGTTGATTTCCTTTAGGATTGATTAATTTGATCTCCCTGCTGCCCAAAGGACTCTCAAGAGTCTTCTCCAGCACCACAGTTTGAACGCATCAATTCTTTGGCCTTCTTTATAGTCAAACTCTTGCATCCGTACACTGACTACTAGAAAAACCAGAGCTTTGACTATACGGACCTCTGTCAGCAAAGTGAAGTTTCCTCTTTTTAATACGCTGTCCAGGTTTAGATCTTGGGATGCTGGATCTTAAAACCTCATGCGGCTTTCTTTCTCACCTACTGGAAATCTGAGCTGGACCACTGTATGGCCTGGGGGATGGGGACAATTCCTCTAGGAAGCAGAGATTCTCCAGCAAAGAGGGAAAAAATAAAATGCAAGCCAGCAAGCCAACATTTCCATTTCAAAGCTGATCAACTCCAGAAGCACCAATGACAAAGAGGATCTGGTGTTTGATCCACATCAATGTTTGTGAATTATTCCAATCAAATATTCAAGCGATTTTAGGAAAAATTCTGGAAAATAGTCAAGTCCAAGCAAGAATCCACTTGATTTCATCATGATTAATGACACTGATGTAAAAGGACAGTATGAAGAGCTTCCCACCTTTTCAACGTCGGTACTGGTCAGAAGCCAGAACTCTCAGCTGCTCAATGGACCAAGCCTACACTGTGCTGCTTAGAAGGCGGGATGGTGTCGCAGGCAAGATAAGAACAGTTTAAGATCCTTTCTTTAAGAAGGTTGGTACCGCTATCCAAAAGTCTACAAGCAATAAATGCTGGAGAGGGTGTGGAGAAAAGGGAACCCTCTTACACTGTTGGTGGGAATGCAAACTAGTACAGCCGCTATGGAAAACAGTGTGGAGATTTCTTAAAAAACTGGAAATAGAACTGCCATATGACCCAGCAATCCCACTTCTGGGCATACACACTGAGGAAACCAGATCTGAAAGAGACACGTGCACCCCAATGTTCATCGCAGCACTGTTTATAATAGCCAGGACATGGAAGCAACCTAGATGCCCATCAGCAGATGAATGGATAAGGAAGCTGTGGTACATATACACCATGGAATATTACTCAGCCGTTAAAAAGAATTCATTTGAACCAGTCCTAATGAGATGGATGAAGCTGGAGCCCATTATACAGAGTGAAGTAAGCCAGAAAGATAAAGAACATTACAGCATACTAACACATATATATGGAATTTAGAAAGGTGATAACGATAACCCTATATGCAAAACAGAAAAAGAGACACAGAAATACAGAACAGACTTTTGAACTTTGTGGGAGAATGTGAGGGTGGGATATTTCAAAAGAACAGCATGTATACTGGTGAAACAGATCACCAGCCCAGGTGGGATGCATGAGACAAGTGCTCCGGCCTGGTGCACTGGGAAGACCCAGAGGAATCGGGTGGAGAGGGAGGAGGGAGGGGGGATCGGGATTGGGAATACATGTAAATCCATGGCTGATTCATATCAATGTATGACAAAACCCACTGGAAAAAAAAAATAAATAAAAAAAAAAAAAAAAGAAGGTTGGTACCAACCTTTACACCAACTTCAATCAATCTTCAAAACCATTTGCTAGTCATCTCAGCTGAAACTTCTGAAACAAATCTTTTTTTTTTTTCTTCAGCAAAGCATTGTGCACTGAAACCCAGAAGGCAGGCAAATAACACACTTCTGGATGAGTTTCGCCTGACCGTGATGAATCTAGACAAGACGACAGAGAACCTTTCCTGAAAGTCCCATTGCAGACTGTAGCAGAGTCAGAATAAATGGTGAGGATATCACCTAGAAATGTTTCAGATCAAGTCACTAAACTGAATCAAGCAGACAAGTGTGACCCGGATAATTTCAAACTGCAGACTGGCTGCCAGGGGCATCTATGGAAATTAATGTCATAACAGTAAAATCCGATGGTACACACAACAGACCTGCATTCAGAGATGGGAACTGGTGATACACAGTCACCACTCATTTCTATTTGTGACCGTGACAGCTTTTACATCCTTTTCAGTGGAGATGCAGTATAAATCACGGAAGAAATTAGTGCTGAGAAGCTGGACAGCCAACCAGAATTCGGGGATCTATACCGGGCCTCTAGGGAAAAAGGGTTGAAAACGGCAGATGTTTCATACCCACCTTGGCCTGCGTTACTCTCTTTTTGCTTTAATGTCTAGTAGTTTTAAAATTCTGAAGGTTTTTTAAATTATTATAGTTACTTTATAATGCTGTTAGCTTCTACTGTACAGCAAAGTCAATCAGCTGTATACACACACATATTCCCCCCACCCCGCCTTCTGGGTCCCCTTCCCACTGAGGTCACCACAGAGCTGTGAGTCGAGTTCCCTGTGCTAGTAAGACCTCATTAGTATTCTACACAGTATAAAAATCTCAGTCTCCCAATTCACCCCTTTGTTCCCCCCTTGGTATCTATGTGTCCTTTCTCTATGGCTGTGTCTCTACTGCTGCTTGGTAGATAAGGTCATCTATGTCCATTTTTTCAGGTTCCACATATGTGCATTAATATACGATGTTTGTTTTTCTCTTTTGACTTACCTCACTCTGTGTGACAGTCTCTAGATCCAGCCATGTCTCTACAAATAACCCAATTTTGTCCCTTCTTATGGCTGAGTAATATTCCACGGTGTATGTACATACTACATCTTCTTTATCCACATACCTGCTGATGGACATTTAGGCTGTTTCCATATCCTGGATGTTGTAAACAGTGCTGCAAAGAACAGTGGGGTGCATGTGCATTTTTGAATTATGTTTTTCTTCGGGTATATGCCTAGAAGTGGGATTGAAATTCTGAAATCTTTCATATCTTACCTAACGATAACTAAGGGTGGTGCCATCTTCCAATTAAATTTTCCTTTTCTTTCTTTTTTTTGTCTAAAACAGATCCTATAGTTTCCTTTATCATCCATGCAGTTTGAACTGAACTGCATCTATTCCTCATCTATTTGTTCTATAGGATATATAGACAGAGTCAGGATGATGGTTATTTAGGACAGGTGTACCAAGTAAAAAATATGTGTCTGTCTATATTTATTTGTGCTTATATAAATATATGGTCCAAAGAGAAAAACAGCCCATAAAAAATCCCCCAAAGTCATTACGGAGGTATAATAATTTAGAGCTGAAGGAACCAAGGACATCAAACAGGACACCCTTTCTTTTATCGTAAGTGGCACACCGGGTAGCACCTCAGTGGAGAACATTAAGAATGCTGACTGATGGGCACCATGACTACAGATTGGAATTCACCTGGTCTGGACTGGGGTCTCATTGACTCTAAAGCAGCTGGGCCATGGACTGGCACTTGGGAACCACTGATCTAAGTGAAATACTTAGTGCCAAGTTTTTAAAGCTTTCAGGCCTGGCTGTCCCATTTTAATGGCCAGGTGCTATTTATTATAACAGAGTACGATCCTGAGAGGAGAACAAAAGTCCACAGGATAGGATGACTGAAGAAAACACACACAGGGTGGCAAAACTGAGAGTAGGAGATGGTCACATTTGCAAAATTGCTTCTTCCCCTCTAGTCGGTTATTAGAAGCGTTGCTATGGTGATGGGAAGAGGGCAGAACTAGAGGTTTGTGAAAGGGATGGAAATTGGAGAGGGCTTAACCTACAGAAACCTTTGTTAAAATGATCCCTCTGAACTGGGTTGAGAGGCCCTCTTCTCATTTGGAGGTCTGTCAAGTCACTAAACATATTACTAGCCACTCTTTTGTTTCCCCCATCATAGTGGAGGGACCCACAGCCTTGGCTACAAAGAAACGGTGTCCTGTTTGATATCCTAGGTTCCTTCAGTTCTAAATTCTTGGACTTCCAAGATGACTGTTTTTTTTTTTTTATGGGCTGTTTTTCTGTTTGGACTATATATTTATGTAAATATAAATAACTACAGACAAACATTCTTTTTTACCTGGTACACCTGCTTTAAGCCTCTTTGGAGGCTTCATGCTTGTCTATAAATATATGTAAGTGTGAGCCATGGAGAGCAACACTAATGCGGGCTCTGAGAGTGCTTCTCTCTGCTAGTCTTCCTCGCTCAACTTCCACACGCTCTCCAAATAGGTGGCAGGAAGTCCCCTTGTGCAGCTAAATGCCATTTAAACAAAGAAAGAGTCCTGAGTCTTTGAAGATTACTGCCTAAGAAAGATATGTGAGATGGATATATTAGTATCAGAACAGATTTGAATTTTGTGGAAGAGAAATAACCACAAATAGCTTCTTTAAAGTTTCATGTTTAACTCATGTTTTAATTCACCTTTTGAATGAGGAGAGAAGATTTGAATAAAGGGGGGAAGAAAAAACTGAATGGGGCTCTGGAATGTTACAGCTGTAGGTGAAAGGGATAGTCAAAATGACAGCTCATTTCCTAAGGACAGAGATTTTAAAGCAGGACAAAAATTTATAAAGTTGACAGTGAAGGAGAGAAAGGTCTACAAAGGTAAATTGTTATTTACATGAAACTGATGTTTATACATGTGAGTGAAACAAAACTTTGATAAATTCTAAACTGATTTCTTTAAAGATGTTTTTAACAATGGCGCAAGATTCTTTCTTTATAATTGTGTTCTTTGCAAGGCAAGTGGAACAAGTTACAAAAAAATAGTAGTTAGTATACTTATTAAGAATGGAGTTTTACTCCCAGCTAATGGAAGTCCAGGACCAGATGGCTTCACAGGTGCATTCTAACAACATTTAGAGAAGAGTTAACACATCTCTTCCTCAAACTATTGAGCAATATTTGGCAAGAAGGAATGCTTCTGAGCTCATCCTATGAGGCCACCATCACCCAGACACCAAAACCAGACAAAGATATCACACACACAAAAAAATTACAGGCCAAAATCACTGATGAACATAGATGCAAAAATTCTGAAACAAATTTGAGAAAAACAAACTCAACAATATATTAAAAGAATAACACACCACGGCCAAGTGGGATTTACTCCAGGGATGCAATACTAGTCCAAAACCTGCAAACTGATCAATGTGAATACACATTAACAAATCAAAGAATAAAAACCATACGGTCATCTCAACAGATGCAGAAAAAGCATTTGACAAAACTCAACATCCATTTATGATAAAGACTCTCTATAAAGTGGGTATAGAAGGAACATATGTCAAATTAATAAAGGCTATGTATGATAAGCCCATAGCTAACATCATACTCAACTGTGAAAAAATGAAAGCATTTCCTCTAAGATCAGCAACAAGACAAGGATTCCCACTCTTGTCACTTTTATTCAACACAGAACTGGAGGTCTGAAGAATCAGACAAGAAATAAAAAGAATCCAAATTAGAAAGGAAGAAGTAAGACTGTCCCTACTTGTAGATGATATGAGGGTATATATAGACAATCCTAAAGATCCCACCAGAAAAATACTAGAAGTCATCAGTGAATTCAGCAAAGTTGCAGGATACAAAATTAATAAACAGAAATCTGTGGCATTTCTACATTAAAGGAGGAGCTATCAGAAAGAGAAATTAACAAAAAAATCCCATTTGCAATCACATCAAATAGAATAAAATACCCATGAATAAATCTAACTAAAGAGGTTAAAGACCTATACTCTGAAAACAGACATTACTGAGAGAAATTGAAGAAGATGTAAACGAAGAAAATGTATGCCAGGATCACTGACTGGAAGAATATTGTTGAAACGCCAGCACTACACAAGGTAATTTACAGACTCAGTGGAATCCCCATCAAAATACCAATGACATTTTTCACAGGACTAGAACAAATGATTCTGAGATACATATGGAAACACAAAAGACCCAGAAGAGCCAAAACAATCTTGAGAAAAAATAAGAAAGCTGGAGGCATCATGCGCCCTGATTTCAAACTACACTACAAAGCTACAGTCATCAAATCAGTATGGCACTGGCTCAAAAACAGATATATAGATGACTGGACTATAATAGCTCAGAAATGAACCTGCTCTTACAGGGGCAACTAATCTACAACAGAGGAGGCAAGAATATACAATGGGGAAAATACAGTCTCTTCAATAAACCATGCTGAGAAAACTGGACAGCCACATGAAAAGAAGCAAATTAGACTATTTTTTCTTCACTATATACCAAAAAAAAAAAAAAAAAAAACCTCAAAATGGATTAAAAACTGAAATATAAGACCTGAAACCATAAAACTTCTAGAAAAAACACAGGCAGTATGCTCTCTGACAATGGTCTTAGCAATATTTTTTGGAAATGTCTCCTTGGGCAAAGGAAACAGAAGCAAAAATAGACAAATGGGATTATATTAAAGCTTTTGCACAGCAAAGGAAACTATCAACAAATGAAAAGGCAGCCTAGTGAATGGAAGAAGATATTTGTGAACAATATATCTGATAAGGAGCTAATATCCAAAATAAAGAAAGAACTCATACAATTCAACACTCCAAAAAACTTCCAATAAAAAATGGGCAAAAGATCTGAACTTTAGATCTGAATAGACATTTTCACAAAAAAGATGTAGAGATGGCCAGCAGGTACATGAAAAGATCAACATCATCAGGGAAATGAAAATAAAAACCATGAGATACTACCTCACACCTGTCAGAATGGTTATTATAAAAAAGACAGCCAATAATAAGTGTTGGCAAGGATGTGGAGAAAAGAGAACCCACATGCATCGTTGGTGGGAATGCAAATTGGTGCATCCACTATGAAAAACAGTATTGAGATTCCTCAGTAAAACTAAAAACAGAACTACAATACAATCCAGCAATTCCACTACTGGGTCTTTATCCAAAGAAAACCAAAACACTAATTTCAAAAAACATATGCATCCCTATGTTCACCACAGCATTATTTACAATAGTCAGGATACACAAGCACCCTAAATGCCTAGTGATAAAGGAATAAAGAAGATGTGATACATATACACATACCCACATATGCTCACACACAGACATACAGTGGGATATTACGCAGCCGTAAAGAATGAAATCTTGCCATTGCTGACAATACGTATGAACTGAGAAGGTATCATTCTAACTGAAATAAGTCAGGCAGAGAAAGAAAAATACTATATGATTTCACTTTATGTGACTTAAAAAAATAGAAACAGACTTATAAGTTTAGAGAACAAAGAGGTAGTTTCCAGAGGGGAGGGAGTGAGTGGGGAGGGTGTACCTCTGAGGGTGGTTAGGAATTAAGAGGTACAAACTTTCAGTTGCAAGATAAACGAGTCAGGGGTATGAAATGTACAATGAGGGGAATATGGTCAATAATTACGTTATGTCTTTGTAAAAAAAAATAATTTTTTAAAAGACAGCAAAGAAAACAAAGTAAGAGGGAGTTTTAAATTAGCTGAATTTGAGTTAGGAACTAAGGCTTGGGGGCATTTAATGCTGGTTGCCTTCATAGTGAGACGATCTGAGTGTAAAGAGACACATTTCATGACCAGGGACACAGTAGGACTGATGTCTTCAGTGACTCTGAATACTTATCAATCTCTATTTTCTTTTATTTAATAAATAAATTATTTACTAAAGTTAATAAATGTCTTTTATTTATTAAATAAGTAAGTAGTTAGATGAGAATACCTTCATCTTCATATTATCACTAAGCTTAACGGGATTGGAAATTACAAAAATATTTCTTAGTGTTAGCTGATGTTCCTTGTGGACAGACTAAAAAAGACAAGAAACAGTTTCATAAACTGAAATACTTTTTCCCTTCTGCAAAGAAGTTACAACCACTGATGACATAAAATGTAAGAAAATTACAGCCTGTAAGGTATATAAGCAAAGGACTATTTTGTTAAGGAATACTGTGCATAATGCTGACCTACACCACAGAAGTTAGTGATGACAAAACAGGTGTGTCCTGGAGGCATAAGGCATCTAAGACTGCTGTATGTCACACATGTGAGGACAGAAGTGAAGCGAAAGTCGCTCAGCTGTGTCCGACTCTTTGTGACCCCATGGACTGTACAGTCCATGGAATTTTCCAGGCCAGAATACTGGAATGGGTAGCCATTCCCTTCTCCAGGGGATCTTCCCAACCCAGGGATTGAACCCAGGTCTCCCACATTGTAGGAAGATTCTTTTATCGTGTGAGCCACCAGGGAAGTCCAAAAATACTAGAGTGGGTAGCCTATCCCTTCTCCAGTGGAACTTCCCAACCCAGGAATCAAACTGGGGTCTCCTGCATTGCAGGTGGATTCCTTACCAGCTGAGCTACAGAGCTGCGTGGCATACATGTAAGGACAGAAAGAAAGGATGTATTTGGTCTTTGAATAGCATACAACTTTCTTGTCTGAAACTATTTCTTATTTTAGATATTTTTTAAATGTCCATTCAAAGCTTCTAAAGCAATATGGGAAAAAAAAGGAACCCAAATAAAAAATGCTCTAACTCTTGTAAAGAAATATTTCACCAGAAAATGGGGGGTGGGGGAAGGACCCTGTAAGCCTGTTCTAGAACAAGGCAGACAGAGAAAGAGAAAGAGAGGCAGGAAGGCAGAGAGAGGGATGGAGGGAGGGGGAGAGAGAGAGGTAGGGAGGCTGAGGAGAGAAAGAGATGCTACAAGGACAGAAGAGGGAACCACTTCTGCCAGCTGACTGCAGAGCATTTGCCACAAAAAAGGTGAGCCTGTCCTCCACGCAGACTTGCTTAGCTCTCCAGGGAGGCCAGGCTGGGAAGGTGAGTGGGAGAATCAGGGCTCAGCTCCCTCTCCTGCAACCCGCAGAGTACCAGCCTCAGGCACTCCCAGCAGGACCTCAGTGCCAGGAAAATCCCCACAATAAGGAAACTGCCTCTGGAGGAAGACATTTTCTGTCCAAAAGAAAGGGAGCTCTGGGAAAATAACATGCAGTTTAGTTTAAAGCTTGTAAGAAAACATAAGAGAAAATGAAGGTGAAAGAACTTCAAACTCTCTGAAACATTCTCCACTGTTCCTGGGGTTCAGCTGACAGAGCTGTCAGGGGAGTGTCCTATGGATGTGGGTCCCATGTTGCTTTTGAACAAGCAAGAAGCCACTTCTCACCAGCTCTCAAGGAGGAGTCAATGCACTGAAGGTTTAAGAAGTCAGCTTGCTGGTACAGTCAGGTGTGGGGCTGGAGGTGAAACTATTGCACCCCAAAGCCCACCCACACTCCACTTCACAGATGCCTGTGGTCTGCCCCTTCTTTGGCCAGGCTGCTAACTCCCCCAGGTAGGTTTCCGGCGTTTGCACTTACAGAGTCCGGCAATGGGTGGGACCAGGCAGGGTGGGGGTCTCCATGCAGACCACCAGAGGGCTTTTTCTAAAGATCTTACTCATTTTATTACATATGAAAAGCTGTCCTGCATTAATTATACCCTGGTATGTACTGAACAATGATGGCTGGATAAAGTCTCTCCCATTATTATCAACATTACAGAATTTGAAACAAGGAGAAAATATCTGTTGGTTGAAGAAAAATGACCCTTGCTAAAGGATCCTTCAAACTGAACTGCTGCTGTTGTTCAGACGCTAAGTCGTGTCTGACTCTTTGCAACCCCATGGACTGAAGGACGCCAGGCTTCCCTGTCCTTCACTATTTCCTGGAGTTTGCTCAAACTCATGTTCATTGTGTGGATGAAGCCATCCAACCATCTCATCCTCTCTTATATTGTGATTGTTTTCCTTCATTTTAAAATTTCTGGTTTTCAGGCATGCTATGTCCATAATAAAAAAATAAAACTGACATTGTTTTGACAGACTCTCAGTATAGGCTGGAGGAGGGGGAGGGGTTGAGAATAAGAGTGGCATTCACCCCGCTCTGTTGCTGGTAGGGCCTGGGTGGAGAAGGGGGCTCCTCACTTTCCCTGTTTCAGGGGGTGGCGATGGGAGAAGGGCTGATATCTGAGGGCATAACAACATCAACCACCCTTGCCAGGACAGGAAAAAGTGCACACACACACACAGATGCAAGCACATCTGTGTACACGCATGGAACAATGAGGTCTTGAGACCCAGAATTCACCACCATTATCATTTCATAAAGATAGAATTATCGAAGCCACTTACTCTGTTTCCACCCAGAGAGTCAACCCAAATCTGGTTCCTCTCCCGCTGTCTCAGCTCTGGGCCCAGCCCCCCGAGTTGGCCATCCTAAAAGAAACCCCAGGATCTCGGGCAGCTCTGAGAGCTTGGTGACTAGGGGTCATGGAGAGCCACAGGGAGAACAGGGGAATTTTTCTGTCCAGCCTCATCTCTGAAAACCTGAGGGAAAGCTGATGAGGGCTCACAATACCCCACCCTCCCTCCTCTCAGAGGCAGAGAGGTTTCTCAAATGGAACAAAGCAATTTCTTTGCCAAAAAAGCTTTTATGTTCACCTTTGAAAGAGCATTTCTGATTTTCCAGAAAGAGCCCATCAGAGGAGCACCTTCTTTGAAAGGGAAGAAGTAAACAAGAAGAGAGACAGTGTCTGGGGCCCCGGTTTTGCTCCAACAGGATCTGAGTGCCTCAAATCAGGGGTACCTGTCCCCGGAATTCCAGTTTCTTGCCCCTGACTACATCCAGGGCTGCAGAGGTGGCAGGAGGGCACCAGGACACATTCTGCTGCTCAGAGAGCGATCTTTGAACATTCTGGCCACGATGGGGAAAGAACCATCATAGCACCCCCAGGATGTACATGGAAATTCCCAGATGCTTGAATAAAAACACCAGATCTTGTCTGGCAGAACCAATACAATATTGCAGAGCAATTATCCTTCAATTAAAAATAAATAAATTGGAGAAAAAAAAAAAAAAACACCAGATCTTAATTCCTGGATTACGTGGGCTCCTCAGGAGTTGGCCTTGCCCAGGAGGAGCTAGCTATCTTGATCCAAACACCTTCTTCATGAGCTTGGCTACATATTCCCTCCACAGCTCACCCCTCTGTTTAAGACTTGAAGACTGCTGTTAAAATACCAATGTGACCTGATGGAATAATAAATAACCATTATGAATGAAATCCCAGTTGCCTGGGCATTAGGAAGCCCTCCAGTGCCCAGGGGGACTCCAGGGCAGAGAGACCATGTGCTCTGGAGAAGCTGGGGGTGCCCACAGTGGGCTGGCATAAGTCTCCAGGGGACACTGCCAGTGCTCTACCCAATCCCCTGGGGGTCTTTTCCCAGCTCTGCAGAGCCCCTCCCAGCCCGCGCTCCCAGAGGGTGGTGAGTGCCTAGGAGTCATGTCCCACAGGATGGCTCTTGCCAGGGACTGGCTGGAGGGCCACGGATGAAAGCCCAGTGCCCGAGTCTCAAATGGGGACCAATTCGGGTGCATAACTAACATTTGGTGTCCCCTGTGAAATGAGGATGGGCCACCCCGCCATCAGAGCTCTGCCTGAGATCCCACTATTGTCCGCCTTTCTCCACTTCCCCGTCCCGTGTCTCCAGGGAGCACTCTCAATGAACTCCTTGCACCAGCATCCTCACCTCAAAGTTAGCTTGTGAAGGACCCACCCTAAGACAGAGTTCCTGACTGCAAAGGACCAGTGGAACAGGGCAACACAACCAATCCCACTCTTCAATTTTTAGTTGGGCACCGGTTCGGTTGCCCCTGAGAGCAAATGTGCTCAGCTGCTCAGTCGTGTCTGACTCTTTGTGACTCCCTGGATGGCAGCCTGCCAGGCTCCTCTTCTCATACTGGAGTGGGTTACCACCCCCTCCTGCAGGGGAACTTTCCAACCCAGCGATTCAACCCACATCTCTTACATCTCCTGCACTGGCAGGTGGGTCCTTTACCTCTAGTGCCTTAAGAGTAAAGGTGGTTAAAGATCTAAATGTAAGACCAGAAACTATAAAACTCCTAGAGGAGAACATAGGCAAAACACTCTCCGACATAAATCACAGCAAGATCCTCTATGACCCACCTCCCAGAATATTGGAAATAAAAGCAAAAATAAACAAATGGGACCTAATGAAACTTAAAAGCTTTTGCACTACAAAGGAAACTAAAAGGTGAAAAGACAGCCCTCAGATTGGTAGAAAATAATAGCAAATGAAGAAACAGACAAAGGATTAATCTCAAAAATATACAGGCAACTCCTGCAGCTCAATTCCAGAAAAATAAATGACCCAATCAAAACATGGGCCAAAGAACTAAACAGACATTTCTCCAAAGAAGACATACAGATGGCTAACAAACACATGAAAAGATGCTCAACATCACTCATTATTAGAGAAATGCAAATCAAAACCACAATGAGGTACCATTACTCGCCAGTCAGGATGGCTGCTATCCAAAAGTCTACAAGCAATAAATGCTGGAGAGGGTGTGGAGAAAAGGGAACCCTCTTACACTGTTGGTGGGAATGCAAACTAGTACAGCCACTATGGAAAACAGTGTGGAGATTCCTTAAAAAACTGGAAATAGACCTGCCATATGACCCAGCAATCCCACTTCTGGGCATACACACTGAGGAAACCAGATCTGAAAGAGACACGTGCACCCCAATGTTCATCGCAGCACTGTTTATAATAGCCAGGACATGGAAGCAACCTAGATGCCCATCAGCAGATGAATGGATAAGGAAGCTGTGGTACATATACACCATGGAATATTACTCAGCCGTTAAAAAGAATTCATTTGAACCAGTCCTAATGAGATGGATGAAACTGGAGCCCCTTATACAGAGTGAAGTAAGCCAGAAAGATAAAGAACATTACAGCATACTAACACATATATATGGAATTTAGAAAGATGGTAACGATAACCCTATATGCAAAACAGAAAAAGAGACACAGAAATACAGAACAGACTTTTGAACTCTGTGGGAGAATGTGAGGGTGGGATATTTCAAAAGAACAGCATGTATACTATCTATGGTGAAACAGATCACCAGCCCAGGTGGGATGCATGAGACAAGTGCTCGGGCCTGGTGCACTGGGAAGACCCAGAGGGATCGGGTGGAGAGGGAGGTGGGAGGGGGGATCGGGATGGGGAATACGTGTAAATCTATGGCTGATTCATGTCAATGTATGACCAAAAAAAATAAATTAAAAAAAAAATTAAAAAAAAAACATCAGCATGTATTTAAAAAATAAATAAATAAATAAATAAAAATAAAAAGGTCAGCATTTCCAAAAAAAAAAAAAAAGAGTAAAGGTGGGAATTATATTTTGAATTTAGAATTCTCCGAGCAGCTAAATTAGGAAAACAGCTTTGTGAACGCAGCAGCTTTGCTTACCAGCGAATTTAATCACATTCAGCGCTCAAGACCCATCTAGTGCGGTTGCCTAACTCTTGTGGGCAGCGGGGCTGGGAACGGCTGCCGTTGTCTCAAAGGTGATTAATATTATTTGCATAAATTTGTAGAGGCACTTATCACAAAGTCTCCACCTAAGCAGTGCATGAAAATCAGCATAATATTAACCAAAAGAGGAAATTAAAAAAGAAAATGTCACCAGAAATTTCAGCTTATCAATCTTCATTCCTCCCCTTTAACACTGTTTCACTGCTGCTTGTATCATATTTGCATAATTAAATTGCTGGGAGCATGTGTTTTAATTTGGATGGCAAGTATATATTATTTCTACTGTGTAAAAATTATTTGATGTTTGGGTGAGTTTTTAATGCTCACTCTTCAAATTACTAAAGGCAGAAAAATAGTTTTGTTCTTCTGTTCTTTTTTTTTTTTTTTTTTTACAACCTATTTGACCATGAGGTATTCAGATATTGCTAGAAGGTTTCAAGTACAGAAGTAAGGCCAAAGTAACGCAAATAGGCCTCAAGGAGGTGATGGAATGCGTGCGTGGGAGCGCGGGGGGTGCTGAGTCAGCCTGTCCATCCCCCAGGCTCTTATTTTAGTTTTGCCATGCTGTGTGACCTTGGAGTAGGGGGTCTTTCTCTCTCATTCATTCATGCATCCACTCAAGAAATAGCTACTGGGGACTTCCCTAGTGGTCTAGTGGCTGAGAACCCACCTTGCAACGCAGGGACACCAGCTCAATCCCTGGTGCAAGAAGATCCCACATGCCCTGGGGCAACCTAAGCCCGAGCACTGCAGCCACTGAAGCCTGCGTGCCCTAGAGCCCACGCTCTGTGACAGGAGAGGCCACCACAACCAGAGCAACCCTGCTTACTGCAACTAGAGAAAGCCTGGGCACAGGAGCGCACGCCCATCACAGCCACACACACACACACACACACACACACACACACACACACACACACCCCCCCAATCATAGCCACACACACACACACCCATCACAGCCACACACACACACACCCATCACAGCCACACACACACACACCCATCACAGCCACACACACACACCCCTATCACAGCCACACACACACACACCCATCACAGCCACACACACACACACACCCATCACAGCCACACAGCCACACACACACACCCATCACAGACACACGCACACACCCCATCACAGCCACACACACACACACCCATCACAGACACACGCACACACCCCATCACAGCCACACACACACACACCCATCACAGACACACGCACACACCCCATCACAGCCACACACATACACACCCATCACAGACACACACACACACCCCATCACAGCCACACACATACCCATCACAGCCACACACACACACACACACACACCCACCCACCCACACACCCATCACAGCCACACACACACACCCATCACAGACACACACACACACCCCATCACAGCCACACACACACACACCCACCCATCACAGCCACACACACACACA
The DNA here is from genome assembly GCF_910594005.1 of Cervus elaphus. Classification (NCBI taxonomy): domain Eukaryota; kingdom Metazoa; phylum Chordata; class Mammalia; order Artiodactyla; family Cervidae; genus Cervus; species Cervus elaphus. Next base: position 26,392,736 of record NC_057838.1, read on the forward strand.
CACCCACCCACCCACACACCCATCACAGCCACACACACACACACACACCCATCACAGCCACACACACACACCCCATCACAGCCACACACACACACACACACCCACCCACCCACACACCCATCACAGCCACACACACACACCCATCACAGCCACACATACACACACACCCATCACAGCCACACACACACACACCCACCACAGCCACACACACACACACACCCATACCCATCACAGCCACACACACACACACACCACAGCCACACACACACACACCCCCCAGCCACACACACACACCCCCCAGCACAGCCACACACACACACACACCCCCATCACAGCCACACACACACACACACACACACCACAGCCACACACACACACACCCCACAGCCACACACACACACACCCATCACAGCCGCACACACACACCCCCATCACAGCCACACACACACACACACCCCCATCACAGCCACACACACACCCACCCACCCACCCAGCCACACACCCATCACAGCCACACACACACACACACCCATCACAGCCACACACACACACACCCATCACAGCCACACACACACACCCATCACAACCACACACACACACACACCCATCACAACCACACACACACACATCTACTGATGTGTACTCTGGATCAGCAAGTGCTTGACCAGATCTACACTGTAATACGGTAGTGACTAGCCACATGTGGCTATTTAAGTATAAGTCTAAATTAAGTAAAGTTAAATACAACTAAAACTCAGTCCCACTAGACACATTTGAGGTGCTCAAGAGCTACATATGACTAGTGGCTACTGTACTGGGCAGTATAATATAGAGCTTTTCCAATTGTAGACTATTCTACTCAACGCTGCTGAACTATATGACCACTCAATGTCTTTTTATCTCAAATGTTCTCTGATTAAAATGATGGAAAAATAAGCCCAAGTTCATAGTGGTAACCACTTGCGGTGTAAGACTGGAGTTTCTGCTGTTTTCTAGGTGTTCACTGGAGTCTTTTATAGAACTGGGTGAGCTGAGGGGAAAATAGGGGACACAAAGGGACAAGTTTCCCTTCTTAAAGGACACCAGAGCCAGGAGAGGAGACACACATGGGTACAAACAGACACTACAAATGGGGGTATGAGGATGGTTCCTAAGCTGGGGATAGGACCAGGCTCCTTAAATTTCCAGATGGAAGTCTGACTGTTGAGTCACCCCACGTGGGAACATCCCAGACTGCTGTCACGAGTGGCAGTCCCTTTGGATTACGAGCCCATCTGCTCTCCAGCATGTGAGCCCCTAACTCTCCTGTGAGTACCACGGTTACACCATGGAGATGTTAGGATCCTTCAGCATTGGCAGCTGTGTTTCAGAATAAGCAGAAAAGAGGAACGAGGAGACCGACATGGGATTGCCTTCTGTGGCCAGGCCCCGTGACGGTGTGATAGTTTACCTTATGTTCAACAACTGTTCACTGGGCCTTGGCCATGTGACTTAACTTGGCCGATGGGATGTTAGTGAACATGACAGAGGCAGAGGCCGGAAATACACTTGGATGGCTGGGTTTGGTCTTTTGTGCTTCTGCCACTGCCAGGAGGAGGCCTTGTTCGGATCGGTTCACTGGCCGTGAGGAATGGAGTGAGGCTGATCCAAACTGTGGGCTGGGCCAGACCTAGCTGAGTCTCAGCTAGATCAGAGAAACCCAGATGACTTGCAATCATGTGGTCAAGAAACAAATGCTTATTGATGCAATGTTACAGAGTTCTGCAGTGGTTTGTTGCATTACTGCACTGTGCATTATTGTCTTAATAGGTGGCCATTACAGACGGTGATCAGAGGGCTAGGCCTGGTTCAGAAAAAGTACTACAGAGAAAGTACTGTGACTTTGTTTCAAAACTGCACTCTTTGGAGAAGTTGGCCTAGCAGCACCCCCAGTGAAAACAGATGGGGGAAATATGGATAGCCACAAGCCTACCTCCACCATGGAAACCTGCCCAACTCAGAACAGCACCCTACAGAGAGAAACCCTGATGCTGGAACCGTCACGAGCACTGTATCATGACTCTGATGTCACGACTGCACAAAAACACAAGTGCCTAGGTCATCCTCACTGAGCACACTCCATGCCTCTACCATAAATTCTTTATAACTGAGAGGGAAGGGGAAACTCCAAAGACAACCTCATCCCTCAAATCTCCATTTCCTCTTTTCTCTTGTACCAATGTTATCATCAGACATTCTAGGGATTGCAACCCAAGTGCAAAGTCGTGTCTGACCCAGGAGAACAGACACGCATGAGCGGCAGACACGAGTCACCCTCCTCGCTGGCCCTGCATTCCATGATCCACTCCCAGTGGGGCAGGCACCCCTCTCATCTCTGCCCTCGGACTCAAGGCTACTCTTCCTGAGGGTCATGGGAGGAGATGGGCTACATCTTCAGGTGGGGGCTAAAGGAAGAAGGACAAGACCTAAATCACCTATAAGATCATCTGAAAGAACATTCCCTAAGCCTTTCAGAAACAAATTTCACTATCTTAAGAGCCAAGAAAGCACAGAAATTGAGCAGATGTGTTAATCAAGTAATTTTTGGAGGAAAAATGCAAATCTGTTTTTAAAAATGGTGGATGAAATAGAAGAAACTGCCAGGATGGTTTGATATGTTTTTCTGTCTCCATTTAGCTTCTTGGTCGGTGCTGAGTACAGGACCGTATGGGGAGTGGGTGTTAACGAGGTGAGGGTTCAGAGTCAAGTTTCCGTGTGCATTTTCGTGCATGGGGCCAGGCCAGCGCACCCAGCCGTGTCAGTAACAGCCACAGGGCACTCCCACCCAGGGGCAAGGGGCAGGCATGGAGAAGAGAAGGCTGCCTGGGACACTGACGCACTTGCACGGCAATCTAAAGCTTCCATTTCGACTTGCTGCTGAGCCAAGGCTTCTAACAGACCTTCCTTGTCTGTGTTGCCATCAAAGCTGATTCAGAGGCCCCTGATAATTAGAATGTTGCTACTGTGATTAGAGCTAAAGCCATATAAGAAATATGCAAGCAGCCTAATAAAGAGGCAGAGGAACAAAAAGCAAACCGCCGACAAGCTGTGGTCTTGTTTCAGTTTGCATCCTACGCGTTTCCGGTCCTACTGAAGTCATCTATAACAATGAATATGCTTCCGCCACCTTGGGAGCCTCTCCCACAGCCAGGAGCTAATTATCTTTTTCTTTCCCACTGGGAACCCCATGAGAAGATCACTGATGGGACGGAAGAGGGGAACGAGGAGCCACAGCAGGGCTCATGTGCCCTTCTCTTCAGTTTTACATAGTTTGTGTGATAAACAGTGACTCAGACTGCACTTCGGGCATCTTTAGGTTAGCTTTATATATGAACATATATATGAACATAAACATATATATATATACACACACATATTTAACACTTTAAACAAGATAATGTTGGTTAATGTCCAAGTCTAATAAGCTTCTATATACTTTCCCACATGTGTTCTTTATTATAACAGCACTGCAGCAACTGCTGAAGTTGGTTGGGCAAGCTCAGGTAGAGGGTAAACCTTACTTCAAGCAGCTCATTAGATCAATATTAATGCTGAAAGTATTCCTCTTCTTGTTCATGCAAGAGAGAGACGGGAGTGGAGGTGGGGGAAGAACCTGCAGGAAACGCAGGCTCTCCTGTGATTTGGGGAAGCCCAGAGACCCTCAGTGTCCCCATACAAAGCACAGGCCTGATCCAACCATCTCGGGAGGAAGCAAGGAGGGCTCAGTGGGCACCTGTGTCTGCAGACAGTAACCCTTCAGCCAGGGAGCGTGTGAGCCAGGGCGGCCTCCTCACTCCCGCCTGGACCCACCTGCCGGAGGCCCCTGCTCCCCGCTGACCCTGAGGGGGTTCTGCACACTTGGTTGCACATGACTTCTGCACCCCTGTCGTATGTTTTCTCATGCTGTGGTTTTCATAACTCAGTTCAAAGCTCTCTTCCCCCACCAGGGTGTGAGCTCCTTGTGGGTGAGGGGATTTTTTTTTTTTTAAACTGATGTTTTATTCCTAGTGCCTGGCTCACTCTCTTGTAGATATTCAATTCTCCTTCTTCCTCCCCACTTCATTCCCTCCTCCATGCTTCCATCCTCCCTCCCTTTCGATCGCTGAGTGTCTGCTATGTACAGTCCATGCACTCTGATAACTGCTAGTGGATGTGAATAGCATCAAAGATCATCCAGTCTGTGTGCCAAAACAAAGCACAATCATGCCATGAAATGTTACACTGGGGAAGACCAAGATATTACCTGATCTTGGTTAGAAAAGACTGCAAACTGAGTCTGCAGAGACAGGAGAGATTTGCCAGGGGAAAAAAGGTGAGCACGGGAGCGGAGGCTGGGAGGGGACACAGCTCCAGGGATAGGGAACACCTCAAGGGTGAGCAAGAGTCTGGCCAGCAAGGGGAGCTATCAGTGTCCAGAAGAGCTGCAGTGAGGTTACAAGGAGGGTTACAGCAGAAGTCAGAAGGGACTTCTCAAGCCAAGTTCAAGACTCCAGAGTTTATCCAGAGCTCACTGGGGACCTGCTTATGGGCTTTCTGCGGGGGAGGAAGGTGTTTTCATGAGGTGATCAATCAGTGCTTACCAAGTGGGTCACCTGATTCACTGAGGACATGCTTTCACTGGGATGGTCTTTGTCACCCAGGTCTTCTACATGACACGCCACTCAAGTCTGGACACATCATGAAACATCAGGATTTAATTTAACCGGCCTCTCCAAAGTTCCTATTGTCTCTTTCCTGTACTTGTCACACAACTAACACTAGATTTTCTCTTTCACAGCATTAATCCCATCCTTTCTGGCTACTGAAGTCCTTGGTCCTCCTCCTCTCCCGGAGGTGAGCTCTGCAAGCACCCACTCAGCGCCCCTACGAGTGCTCAGAACACAGGGCTGGGGAGAGCAAGTTGTTCTTCAGCCGCTCAGTCGTGTCGACTCTTTGTGACCCCATCAACTACAGCACGCCAGGCTTCCCAGTCCTTCACCATCTCCTGGAGTTTGCTCAAACCCATGTCTATTGAGTCGGTGATGCTATCCAACCATCTCATCCTCTATCGTCCCCTTCTCCTCCTGCCCTCACTCTTTCCCAGCATCAGGGCAGGAGGCGCCTCTATACCAGATGTGCAGAGGGAGCAAGGGTGCCCAAAATGGGATTAAACTAAGCCTGAATCTTGCCACTGAATGATTTCAAGCTTAGTTTAATATTTTCAGGCTGATGTTCATTTTCATCGTGGATGACTTTTCATAATAACTGCAAAATGAATAAGGAATAAGTACATTTTCATGTATGCTGTGGCAAATAAATCTCAGGTAAAATACAGCAAGCAGCGATGCTATATCCTTGAGATCTCTTCCTCTAAAATAATTCACTTAAAAAGCCATTTCCCCAGGATTTTGGAGCACACAGCAGTGAACATGACAAGGGTGTGAGTCAGTTGTGTGAATCTGGGGGCTCTGTCACGTATAGACTCATTGCCTTTTCTGATGCGCTTCCAACTATTCTCATGGCTTAAAAATAACCTATAATACATGAGTCATTACTCGGGATTATCTTCAAAGAATTCCAATTACAGAATTTAGTCACTGGAATCTCCCCCTTTTTAGACATAGGAACAAGAATTTAGGCAAAAAAAAAAAATCATAGGATTCACAAGTCAAGATTTATACTTTTTTTTTTTAATAGAACAGGCGTTAAGTAAAAGTGCCATTCCCTGCAGCTCTAGCTGAGTTCAAAGGCACATTGAACCAGCTTTAAAGTTTATCCCAGGAATAGACGCAAAGTTACACTTGTTCTAACTAGACTTGCTGTGTGTCTATTGCTTTCAAGTCTTTAGCATGCAAAATGCTTCTTCAGTTTTGGACAAATCATAAAACAAAAATATTTCTAACTGTGCATATTTCTAGTTTAGAGTTCATGGTCTAAGAAAAAGGGAGACCCTAACAGCCCATACTGGCTTCCCTGGTAGCTCAGATGGTAAAAAGTCTGCCTGCAATGCAGGAGACCCAGGTTCGATCCCTGGGTCAGGAAGATCCCCTGCAGAAGGAAATGGCAGCCCACTCCAATATTCTTGCCTGGAAAATCCCATGGATGGAGGAGCCTGGCAGGCTTGGCGGGCTACAGTCCATGGGGTTGCAAAGAGTTGGACATGACTGAGTGACTAACATACATCCTTTGACAGCCTATTACGTTGTAGGAAACAACATAGATAGTTTCCCTGGCTCTCAAAACATCGAGAGGCAGCCAAGCTGCTGCCAACTAAGGCTCTGATTCATCTTGCCAACTTCATTCTTCCTCTTCTCTTTCACGCATTTAACACTCATCTAGAAAGGGAAACCCTCCTACTTGGTTGGTGGAAATGTAAATTGGTGTAGCTACTATGCCGAACAGTATGGAGGTTCCTTAAAAACTAAAAACAGAACTACCACATGTACCTGCAATCCCACTCCTGGGCATGTATACACACACACACACACACACCAGAAAAAAAACAACAATGAATCAATGCCATTTGCAGCAACATGGATGGACCTAGACATCATCATGCTAAGTGAAGTAAGTCAGACAGAAAGACACATATCATAAGATATCACTTATACACAGAATCTAATGATTCCATGTGCAAGTGATACAAATGAACTTATACAAATGATATGACTTGAACTTATTTACAGAACAGAAATAGACTCCCAGACATACAGAACAAACTTATGGTTACCAAAGGGGACTGGGAGAGCAGGAGGGATAAATTAGGGATTTGGGATTAACAGATACATACTAATACTTACATATATAAAACAGATAAACAAGGGCCTACTGTATAGTACAGGGAACCATATTCAATATTTTGTAATATCATAATGGAAAAGAATCTGAAAAAGTGTGTGTGAATATATATATATGTGTGTGTGTGTGTGTGTGTGTGTGTGTATATATATATCTATTTGAGTCACTTTGCTATACACTTGAAACATTGTAAACCAACTATACTCCAATAAAAACATTAAGAAAACCTCCATCTAAAACTTCCTTCTCAAAAAAAAAAAAAAAACAAACCTTCCTTCTCTTCCCTATACATGGATCTCCCTTCCCTGCCTCCACACTCTTGCTCATGCTCTTCCTGTCTCTGGAAGGCTCCTCCCTCCATATCTGCATGTCTATACCAAACACATATGTATCAAACTCACCTCTGATACCACCCTCTCTAAGCAGTCCTAGTATCTCCAGGAAAAAAAAGGAGGCCCTTCTCCCAAAGGAATCATCCCAGTGCATGTTCCACATGTTACCCTGCTCCTGCCGTCTACTCTGGGCTCACTGAGGGCAACATAAATACAAGGTAATCCCTAGTGTACAGCCTGATTTATAACAGGCATTAAAATCTGTTCCCTACATGAGCAACATGGTATTGGAAAGTTATGAACGGGCAGATTTGCTGATTCAATAAACTAAATGGATCAAAAGGAGGAGAAAAGCAGAAAAAGATGGGGCATGTTTGGGAGACCAGAGGATCTCCGGGGGTCAGGCCATGCCAAAGGCAACAGAAGACGGAAGGCTGAACTCCTACTGAATTGACCATATACACTGACCCCCACCCCAAGTGTATCATTTATAGAGCTTAGTCTTCTCACCACAACATCCTTCCATCTCTCTGTCCACACCTAACACAGCTCCTGGAAGGCAGTCACAGACTCCTGTGACTTGACCAGGGGCAAAAGGAACATCTGCAGAACAATGCATGCTCAGAAACTGCAGGTCCCTGGGGTCATCCTCAAAGAAGCCTTGGCTATGCAGGTTGGTTCCTGAGAGCCAGCCTCTAAGTCCATTCAGCTTGGGATGATTTAAGCCAAACTCTGAGTCTTCTTCAGAGGTCAGCATGGAACTTCCCCATTCGCCAACAGCCAACATTTCTTGAGCGGACAGATGAGAGGGACCTATAATAGTACTAGTAGTAGTACTTTGGCCACCTCACACGAAGAGTTGACTCATTGGAAAAGACCCTGATGCTGGGAGGGATTGGGGGCAGGAGGAGAAGGGGACGACAGAGGATGAGTGGCTGGATGGCATCACCGACTCGATGGGCGTGAGTTTGAGTAAACTCCGCGAGTTGGTGATGGACAGGGAGACCTGGCGTGCTGCGATTCACAGGGTCACAAAGAGTTGGACACGACTGAGCGACTGAACTGAACTGAGTATTACTAGTAGCTGTAATAATAAGGATCAGCTTCAAAGTCCTGTCCCTCACGTAGAACTGAAGCCTAGGAAAGGCAAAAGCAGGCTTCGGAACAGTCAAACAGAAATGGGGCCTTTTCTATCCTCACCCCATTTATCAAATACAAACATAAAGCCAATTTCCCCATGGAGCGCTGGGCACACATACAAGGCACTTAAGTTTTCCCTTGGATGGGGCCTTCGATGCAATGTAGAGCCCAAGGCACTTCACACCTACTGTCAATGAAACAGAATAATTTTTCTTACGTAGGGGTTTTCCTCCATGGCGCCCCTGTCAAGGTCACGATACCCTTCTGAAAAATAAGACCTCCATTATTGTGACCATCATGCCATTATTAATATGGACATAAATTCTCTATGCTATTTCATGGGTATATTTCCAGGCACATGATGTATATTTTATAATTTCATATTACATCATGATAAATGTGACTGGTAAGAGTCATTCCTTCACAAACACAGATCTTGTCCATATTTTATGCAAACTTACTATTCATCATATTTAGTGCCCTCATATTTAACCTAAGAAGATAATGAAAGTGTAAGCTGAAGGATTCATTTTATAAAATTCTAACATAGCTATTTCTCTCCCCCTACAGAGGAGCAGCCTGTCCCTGACCTTCTGTTTTTCCTTTTCAAGTCATGGGCCTTTTTAAGACTAAAATAAAAGTTATGGATCCATTCTCCAGAAAAACACCACAGTTTTCATAACTAGTTATACTTCACTGCAGGTTTGTTTCTTTAAGATGAATACAATGTAGAAATAATTGGTATAAAGAATTTTAAATTCGGTTGGCCAAGAAACTCCTTTGGGTTTTTCTGTAAGATGTTAAGAAAAAATCAAAATAAACTTTTTGGTCAACCCACTTAATCTTTTTATATGCTTACTGTGCATATAAACCAAAAAGTAATTCTGTTTCATAATAAATTCCAGTTTGAAGGTTTACTGTTATAAATAGCTTCTGTGTGTGTGTGTGTGTAGTTAGGTTTTAACAGTAATGAAAGCTAAGCCTGCATCAAGCAACCCCAGAACTGTGTAGTATTCTTTTACAAAATTCATGGCTCACTCTTTACTATGGCTTTCAAGAAGTATCTTTGTGTTTGGCAAGGTCTGCGTCAATGGAGGTGCCTCTGTCATCACAGAAAAGATCCAGAAGTTCGAATTTCCAATTTGAAGTCTCAAAGCTGTTGGGTACTGTGGCCAGCTGTGTGCCATTTCTTTCTGCAGAGAAGTTAGTGAGACTTTGTCCTCTTGGAGACTGAGCTGCAGGGCCTCTTCCTCCAGAGCAGGGAGGTTCACAAGAGATTTGCCTCCATCCTGCTCTTCCAGGATGAAAGCCCAGTCATGAGAACTCAGGGCTTCTCAGGAGCATCAGTGACGGCATGTGTGTGCATGCGTGTGCATGCTCATGTGCTCAGTCATGTACCACTGTGTGTGACTCCATGGGATGGCAAGTGTAGGACCTCATGATGAAAAATTTCCCTCATTCATCCGGCAAAAATAAAATCAAAACCTCTAAGGGCATCACATGATAAACTTTTCCCTCCCAGCTGGCTCTCAGAGTGGCCACCCCTTTTGGCTAAGCCTCCCCAGAGTCATCTTCTGGACAGTCAGCAAGCCTCTGAGTTGGAGAGGAACTTCATAGCCTGCATCACTACCTGACAACTCCTTTAGAAGCTGGTAAGTCAAGGCCTCCGCTCTCCGAAGTGACAACTTAGCCTGGTGGGAAATACTTCAGTGGGACTGTTGGCAGAAGGCTGGGAATCAGAGCACATGGAGGCAGAGGCTAAGGGTCCTTCCTGCTTCACAAAGGAGTCAAACCAGGAGCTCTCTGGTGGAAACCACACACCTCTGATGGACAAAAGCCATGGATTGGTCTTCCAGAAATACACCAGGGATTTCACCCACTTGCAACTGATGAAAAATGGGATAACCGCCAATTTCACAAAGAGGTATTCTGAAATAATTAGAAATTTCAGGTGTTTGGCAAGTCACGGCTTCATTCCTTTTTATTCCAGTTACAAGCTGTAGACATCTCCTGTCTGCCGTCCGCCCCCAAGGACTGCCACATATACACTGATACAGGATACAGTCATACACAGGTACATTATTGTACTGCTCAGTCGTGTGTGACTCTTTGCAACCCCATGAACTATAGCCCACCAGACTCCTCTGTCCATGGGATTTCCCAGGCAAGAATACTGGAGTGGGTAGCCATTCCCTTCTCCAGAGGATCTTCCCAGCCCAGGAAGCAAACCTGGGTCTCCTGCATTGCAGGCAGATTCTTTACCATCTGAGCCACCAGGGAAGTCCTTATAATATACACATTTACATATATACATATAAAATATCTATGGCATTGAAATTTTATATGGGGAAGCAACTAGGGAAAACGTCTTACATTTCCTTGGGTACAAAATAAGAACAATAAAAGGACCAACACTGCTGCAGTGTATTTGAGAGTGCTGAGATGTCTCCAGACTGCTCCCGCATCTAGCTGTGGCCCGTACTCTTACTCGGCTGCAGGCATCCTCTGGCTCGGCTCTGGGCTACCACCTGGATTTGGGGACCACTGACTCCCTCCCCGTCAAGGGCTCCAATTGTCACTGCAGCCACAGAGGATGGCGAGGCCACACCTACACTGCCCCTGTGAGGGCACACACTCGTCCCAAGTCCTTTATCCCTTCAGGCATTGCTTTCGTGAATAATATTTTAACACTACTTACTGAGAGTATGAGAAGGGATTGGTCATTCAAAAAAGACAACTCAGAAGTCTCTATCAAGTCCTGGTGGCCCTCTAGGGGTTCTAGCTGGTCCCTGTTAACCAGCGCTTTCCCATCCCCTGTCACATTGTTGAGACACCCACCAACGCACCCCCGACCTCTTTCAGGTAGCAATTCACTCTCCCCAGGCTCTGATTCCAGGCTCAGGACTCTCCAGACACAAAGAGGAAGCCAAAAGCACTTAACGCCATGGTAACCTCCCCTCTCAGAAAAGCACACTTTGGAGGAGCCCAGCAAAGCACTTGGCTCCTCTGTGCTTAACCTCCTCCTTCAGACAAGGTTCCAGCCTCTGCAGAGCCCCAAAACCAAACAGGAAGCTGTGTGGCATGGAGGACGGCAGGTGACTGGACAGGGAATGAGAAAGCTCCCGAGGTCAGACAAGGCCCACTCACTTACCAAAGCCTCCTGCCTGTTAGACTGGGAGCTCTCTGAGGTCAAGACGCAATAAAGTGCTCTTTTATTGTACTTTATCTGCTTTTAATGGAGGGAACCAGAGAGAGCGGGCATATGGTTTTCAAATCTCAAGCCAAACAGATCTGTAGCATCTTCCACCCAATGAGTCAGAATGGTGCCCATGGGCCTCGAAATCTGCCTCCTGCTCTTTCCTTCCTATGCTTTTCTTCAACTGGACTTGCCTTCCAGGCTAGTAGTATCCGGCAGCCTTCTCTAGGCTTAAAAAATCTCAGACACCATCTGACTTCAACCTCTCCCAGGCCTCCCGTCTCCTGCTTACTCTGTGAAGTTCTAAGTGTGGCACCCACTGCTCCTGGACCGCCCCACCTTGGAAGCCTCTGTGGACATCAGGTTCCCACTGGCTAGAACGAGCAGGGTCTGGCCTCCCTAAGCACTGACCTGCTTCACTGAGTACAAACCAGACAAGGCTCTCAGAGAGCCAATGAAATAGGCACACGTCTGTACGGATGCATCTGGTTAACCATCTGGAGTAAGAGAGTGTTAATATGAAGCCAATCATTAACTAGAGTAAAACAACGTTCCAATTTACTTCTGTAGAGTAACACCTATTACATGAATGAAAATAATGCCAGATGAGATATCAGATAGTCTCCAACATGCCGCCACCTAAACCTCAGGGGCTGAGCACCCTGGAAGTTTACACTCGTCTTCTGTAACAGACAGTTCAGTGCCAGCTTCAAAGGTGGCCTGATGCCTCTAAGGCACATGTACCTTCCATCCCGTGGCTCAACTGCCTCAAAGCCCTGTGTATCCAGCTAACAAAGCGAGCGTGGAAAAGACACCTCTGTCTCCTAAGCAGCCCCAACTCACAGACAACAAACGCGTGCTACCTACACCCCACTGGCTAGAACCTGAGCGCAAGGGGCACTGGGATATGTAGTCCAGCCATGAGGCACGTGAGAGGAAGTCTATGGCCGGCGCCTCAAAGGCACCCCCATAACGCTCCTCCTCCCATCAGTCCACAGTGAATGAGGACAGCCTGTGCGGGGGTCTCATGGGCAGGGGCCTTATAAGACCCTTAGGACCAACCCCCTTTTACTGCAGGCCTGAGGGACTTGGCAGCGACTTCTCCTTTCTCAAGCTTTACCGTCAGCCACGTTCACAGACTGCATCCGTTACAAACCAGCCTCTCTGGCCATTTTAGGCATGTGCATGGAGAATGGATTTCAACCAGCTACCTCATTTATGGATCATGTTTGTCTGTAATTCTCATTTCTGTTCAAGTTTTTCTTGATTCTACTTTCTAATTACAAAACAATGTGTGGAAATAGGCCTCCTGACTGTTAAGACTGGGAGCTCTTTGAGGTCAAGACGCAATAGAGTGCTCTTTTATTGTACTTTATCTGCTTTTAAAAGGAGGGAACCAGAAGGAAGCATAACAGAGGCCAACTTGTAAAAGGGTCCTAGAAGCTCAGGAAACAAGGGCCTCACTTTGAGACAAGAGAAGTAAAACTCTGCCAGGTTCAGGCCAGCTCACCAAAGAAATTGTGTTTACTACAGTATAACGTATTAATCACAGATACATGGAATTGCAGGCGAGGACTACTGTGCAGTCTTGTATAGGTAAACACTCACCATCCATTATACTGCGGAAATAAATCCACAATGGCTCGCTGAGCCCACCCCTCTCTTGTGAACCCCTCACCCCTCGTGATCTGGGTCATCATCTTTCCTTTACCCCATGGCATCAAGGCACTGCCATGATCCTATTACGTTCCACATTCTTGAAGGAGTTGCCCTCAGCTCCCTGTCACCTTGGAAAGCCGCTAGAAAACTCCTATTTTCCCAAGGAACTAACTGTGATAAGGGTAAAGACATCACCTTTCCAAGACTGCATGCCTATTAATGATTAGCACTCATTTCCCAAAGAAACATCTCTAGTGAAACTCATAGTGGAATTTTAGGAAATGATGAGTTTCAGGGAGGCCCTGAAGGACAGAGATATTGTGAGGTGAAAAGGCATTCCTAATACGCCTCAAACACCCCCAAACATGGTAGCTTTTGAACCACCCACATCTACACTCCCCCTGGAAGAGAGATCCAGTCCAGTCCTGAGTTGAATCCCCATCTTCAAACCCAAGAATGCCCTTGGGCTTAGCAAAAGTCCTGCAGACACTGATATCTGCGAACAGCCCCATTACTGTACCCATCTTGAAGATTCAGTGGTGTGTGTTTGTGTGTGTGTGTGTGTGTGTGTGTGTGTGTGTGTGTGATCATCTCTACAGATACATCCTTAATAGAGATATTGGGGGTAGAAAGTCTTCAGGGAAATATTCACAATCAATCAGCACTTTCTTGTTGTAAGAGAGCTGATTGTCAAGACTGTTGTTTGGGAAAAATATTTTAGAAGGTCTCAAATCAAACTGCATAATCAGCACTCATGTTTTATGCAAATTAGAATACATATTCTTACACTGCATCAGAGGACCCAGTCACCCCAGCCCCGTCTCTCTCAGGGAAAGCATCTGCCACCTGAAATTCAGAGCAGTAACTCACAGCCCATGCAACAGTGCATTGCCACAGATTAGACTTGTTATAAATTTATAATGATTTCATATAAAAACATTACATTTTAATGGTTTCCAGAAACGACAGGATAGGGCTGGTATAAATGTTTAACTAGCAGTGTCTCTCACATTTCACACTTTATTTCATTACTGAGTATGCTAAAATGAAACCACTAGCTTAAAAACAAAAATGTCATCAAATTCAAAACAGAAACTTATGATGAACAAATACTCTTGGTAAGGCAGATTTCAAGCCTGGAGGATCTCTCACAGCCCCTTTTAGATAAACACCTGGATACTGCATTTAACTATCTAGTCATTTTTCCATACAGGTAATATTTAAAAATCACTCTTAACCTGGCTCTCAGAATTAAATTTGTGTCCCTACTGAAGGCCACTGTGGAGGGGTCCTGTCCCCTGGTGTTCTCTCTGCTGAGCTGTTTAGGAGTTCTACTGTGACTTTACACAGTATTTCTATGCTAAAGAAAAGAGGATCACTCCAAACACGTCAGGCCTTGTTAACAGGAGATGAAGCTGTGACAGGCACTGGGGTGTGTCTGACATACAGACCAGACCTGAAGCTGTCCGGCAGGAATGCATCTGACCTGTTATTGTCAGGTTTGCCCTATTATCTTGACACTCCCTTTTGAATTCTTAGTGATTCTGACCTTTCTTTTCTGATACAATCACTCATAGAAGTCCGGGAACGCAGTGGTATTCCAGATCACAGCAGTGGAAGCCATACGCTTCTTATTTATTAACTGTAGATGTACCAGATTTAAACCTCCATGCCACACCAACCAGTGCAAAAGGGCAGTTATAGGATAGTATGTTTAGCTGGATTCCCCTTTCTGGGATTTTTAACTTTCATAGGCATTTTTGCAATGTTTCAGTGATTATGACTAAAGGTCAGATGTTATTTGTACAATCGGAAAATAAAGATTTAATTTTGCTAGTTAAGAAAAAAGAACGTTCCTCTGGTCTAGGCGGTCCACAAGGAAGACAGGGTCAGGGTAGAAGGTGAAACCAGGCAACACCCATGAGAACCAAGAGCTTGGGAGTAGCTTCAAGTGGCGAGTACAAGTCCTAAGTAAGGGACAAGTCAGGGGAGCAGAAGCTAAAAAGAAGGGGGCAGGCTGGGAAGCGGGGTACAAGGTAGAATGCTTCCTGATGGCTTTGCCCAATGCCCAGCATAGAGAGTGGTGCAAAGCAAGGCTTGGCATGTTTGCTGAACGTGGTCATGAAATGGGAGTGGCTTGGGAATCAGTCTACCGCCTGCCAATCCAATGTGCTACCCATTCTCGCTTAGGCTGTCCGTCCCCCCAACAGGGGACACGTTGATCTGATTAATGCCTACTTAGTTGAGGCTGCTGTAGCATGTGTCATGGCAGATCCAAAGATAAATATCAATTAAAACCATAGAGCTGATAGGTAGAGAGTACCTCCCATGGGCTGGGCACTGTTCTGACTGCTTTTGCAGTAGTAACTCACCTGATCTTCACAGTAACTCTACACAAGGAGAGTACTATTAGAATCCCACGTCACAGATGAAGGCACCAGGACACTGCAGGTTAGGCCACCTGAGGTCACAGGGTTAGTAAGTGGAGCCAGTTTTCAAATGAGCTCTTTTGGCTCTGGAGCCCATGATGTTTGTCATTACACCACACTGCCTCTTACACAATCTCTAGCCACAGGGCCAAACCCACCATGAAGGAGTGGGCTCTGCAGGACAGCTTGTGGCTTGAGTCTGTCCAGGGAGGAACAGGTTTAAGGTTTACAAAAACCATTCATTTACCCAAACAAACCACAGGTCCAGTGTAATTCTGGGTGCTAGGGGCTTCCCAGGTGGTGCGGTAGTGAAGAATCCGCCTGCAAATGCAGGAGATACAAGAGACGCGGGTTCAATCCCTGGGTTGGGAAGATCCCCTGGAGTAGAAAATGGTAACCCAGTATTCCTGCCTGGAGAGTCCCATGGACAGCAGAGCCTGCTGGGCTACAGTCCACGGGGTCAAAAAAGAGTTGGACATGACTGATCATGCACACACCTAATGTACCTAGGGACACAGAAAAGGTGTGAAAAGCAGACCTTATAGCTCTTATAATGTTAGTGGGGGAGATACTCAATAGAAAATAAACAAGCATATAGACAAGGCACAAGAAGATGATGCGTGAAATGGTGAGAAAGCAAGCTGGGTCAGGCGACAGAGGGCACAAGGGCATCTTGTTCACTGAGGCTACCCAGGGGGTGCCCCTCCGCCCAGGTGATCCCTGAGTCAAGACCTAAAAGGAGGCAGAAGGCCATGGGGGACTGGGAAAGAATCTCCCAGAAAGAGAGGCCTTAGGCACAAGCATGGGGGCGTGGTTGTGTTTGAGGAACAGCAGGTACGTCGGGATTGGAGAGAGCAAGAAGAAAAGCGGCAGGAAACATGCTGAGATGTGTCAGGAGCGGAACGGGCCAAATTTTGGGGGCTTCGCAGGTGAGGGAGAGGCTGGGGTTTTCCTCTGAGAGGGGCATTTTTTTGTTTCTTTTTTGAGAAAAGGCAACTTTAAGAGAAAAGATAGAATTTGTGATTGAATTAGAGACTGACATATTCAGGCTACTGATAAAACAGTGAGATCAGTTAAGACACTCACATCAGCAACAGATTTATAAAACAGGTCCCTGGAGGATTTTGCCAAATCTTCCTTTTCTTCTTTACTTTTTTTAAATGGTGATTAAAATACACACAACACACAATTCACCACCTTGATCATTTAAGGTGTACAATTTCTTCCTTATTTGGAATAAGTATGATATAACGGACACTACTCATGACGGTTAAGATGTTAAGTTAAATCTGGATTCAAATCCTGGATGTCCCACGTCCTCACCTGACTTCCTGTGCCTCTGTTTTCTCAACTGGGGAAAATACAGCATTCCTACCTCCTCTCCGAGGGTGGCTCTAACTCTGGCCAGGTCAACGACTCAGCTTAGTGGTCAGCCGAGAAAACACCCAGTACAATGTTGGCTTCTATATCACTATTAAGAGGGTGGTCAAGACAGTAACAAGAACTTCCCTGGTGGCTCAGATGGTAAAGAATCTGCCTGCAATGCAGGAGACCTGGGTTCGATCCCTGGGTCAAGAAGATCCCCTGGAGAAGGAAATGGTTACTTACTCCCGTATTCTTGCCTGGAGAATTCCATGGACAGAGGAGCCTGGCAGGCTATAGTCCACGGGGTTGCAAAGAGTTGGGCATGACTGAGTGACTTTCATTTTCACTTTCTTCAAGACAGTAACTTGGAAGAAAACTGTCTCCTAAGTCTTTGGAGTCACCTAACAGTGACGATGGCTGGAAGGTCCCCCACTTAGCGGCAGTGAGCACTCCAGTTGACTACGGCTCAGGAGCTTGGAGAACGAAGCCTGACTCTGGCTGCACTGTCCCTGGGAAGCTTCTGGGCAGTGATGGGTCTCCCGCGTCGGGAGCTGCAGTGGCCCTGACACCAGAACCACCCTCAGGCCTTTGTCACGGTGACAGAGGCCGCCACGCTGCCGCCTCGCAGCGGACTCTGGGAGCCTCGCTGCCCATCCTCAGGATCGGGCCTCAGGATGCCCTGGGGCCACCGATGAGATGATACCAGAGGCTCCAGCTCTCGGTGGCCTCGCAATTAAGCCTAACAAGGCACAAGGAGCTCCTCAGGGGGCGCACAGAGGTGCCCACAGTAATTGGCCGTGGGCCTCGGCTTCCCCAGGGGCCGTGGATTATGCGTCGGCAGCAGAGAGGGGCCCGGGAAGGGTCAAGACCTTGAGGGAGGCCAGATGGGAGCAGCTCGCTTCATGCATAAGTCATGAGCGGCCCTGCTGACTGCTCCATGCACTCCGGGGTGAGACACAGAGAGGCCGGGCCCTGATGTGCGCAAGCAGGCAGTAGAGACTCCCCCCACCCCACCCAGGGCTGGAAGTCTGCTGGGGCCTGGGCTGCCTCCTCGCATCTGCCTGTGGCTGCAGGAACACTGACATCAGAGCCCCAGGCTCCTGCAGAGGCAGGCAATAAAAACACGGGAATCCTGCAGAGGATGTTCTCATCCGACCGCCGCTGGAGACCTCGGCAGAAGGTGTGGGTCCCTGACAAGAAGGATGTGTGTTCTCAGACAGACACAGCCTTGACTGAGCAAAGAAGAAGGATGTAAGTGTAGAATATGGTAGGCATGTATGTCTGGGTGCTGGATATTTACGAAGACACTTGTTGTTTCCAAAATATCTATCCGTGTGTGCGCGCACCTGTAGGCATGTCTTTTATCCACAGCTTTCTCTGGGCTGTGACAAGGGATGCAGTGCACTGTGATAAACCCCATGCAAAACCATCCCCAGTGATCCTCATTTAAGGACCGTAACAGGTAAATCAGCACTCGGCTTTGAGATGTCACGTGACTTGTCCAAGGACACACAGCAGCAAAGTGACAGAGTAAGGTCTCAACCTGCTATCTAGGCTCCAGTGTCTTCCCTTAAGCCAGCCACTGGGTGTGACTGTCTAAAAGGGCTCACTCGACACTCCCCCATCCCCACAGGCCAGCCTCTGCACCTGAACTGATGGCGCAGCAAAACTGTTGAGCCCCTGACCTCCGCCAGACCCCAAGCTGGGCCCTCTGTCCTCGTTACTGCATTACTAATGCGTGAGCGGGCAGATATGACCACGTTAACAGATAAAACAACTACTCCCCGCTAGCCTGTTTCACAGCATTCTTTAACCAGTATTCTCTGCCTGGTATTTTCCTTCTAGTGCTGCTAAGAGTCTCTTCCCTTGTGAATTCTTTACTGGATGAAACAGCGTTTAGAGACAGAAACCCTAAACAGTTGAATCAGTTTCGAATGTCATTATCACCTTCAAATATAAGAAAAATTAAAATAAAAAAGATTTGTAGAAGTCAATGTCAGCAGGTCTTCCAGAAACAGATAGACAGCAATTAAGAGTTCCAATCCCCTTCTCAGCAAGCATAACCGAAAGTCTGGAATTGGCAAAGACAGACTAGATATTCTGAAAAGGGAGTCTCTCAGACTCAAATTGTGTTTATGGTTCTGTTAACTACCCATTCTGGATTTTCAGAAGTCACCTCTAGACCATGTAAGTATCGCCTCTAAAACTCCCTGGGGACCACGTTAAAGTGCAAACTCAGATTTAACAGGCACAGGGTGGGGTCTGAGATTCTGCATTTCAAATAAGCTTCCAGGTAATGAAACTGCTGAAGGTCTGGGATCATGTTCTGAGTAACAACGGGCTGGAGGTCCTGTCAACACCACACACCAGCAAGCTATCCCCAAGACGGCACTTCTTGAGTGTTTTCACTAGACACAATTGTGATTCCCAAACTGCTTTTTCAAAATATGGGACCCAATTAAACTGAAAAGGTTTTTGCACAGAAAAGAAAACCATTGACAAAATGAAAGGACAACCTACTGTACAGGAGAAAATATTTGCAGATGACATGACCATAAAGAAGGCAGAGAGCCGAGAATAACTGATGCTTTTGAGCTATGATGCTAGAGAAGACTCTTGAGAGTCCCTTAAACAGCAAGGAGATCAAACCAGTCAATCCTAAAGGAAATCAACTCATTGGAAGGACTGACACTGAAGCTTCAATACTTTGGCCACCTGATTCGAACAGCCAACTCACTGGAAAAGGCCCTGATACTGGGAAGGATTGAGGGCAAAAGGAGAGGAGGGCAACAGTGGATGAGATGGTTGGATGGCATCACTGATTCAATGGATATAAACATGGGCAAACTCTGGGAGATGGTGAGGGGCAGGCAGGCCTGGTGTGCCGGAGTCCATGAGGTCACAAAGATTCAGACATGACTTGGCGACTGAACAGATGCACATGCATGACCAATAAGGTGTTAATTCTCAAAAATATATAAATAGTTCACACATCTCAACATCCGAAACACAAGCAACCTGGTTTTAAAAATCAGCAGAAGACCTGAATAGACATTTTTCCAAAGAGGACATGCAGGTAGATGGCTAAGAAGCACATGAAAAGATGCTCAAAACCTCCAATTATCAGGGAAATGCAAACCAAAACAAGCAGATCAAAAAGATCACAAATAACAAATGTTGCCGAGGATGCAGAGAAAAGGAAACCCTCATATACTGTTGGTAAGAATGTAAATTGGTGTAGTCACTGTGGAAAACAGTATGGAGGTTTCTCAAAAGAACTAAAAATAGAACTACCATAGGATCCAGCAATTCCACTCTGGGGTATATATTAAAAAAAAAATCCAAGACACTAATTGGTAAAGACACATGCACCCCAATGTCCACAGCAGCATTATTTACAATTTCCAAGGCATGGAAGCAATCTAAGTGTCCATCAACAGATCAATGGAAAAGAAGATGTGATACACATACAAAGGAATATCACTCAGCCATAAAAAAATGAATGAAATTTTGCCATTTGCAACAACACGGATGGATATGTAGGGTACTACACTGTGTGAAATAACTCAAAGACAAATACTGTATGATACCACTTACATGTGCACTCTAATAAATACAACGAACTAGTGAATGTAGCAAAAAAGAAACAGACTCACAGATATAGAGAAAGAAGTAGCCGTTGCCAGTGGGAAGAGGGGAGGGGTAGGGGAGTAAGGGGTACATCCTATGAGTATAAAACAAGCTACAAGGATGTACTGCACAACACAGGGAATAGAGCCAATCCTTAAAAATAACTATAAATGGAGCATAAGCTTTAAAATTATGAACCACTATGTTGTACACCTGTACAATACTTACATAACACTGTTTACCAACTACACTTCCAATTTTTAAAAAGTGACGTCTGCTGAGTCATCTCAGTATCTGTTCTGGAAAATCTGTTTGTCCTATATCAGGGCCTGTCATGAGTGAACACATCTTCACATCGCAGCAAACAGTAACACTTGCCTCATTTAAGAGAGAAAAGAAGGAAGTAGATATACACTTATGCATAGGCCCTAGAAGCAAACTGCTGTCCTTGAAGCGTGTGGGGAAACCATCCACACGCCACGGCTGAGCGTCCCATCCTGTTCTCTGTGCCAGGAGGGTACTGAAGATGGGTGGATCCTCAGACCTGCTAAATTCCATTCCCATGAAGAGCTGCGGGGTTTCCTGGACCTATCCGCAATTCTTAACATTTCTCTCACTCTGTGTGCACAAAGAACTCTTCACGTTGGTTTCATAAAAAATTCACTTGGCTTTTTGTCAGAGTTTGTTCTGTTATTCAATCCCTCTACTGGGTTTTAAAATTTGAAAGTCATGTTTTTGTTTTATGGATGCAATAGTCTTTGAAGTCTTTGTGAGAATACCAATTAGAATTTTTTAAAAAGTCTTCTTTCTTATATATATTTCCCCCTCCCTGTGGCCACTGGCTCATCGGGTTCACCTGGGGCCATTCTTGGGCCAAAGACTCCCCTCAAATGTCCAGCGATTCTTCTTTGTCTGTCTGTCTTCATAAATGAAGATCTCACTTTTTAGGAGCTCCCTCTCAATTTTTAGGAGCTCACTTTGAGTTCCTTGGGAGAGCTGCTCCTGAAGGATGCTGTGGAAAGCTGTGGGCAGCCTTGCCCTGGGGTGGAATGAAGACCTAACATGACAGGAGGAGCAGGATGGAAGGCTGAGCATCCACTCTGGTGGAGGGCGGCCAAAGAGAGACACCAGGGCAGTCCGGCCTGGAAGTCGGCTCCTGGTATGCACACCACACGGCAGCCTGGGGAAGATCCTGCGATGAGCAGCTCCGAGGCATGGGCTGGGTCTGAGCCCTGCCCTTCCTGAGCCTGGGATTCTTCCAGAGCATCTCATTAGTCCTGCTTCTTTCCCCATGGTGGTCTTTGGTCTCCTCAATTCAGAATACTCTTTCTGTTAATTAACTGTGTCTTCTAGAAACTTCCCAAACGAGGCATCTATTACTGAGACCTTGTTTCCTGTGAGATTGATTGTGTGTTTTCACTTAATTTTATACTTATTTTGATCATTTCAATGATTTGCGGAGGCAAGTAAGGTAAATATATGAATTTTCTCACTGTTGTGATTTAAAATCTCAGCTTGTTTAGAAAGGTATGTCAATATACATGTATGTTTATGTGCATATGTGTATACACATACACACATATATGTTTAACATCAACTATGGTAATGTGTGGATAAGTTTAAGGATGCCATTATTTTCTTCTTTCTACTGTTATATATTTCCCAAGTCATAGTCCCTTTCTTTGATACTGTAATTTTTTAATAACAACTTCACATATCATAAAATTCACCATTTTAAAGTGTACAACTCAAAAAAAATAAATAAATAAAGTGTAAAACTCGGTGGTTTCTAGTATAGTCACAAAGGTGCATCACCATCACCATGATTGATTTTAGAACACCTTCATTCCCTTCAAAACCCTATATCCATTAGCAGTCACCCTCCATTCCCTGTTCTCTCCTGCCCCTGGCAAACACCAACATTTCTGTCTCTTTAAATTTGTCTATTCCAGTATTTCACAGAAATGGAAATCATACAGTGTGTGGCATTTTTCATCTAACTTCTCTCACTTGGCAAAATGTTTTCAGGGTTCATCTATGTGGTAGCGTATATCAGTATTTCATTCCTTTTCACAGCTGAATAATATTTCATTGCATGGATATACCACCTTTATTTATCCACTCATCAGCTGATAGACACTCAGATGGTTTCCACTTGTGGGATATTACAAACAATGCTGCTATGAACTTCATGTGCAAACTGTGTATTACTTTTATAATTTAAAAAATACTACTTTAGAAAAATTACAAAGTATCTTTTCAAAAACAGTCAATAAGTCAAACTTTTTACTAATGTAGACTGGCTTTGCTCCTATTACTCAAAAGTATTTGGTTTTACTATGGAGAATCCCATGGACAGAGGAGACTGGCAGGCTACAGTCCATAGGGTCACAGAGAGTTTGACACCACTGAAGTGACTTAGCATACACACATACATTGAAAACCTTTCTAATACCTGCAAATACTTAGATTTAATAAATTTTCTAGGAGTAAGCATACATTCTTGCATTAACTGGTAGTCAACTAATAAATTTAACCTTCATTTCAACATGGTAAGAGTATACTGATGTATGTTAACAACTTTTACGGTATTTCTCATCATTAGATCAGAAGAGTAGGTCTTCCTTTCAAGAATATCATCTTAGAATACATTTCATTCTGTCACGTACAACATCCAAAAACCAATATTTGTGTGCTGAATTAAAAACCTGCCCAAACCGTGAAAAAAGAGGGAAAAAAATCTATTTTGCTGCCCACTCATGGAGTGCAACCTTTAGAAAGGGATTATTTCCATTACATTTTCATCAGGGACTGGCAAAGAAAAGTGTATCATGTTATTACGGAGCCTGGAAATGTAATGACTTCCAGGTTGCTAGGCAACACTGCGATGTTAAAGGCCCCAGTATCTGTGATCTCTAGAGACACACTCAAATTTCATTAAAACCTCATAACCATTATACAGAAAGTCCATGTGGAGTTTATAAACAGACTTAGTTTCTTAACATAATAAGGAAGAAATAAAAAAATGCAAATGGCATCAAAACTTTGGTGGGACTTAAAGCCAAATATTTTGGAGGCCCAATTAATGAAACCTACATTGTTTCTTGAGGATTCACAGAAATAAAGTACTATCAGTTCAGAATGAATTTAGCAGTTCATATCCTGAAAACATCGTACTGTGTAGAACTTAGTGACTTCCTTTGAAGAAAGGATAAATATGTTCTGGGTATAAATCGGGAAGGGAGGCAAGGTTAATAGGAAATGAGAGTCCCAATCATTATTTGCTTCAAGCAGGGTCAAGACAGTGGCATGTTTGCAACTGAAATAGGAATGTAAGATGCTACAGGAAATAATTCTCAGGAACACTTTTCATATATTTCCTTCAGCAATGGTGTCAGAAAAAGCTAATCTCTGAAGCAGGAAAAGTTGTGACAGGTCTTAGTAACAGTCCCATGTGTATCACTGGGATGCTGGTCTAGGATTTGTGGCTCAGCTCCCTAAGATGCTCATAAGAATTAGTCTCTGTTCCCCACATGGGGGGCCACCTAACCTCCTCATCCATCTCCTGAAGTTCTAAGGAGAAATACATAGTGGAAAGGGATTGTGTGGTTTGGTCAGTCTTACTCATCCATCCCACAAATCAAAACACTAGAAGATCAAAGTAAATATCTACTGACATAGATCAGAAGGTTCATTTATTGTGATGGTTGATTTTAAAGGCAAATTCTTAAGCAGAAACTATGCCAGCATGTGAGATCATCAGATTTGCTAAGTTAAACTGGTGGTTACAGAGTGGCTTAGGGTTCTTATGACCCAAATTTTTATTTTCAAAACCCCTCCCCCAGGAACTTGGAGCACGGGTATCTTTACTGATAGACTGGTTTGGTGGTTCTCTCTCGTGTATGTATACACACACACACACACACACACACTTCATCCAGGCTTAGGCACAATTTTTTATTAACATATCTGTGATATATAAATCAACTGCAAAGTGAAAACTTGAATCTTGCAAAAATATATGGGATTTCATTAAATCATTGCTGGCAATGGTGGAAGAACCACATCCAAAGCCTTGGATGAGGGGAGGTCTGACAGATCAACAAGACTGGATGGTCACCAGCTAAAGAAGAGAAAAAAGGGCAGGAGCTTCAAAAGGAAATACTAATTTGAATAGCAATGGAAAATAAATGAAGACCTTCACCAGTTGTGTAAAAAAAAAAAAAGACACCATTTTATGATGATGCTGAGAAGGTTAAAAATATTAAGGCTGCTATGCCATCATGCAATTTCAATAACGTGAAAGACGACACACGAAAATGTCTAGAGCTGCTGGTAGAGCCCAATGTGATGGAGTGAAAGGGCCCAGCTACAGCTTCTGGGTGGGTAGTTGCACATTCAGAATAAGACCAACCCTCTGCTGACTCCCATGGGCAGAGAGATGAGGGATCCCCTCTGTGTCCTGGCTGGAGTCAGGAGAAGACCCAGAACTCTGAAGGTGCCAGCAAGGTCCCTGCCTCTTGCTCACAGTCTCACCCACTCTGTCCACACCATCTCACCACCCACACTTTATCCTAGCTTGCACTGACCGCTAAGCAGAGCCCTGGTCACCCCTCTTGCCCTGGACTCACATCCACAAGGCTCTCTGCAGCCCTTTCTCCGGCTCCCTGCTCACCCCTCCTCTTGACCTCTGTCCACCGTGACCTTTGGACAGTCACCAGCACCATCTCCTACATCCTCAACCTCTTCCAGGATGTTCCCTTCACTTTCTGGCTCTAATGAAAACACCGAGCTTCTCCCCCATGACAGTACTTCCCTTGCAGGCGTCTCTTGACCACCAGCCTGGAGGTGGCTCCGTGGTTCTCTTTGCTGCTTCCTGACCATTTCCCATCCCCCTTTCAGACCTCCCCAGCTTTAAATCTAATGTCACCAGAGCATGGCACCTGCTACTCTCCCCTGTTGCAGCTCTCTGGGGATCACTCCGTCCCCAGCTCTGTCCTTGTCCCCAGCACCACGCTTGTCACAGTGCTTGGCAACATTTTGTTTATAAAGAGGGTCCTTCTAGCACCACTCAGGTCTCTGGCTTTCCCTCCCATGACCTTGTTTCCTCCACATCTCAGACACTTGCTTGTGTGGTTAGACCTGAGACCTGACCTTTGCTGTTACGTGGCAGTCCTCCAGAATCCACATACAAGCAGCTTGTGCTCTGATCACCACCTTTCACCATTTCTCCCTCCAGTCCGAACACCTCTCACTTGGAATTCCAGTCCTGGAGCTCCCACAGCCAGCTGGACATTCCCACTTGGATGTCTGGCAGGCTTCTCAACCATAACACATCCCAAACTCTGCTCTCAGTTTCCCTCCATCCCCCAGATAAGCTCCTCTTGAGTTTTGCCCGTTCAGGTTTTGAGTTAAAGCTAAAACTGAAATCACCTTTGACTTTTCTCTTTGCCTCATAGCTCGCATCCAATCTTCTGCAAATTCTATTGGTTCTGTTTTCAAGATTTATCCAAAATATAACTGCCCCAGCCCTGACCAGGACTCCCGGGGTGCCAGTAACCCGCTAGCATCTCTCGCCCTTCACTTGCTTCAGTGACTGCTCTTGGGTGTGGCAGCCTTCTGCCCCAAACCCTCCGCAGGTCCCTGCTCACTCAGGATAAAGGCCTGAGTGAGAACAGAACTGCCGCATGACCCTGTAATCCCACTCCTGGGCATACATCTGAAGAAAAACATGATCTCTGCAAGGGTAACTTCCTCCACCAAAGCCTTTCCCATCATCTCCCTCGTGCCTGATAAATCTATTCCTTGCTCATTTTGCTCTGGACACACAGCCTACTCTGGGGCTCCCAGCACACGCTGGGGAGGCACCTGTCCTGCAGACTTAGTGAATGCTGGCCCCCGTCTAGTGTGTCCTGCTCCAACTAGCCCCCTGACCTCCTTTAGCTCATTACTGAGATGTCATCTCGCTGAGACCTTCCCTGGTCACATCAGCTAGAGCAGCAGGTGTCCCACTGTACTTCCTTTCTTTCCTTCAGTATTTTTCTTCTTAGTGCTCTTATTATCTGAAGTAGGAATAGTTTATTTTGTGATTGCAGTTATCGTCTCACTCTCCCCGCAGGCTCCAGTAGGGCTGCGTTCCTAGTCTGTGTTGTTCACGGTTCCATCCCCAGGACTGAGCAGGCACGTCATAACTGGCTGCTGACTGAGTGGTCACTCTTAGTGAAGACTTTTCCTGTATAGTATTACAAAAGGCTATTAACTCCTTATAAGAACGCCCTCAGAATGTAGTTAAAAGACAAAATCATTTAACTTAATTAACTTTCAGTTTCATTTATTGAGATCAAGCCCCAGTCAAACATTTTGTCATTATTTACCACAGTTGTTAGGTGGCCAGTTTAAGTGAATCTACATTAAGTGGTTAGTTTTCCAGAATTACTTACTCCAGAACAAAAAGGAACTCCTCTGTTGCAAAATCATTTATCTTAAACATGGTCAAATATTGCTGGTGATCAATTTAAAAGCACTTGTTTACACAAAACAACAATAAGAGTTTATAGTTCACCTTTAAATTCAACTTTTCTAACAGCTTGAATTTAAAATACTCTCTCAAAGGAACCCTCCTACACTACTGTTGGGAATGTAAGTTTGTCCAGCCACTATGAAGAACATTATGGAGGTTCCTTAAAAAAATAAAAACAGAACTACCGTATGACCCTATAATCCCACTCCTGGGCATATATCTGAAGAAAAACATGATGTGAAAGGATACATGCACCCCAGTGTTCACTGCAGCATTGTTTACAATAGCCAAGAAATGTCCATCGGCAGAGAAACGGATGAAGGAGATGTGGTACATATATACAATGGAATTACTCAGCCATTAAAAAGCATGAAATACTGTCATCTGCAGCAACATGGATGGGCCTGGAGAGTGTCATACTGAGTGATATAAGTCAGGGAAGGAGAAATATCACATGACATCCCTTATATGAGGAATCTACAAAGAAATGATACAAAAATGAATTTATTTACAAAACAGAAAGAGACTCACAGACTTATAAAATGAACTTACGGTTGCCAGGCGGAAGGGGTAGTTAGGGAGTTTGGGACGGACATGTCCACACTGCTGTATTTCAAATGGATAACCAACAGCACATGGAACTCTGCTCAGTGTTATGTGGCAGTCTGGATGGGAGGGGAGTTTGGGGGGGAATGAATACATGGATGTGTATAGCTGAGTCCCTTTGCTATCCACCTGAAACTATCACAACACTGTTAATCAGCTGTACCCCAATACAAAATAAGAAGTTCAAAAAAATATGATACTCTCTCAGATAAATATTTAACATATCAACTGAAATTATTTTATCTTCAGTTTTTCCTATAATTATTTAAAGACTGAAAACCCAAAAGCCAATTCTGATTCTTTGTTATGTACAGCTTAACAACTTGAAAACAACCCTTTAGAATAAAGGAAGGTATTCCTATGAATCCAACATAGACATTAACCATTCTTCCAGTGGACAGAGTTCATTTATTAAAGTCAGAGGAAGGCACACACAGAAATAAGAAATATCAGGGTGACATCACTTTGTGTGAATAAAGTATACATAGAAACTTGAAAAATATGGTAAAATAACAGTTCTGATAATTATTGATCATGCAGGTGTTCACTCTCCCAATTTTTGTGTGGTTTTTATAACATAAAGGTGAGTAAAAATACCATCCATGGCAATGGAAACTTGAAAGAGGAGAGGACCCTTGGAGAAAGAATTTTATTTGATAGAGGAATTTCAGGAGGTGAGCAGAGAGCTGAATCTTCTGAGATAAAAAAGTCAAAACAGAAAGGAAGTGATGCTGCCCAGGGCCCACAGACATCAGACAGAGAAAGAAGACAGGAAGGACCCCAGCCTGGTCATGAGGAGCCTCCAAGTGGAAGGGGGCAGTGGGTGAGGGGCAAGATGCGCATAGGAAACGGGAGGAGAATAAGACCTGCTCAAAGTGGATTTTACAGATGCCTTCTCTGTTACTTGCACACCCTCAGGAAACCTACAGCAAAGATCCACACACTTCCTCGGGCTCTTTAAGGTGGATGTGGTTTCACTCACAGAAACACAGAAGTTTCGGTCCTAAGAATACTGGCAGTAAATGATGACCTTATTCCACTGGCCATAAACTTCCTGATTCTGTCTTGCTGAAAATCTCAGGAAACTAAGGAAAAACTTTTTAGGCAAGATGTTTCTTTGGTGGAAAGATACAGCTAAATTAAAGAGTTTTCAATAACTTGTGAGTCCTATGGCAAACATGGGCAGAGATGCTTAACCACGAATGGTGTGTACGGATTCAGGGAAAGATCCCTCTTGGAAACTCCTGAGAGAATCCTCTGAGTCTCAGGGAAATGTTCTAAGGGATGAGATTTCACAAGAATCGATTACAATGGCTTTTTATGCCTTTGGGTACACAGTGTTTCTCTAAAAATTTTCACAACAATCTCCCCATGTTTTTCTCCTTTAGGAAAATAAGCCAAGAAAAGAAGGATTTACCATGAGAAAAATTAGCTAGGAGAGAGGGAGAGAGAGAGAGAGAGAAGTATCATTTTGCCTTTGTGCTCCACCTGAAGGAATAGTTCTTCACTTTTCTAATAGAAATTAGGTCCCTTCTGATTCGACATCTACAACTTATCCTGCTACTGAAATAGAAACGAACGGCTGCAGAATTCTTCCTTTTCTTTTTTGGTATCCTCAGAGCTTTGAAAACTCTGTACTTGAAGATACTATTGTTACACCGATTTTTAGCAACACAACATCTCTGTTCTTATGGTGAAAATGAAAGGGCGAGGGGGCCCACATGAGAATTTGGAAGAGAAATGATGGTGAGCACATAGCAAGATTTTCTGAAAGGCACAGGGTAAAGGGTCCCCAAGGAGTGGATATTTGTAATAATCTTTAATACTAATCCATTTATGACTACAAGACTGGATTAGTATGAATGGATTAGTCATTTCAGAAGTCATGTATGGATGTGAGAGCTGGACCATAAAGAAAGCTGAGTGCCAAAGAACTGATGCTTTTGAACTGTGGTGTTGGAGAAGACTCGTGAGAGTCCCTTGGACTGCAAGGAGATCCAACCAGTCCATCCTAAAGGAAATCAGTCCTGAATACTCATTGGAAGGACTGATGCTAAAGCTGAAACTCCAATACTCTGGCCACCTGATGCGAAGAGCTGACTCATTTGAAAAGACCCTGATGCTGGGAAAGATTGAAGGCGGGAGGAGAAGGGGGCGACAGAGGATGAGATGGTTGGACGGCATCACCGACTCAATGGACATGAGTTTGGGTAAACTCCAGGAGTTGGTGATGGACAGGGAGGCCTGGCGTGCTGTGGTTCATGGGGTCGCAAAGAGTTGGACATAACTGAGCAACTGAACTGAACTTAGTACTAATCATCTTCAGAGAGTGATCCCAAGTCCCACTCCTCCCATCTCTACTGCACCAGGTGGATGGGTGGGTGGGCAGGTGAATGTGGCCCCAGCATGTTACCATCACCCTGTTGTGGACCATCCTCTTCTTTCATAGAGTAGTCAACAGCATACATTTAAGCCAGTTTTATAGAACAAGCTTGTGGTGGTTTGTATGTAGTCAACATTTTGAGCATTAGAGTAAGCTAGCTTTAATTAAGAGACAGGTATTTAATTTGCAATCGTTACACTGAAAAAACTCCCTCTGATTATCAAGTTTAGAGGACAGGTAAACTTGGAAGAGATCTGAAGGGTTTCTATCACAGTAAAGCTGGAGTGCAAAGTATAATTATAAAACCACCAAACTTCCTGGTAAATGACAGTTACAGAATTAAATCCTTAGGTTTCCTCAACATTTTTTCAATGTTCTAAATACAGACTAAATAAGGAAGAGCACCCTGGGGCAAAACATATCCCAACACCATCACTACAAATTAAACATCCTATTTCTTTCATCTGTTAGTGCAAATTCTGTTTTTACAAAGTTACTAGTCACAAGACTGGGAGTTTAAACAAATATTTCAAGAAAGGGCCTTTTGTGTAACTCATAGGGAGGAAACTGCCACAATACTCCCAAGACAGCTCTCTAGAGACCACAGTGTACCTGTCACAGACACACTCACTGCTGCTGCTGCTGCTAAGTCACATCAGTCGTGTCCGACTCTGTGCGACCCACCAGCCCACCAGGCTCCGCCGTCCCTGAGATTCTCCAGGTAAGAACACTGGGGTGGGTTGCCATTTCCTTCTCCAATGCATGAAAGTGAAAAGCGAAAGTGAAGTCACTCAGTTGTGTCCGACTCTCTGCGACCCCATGGACTGTAGCCTACCAGGCTCCTCCGTTCATGGGATTTCCCAGGTAAGAGTACTGGAGTGGGTTGACATTGCCTTCTCCAAGACACACTCATTACCGGGTCCTAGAAATGGCAGGGCCAGGTGTATTTGGGGTCACCCTTTCTGAAATCATTCAGGCTCGCTCAAGCTTGGGGGAAAGTGGGCACTTCTCATTCAGGGCTTAAAAGGAGATGGTCTCACAGAGTAGAACCTTTTATAAGTGATTTACAGATTCAATGCAATCTCTATTAAAATTCCCACGGCATTTTTAACAGATATAAACAATTCTAAAATTTGTATGGAATCACAAAAGACCCCAAGTAGCCACAGCAATCTAGAAAAAGAGTAACAAAGCTAGAGGCATCACACTCCCTGGTTTCAAACTATATTACAAGTATATAGCAATGAAGACATTATGGTACTAGCAGAAAAACACACAGATTAATGGAATAGAATAGAGAGCCCAGAAATAAACCCATGCCTATACGCTGAATTAGTTTTTGACATAGGAGCCAAGAATATAAGCTACAGAAAGATCAATCTGTTCAATAAAAGGTGCTGGGAAAACTGGACACATGTAAAAGAATGAAACTGAACCACTATCTTACACCATACACAGAACTTAACTCAAAATGGATTAAAGACTTGAATGTAAGAACTAAAACCACAAAACTCTTGGAAGAAAACATAAGCAGTAAGCTCCTTGACTCTGGTCTTAGAGACGATGTTTTGGATCTGATATGGAAAGTAAAGGCAACAAAAGCAAAAACAAACAAGTGAGACTACAACAAACTAAAAAGCTTCTGCATAATGAAGGGAGCCATCAACAGAATGAAAAAGCAGCCTATCTTACAGGGAAAAGATACCTGCAAATCATATGCCTGACAAGGGATTAATGTCCAAAATATAGAAAGAACTCATACAAGTGAATAATAAAACACCTTAACAATCCAATTAAAAATTAAGCAATTAAAAAATGGGCAGAAGATCTGAATAGACAGCTTTCCACAGAAGACATACAGAAAACCAACAGGTACATGAAAATATACTCATCATCATTACAAATCAGGGAAATGCAAATCAAAACTACAATGAGATATCAACTCACACATGTCAGAATGGTTATCATCAAAAAGAAAAATAACAAGAATTGGCAAAGACATGGAAAAAGGGGAACACCAGGGCACTGGTGGTGGGAATATAATTTGGTGCAACCACCTTGGAAAACAGTGAGAAGGTTCCTCAAAAAATTAAAAACACAACTTCCTTAAGATCCAGAAATTCTACCTCTGGGTATTCATCCAAAGAAAACAGAAACACTAGTTCAAAAAGATATATACACCCCAGTGTTCACTGCAGCATTATTTACAACAGCCAAGATATGGAAACAATCTAAATGTCCAATAATAGGAGAAGATGTGATACACATACACAATGGAATATTATTGCCATAAAAAAGAATGAAATCTTGCCATCTGTGATAACATGGATGGACCGACCTTGAGGGAATTACGCTAAATGAAGTAAGTCAAGCACAGAAAGACAGATTCCACATAATCTCACTTATATGTGGAATCGTAAAAGAAAAAAAGAAAGAGAAGGCCAAACTCATAGAAACAGAGAACAGATAAGTGGTGAGGGGTGGGGAGTGGGGCAAAACTGGTGAGGAGATTAAAAGGTACAAATTTCCGGTTATAAAGTAAGTCAGTCATGGGGATGTGATGTATAGCACAGTGACTACAGTTAATAATACTATACTGTATATTTGAAAATTGCTAAGATAGTAAATATTAAAAGTTCTAATCACAAGAAAAATGTGTAACTATGTATGCCATACATGTTAATTCTACTTATTATGGTGATTATTTTGTGATATATATAAATGTCAAATCACTATCTTAAACGCCTAAAACTAATCTAATGTTATATGTCAGTTTTGCCTCAATTAAGGAAAAAAAAGAAAAAGAGAACTATTCTCAGAATGAATGTGCACTTAATAAGGTAGGTACATAAGGAGCTTTTCTTTTCCTTTTTAACTTCTTACAAATGAAGGCTGCAATTAACAGGCCTCCTTAATCCAGTTACTGAATCAGGTAACAAATCTTGACTGGTCTGTTTCTCTCTGTCAAATCTAGTTCCTCCAGTCCAAGTAGGAGAGCCTAAGAAGCCAGCCCCCTTATGATTTAAGGATTTAAATACAGGAAATCTGTCACATTCCTTCTTTCTCCCAGGTTCCCATCCTCCATGCATCCACCCATCCAGTTTCACCCATTCCTCAGAAACCTGGAGGCGATAGATTGGAGGGGACTCAAGTGTCAGGCTGAGGGCCAACTGAATGCCTATCAAAGTACCCCTCAGCCTCACCTGTGCATCTATAAAGCACTCAAATGAGCAGACAATATACAATGAAGAGCAAAAATGAATACTTGCCCACAACAAAAGTAGAGATTATTTTATAGACATTTCTTACTCAGCTCAGTGGCTGCTTATTAAATTCCAATTGCAGGCCAGGTGCTGTGAGAAAGCCTTATTCCACAGTAAACGTAATTTGAACTCAATTGAGATGCTACCACTGTCCTCCTAATTCTAACCACTTGTCTGAACTCCGAATGTCTGGTCCCCCTGGGCTGTCTTGTCCTTTCTTGTGTCTGTCTGTCTGGCCCTGTGGGTTTCGGGGCCATTGTTCAGGATGTGCTTCCTCCTGGTCCACGCATGGATGACCAACACATCCTCCTCACTCAGCTCAAACACCATGTCCTGCTCAACTTCCTCCCCCAAGGGACTGTTTCTGCGGCCCTGCTGGCTCCTCTACCCCAGCACCCATCAGACTCTGCTTCATAATGAAGCTCGTGTTTCCGCCTCACTCCAGTTAGACAGCCTTGAGAATAGGGAGCAGGAAGATCATGCTTGACTGTCTTAGGATCCCCAGCGTAGTGCAGGCACAGAGTAACAACTCTATATTTTCCCATAATGAAGAATGAACCTCTTAGGTGCCTTCCTGATCGAAATTCAGTCAGACTCAGGGTGCCCTCAGAGTCCAGATCAGTACTGGGCAGAGTGTGGCAAAGCAGTCAGCTACTTGGCAAGGGTACAGGTGAGGGTCAGTTGAACTTGGTCGATGCCTGCCCTGCCGATTCCCAGTTGGTGGCCTAGGGAGTGTTACATAAGTTCTCTGAGCCTTAGTTTTTAACCTACAAATAAATGGGAACAATCACTGGAGCTGGTCTCTAAGAGTGCTGTGAAGATTAAATGAGGTGATGCACCAAAAAGTCCTTATCACAGTTAGAAACATCATCGGCTAACCACCTTTTAGGGGCCAGGCACTGCAACACGCTGAAGATACAAAAACGAACAAGACCGCATCACCACCCTGAACAAGGGTAAGGTGTGAAGGTGAGAACAGTAAGTTGACAGTTACAAATCCACGGCAGCCACGGAGGTGAAGACAGGAAGCAGTGAGAGGGAGGAGGCAGGAAGGCTCACACCAGGTGGGGAGCGGGCGCTGGCGCCATGCCCCTCTCTGCGTCACCTGCTGCTGTTTCTCTCCAAACACGCTGAACTCAGTACCAGGTTTAAGCAGAATGGAGCCTCAGGAGAGGCAAGCTCAAGACCCAGAATCCCTGACTTTGCATCACCTGAATCCAACACTGACTGACTCAGGGGTAATTTAGAAAGTTTTCAGAAGATGACAAAGCACTTATCACAGAAGGCTGGCAAACTTTATATTATGTTTACTACAATTTTAAAAAAAGGATGAGCAGCACCACAAACTACTTTTAATTTCACACACACAGATAAAGTCACTAGGATTCAACTTTTGTCCCATAAACAAAACCTACCCGGTCCTATAGGGGGTAGGTCAGAAACTATAAGTAAATCATTTCAGACTGTGAAATTAACTAAAAGATGGTGTAGTCTGGTTACTTTGACTAAGTTGGTATCTAACTGTTTTCTGCATGATTAAGTTAATCTGGTTTTAGAAAATGATGTAATTTACTTCAGAGACAAGTCCATAATCTCCCATCTGCAAATCTAAAATCTAGAAAGCTATGAAAATCAATTATTTTTGTAAGTTTCATTTAAAAACATATTTGGTGGCAAAACCTGACTCCCATGGAGTTACATATAGTTTTATTTGCCCACTTAGTGTGACTGTTCATACATTTTGGGACAGAAATATTACCATACTGCTTGACAACAATACTGCCCGGGTGACCCCTATGGGGTCATGTCATATATAGCCTAAGAAACCATGCCGAAAAGATCTGACAATTATAAATTCCAATCTAAACTTCATCCTAAGATTTTCAAATAAGATATGGTGAATCTCTATAAAATTAATCATATCAAATAGGAGGTCAATATTCCCCAAGCTTTTGTAATTCAATACTAAATACACAATTTTGCCACATCTACATATCACTCATGTTACTACATTTTCTAGTACTTGATTTCACATTGACGCTCCCTTTTTAACTGAATAAAATCTCTACTGAAAGAGCTGGTCACCTGAGAGGCTTACTCTCTACTGAAAAAGCTGGTCACCTGAGAGGCTTACTCTCTATTAAAAAAGGAAGATTAAAGAGGTGTTAAAGACACAGTAGTACCAAACTGAGAGCTTCACCTTTAAATTCTCAGAAAGAGCAAAATGAAATGGAAGAGGAAATACCTGCCTTACTATGTGATTCAGTCACCTAGTGCTAGGCTGGATTACCATACCAAGATCTACTGCGCCCAGAAGTATTAATCCTGCATACTCGGAATCTCACCTAAACTGTGTTATGCAGGGAGCCACTCCACTAGGCAGGAAGCATGGCTGGGGTTGGGAGGTCCGGCTATATGAAGGTAAAATGTAGCAGCTAGGAGGGTAACTCCATCTCTCTTTTAGTTCTGTCACCCAAAACCTGCCATGGAGATTCAGCTCCACCCTGTACTGCAGCTATTTATCAAATTAACACAACCACTGTCTTGCGGACAACTCTCTGGAGCATCCACAGCCTCTGCTGCCAAAGGATTCCTCACAATAGCTGGATCTAGAAGTGACCACACACAGACGAGCCAAAACATGACACAAACTAATGAGACCTCTACTCCTCAATTGACTTCACTAATAGCTACTGTAACAATGGCCTTCAAAACCAGCACAACAAGATTTGTTGTAAAAAGTCTTCAAAAGGACCTTCAAGTATATACACCTTTTTAAAAACAAAACATAAAAGGTGCAAAAGGGAATTTTTTCCCTAATGTACAATAATGGAAGTTAGAAATACTGTGAGTTTGAAAATCTCCATTTTGCAGCTGTTAAAAAATTTAAAAAATAATAACTACACATTGATTTAATGAAGTGGTCAAAACTACCATCACCAGTAAATGGCAAATAGACATGATGAACTTCTGGATCTGATGGATTTCTTCTGGGACTTACCTGAATCTAGTTGTCCAGAACACAGCAGAGAGACCTACATGGAGGGAAAATTCTACAAAATACCTGGCCCACTCTTTAGAAACCTCATAAAAGACAAAGAACGGCTACAGAACTATTCCAGGTTAAGTACATCTGTCTACTAAAATACATGACGCTGGACTGGAATCTATATTGGAAAACAAGCCATAAAGGACATTATGGGGATAGCTGACAAAGTTGGAATATGGATGGCAGATTAGTAAAAGATTTGTCTCAATGGTAAATTTCCTGACTGTGATAACTATAGTTAAGAGAACATTCATTTCATTAGGAAATACACACTCACATATTAAGGGATAAGCACAAATAATATGTCTAACTCTCTCACAGTTCAGCAAAAATTCTGTGTATATACAGATAGATATGTGGAATATGATGAATGTTAACAGTAGGTGACTACAGGCAAAGGTAATCATGAGTTCTTTAATAAAAGGAGGTCGAGAAACCTGACTACTCCCCGTCTTCCAGCTACCACTGAGGCGGCCCACCCAATTTCTATGTGGACTCACCATTCTTCTGAGAATCCTCAACAGAAGCTTCTGGTCCTTTGGGTCCTCTTTGGATGTCAGTAAATCAGCGAAGGTCTCTGCATTTTCAGGAGACAGGCTCTCTGGGTTTTCCCCTCCATACAACTGAACCAGTATAGACAGACACTTGGATGAAACTTCAAAAATTTCAGGATCCTCGTTAGGAAGCTGAAAATTAACAAATAGGACTTCATCAGCTTCACTGAAGATGATGTTGGTATTCCTCAAGAATTACAGCTCAAAAGATAGAATGTCAGTCTGAGTACAAACGTTAATTAATTGAATATTCTTGTGACTGGATCTTTTTCAAAATGTAAAGAGTAACTCAAACAAGACTAACAGCACAAAATCAGAAGGAAATTCTACAGTCTTTTCTTTAATCCATAGTGATGAATGACCTGTGACAAGCAAAGGACTAATTATATATTAGATGCATATTTACATATGCATATGTTCATACAGGTGTGTGTGTGTGTCTATGGGTGTGGAAACACTGATTTTTCTGAGGCACAACCCTTACATTGTTGACATAGCTTGTTTAGGAAAATCCACTTCCTAGAAGATAGTAAGGAATGGTTTGAACTGTTTCCAAATCATTATTAACTAAACAGGTGGGAGAGAAAGTATTGTTTCTATATTACAAGATATGTTATGAAATAATAATCATACCATAAGCATTTTGATCTTTTAGTTTTTAAAGTTTTATTTCTAATAGCTTTGTTCAGATACAATTTCTAGGTCATACAATTCAGTGATTTCTCGTGTATCCATCATCCAATGGTTTTTCATATATTCAGAGTTGTGCAAACACCACCAGAACCAATTTTAGAATTTTTTCATCCTACCTGAAAAAGAAACCCTGTATCATCTCCTCCTCCCCACCCGGTCAGTGTTAACCAGTTTTCTTTCTTTCTGGATTTACCTATTCTAGACATTTCAGATACTTGAAATCATACAAAATATGATCCTTTGTGACTGGCTTCTTCCTCTTAGCATGTTTTCAGGATTCATCCATGCTGTAGCATGTATCGGCATTTCATTTCTTTTTATTATGCAATGGGTATGCCACATTTTGTTTATCCATTCATCAGCTGATGGACGTTTGAGTTGTTTTCACTTTTGACCAGTATGAGTACTACTGCTGTGAACATCTGTGTATACATTTTTGTGCACACGTTTTGTTTCTCAGGTATATACTTGGAAGTGAAATTGCTGAGTCATACAATAAGTAACTCTATGTTTAACTTTCTGAGGCATCGCCAGACTATTTTTCAAAGCTGCCATTAGCACCAGCAAAGTATGAGAGTTCCAGGTTCCCCACATCCTCACCAACACTTGTTATTACCTATCTTCTTAATTACAGACATCCTCGTATGTGTGGAGTGGTCACCCATGGTGGTCTTTCATTTATACTTCCCTGATGGTTAGTGATGCTGAAAATCTTTTCATGTGCATTTTGGTCATTTGTATATCGTCTTTGGAGAAATGTTTACTCAGATCTTTTCTCATTTTTAAAACTAGGTCATTTGTCTTATCATAATTAAGTATTCTTTATATATTTTAAATACAATTCCCTTTATATATTTTAGATATAATTCCCTCAGCAGATACACATTTCAAAACTGTTTTCCCATTCTGTGGATTGTCTTTTCACTTTCTTGACAGTGTCCTTTGAAGCACAATATATTTTTTATTTTGATAACGTCCAATTTACCTATTCATTTTATTGCTTGTGATTTTGGTGTCAAACCTAAGAAACCATTGCCTATTTCAAGGTCCTGAGATTTACACTTCTAAGAATTTTTATAGTTTTAGCGCTTACATTTATTTTTCCTTCTAAGAAGTTTATAGTTTAACTTTTACATTTAGGTCTTTCCATTTTAATCTTTGCATATAAGTAGAGAACTAACTTCATTCTTTTGCATGTGAATGAATCTTATTTTGAGATATTGGCAAGTTTATATGCCATTATAAGAAACAATACAGAGAGATACCATATACACTTCATCAGACCTCCCCAAAGGAAACATCTTGCATAACTACAGTACAAGATCACAACCAGGAAATTAACTTATACATTAAGACGGCCACTCCTGCTTTTTAAAAATTAATTATTTTCACCATATATACTTTGCAACTTTTTTACTTCCAACCTGCCTAAATCATTATATTTGACAACATACTGTTGGATCATGTTTTGTTATCCCCTCTAGTCATCTCTATCTTTTAATTGGTACATTTAGATCATTTCCATTTTTAAGATAAATAATATAAAAATGCTATGGTTTAAGTCTAACATGCAATTTTATAACTTGTCTTCTATTTATTCCCCATTTATTTTTCTGATTCCTTTTTTTAAAATCTTCCTGCGGGTTATCTGACCATTTTACGTTTTTGATAAGAATTATTAAATTCCCTTTTACCCCCAGTATTAGTTCCTTAGGGCTGACATAAAAAGTACCACAAACTGCGTGGCATAAACAACAGAAATATATTACCCTACAGCTCTGGAAGCTAGAAGCTTAAAAATCAAAGAGCAGGACCTTGGTGCCTCTGAAACCCAAGGAAGAACATTCCCTTGCTTCTTTCTGGCGTCTGGTGATTTTCTGGAAATCCCAGGCATTCCTTAGCTTGTGGAAGCATAACTCCTATCTCTGCCTCCGTCATCCCATGGAATTCTCCTGTGAGTCTCTTGACTTCACATGGTTGTCTTCTAACAAAGATGCTAGTCATATTGGATTAGGGATGCACTCTACTTGAGTCTGACCTCATCTGGAATGTGTCTTCAAATAAAGTTTAATATTCTGAGGTGCTGGGAGTTAGGACTTCAACATCTCATTGCGGGGGGGCGGGGCGCCGCACAATTCAACCTGTTACACTGCCTATCAACTTTGTCTCTTTCGGGCTCAGCTGTTTGTTCACCTTGGTTTCTCTGCTTCAGGCTATCAGGCTTCCCCAAGTATCTGGTGGTCCCTGGCATTCTGTTTTATGAATGAAAGAGTGGGCAGATTAGTACAGGCAGATGGCTCCAATTTCCTTTGCATTTGTGTGTATCTGTTTCTTCACGCCGCTTTCCCTGCGATTTCTTCTAATCGTCTCTGTGATTTCTTCAAACCCTGAAATGTTTCTTTCTAAGTGATGACCCCATCTTAGAAATCACATCAGATAGATGGCTCATCCTCTTCACAGCACAGACCTTGACTTATTAACCTGGAATAAAGCTGAGACAATGAATAAGGGAAGGGGCTTGATTGGCCTGCCAGTTCTAAATGCTCATCTTCCAATAGCCTGGTAAGAGTCTAGGGCCTCCAGCAGTTTTCCACTTGAAGTTTACAGATCAACAGCATCTGTTCCTACCTTCTGGTTAGTTTTCTCCTCTGTGTGTTCTGGGTAATTGGTTTCTTCACTAGATTTTGATTCAGTTCCACCTGCTTTCTATCACTGAGTAACTGCATGAGATTTCTTTTCCATTAACAGCTTCTTCTTCCGCTCTCCCATGATCATAAGATATTTGATGCTATATTTTCATAGCTTTTGGGTAGCCAGTGAGACAGGCACAGGTATTCAAGCTTCTATTTCAACCTACTTTTAACATTTCTTCATTTATGAGTTAGTTTAGCTTCATTGTTGAAAAGATGTAAAGATGCTTATCATAAGCAGTAACTCCAAAGATGGCTTATTTGTTGGATTCTTGCCAAATTGATGTTTGTGTTTGAGGGTGTGTGAGCCCTGCCCTACCACTACAGAAAAGATGGTGATAGTATAAAATCTCCCTGGAATAACAGAATAAGGATATACCCAACTGTCTGAAGAAACAAACTACTAGAAAAACACACGAAATGATGGTTTTTAAGATACCACACACGAGGCAATGTAGGACAGTGACACCCAGGGATGGAAAATACCTGAGGTGAGCTCTACTCCTCTCCCAGGTTAGAGGCTTAAGAGGTCTCCAGGCCTAAGAGAGACAGCAACTGAGGTGGATACCAGCAGATTTTTTAAGCTGAGGAGACAGAGTGAAAAGTCTCAGAAAACCAAGCAGCTAGAGTCCATAGGACAAAGTACTAGAGAGAAGAGAGCAAGGGAAAGCTCACAATGAAGAAACTGGTAGCCTGGATGGTATATTATCTGTTAGAGAAAATGAATTTCTGGTTAAAAACCTTTCCACCAAGACAGCTACAGGCTTAGATGGCACTGATGGCAAATTCTACCAAAGATTCAAGGAAGAAGTAAAACCCAGTCTACACACATTTTCTCAGAAAGCTAAAGAAAATGGACAGTTCCAAACTCATTCTGTGTGGCCATATTTCAGTTCAGTTCAGTCGTTCAGTCGTGTCTGACTCTTTGCAACCCCATGGACCACAGCATACCATGCTTCCCGGTCCTTCACCAACTCCCAGACCTTTCTAAGACTCATATCCATTGAGTCAGTAATACCATCCAACCATCTCATCCTCTGTCATTCTTTTCTCCTCCCACATTCCAGCATCAGGGTATTTCTCCTCCTTCCCAGCATCAGGGTATTTCCAAGAAGTCAGTTCTTTACATCAGGTGGCCAAAGTATTGGAGTTTCAGCTTCAGCATCAGTCCTTCCAATGAATATT
Source organism: Cervus elaphus (assembly GCF_910594005.1). Taxonomy (NCBI): domain Eukaryota; kingdom Metazoa; phylum Chordata; class Mammalia; order Artiodactyla; family Cervidae; genus Cervus; species Cervus elaphus. The sequence continues at coordinate 26,434,246 of NC_057838.1, forward strand.
CATGACTGATTTTCTTTAGGATGGACTGACTGGATCTCCTTGCAGTCCAAGGCACTCTCAAGGGTCTTCTCCAACACCATACTTCAAAAGCATCATTTCTTTGGTGCTCAACTTTCTTTGCAGCCCAACTCTCACACCCATATATGACTACTGGAAAAACCATAGCTTTGACTAGACAGACCTTTGTCGGCAAAGAAATGTCTCTGTTTTTTAATATGCTGTGTAGGTTGGCATAGCTTTCCTTCCAAGGAAGCAAGCATCTTTTAATTTCATGGCTGCAGTTACCATCTGCAGTGATTCTGGAGCCCATCACTGTTTCCATTGTTTCCCCATCTATTTGCCATGAAGTGATGGGACTGGATGCCATGATCTTAGTCTTTTGAATCCTTAGTTTTAAGCCAACTTTTTCAGTCTCCTCTTTCATTTTCATCAAGAGACTCTTTAGTTATTTGCTTTTTGCCATAACGGTGGTATCATACACATATCTGAAGTTACTGATATTTCTCCCAGTAATTTTGTTTCCAGCTTGTGCTTCATCAACCCCGGCATTTCTCATGAGTACCCTGCATATAAGTTAAATAAGCAGGGCGACAATATACAGCCTTGACATACTCCTTTCTTGATTTGGAACCAGTCTGTTGTTCCATGTCCAGTTCTAACTGTTGCTTCTTGACCTGCATATAGAGTTCTCAGGAGGTAGGTAAGGTAGCCTGGTATTCCCATCTCTTTAAGAATTTTCGACAGTCTGTTGTGATCCACACAGTCAAAGGCTTTGGCATAGTTAATAAAGCAGAAGTAGATGTTTTTCTGGAACTCTTCTGCTTTTTTGATGATCCAGTGGATCTTGGCAGTTTGATCTCTGGTTCCTCTGCCTTTTCTAAATCCAGCTTGAACATCTGGAAGTTCATGGTTCACATACTGCTGAAGCTTGGCTTGGAGAATTTTGAGTACTACTCTGCTAGCGTATGAGATGAGTGCAATTGTGTGGTAGTTTGAACATTTTTCGGCACTGCCTTTCTTTTGGATTGGAATGAAAACTGACCCTTTCCAGTCCTGTGGCCACTGCTGAGTTTTCCAAATTTGCTGGCATATTGAGTGCAGCACTTTCACAGCATCATCTTTCAGGATTTGAAATAGCTCAGCTGGAATTCCATCACCACCACTAGCTTTGTTTGTGTGATGCTTCCTAAGGCCCACTTGACTTTGCACTCCAGGATGTCTGGCTCTAGGTGGGTGATCACACTACCACAATTATCTGGGCCATGAAGATCTTTTTTGTATAGTTCTTCTGTGTATTCTTGCCACCTCTTCTTAGTATCTTCTTTAAGGTCCATCCCATTGCTGTCCTTTATTGTGCCCATCTTTGCATGAAATGTTCCCTTGGTATCTCTAATTTTCTTGAAGAGATCTCTTGTCTTTCCCATTCTCTTATTTCCCTCTATTTCTTTGCATTGATCACTGAGGAAGGCTTTCTTATCTCTCCTTGCTATTCTTTGGAACTCTGCATTCAAATGGGTATATCTTTCCTTTTCTCTTTTGCCTTTCGCTTCTTTTCTCAGCTATTTGTAAGGCCTCCTCAGAAAACCATTTTGCCTCTTTTCATTTATTGTTCTTGGGGATGATCTTGACCACTGCCTCCTGTACAATGTCACGAACCTCTGTCCATAGTTCTTCAGGCACTCTGTCTATCAGATCTCATCCCTTGAATTTATTTGTCACTTCTACTATATAATAGTAAGGGATTTGATTTAGGTCATACTGGAATGGTCTAGTGGCCAGTATTACCCTGATGCCAAAATCAGATAAACACATTCCAAGAAAAGACAAGTTCTGACCAATAGCTGTTATGAATATAGATGCAAAAACTTCAACAAAGTGTTCGCAAACCAAATTCAGCAACATATTAAGGGGTTATACATCACGGCCAAGTGGAATTTATCATAGGAATGAAAGGCTAGTTTAGCATCTAAAAATCAATCGAGGTTATGTGCAACATGAATAGAATAAAAGACAAAAATTATATGAGTCTTTCAACGGTCACAGAATAAGCATTTGACAAAATTAAAAACCCTTTTAGGAGGAGCCAACATGGCGGAGGAGTAGGACGGGGAGACCACTTTCTCTCCTACAAATTCATCGAAAGAATAATTGAACGCAGAGCAAACTTCACAGAACAATTTCTGATCGCTAGCTGAGGTCATCAGGCGCCCAGAAAAGCAGCCCATTGTCTTCGAAAGGAGGTAGGACAAAATATAAAAGATAAAAAGTGAGACAAAAGAGCTGAGGACGGAGATTCGTCCCGGGAACGGAGTCTTGGGCGGCATTGCTTGGGGTAGGGTCCGGGCCTGAGTGCCCTGAGGACAATCGGAGGGAGCGTCTGTGAGGTGCCAACTTGAACTGTGGGAGACCAAAAGAGAGAGAGTACATTAACCGGCCAGAACACACTGCCGGCCGTTCGCAGAACAGAGAGACCGAGAAAGTCCAGAGAAGAGCTCGCAGGCTGTGGACCGGCCTAGCCCCGCCAGAGGCAGGAGGCAGGGGGGAGGGGAAGGTCGCGGCGAGACACAGGGCGCAGGCACCCGACCGGCGCGGGCGGGGACTGGGGCTGGGGACGCGGAGGGCGGAAGGCGCGCGCACCCGACTGGCGCCAGCGGAAACTGAGACTGGGTCCGCGGAAGGGAGTGGGCGCGCCACACCTGGGGAGAGTGCGCCCACCAAGCCCCTGGCTGCCTGGACCGCTCTGATGGGGAAGGCAGAGAGAGCAGGCGCAGCTTTTCGCTCCGCGCTTTTGTGGAACACCCGAGGGCTGGAACCTCGCGCAGCGCGGGGCGCGCTCCATATAGAACAGCCGGGAGCCTGAGCAGCTCAGACGGAGAAAGCGGCGTCAGCCCCTCCCGGCAGTGCCAGCCCGTCCCCGCGGCGCAAGCCCGCCCTCACAGCGCCAGCCCCTCCCTGCAGCGCCAGCCCATCCCCGCAGCGTCAGCCCCTCCCAGCAGCGCCAGCCCATCCCCGCAGCGTCAGCCCCTCCCCGCAGAGCGACGGAACTAGCTACCTGAATAAGAGTCCACCTCCGCCCGCCTGTGTCAGGGCGGAAATGAGGCTCTGAAGAGACCGACAAACAGAAGTCAAATAAACAAAGGGAACCGCTTCAGAAGGGACTGGTGCAACAGATTAAAATCCCTCTAGAAAACACCGACTACACCGGAAGGGGCCTGTAGATACCGAGAAGTGTAAGCTGGAACGAGGAGCTATCTGAAACTGAGCCGAACCCACACTGACCGCAACAGCTCTAGAGAAACTCCTAGATATAATTTTACTTTTTTCTCTTTTTTTTTCTTTTTTCTTTTTTCTCTTTTATTTTCCTTTAAAATCCCCTATTACTCCCCCATTACTCCTTAACTTTCATTTTCATAGATTTTTACGATTTTTTTAATTAGGGGGAAAAAAAATTTTTTTTTCTTTTTCTTTTTTCTTTTTTTTTCTTTTTCTTTCCTTTTTCTCTTCTATTTTCTATTTTTCTTTTCCTCTTATTTCTTTTAAAGTCCTCTAGTACTCCTCTACTACTCCTTAATTTTCATTTTCAACACACTATAACCTTACAAAAAAAAAAAAAAAAAAGAAGAGAAGCCCTATTTTTAAACCGAAGATTATTCTCTCCCAATCTTGACTCTCTGTTTTCTACCTCAGAACACCTCTATTTCCTCCTTTCCCCTTCTCTTCCCAATCCAATTCTGTGAATCTTTGTAGGTGACTGGGCTGCGGAGAACACTCTGGGAACAGACAGCTGCGTAGATCTGTCTCTCTCCTCTTGAGTCCCCCTTTTTCTCCTCCTGCTCATCTCTATCTCCCTCCTCCCTCTCCTCTTCTTCATGTAACTCTGTGAACCTCTCTGGGTATGCCTAACAGGGGAGAATCTTTTCGCCATTAACCTAGAAGTTTTCTTATCAGTGCTGTATAGCTGGAGAAGTCCTGAGACTACAGGAAGAATAAAACTGAAATCCAGAGGCAGGAGACTTAAGCCCAAAACCTGAGAACACCAGAAAACTCCTGACTACATGGAACTTTAAGTAATAAGTGACCGTCCAAAAGCCTCCATACCTACACTGAAACCAACCACCACCCAAGAGCCAATAAGTTATAGAGCAAGACATACCACGCAAATTCTCCAGCAACGCAGGAACATAGCCCTGAACTTCAACATACAGGCTGCCCAAGGTCACACCTAACACATAGACCCATCTCAAAACTCATTACTGGGCACTCCATTGCTCTCCAAAGAGAAGAAATCAAATTGCACACACCAGTACACTGACGCAAGCTTCCCTAACCAGGAAACCTTGACAAGCCAATCGTCTAACCCCACCCACTGGGTAAATCTTCCACAATAAAAAGGAACCACAGACCTCCAGAATACAGAAAGCCCACTCCAGATACAGCAATCTAAACAAGATGAAAAGGCAGAGAAATGCCCAACAGGTAAAGGAACATGAAAAATGCCCACCAAGTCAAACAAAAGAGGAGGAGACAGGGAATCTACCTGAAAAAGAATTTAGAATAATGATAATAAAAATGATCCAAAATCTTGAAAACAAAATGGAGTTACAGATAAATAGCCTGGAAACAAAAATTGAAAAGATACAAGAAATGTTTAATAAAGACCTAGAAGAAATAAAAAAGACTCAATTAAAAATGAGTAATGCAATGAATGAGATCAAAAACACTTTGGAGGGAACCAAGAGTAGAATAACGGAGGCAGAAGATAGGATAAGTGAGGTAGAAGATAAAATGGTGGAAATAAATGAAGCAGAGAGGAAAAAAGAAAAAAGGATCAAAAGAAATGAGGACAACCTCAGGGACCTCTGGGACAATGTGAAACGCCCCAACATTCGAATCATAGGAGTCCCAGAAGAAGAAGACAAAAAGAAAGGCCATGAGAAAATACTCGAGGAGATAATAGCTGAAAACTTCCCTAAAATGGGGAAGGAAATAGCCACCCAAGTCCAAGAAACCCAGAGAGTCCCAAACAGGATAAACCCAAGGCAAAACACCCCAAGACACATATTAATCAAATTAACAAAGATCAAACACAAAGAACAAATATTAAAAGCAGCAAGGGAGAAACAACAAATAACACACAAAGGGATTCCCATAAGGATAACAGCTGATCTATCAATAGAAACCCTCCAGGCCAGAAGGGAATGGCAGGACGTACTGAAAGTAATGAAAGAGAATAACCTACAACCTAGATTACTGTATCCAGCAAGGATCTCATTCAGATATGAAGGAGAATTTAAAAGCTTTACAGATAAGCAAAAGCTGAGAGAATTCAGCACCACCAAACCAGCTCTGCAACAAATGCTAAAGGATCTTCTCTAGACAGGAAATACAGAAAGGTTGTATAAACGTGAACCCAAAACAACAAAGTAAATGGCAACGGGACCACACCTATCAATAATTACCCTAAATGTAAATGGGTTGAATGCCCCAACCAAAAGACAAAGATTGGCTGAATGGATACAAAAACAAGACCCCTATATATGCTGTCTACAAGAGACCCACCTCAAAACAAGAGACACATACAGACTGAAAGTGAAGGGCTGGAAAAAAATATTTCATGCAAACGGAGACCAAAAGAAAGCAGGAGTCGCAATACTCATATCAGATAAAATAGACTTTCAAATAAAGGATGTGAAAAGAGACAAAGAAGGACACTACATAATGATCAAAGGATCAATCCAAGAAGAAGATATGACAATTATAAATATATATGCACCCAACATAAGAGCACCGCAATATGTACGGCAAACACTAATGAGTATGAAAGAGGAAATTAATAGTAACACAATAATAGTGGGAGACTTTAATACCCCACTCACAACTATGGATAGATCAACTAAACAAAATTAACAAGGAAACACAAACCTTAAATGACACAATGGACCAGCTAGACCTAATTGATATCTATAGGACATTTCACCCCAAAACAATCAACTTCACCTTTTTCTCAAGTGCACACGGAACCTTCTCCAGAATAGATCACATCCTGGGCCATAAATCTGGTCTTGGAAAATTCAAAAAAATTGAAATCATTCCAGTCATCTTTTCTGACCACAGTGCAGTAAGATTAGATCTCAATTACAGGAAAAAAATTGTTAAAAATTCAAACATACGGAGGCTAAATAACACACTTCTGAATAACCAACAAATCATAGAAGAAATCAAAAAAGAAATCAAAATATGTATAGAAATGAATGAAAATGAAAACACAACAACCCAAAACCTATGGGACACTGTAAAAGCAGTGCTTAGGGGAAGGTTCATAGCATTACAGGCTTATATCAAGAAACAAGAAAAAAGCCAAATAAATAACCTAACTCTACACCTAAAGCAATTAGAGAAGGAAGAAATGAAGAACCCCAGGGTTAGCAGAAGGAAAGAAATCTTAAAAATCAGGGCAGAAATAAGTGCAAAAGAAACTAAAGAGACCATAGCAAAAATCAACAAAGCTAAAAGCTGGTTTTTTGAAAAAATAAACAAAATTGACAAACCATTAGCAAGACTCATTAAGAAGCAAAGAGAGAAGAACCAAATTAACAAAATTAGAAATGAAACTGGAGAGATCACAACAGACAATACTGAAATACAAAGGATCATAAGAGACTACTACCAGCAGCTCTATGCCAATAAAATGGACAACTTGGATGAAATGGACAAATTCTTAGAAAAGTATAACCTTCCAAAACTGAACCAGGAAGAAAAAGAAGATCTTAACAGACCCATCACAAGCAAGGAAATCGAAACTGTAATCAAAAATCTTCCAGCAAACAAAAGCCCAGGGCCAGATGGCTTCACAGCTGAATTCTACCAAAAATTTAGAGAAGAGCTAACACCTATCTTACGCAAACTCTTCCAGAAAATTGCAGATGAAGGTAAGCTTCCAAACTCATTCTATGAGGCCACCATCACCCTAATTCCAAAACCAGACAAAGATGCCACAAAAAAAGAAAACTACAGACCAATATCACTGATGAACATAGATGCAAAAATCCTTAACAAAATTCTAGCAAACAGAATCCAACAACATATTAAAAAAATCATACACCACGACCAAGTGGGCTTTATCCCAGGAATGCAAGGATTCTTTAATATCCGCAAATCAATCAATGTAATACACCACATTAACAAATTGAAAGATAAAAACCATATGATTATCTCAATAGATGCAGAGAAAGCCTTTGACAAAATTCAACACTCATTTATGATTAAAACTCTCCAAAAAGCAGGAATAGAAGGAACATACCTCAACATAATAAAAGCTATATATGACAAACCCACAGCAAGCATCACCCTCAATGGTGAAAAATTGAAAGCATTTCCCCTGAAATCAGGAACAAGACAAGGGTGCCCACTCTCACCACTACTATTCAACATAGTGTTGGAAGTTTTGGCCACAGCAATCAGAGCAGAAAAAGAAGTAAAAGGAATCCAGATAGGAAAAGAAGAAGTGAAACTCTCACTGTTTGCAGATGACATGATCCTCTACATAGAAAACCCTAAAGACTCTACCAGAAAATTACTAGAGCTAATCAATGAATATAGTAAAGTTGCAGGATATAAAATTAACACACAGAAATCCCTTGCATTCCTATACACTAACAATGAAAAAACAGAAAGAGAACTTAAGGAAACAATACCATTCACCATTGCAACAAAAAGAATAAAATACTTAGGAGTATATCTACCTAAAGAAACAAAAGACCTATACATAGAAAACTATAAAACACTGATGAAAGAAATCAAAGAGGACACAAACAGATGGAGAAACATACCGTGTTCATGGATTGGAAGAATCAATATTGTCAAAATGGCTATTCTACCCAAAGCAATCTATAGATTCAATGCAATCCCTATCAAGCTACCAATGGTATTTTTCACAGAACTAGAACAAATAATTTCACAATTTGTATGGAAATACAAAAAACCTCGAATAGCCAAAGTAATCCTGAGAAAGAAGAATGGAACTGGAGGAATCAACCTGCCTGACTTCAGACTCTACTACAAAGCCACAGTCATCAAGACAGTATGGTACTGGCACAAAGACAGAAATATAGATCAATGGAACAGAATAGAAAGCCCAGAGATAAATCCACGAACCTATGGACACCTTATCTTTGACAAAGGAGGCAAGGATATACAATGGACAAAAGACAACCTCTTTAACAAGTGGTGCTGGGAAAGCTGGTCAACCACTTGTAAAAGAATGAAACTAGAACACTTTCTAACACCATACACAAAAATAAACTCAAAATGGATTAAAGATCTAAATGTAAGACCAGAAACTATAAAACTCCTAGAGGAGAACATAGGCAAAACACTCTCCGACATAAATCACAGCAAGATCCTCTATGACCCACCTCCCAGAATATTGGAAATAAAAGCAAAAATAAACAAATGGGACCTAATGAAACTTAAAAGCTTTTGCACTACAAAGGAAACTATAAGTAAGGTGAAAAGACAGCCCTCAGACTGGGAGAAAATAATAGCAAATGAAGAAACAGACAAAGGATTAATCTCAAAAATATACACGCAACTCCTGCAGCTCAATTCCAGAAAAATAAATGACCCAATTCAAAAATGGGCCAAAGAACTAAACAGACATTTCTCCAAAGAAGACATACAGATGGCTAACAAACACATGAAAACATGCTCAACATCACTCATTATTAGAGAAATGCAAATCAAAAGCACAATGAGGTACCATTACACGCCAGTCAGGATGGCTGCTATCCAAAAGTCTACAAGCAATAAATGCTGGAGAGGGTGTGGAGAAAAGGGAACCCTCTTACACTGTTGGTGGGAATGCAAACTAGTACAGCCGCTATGGAAAACAGTGTGGAGATTTCTTAAAAAACTGGAAATAGAACTGCCATATGACCCAGCAATCCCACTTCTGGGCATACACACTGAGGAAACCAGATCTGAAAGAGACACGTGCACCCCAATGTTCATCGCAGCACTGTTTATAATAGCCAGGACATGGAAGCAACCTAGATGCCCATCAGCAGATGAATGGATAAGGAAGCTGTGGTACATATACACCATGGAATATTACTCAGCCGTTAAAAAGAATTCATTTGAATCAGTTCTAATGAGATGGATGAAACTGGAGCCCCTTATACAGAGTGAAGTAAGCCAGAAAGATAAAGAACATTACAGCATACTAACACATATATATGGAACTTAGAAAGATGGTAACGATAACCCTATATGCAAAACAGAAAAAGAGACACAGAAATACAGAACAGACTATTGAACTCTGTGGGAGAATGTGAGGGTGGGATATTTCAAAAGAACAGCATGTATACTATCTATGGTGAAACAGATCCCCAGCCCAGGTGGGATGCATGAGACAAGTGCTCGGGCCTGGTGCACTGGGAAGACCCAGAGGAATCGGGTGGAGAGGGAGGTGGGAGGGGGGATCGGGATGGGGAATACGTGTAAATCTATGGCTGATTCATATCAATGTATGACAAAACCCACTGAAATGTTGTGAAGTAATTAGCCTCCAACTAATAAAAAATTAAAAAAAAATAAAATAAAATAAAAACCCTTTTAGTATTAAAAAACACTCAACAAATTATAAATAGAAGAGAACTTTCTCAAATTGATAAAGGGCATCTCAGGCACAATTTATAGCTGACACCATACTTACCATGGTTTAAGATCATGAACAAGGCAGACGTCCATTCCTGCCATTTATATTCACCATTACATTAGAAGTTTTAGTTATGGCAATTAAGCAAGGAAAACAAGTAGAAATCCCCTAGAAAGGAAAACTCTATTTGCAGATGACATACTCTTACATACAAAAATACTAGCAAATCCACTAAAGAACTATAAAAATAAACAAGTTCAGCAAGGGGGCAGAATATGAGATCAATATACAAAAATCAATTGTATGTCTACACACTGGCAATGAAGAATGTAAAAAAAAAACAAAAAACAAAGAAAACAACTGCATTACAGTAGCATCAAAAAGAATATTTAAAACTGAAGTTAAAAGAAGTACATGGCTTGAAAGCTGAAACATTGTAGGAAAAAGTTAAGGAAGGTACATAAACTGCAAAACATGTCATGTTCAAGGATCAAAAGAGTTAATATTAGGTTGTCAATATGCCCCAAACTGATTTGCAAATAAAAAGCATTCAGAGCTGCAGCGGATTTTTTTTTTCAGAAATTTGATAAGCTGATCGTAAAATTCATATAGAAATACAAGAGACTAATAGCCAAAACGATCTTAAAAAAGAAGAATAAATTTGGAAGGCTCACATTTCCCAATTTCAAATTTTGCTGCAAAGCTACCATAATCCAGTCAATGTAGTACTGGCACAAGGATATACAGCAGATCAGTGGAATAGAATTTAGAGTCCCAAATTCTACACTTACATTTATGGTAAACTGATTTTTGACAGGCATGCCAAGACAATTTAATGGGGGAAAAGTGGCCTTTTTAAACAAACTGTGCTGAGACAAGTAGGTGTTCACATGCAGAAGAATGCAGTTAGACCCATACCTCACAGTTCAGTTCAGTTCAGTTCAGTCGCTCAGTCATGTCTGACTCTTTGCGACCCCGTGAACCACAGCACACCAGGCCTCTCTGTCCATCACCAACTCCCAGAGTCCACCCAAACTCGTTCGTGTCCATTAAGTTGGTAATGCCATCCAACCATCTCATCCTCTGTCATCCCCTTCTTCTCCTGCCCTCAATCTTTCCCAGCATCAGGGTCTTTTCAAATGAGTCAGCTCTTCACATCAGGTGGCCAAAGTATCAGAGTTTCAGCGTCAACATCAGTCCTTCCAATGAACACCCAGGACTGATCTCCTTCAGGATGGACTGGTACACCTCATCCAAAAACTGTCTCCAGATGGATCAAATAACTAAATATAAGAGCTAAACATACAAACAGATGGCATCACCAACTTGATGGACATGAATTTCAGCAAGCTCTGGGAGTTGGTGATGGACAGGGAAGCCTGGCGGGCTGCAGTCCATGGGGTTGCAAAGAGTTGGACAGACTGAGCTACTGAACTGAAATAAAACATACAAAACTTTTAGAAGAAAATATAAAAGTCATTACACCTTTGTGACTTTGGGTGGGGCAATGTTTCTTGTGTATGACACCAGAAGCACAAGAACAACAACAAAATTGATGGATGGCTTCATCTCCATATATGAAGAAAGTGAAAAGATCATCCACAGAACAAGGGAAAATTACTGTAAATCTAATAGATAATAAGGAACGTGTATACACACAAAATATGAAATATCTTACAACTCAGTAATAAAAAAGACAAATAACCTAATTTTTTAAAGGGCAAAGAAAAAAAGACATTTTTTTCCCAAAAAGGTATACAAATGGGCAGTAAGCACAGGAAAAGATATCCAACATGATCAGCCATCAGGGAAATGCAAGTCTGAGCCACTTTCACACCCACTACGATGGCTACAATTAAAAATACAGATAATGACAAGTATCAGCGAGGGTGTGGGGAAACTAGAACCTTCATACACTGCTGGTGCTAACAGCAGCTTTGGGAAACACTGTATTTTCTCAAAAGGTTAAACATAGGCTGACCTTTGGGCTGAGCACTTCCACACTTCCACTCCTAGATATATACTCAAGAGAAAGAAAGCATGTTTACACAAAAGCTTGTACACAATTGCTAACAGCAGCCTTAACTCAAAATTGCCAAAAAGTGCAAACAACCCAAATGTCCATCAACTAATAAATGGATACACAAATACTGTATATCTATACCGTGGAAGATCCTTCACCAAAACAACGAAGCAAGTACTTATGTTGCAAGCTAAAAACATGAACGAACCTCAAAAAAACATCTTACTCAGAGAAAGGCCACATATTATATAGTTCCATGTATAAGAAATAACCAGAATAGGCCAATCTATAGAAACAGAAAGCCAATTAGTGATTGACAAGGGTTTGGAGGAGAGAGTATGGGCAGTGACTTCTCATGAGTATGAAATTCCTTTCTGGGGTGACAAAGATGTTCTGTGATCAGATAATGGTGATGATGCACAACTCTGAAAATACACTAAACAGCCGTGAATTGTACACTTTAGAGGGGTTAAAGGTATGAGTTATTTCTTGATACATCTTTTTTAAAAAACCAGTAACAACTCTGCACAGTCTTCAAGAATATCAAAGAGCAGAGAATACTTCCCAATTCATCTGCTAAAATCAACATTACCCTGATACCAAAACAGGACAAAAACCATATAAAAAAGTAAACTACAAAACAACATCCCTCATGAACACAGATGCACAAATTCTAAACAAAATTAAAGCAACTCCAAGCCAACAAAACATGACAAGGATAATGATAAAATAATACCTCTTGACAAAACGGGGTGTATCCCAGGAATACAGGTCAGTTTAACATTCAAAAAAATCAGTCACTGTAACATATCATATGTATTAATTCCCAAGGGTTGCCATCATAGTTGAGTGGGCTAAAAAAACCCACAAATTGAGTGGGCTTAAAAAACAAAAACTGATTTTGCAGTTCTGGAGACTATAAGTCTCATATCAAGGAGAGGACAGAGCAATGCCCCTTCTGAAGCCTCCAGGCATGAACCCTTCCTGCCTCCTCCAGGCTCTGAGAGCCCCAGATGTGCCTTGTCTGTGGCAGCAGAACTCCAGTCTCTGCTTCCATCATCACACGGTATTCTCCCTTGTGTCTCTGGCTGCATGTGGCCATCTTCTTATAAGGACACCAGTCACAGTGGGTCAGGGAGCCCTCACTATTCCAGCATGACCTCATCTTAGCCAATTATGTACATGATCCTACTTCCAACCAAGGTCACATTCTGAGGTACTGGGTGGTGAGGGTTTTAACACATCTTTTTTAAGAGATACAGTCAACCCATAATATCATATTAATAATTTAAAAAGAAAAACCACAATCATCTCAATAGAAAAAGTATTTAACAATATGCAACATCTGTTTCTAACAAAAACTCGGCAAACAAGGAGTAGAAGGTGATAAAAACATGTCAGAGACTGAACGCCTCACCCTGATCAGGAAGACAGAGAGGAACATCTGCTCTCACCGGGGGAGAGCAGGGGAGGTTCTGGACAGTGCAGCCAGGCCAAAATGGATAAACAAACAAACAAATAAATAAATATAAGAAATCCAGATTGGAAAAGAAGACTTAACTGCTTATTTGCAGAAGACATGATTCTTGATGTAGAAAATTCAGTGGAATTCACAAACTATCCACTAGAGTCCAAAAATGAGTTTAAAGGTTATAAGCAAAAACACTAAATGGAAAAGATACATGCAACCCAAAGTTCATAGCAGCAATATTTGCTATTGCCAAGGTACAAAAGAAACCTCATCTGTTCCCATGTGTCCATCAACAGATGACTGGATAAAGAATATGCACTACACACACACATATATATACACATACACACCAATGGAATACTACTTGGCCATACAAAGAATGAAATTTGCCATTTGCAGCAACCTGGATGGACTTGGAGGGCATTATGCTCAGTGAAATAAGTCAGAGAAAGGAAACACAGTATGATACCACTTTTATGCGGAATCTTAAAAATACAACAGAATAGTCAATACAACAAAAAAGAAGCAGACTCACAAACATGGAGAAAAACTAGTGAAAAAGCTAGTGTTTACCAATGGGGAAATGGTAAGGATGACAGCCAACATAGGAGTGGGAAATGAAGAGGCACACAGCCCAGGTTGGATGCATGAGACAAGTGCTCGGGCCTGGTGCACTGGGAAGACCCAGAGGAATCGGGTGGAGAGGGAGGTGGGAGGGGGGATCTGGATGGGGAATACATGTAACTCCATGGCTGATTCATGTCAATGTATGACAAAACCCACTTCAATACTGTAAAGTAATTAGCCTCCAACTAATAAAAATAAATGAAAAAAAAAAAAAAGAGGTACAAGCTATTCTGTATGAAATAAGTTACAAGGATATATTGTACAATGTGGGGAATATAACCAATATTTTACAATAAATATAAATGGAGTACAACCTTTAAAAATTATGAATCACTATATTGTATACCTATACTATGATATTAATATAATACTGCATAGCAACTACAATAAAAAATAAAAAAAAATTTTAAGGGAAATAATCAGATGTGAGTATATTTGCATTTACAAAGTTATTCATTGCATTGCTGTAATTGAAAAAACTATAAACCACCTAAATGTCCATCAATAAATATAATAGATGCTCACAAAAAAACAAATATCATGTACCATAACATCCAAAAAACTGAACTATTCAGGGATAAGTCTGACAAAAGATGAAAGACCTATACACTTAAAAAGATAAAATATTGGTGAGATAAATTAAAGAGGACCCAAATAAGTGAAGGGATACACCACATTCATGAGCGGGAAGTCAATTTTGTTAAAATGCCATTCTCTCCAAATTAAGACTAAACGTAATCCCAATCGAAATCCCAATAGGGTTTTTTGTTTGTTTTGGTAGAAATCAACAAGTTGATTCTAAGTTTTTATATCATATACGTATATATCAGTTGGAACTTTCTCTCCATTCTTGTTTTGTCTCCCCTTCATGGCTCTTAATACTCTCCAACCACTGAAACACTCTCCCCTCTTAAGACATGCAAGCTCGCCTTTCTTGTAAATGCTCTCGTCTTCCCTTCTTTATCAAAAAATTAATTTAATTTGGCTGTGCTGGGTCTGAGTTGTGGCATGTGGGATCCTTTTAGTTTCGGGTTATTTTAGTTGTGGGCTTCGCTGGTGGCTCAGATGGTAAAGAATCTGCCTTCAACACAGGAGACCCAGGTTCGATCCCTGGGTTGGGATGATCCCCTGGATAAGGAAATGGCAACCTAATCCAGTATGCTTGCCTGGGAAATGCCATGGAAATGCAGGGGTCCGTGGGTTCACAAAGAGTTGGACACGACTGAGCGACTAACACTTTTACTCTGGTTGTAGCATGCAGACTCTTCAGTTGCAGCATGTGGGATCTAGTTCCCCAAGCAGGGATGGAACCGAGGCGCCCTGCATTGGGAGTGTGGAGTCTTAGTCAGTGGACCACCAGGGAAGTCCCCTGATCTACTTTTCTTTTCTTTTTCCTTTAAATTCTGAGACAGTGTTCTTATATCATCATTAATAACACTGTGGTGTTTTTAGTATCTATTTTCTTATATTATAATCACTTTTTAAATTGAGATGAAGTCTCTCAAACATAAAGATCTATAGAGTATAGCAAGATAATTACTGATGATCCAACAAATGCAGTTTTAAGCTCCTCTGCATACCCTTAACTCTCCTCCAAATCCTGATTTATCCAGTATACTGAGTTTATCAGTAACTGTTTTTTAAGTTGCAGGTCTAGTGGTAACAATGTCTTGTGTGTGTGTGTGTGAAAATGATTATTTAGTTTAACAGATACTTCAAAGTTCATCATTATTTCTCAGATCTTTTATAAAGGACTCCATCATCTTCTGGTTTCTATTAATACTCCTGAATGATCCACTGTCAGAATGATTGGAATGTTGATTGGCAATCTGCCTTTTCTCTTTGACCTTTGTAAAAAAAAGTTTTCTTGACATCATCATCTTCATTATTCATTTAGCTTTGCTCAATATGCTATTTTGTCTTTTTATTGGATTTTTATATTCTTTAATTATGGTTTTCTTTTTTGAACTTTTGTTCTTTGAATGTCTCCTAGAGCATTTTTACAATCCTTGACCCTTGACTGAATTTTTGTTTTTCTAAATTATATTTCTTTTTGATTTTTTAAATTATCGAAAGTATTATCACATATTTGAGGGAGACTTGTAAAACATAGAGCAAAGTCACACATAGTTCCACTATATATTAGTTATTTTTTAAGTAGATAAGTTCAGATTTTTAGTTGAAGTTTCAGTATCAAACTCTCAAAACTTAGTAGAATGGACAGAAAAGTAGAAGGACAGAGTAGACCCAAAGAGCAATGAACCAATTCAACATTATTAAGACTTATACAATTTTCACAGGCTTGCCTGGTGGCTCAGATGGTAAAGACTCTGCATGCAATGCAGGAGACATGGGTTGGATTCCTGGGTTGGGAAGATCCCCTGGAAGCAGGCATGGCAACCCACTCCAGTATTCTTGCCTGGAGAATCCCCTGGACAGAGGAGCCTGGCAGGTTACAGTCCCTGGGGCTGCAAAGTCAGACACGGCTGAGCAACTAAGCATAGCACAGCATACCATTTTAACACACCAGTAGGATACAAATTTCATTCAAACTCTCATGGATGATAAACCAGGAGACACTGGAATACAACCAGGGACATAAAACAAGGTGCAAAAATGTCACAGTCTAAAGGTATTGAAATTATACAGAGTCTGCTCTCTTATCACTGTGGAATTCTGTAGAAATCTGTATCAAACAATATGTGAAAATAACCCACATATTTTCAAGTGCAATGTGACATTTACCAAGAGAGATCTTTGACTTAGCCATTAAAAGCCTCAATAAAGTTAGAACACTGAAAAAACCCAGAGGGTAACTACAGAGAAGAAAGCTTTTAAATGAGAAATTAATATCAAAGATACTTAACACCAAGTATTTGGAAATTAAATGTCTACTTTTAAATGATGGGAGTATCTAAGAAACCATAATAAGGAAAAGTAGAAAATAATGTGTAACAGAATAAAAATGAAAAGAGAATTTACCAGATTTTGTTGCATGCTGAAGTTGCTCAGTGCAACCAAATACAATGTGGACTCTTAAATAAGGTATGAAAACAAATAATGGACACTAGCATAAAATTTTGTGAAATTTGAAGAAAAATCTGTACTTTAGTTAATACTGTATCACATATTAATTTTTTAACAACATAGTATTTCTTGTATTTTCAGAATTGGATTAGAAGTTTCAAGCCTCATTGAAAATTTTTTTTAAAAATCCCTAAAATAATCTTTGTGACTCTTTATGACCCCATGGACTGTAGCTTACCAGGTTCCTTCGTCCATGGGATTTTCTAGGCAAGAATACTGGAGTGGGTTGCCATTTCCTTCTCCATAAGCCTTCTAGACTTTAGCAGTAATACTAGATGCCAGAGTAAATGGAATTGTATCAAAATTTTGAGTGAATACAAATTAGACATCTAGCATTCTAGTCATACTTAGTTAAACAAGTGGAACCAAAATGTCATAAATTTTTTCACTGAGCAAAACTTCATGTTTTCTAAAATATATTTATTATACATATTATTTATATATATGTACACAAAAGCTTTTCTGCTTACTACACTTGATAAAGGCTTGAGAAAGAACAACTGAAAAAAGAAATTTGAAAACATAAACTAAATCACATCTGGAGATTTGGAGAAAAAAAACAACACCTGGGCATTTTATATTTTTCAGAAAAATTAAAAGATAATTCTAATGTGCATCTGAATTTTAAAAAGTGATTACAGGCTCTATTAAATCGTAGTTTTACGTTACAGAATTCTATTATATTCTGGTTGACCAATCACGATGCAATGGTATTAAAATGAATAATAGTTGCTGCTAAGTCACGTCAGTCGTGTCCGACACTGTGTGACCCCATAGACGCCAGCCCACCAGGCTCCCTTCCCTGGGATTCTCCAGGCAAGAATAATAGTTACATAATCACAATAGTAAAAGATGCTTATTAGTTTTCACAATGAATAGCCAGACAAAAAATAAAAGATAATTACAATTGCAAGCCATAATAGGAACATAATTAACCTAACAATATAAAATAATTACATCTAATTTTGGGAGTGAAATAGAGTGATATGTTAAGTGGACACACATAAGTCACATGTTGCAGAGTTCCCTGTGCTATATAGTATGTTCTCATCCGTTATCTATTTTATTTTATACATAGTATCAAGACTGTATATGTGTCAACTCCAGTCCACCAATTCACTGCCTCCATTCCCTCTCGGTATCCATATACCTGTTCTCTACATCTGTGTCTCTATTTCTGCTCTACAAATAAGATCTTCTATGCATTTTTTTTCTAGATTCCACATATATGCATTAATCCTGAGCATATACTGAAAGAAACCATAATTCAAAAAACATACAGGCACCTCAATGTTCATAGTAGCACTATTTATAATATTCAAGACATGGAAGCAACCTAAATGTCCATCAACAGAGGAATGGATAAAGAAGGTGTGGTACACATTACTCAGCCATAAAAATGAACGAACTGGGCCATTTGTAGAGACATGGATGAACCTAGACACTGTTTATACAAAGTGAAGTAAATCAGAAAGAGAAAAATAAATATCCCTAAAATTTTAAAAAGGGGCAATTTCCTGGGTACCCTCTGTAATGGCCTTCACTAAATGACAAAAGGCAAATCCAAGACTCACTATAACAAATGACAAAGGCTGAAGAAGGTTAAGACGGACTAAGATAGCATATAATAGTTTCTGCAACAGACCGTCATACTTTTTTATGACCATCAAATAATGCAGAAAGAGATGTGAATTTTTTAAAATGCATTATAGAATTATAGTTTAGAATTCTGCAAAAATGACTGTTTGATGACTCCAGGATATTGAAAAATACCTGGAGTCCTCTTTATGCTAAAATAACCCCTTTCTGCAAAGCTTGTATCTAAATAGTAGAGGTTTGAAGTAGAGAATATACTCCAAAGGAAAACTCATAGGCGATAATACATTCATCTCTAAAAATGGATTTTATTTCCAATAAATGAACGGATATTTTATAGTAAAATTACCAAGCTAATAAAATTTAAAAACCACTTCCTAAAAGTAAAAACTTAGCGAACCAGGCAATTTTTACAACCGGAAGAAGAAAATTCTCTGCATAAAACTGGTTAATCATAGTTATGGCTTTATTATCCAGACAATGCACATAAATTCCATACGGCAAAGTCTCAGCTTCACAAACTAATGGTTCATTTATTCAAAGAGACTGATCCAGAATTAAAATGAAAGTGAGGCTGTTGGTCTGAAGTATTGCGCTGTAGGATTCTGCTGCCCCTAAAGCAGCTTTACTGGGAGGCTCTGCCCCTTGCACGTCTGTGATTTGTGACCCTGCAGGAGACTCACTCATTGGAGCTGAAGGGGTAGTTTTCCCACCAACAGTGCCGTCAGGCCAGCTCACTTTAGAGCTACAGTGAAATTGCTGGAAATACCCTGGGGTCCCTTATTTCAGCACATTAATGAGGCTGTTCACAAAGAGAGTTTATTACAGTAAGAGATAGATGTTTATTAGATCAGTAATATGATTACAGAACATGCTGTATGGGAAGGGCCTCTGGGAGCCGTAGGCAGGATAATTTTGCAGGCATTAAACAAAACAAAAAATCCAAACATCGTTATCAAAACTGTTAACTTCACTGCATCACAGTCATGGCTAAATATCCATACTACTAAATATCAACATTATTTTTCTGCTTCAAAATGATGCGCAGACAGGCTTTCTGAATTTGTATAAAATCAAAGAGTTTTTTTTTTGGGGTGGGGGTGGCAAAAATAAAACAAACTCAAGAGTATTTACTGCTCATCTTTTAAATACAGTTCATTTCTAAAGGCATCTGGGAATTACATTTGGAGGTGGTAGCCATGATGGTTTTTCACCGCATGTTTAATATATTCCTGAGTAATAAAGATAAGACCACCATCAGTATAACAGAGAGAGAAAAGAACACAGTGATGGTGACAGTTACTATGTGCCAAGTGCTGTGACAAGAGTTCTTCACACATTGTTCCTTTAGCTTTCCTAAAACCCCATGAGGTGTTAAAATTTCCTCCTTTTTTTGACATGGGAATGGAGACTTACTAACTTGCCCAAAGCCTTTCATCTGGTAACCAATGAAGCCAACCCAACCACAATTAAATGAATGGGTGCTCAGAGATGACCCAACTGCATCATGGAAATACCACGTGTCTTGCCAAACAGCCTCATGTGCATGTGTGTTCAGTTGTGTCTGACTCTTTGTGACCCTATGGACTGTATTCCACCAGGCTCCTTTGTCCATAGAATTTTTCCAGGCAAGACTACTGGAGTCGGTTGCCATTTCCTCCTCCAGGAGATCTTCCTGACTCAGGGACCTAACCCGGATCTCCTGCTTCTCTTGCAATGGCAGGCACATTCTTTTCCACTGTGCCACCTGGGAAGCCCCAGACAGCCTCACAATGACTGTCCAATCAATCAGCTAATATAGTTTTGTCTCTCCCTTTAAGAGATGTAACCATTTCCCTTTTTGTTGCTATTACCTATAAATCCAGAGTTCAGTCTCATTAGGCTATTAGCCCCCTGGAAGACAAAGCAATAGCAGTTTCCACACTTTAAAAATCTAGCATACACTGTAGGAGGCCTAGACATTAAAGACCAACATTGACCAAGTAAAATGCAACTAGTGTGACACTGAAGTAGATATAAAGTACATACACACACACACACACGTCCAGTTGTTATCCATAACACCTCTTGACTTTAAATGGAGTTTTCATCATCATCCCAAAGTCTTGATCATGACTATTTGTACTTGATGAATTAGCAGAGAAGAGCTGTCTTTTCACACCGAAAATGCTAGTTTCTCTGGAGGATCACACAAAGCCAAAGGAAGGCGCTCCTGGTAATCCCCGGGGGCGTATCAGAACAGCTCTCCTACTAGGCACCTTCTTTCCTGTGCTATAAAAGAATCACTACAGTTTCATCCCCTTTAGTTTTATTAGGAAGATATCCAATTAGGTCAAAGAGATGCTATTTTCACAGGACATGTTTTCCTATTGTCTCTTAGAATACAAACTACTCCCAATTAGGTAATGATTGTGGTACAAAGAACAAATAGAACCAACTGTATTCAAAGAAATAGTATTTTCATAGGATATGTAGGTGCTACTCCCACTAACCTAACAATTATATGCCAAAGCATACAAAACAAAATCTTAATAGTATGTGATGTTTGAAATCTTTTACAAATACACTACCACATAGATGTCCACCCTACTCCTTACAACAAAATAATAATCCTGACTAAACCAAATACCAAAAGGTAGAAATCAATCAAGAAAGTACCAGAAGAAAATACAGATGAATATATTTATATTCTTGGAATGGGAAGGCCTTTAAAAGATGACATAAAACTCAAAAGTCATAAAGAAAAACTGATAAAAGTGACTACTAAATGAAAATTACCTTTAGAGCTAAAGTACCAAAAAAATTATAAATACAGAAAGAAAATAAAAGGTATATTTGTTATGACAAAATAATAAACATCTTACTAGTCAAAGAATTCTTAAAAAATCAACAGAAAAGAGTAAACTAAACAGAAAATAAATCATCAAAGAATACACTAAAGGAATTTATAGAAAAAGATATACCAGTGGCTAACAAACCCATCAAAGATGTTAAATTACATTAAAAACTAAATAAATACAAAACACCAAAGACATACAAAATGTCATCTACAAGAAAAGCAAAATGATGTAATTTCATAAAATTCAGTATCAGCAAGGCTGTGGGGAAACGGGTAGCCTTTCTTTTGGGGAGAATGAAAACGGTAGTCTACCTTTTAGGGATGGCAATGTGGCAATACGTATTAAAATTTTAAATTTACAGCCTTTTCAACTAGTATATTTGATAGGATTCTCCAGAGAAAGGTCCAACAGGAGGTACATAATTATGCAGAAAAAGATTTATTATGAAGGATTGGCTCCCATGGTTATAAAGGCTGAAAAGTTCCATGGATTTGCCATCCGAGAGCCTGAAGCCCAGGAAAGCTGATGGTATAGTTCTTATCCAAATCCAAAGGCCCTGAAAACCAGGGGAGCCAACGGTGCAAACCCTAGTCTGAGCCTGAAGACTCAGGATCCAGGAGTTCCAATGTATGACGGCAGCAGATGGACATCCCAGCTCAAGTGCACAGCAAATGTGCCTTCCTCTGCCTTTTTGTTCTACGCAGGCCACCAAATAGTTGAGTGATGCCTATTTGCATCAGTAAGGACAATCTGCTTTATTGAGTTTACTGTTCAAATGCTAATCTCCTCCAGAAACACCCTCAAAGGCAGGCGAGAAACCATGTTTCACCTTAAAAACAAACAAAAACTCAGACGGGAGCTGTTCTGCCCATAAATCAAGATTATAGAATAATTTTTTTTTCAGTTTTTCATTCACACTTTTTGGCATCACGTATGTGAGGTTCCAGCATAAAAAACATATTATTTTATTTTATTATTATTTTACGTTTTGGTACTTTATATTTTCCCAGTGTTAATGCTCAAAGTGTTCTGAACTTGATTTTTAAACAATTACTAGTACAGGAAAAATGAGGTTAGCTATCAAACATTCAATCTGTTTTTCTCTCAGTGACAAATGAAGAGAAACTGATAACTGGGTAACACATTGAATTGTCTGTATTTGCAGTGTTTCTGCATGATGGATTTTGTAATTATCTTGGTCTCCACATTCCAAACAGCTTTGAGGTTTCATTTACATGAAATGTGAGTTTCCTATTTTTGCCTCAAGTGTATCTTTAATTATGTGTGAAACCATACTTATTTTAAAAAAGATAAGGTTATGAGCTGAAAACTTAACCCTTCAATTCACACTGACAGAAAAGTAGACAGGAAAAGCTCAACCAAACAGCTTATACTCACATTTACTTCTCTGTAAAATGAGTGTTTGTCTACTGCACTTGAAAGTACACAGTCCAACAGGCATGCTCTTGATGGCAGGATGATGACAGGAAGTGAATTCTACAGGGCAAGTCTTTAGTGAGGTCCCACTATTGTTCCTGGACATGGTTCAGTTCCAAGGATAGACAGAAATTATGGAAACCTGACTAGTAATGACCCTAGGGAATCACATCAAAATGAAAATAAAAATAACTAATAGAAGGGACACACACAGGCACACGATCCACAACGGGACACATTCCTAAGAAGTATGCTCACAAGTTCCAATCAGTCAAGGCCGATGCGTCTCAACCTATTTTACCAGATCATGTAGACATGGCCCAAAGATGAGTCTAAAATTGTTAGGATTCAAGTGAGAGTAAATCCTAACTTTGAACTAAATATGAATACAATTACTTCCTGGCCCAAGTGATACCTTACAAGAATGAACATGGAACTGCATGCAACAAAGACTCCTTGAGAATATTTCTGGAAAAATATTACACCTTTTCTGCTACTGATACCAAGTATTTTTCATTATCTCTTGAGTGAATTTTAGAATGATAGAACTTGAAAGGGCCAGAAGTACTCCTCTGGTCCAATTACTGACTTGAAGGAGAAGGCAATGGCACCCCACTCCAGTACTCTTGCCTGGAAAATCCCACGGACAGAGGAGCCTGGTAGGCTGCAGTCCATGGGGTCGCTAAGAGTCGGACACAACTGAGCGACTTCACTTTCACTTTTCGCTTTCATCCATTGGAGAAGGAAATGGCAACCCACTCCAGTGTTCTTGCCTGGAGAATCCCAGGGACGGGGAGCCTGGTGGGCTGCCACCTATGGGGTCGCACAGAGTCGGACAGGACTGAAGTGACTTAGCAGCAGCAGCAGCAGGTAACAAATGGTCATTTCAACTCTCTGGTGAATCTTTCAAATAAACTGGATGAAAAAGGTGCCTTTATATATTGTGTCAAATGGCTGTGTTGGGCCATTTATGTATAAGGACATGTTAGAGCCTGTCTGCCCAAAATGTCCTGCTTGGGAAGGGGGCCAGGTAGTCATGCTCTTTGACAGTAATTAGACAGCAGGCCCAGGGGCTGCTGCTTGTGACATGTCTACTCAAAAGGGCATCAAGAATGGATTATTACTCAACTCTGAAAAAAAGAATGAAATATTGCCATCTGTAGCAATCTGAATAGACCCAAAGCTTATCATATTAGGTGAAGTAAGTCAGACAGGGAAAGACAAATATCACATGCTGTTGCTCATATGTGGAATCTAAGAAAAAGATACAAATGACCTTTACAAACCAGAAATAGATCCACAGACATAGAAAGCTAAGTTACAGTTAGCAAAGGGAAAAGAGGACAGGGGGAGGGATAAATTAGGAATTTGGGAATTAACATATACATAGTACTAAATAGGTAAACAAGGACCTACTGTATAGCACAGGGAACTATACTCAATATTTTGTAGCAACCTACAGATGAAAAGAATCTGAAAAAAGTTTATATGTATACATGAATCACTGTGCTGTACATCTGAAACTGATAAGATGCTGTAAATCAACTGTACTGCAAGAAAAAGGGAACAATATCTTTAAAAAGAATTGATTAGCAAATCATGCCCCCCTCAAAAAAAACCTTTCTGCACATAAAAAAAAAAAATTCACCTGTTTTCTTCCTAAAAGAAATCACTATTCTTATCATTTCATGGATGCAACATAGGTGCCAAGACATGTAACTTCCTGAGTCTCGAAGTAGAAGAACAACATTTTTAAATTCAAAATGAACTTTTATGCTCTGTTGAGACATACCTAGCTGCTTATTTTGGAGGACTGAAATACAGTTTATTACAGCACTACAGGGTCAATTTATTGCCACAGGAAATCCAACCAAATTGCTCATCGTCTCCACAGAACAGAACAGTATGTTGACCTTTACTGGCAGAATTAAAGAGTGAATTCTGTTGTAGCAGCTACTGTGAGAAACTTGAGTTGCAGAGCTGGTGAATATTTATGAAGTTTTCCTACTGAGCTGGCCACTGGAAGAGAGGATGAAGAGATACCTGCTTCTGAATCATACAAGAAGAGTGGAGTTACCTGTCAGATCTGACTTGGATTTCAAATCCTAAATTTAGGGGGAAAAAAACACACCTCACTCTTTACTAAAATGATACAGTGTATTAGGAAAAATGCTCAAGATTCTGAAGCTAAAATTACACTCCAGGTACAATTCTCCATCTGATGGAGAGAATGTCAGATATCTTGAGAGTGGAAAGAGCCAGATAAGCAGCCTCCTTGTTGAGCTTCCATGCCTCACACCCTACACTCTGGGCAGAGCAAGAAGACCCTTGGTCCCCACTGGTGCAGCGCATCAGCTCCCTCCAAGGCCACCTTCTGGACACTCTTGAGGGAGAATGTTTCCAAGGCTGAGGCTGAATGTCCGCTGTTTTGTGCCCCCTCGGGAGGATCCTTGTCCCACCTCATTACATGAAACCTTTCTGTTTTATGACTCACATCCTAAACCAATATTTCAATTAAAAAAACTTTCAAGAAATACCCTGTTAAATCTTTGGTGTAAATCACCCTACCCTCCCTTCTTCTGGTGTCCTTTATACACACACACATACAGCATGACATAAACCAGCTCATATTACAATTTTGTTTTGTAACTAGGTTTTGGCACTTGTTTTATCTTATCCATGTACTCCACAATTATTTATTGAGAGCTTGTGGTGGCCAAGCATTTTGAAAGTGCTTGTAATAAAGCTGGGAAATGGACAAACGACTTCTAGTCAAGACAGTGTGTGACTTCACACTTTGCACCAACAACTGCATAACAACTGAAAGAAGAAAAAAAAATAAGATACAGAGAAATATCTTTGTGGACCACAAATGAAACAAACACACAGAAGCCTGAGGTTCAAAAGCTGTTAGAAGCAGCAACTAGGAACACCAATATAATTGGGGCCAGAGCCCGTGTTTGGGCTAGGACAAAAGTCAGGCCCAGAATGTGAAGTGGAGGCTGGAGTTCCCTGTTCACGAAAGGAAGCTGAAATAGCTGTTCCAGCCTTGGGGCTTCCACGAATAAATGAAGCTGCTCTACTGAAAACAGCAGCAACAGAACCTGTGCCAAATCCTCGACAGGCTCGGAGTCTAGATTTGCGACACATCCAGTATCACCATAATATGGGAATCTGGGGACCCAGAGCAGTCATAGCAAGGCATTAGCGCAGAGAAAAGAAACAGCAGCGTCATACAGTACAAATAACTTCTCTTAATGAGTCTGACTAGAAAGGAAGCCTAAAATGAAGAAGACCACTGAACACAAAGATCACCAGCAGAATTCATTCTGGAAGAAATGATAATAATAGAGTAACTTCAAAGGGACTTTATGTTTTAAAAGTTTGCTTCAAGCATAATTGGCAGGCAAAGAAACTGTACATATTTATAATATAGAGCAAGCAAGATAAGAAACATATCCACAAACCTCAAAAGTATCTTTCCACCAATACATCACCATTTTGATTATAATAACTTTGCGTACATCTTGACATGAGGTAGTGTTAAACCCTTCAACTTTATTTTCTTCGATAGTTGCCTTGGCTATGCTAAGATTCTTTGTATTCCATGAATGTTTTAGAACAAATTAAACAATTTCTACAAAAACAATTTTGAAAAAATTCCCAGAAACACAACATCTTCCAAGACTGAATCCTAAAGAAGCAGAAAATGTGAACAGAACTGTAGCCAGCAAGGAGACTGAATCAGTATTAAGTCTCTGCAATCCAGAACAAAGAGCGGAGACTCTCCAGGAGGAAGTGGAGGCATACAAACAAGGCCGCCTCCCTGGCTACACAAAGTCAGTGTCAGTTGCTCAGTCGTGTCTGACTCTGCAACCCATGGAATGTAGCCCACCAGGCTCCTCTGTCCATGGGATTTTCCAGGCAAGAATAATAGAGTGGGTTGCCATTCCCTTCTCCCGGGGATCTTCCTGACTCAGGGATTGAACCCGGCTTGCCCGCATTGCAGGCAGATTCATTACTGCCTGAGGAACCAGGGTCCTCAGCTACACCTCAAACACCAATTCAGCTGCTCATGCCAGATGCCAACTGAGATAATGTGACTTTTTAAAGTCTATTTTTCCTTTTATTTATTTATATTTTTGGCCACACCTTGCAGCTTGCAGGATCTTAGTGCCCCAGACACTTCAGGGTTTCATTAATGAATTATGTCAAACATTTTAAAAAGAACTAATACTAATTCTTCTCAAACTTTTCCCAAAATTTGAAGAGAAGGGAACATCTAACATATTCCATGAGTCCAGCATTATCCTGATTCTAACCCCAGAAAAAGACACTATAAAAAAATAGAACTACAGATGAATAACCCTGATGACCCCTGATGCAAACCTCTTCAACAAAATTCTGGAAAACCAAGCTCATCAGCATATTAAAATATCAAATGCCATGAACAAGTGGGCTTTACTCCTGGAACACAATGATGATTCAGTATATGAAAATCAAGCAAAATAATACACAGCAATATTACCTAAAGCAATCTACAGATTTGATGCAATCCTTCTCAAAATCCCAATGAAGTTTTTTGCAGAAATAGAAAACCCCATCCAAAAATCCATATGTAACTTCAAATGGCCCAAAATAGCCAAAACAATCTTGAAAAAGGACAACATAGCTGGACTTCTAGATTTTAAAATTTACTCTACAATGATCAAACACATATGGTAACAGCATGAAGACTGACATAGAGACCAATGAAAGAGAGATTCCAGAAATAAACCCTCACATATGTAGTTAAATACTTTTTAACAAGGGCATGAAGACCATTTAATGGGAAAAACCAATCTTTTCAACAAATGGTTCTGAGAAAACTGGATCTGCACATTCAAAAAGAATGAAGCTGGACGCTTATCTAACAACACACACAAAAATAAACTCAAAGTTAATGAAACAGCTAAATGTAAGACCTAAAACTATAAAATTCTCAGAAGAAACATAGGGAAAAAACTTCATGATACCAGATTTGGCAGTGATTTCTTGGATATGACACAAAACGTACAGGCAGCAAATGAGAAATTAGGCAAATCATGAAAATTTATGAAGTTCTTAAAACTGTCCATCCAAAGACAATATCAGCAGAGTAAAAAGGCAATCCACAGAATGTCATAAAGTATTTTCATAACATATTTGATAATGGATTAGCATTCAGAATATACAGGGACTTTCTAATATTCAACAACAAAAAAGAAACAACATAATTAAAAACTGGACAAAGAACTTATTTAAAATTACCATAGGATCTAGTAATTTCATATCTGGGTATAGTAAAAAAAATTGGTACAGAGTCTCCAAAAGATATTTGTATATCCATGTTCACAGTAGAGTTATTCACAATAGCTAAAACTGGAAAGCCACCCAAGTGTGTCCAGCAACAGATGAATCAATAAGCAAAATGTGGCCTAGACATACAACAGAATATTATTCCACCTTAAAAAGGGAGGAAATTCTGATGTATGCTAATACAGATGAACCTCGAGGATATTATGACAAAAGAAATAAGCCATTCACAAACTGACAAATGCTATATGACTCTACTTATATGAAGTGATTAGAACAGTCAAAATCACAGAGACAAAAAATAGAATGGTGGTTGATAAGGACTGTGGGGAGTGGGGATTGGACAGTTATTATTTAGTAGGTAGAATTTTAAGTTTAAAAGATGAGAAGAATTACAGAGGTGGTGATGACTGCGCAACATTATGAATGTATTTAATACCACTGAACTATGCACTTAAAATGATTAAGAGGGTAAATTTTGCCCTTCTTCCTTGCCCCAAATAATGTAGTTAGTTATTCCCTCCACAGGCCCCATGGAACTTAGAAGTATAGCACAAAATTTTCTATATTGCACTGACTCAACATTCAAAAGACTTTATTATGGCATGCAGTCCCATCACTTAATGAAAGATAAAGAAAAAGTGGAAGCAGTGACAGATTTTATTTTCTTGGGCTCCAAAATCATTGCAGATGATGACTGTAGCCATGAAACTAAAAGATACTCGCTCTTTGGAAGAAAGCTATGACAAATCTAGACAGCATACTAAAAAGCAGAGACATCACTTGGCCAACAAAGGTCTGTATAGTCAAAGCTACGGTTTTTCCAGTAATCATGTATGAATGTGAGAGCTGGACCATAAAGAAGGCTGAGCACCAAAGAATTGATGCTTTCGAATTGTGGTGTTGGAGAAGACTCTTGAGAGTCCCCTGGACAGCAAGGAAATCAAACCAGTCAATCCTAAAGGAAATCAACCCTGAATATTCATTGGAAGGGCTGATGTTGAAGTTGGAGCTCCAATACTTTGGCCATCTCATAGGAAGATACTCTGATTTGGGAAAGATTGAGGGCAAGGGAAGAGGATGACAGAGGATGAGATGGTTGGATGGCATCACTGATTCAATGGACATGAGTTTGAGCAAATTCCAGGAGATAGTGAAGGACAGGGAAGCCTGGCATGCTGCAGCCCACAGGGTCGCAAAGAGTTGGGTCATGACTTAGCAACTGAACACCACCACCACTGTGTGATAAACTGGCAGGTCTGTGTGCGCAGTGGCTGCTCCTTGATCTTGGGCAGGATGCTTATGAAGGTATGTTGAGGATCTTGTATATTACCAACTGCAGAGGATATGTTGGATCTCTGTAATTCAAAAATTTTTTGTCAGGAGGCTACAAGTTTACAAGAAGAACTGTCAGACATTTCACTAAAAAAAAAAAAAAAAAGTTATCCAGCCAATATTTTAGGAGATCAATAGTGGAGATATCAGATGAGGACTGCAATCCTACCCAAGCGGCAGAGTCAGTGTTTCAGTGGATGAGAAAGGCATGGCTAATACGAAAAGTATAAGCCAGGCTAAAGACTGGCAACTTTGGCATATAACAAAGAAAAATTTAAGACCAGTTATCTCTTACAAATTTGAAAATACTTATCTTAATATAGGGAAGAGGAATCTGTAGCATATTTTTTTTTAATAGCAATTAATTACCTAGTTACAAAATTCATCCTGGAAGTACAGCCTGGCTTTCTATTTTTTCAAAACAAAAAAAAATTCAGGTCAAACAATTACTTTGATTTATCTTTTCTTCAGGAGACACAGTCAAATTGTTACATCTTTGATTGGCCATATCTTATACTATAGTTACCAACTGAGGGTTCAAAGATCCCCTTGAAATTATGTTTTATGTAGAGAATATAGGTAAGCCTAGGCATTTTTCTGGGAAGAGAGTCTCGAATCATCATATTCTCGAACCAGTACATACTCGAGACAGACTTGAAATCGCCGTCTTATCCTCACAGTTCATTATGATCCCATAGGGCATAGGATAAACATGGTTTGACAGGTTTCCTATTCCCTGAAGGATAAGCATGCTTACGTTCACAGGACCCTATCTGAAAAGAACCTCAAAAGCTAACAAGTTCATTCTCCTTCCTTTAGGCAAAATACCTCTACAGTTACCCAAGTCCACTGAAAACTACAAGTCTGCTTATTTTTCCTTGTGGGAAAGCAATTCCAACACCTCATTCTGTAACTTATTACATTTTTTAACAACCAATGTAAAATTTATCTTTGGTCTGTACGTGCTCCAGTTGAGGCCCTCAATAGCCTTATGTCTGTTTTTCTTTACTTTATACATAGATATAAATGTGTATTATCTTTTCCAGAGAAGATAAATTGAATGTTTGTTGCAGGCTATTTTTAAAGCTAATGACTTCAGTGATAAATATGTATGTATACAACTGAGTTCACATACTTTAGGTAAATGTTTGGCTAACGTACTAGAACCTAAGTGTGATTAAGTTACTATTAATAAGAGTTCAGAGTTCCAAAGTCTGGCGAAAATATCTCAGGGAACACATTGCAGCCAGAAGGGACTGTATCAATTTACATTCCCACCAACAGTACAAGAGGGTTCCCTTTCCTCTATATCCTCTCCAGCATTTATTGTTTACAGATTTTTCAGATAATGGCCATTCTGACTAGTATGAGGTGACACCTGATTATAGTATTGACTTGCAGTTCTCTAATAATGAGAGATATTGAGTATATTTTCATGTGTTTGTTGCCCAGCTGGTATGTCTTCTTCAGAGAAATGTCTGTTTAGGTCTTTGCCCATTTTTTGATATAGTTGTTTGTTTTTCTGATATTGAGCAGTATGGAGATCGCTCAAAGAGTAGGAATAAAACTACCATATAACCCAGCAATCCCACTACTAGGTATATACCCTAAGAAAACCATAACTGAAAAAGACACAGAAAGTACCCCAATGGTCACTGCAGCACTATTTACGGTAGCCAGGACACAGAAATGACTGAAATGTCCATTGACAGTTGAATGGATAAAGAAGTTGTGGTATATATATACATATATATATATACACAATATATATGATGGAATATTACTCAACCATAAAAAGGAATGAATTTGAGTCAGTTGAACTGAGGTGCATGAACCTAAGACCTGTTACAGAGAGTGAAGTAAGAAAGAAAGAGAAAAACAAATATCGTATATTAAGGCATATACATGGAATCTAAAAAAATGGTGCCAATGAATCTATTTGCAGGGCAGACGCAGAGACACAGACGTAGAGAATGGAATAGTGGACAAAGTTGGGGGAAGGGAAGGGTGGGAAGAACTGAGACATAGACATCACCACGTGTAACACAGACAGCTAGTGGGGAGCTGCCATATAAAACAGGGAGCTCGGCTTAGCGCTCTGTGAGGACCGAGGGGGTGTGATTGGGGAGGGAAGAATGGAGGCTCAAATGAGAGAGGATACGTGTATACTTATGACTGATTCACGTGGCTGTATGGCAGAAATTGGCACAACATTGTAAAGCAATTATCCTCCAATTAAAAAAATTTTTTTAATCTTAAAAAAAAAAAAACAAGCAAACAACAACAACAAAAGGGGCTCTCCTATTTCTTCTGGCAGCTGTACTGTTGGCCAGAGTGTGAAATGTGATGGCATCTGACAGAGACCTGACCTCTCCGTGGGCCCACAGTATGGGCCCCTCTGTGGCCCCCATCCTAGCCTGGCCTGTGATCAGAAATCCACTGTTCCCCCACACCCACCACCCCCAGGGGTATCACGCACTCCAGGCTTTCCAGGGCACTGCCATCTCCACTTCCCCTGTCTGTCCTCTTCTCTGGGTTTATCTCCTGTGATCCCCCTACATACCCTCCAGGCCTCCCACCACCATCAGAACCCTGCCTCCCCCTGTGTGTTTACCCACTGGCTACGATGCACCTGCACTGTGAAGGTTGCTTCCTGCTTGCCCAGGGACTGTTAACCAGCTCTGGCTGGGGCAACCCAGCAGATCTGTCCACTGTCCTGTGGGCTGCAGTCACACTATCTCCAGTGAGGCCTGCGAGGAGAGGTCAGTCAGTTCAGTCACTCAGTCGTGTCCGACTCTTTGCAACCCCACTGACT
The DNA here is from genome assembly GCF_910594005.1 of Cervus elaphus. Taxonomy (NCBI): domain Eukaryota; kingdom Metazoa; phylum Chordata; class Mammalia; order Artiodactyla; family Cervidae; genus Cervus; species Cervus elaphus. Next base: position 26,466,466 of record NC_057838.1, read on the forward strand.
GCAGCACGCCAGGCTTCCCTGTCCATCACCAACTCTCAGAGCTTGCTCAAACTCATGTCCATCAAGTCGGTGATGCCATCCAACCATCTCATCCTCTGTCATCCCTTTCTCCTCCTGTCATCAATCTTTCCCAGCATCAGGGTCTTTTCCAGTTAGTCAGTTCTTCCTATCAGATGGCCAAAGTATTGGAGTTTCAGCTTTAGCATCAGTCCTTCCATTGAATATTCAGGACTGATTTCTTTTAGGATGGACTGGTTGGATATCCTTGCAGTCCAAGGGACTCTTTTTTTTTTTTTTTTCACCCAAATATGGTTTTTATTTTTGTGGAAAAGTTCAAGTTTTTTTTTTTCTTTCATTTTTATTAGTTGGAGGCTAATTACTTTATAATATTGTAGTGGTTTTTGCCATACATTGACATGAATCAGCCATGGATTTACATGTGTTCCCCATCCCGATCCTCCCTCCCCATCCCATCCCTCTGGGTCTTCCCAGTGCACCAGCCCTGAGCACTTGTCTCATGCATCCAACCTGGGCTGGTGATCTGCTTCGCCCAGTCCAAGGGACTCTCAAGAGTCTTCTCCAACACCAAAGTACAAAAGCATCAATTCTTCAGTGCTCAGATTTTTCTATAGTCCAACTCTCACATCCATACATGACTACTGGAAAAAACCATAGCTTTGACCAGACAGACCTCTGTCAGCAAAGTAATGTCTCTGCTTTTAAATATACTGTCTAGGTTGGTCATAGCTTTCCTTCTAAGGAGCAAGAGTGTTTTAATTACATGGCTGCAGTCACCATCTGCAGTGATTTTGGAGCCCCCTAAAATATAAAGTCTCTCACTGTTTCCTTTGTTTCCCCATCTATTTGCCATGAAGTGATGGGACCATCTGCCATGATCTTAGTTTTCTGAATGTTGAGTTTAAAGCCAAATTTTTCACTCTCGTCTTTAACATTCATCAAGAGGCTCTTTAGTTCTTTGCTTTCTGCCATAAGGGTGGTGTCATCTACATATTTGAGGTTATTGATATTTCTCCCGGCAATCTTGATTCCAGCTTGTGCTTCATCCAGCCTGGCATTTCCCATGATGTACTCTGCACATGTGTTAAATAAGCAGGGTGACAATATACAGCCTTGATGTACTCCCTTCCCAATTTGGAACCAGTCTGTTGTTCCATGTCCAGTTCTAGCTGCTGCTTCTTGACCCTTCAAGTCTGTCCTTCCTTGGGTACTCTCCCTCAGCGTTTGAATAACTTACAGTGTTCTTTATAAATCTTACATTTACTCTCCAATTACTGTTTAAAGAGTCTTTATATTGAAATTCTCCTGTTTAAATCACTATGTGTTTTTTGTCTTTTGGTGAGATCCAGAGAGATACAATCATAAGATCTTTGTGCTCATTGAGAATATTTGTTAACAGTGCATTTTTAATTGTTTTCATTTTTCTTTCTACTTTAAGTGTATTATGGTTAAAATATGTTGTCTATACAATTCCTACTTATTGATATTCTTCTGATATTTACTGATATTCTTTTAACCTAATGCATGGTGAAGTGTTTCCAGAAATTCGAGAAGGAGGTACAGTCTCAATTTTCAGGGTAGAGAGACAGATATGTTTCTATTAATCTTATTATAGTTTTCATATCCTCTATACCAAGGGTCAACTAACTTTTTCTGTAAAGAGTCAGATAGTAAACATCACAGGCTTATGAGCTACAGAGTCCAGGTTGTAGCTCCTCAACTCTACCGTTGAGATGCAAAAGCAGCTGCAGACAATGCATAAATGAACTGCTTGTGTGGCTGTGTTCAATAGAACTTGACTTACAAAAAGAGGGTGGAGTTAGCCCACATTGCCTCATCTGTCAACCCCTGATCTACATTATCATTTTTATCTACTTGATTCATCAAGCAATGAGAGAGATAGGTTGCTGCTGCTGCTGCTAAGTCACTTCAGTCGTGTCCGACTCTGTGCGACCCCACAGATGGCAGCCCACCAGGCTCCCCCGTCCCTGGGATTCTCCAGGCAAGAACAATGGAGTGGGTTGCCATTTCCTTCTCCAACGCATGAAAGTGAAAAGTGAAAGTGAAGTTGCCCAGTCATGTCTGACCCTTAGCAACCCCATGGACTGCAGCCTACCAGGCTCCTCCGTCCATGGGATTTTCCTGGCAAGAGTACTGGAGTGGGTTGCCATTGCCTTCTCCGAGAGATAGGTTAGGTCTCTCAATACTACTGTGTTTTAAAAATATTTTTCCCTGTATGTTCTGGTTCTTCTCCATTTTTAGAGTTCTATGCTCTGTATTTGACACAAAAAGTTCATAGTTATATATTCCTGTGCATTTTATTCTTTACCATTGTAGAGTGCTTCTCTTTGTCCTGATAAAGGTTCCTTTGCTTTGCATTAAACCCTACATCTAATTTAGGAAAACATTTAGAAAGAAAATACACAATAAGACAATAAAATTAAGACTAAAGATAAGTTTAAGAATAACTCTAATTCGAATAAATTCAACCGTTAAAAGAAAGCAAATCTCAGAATGTGGCAAACACCAAAATCCATCCATAAGAGACATATGTGAAAAAGAGAATCCAAAGTTTACCTGAAATAGATTCTTCATCTGCTTTGAGCTACTTTTATTGTTTAAATCTTATATGCTATTGATGTAATGCTACAGATGTGATGCTACAGATCACATATTGCATCAGTTACATTTAATGAGGATGTTCTGAATCTTTTATACGTCCATAAAGAGAGCATGATTTGGGTTAGCCTTCCCTCTGTTCATTTGTATTTGCCCCATTTGTATTTCCAAAATATATAAAGAGCTCACACAACTCAATAACAAAAAACAACTCAAGCAAAAAATGGGCAGAAGACCTAAATACACATTTCTCCAAAGACATACAGATGGCCAATAGGCACATGAAAAGATGTTCAACATTGCTAATTTTCAGGGAAATGCAAGTCCAACAGATAATGAGGTTCATTTGCTCCAAACTCCAAGCCTCCACTGGGTTCTTTTCACATACTCTGTAGTCTTGTGCAGTGTCTTGTGTAATTTCACTTATTTCAGTCTATTTCTAAGGAGACAGCAGTCTGCCTGTGCTTCTGCATTTTAGGGGAGTCCTGCATGCCAAGTAACTCTAATGTATCTTTCTGAAAGAGAATTGATCCCCACAATGGATTTCTTCTTCCTTCTTGGAATTCATTTATTGATTTTTTTTTAACCTCACCCCCATGAAGAAGAATTTGAGGCTCAGTCTTACTAGATATCCACTTAAATGAATCATAAGTCACCCGGGTTTTAAAGTAGAAATTTAGTATTTCTAGGCTAAACACTGTTCTGACATTTCTTTTGGTTCTAGTTTTGAAAGGAATCAAAACTGCAGAGAAACTCAAGACATCATGAGACTAACATAATCACTTGGCCCTCAGCAACGACCCAAGAGGTGCACGAGCAGGTGCGTGAGCTCTCTTACCAGCGGGACGAGCAGGCCGACGAGGTCTACGAGAGGCTTGCCGAGCAGCAGCAGGTCTTCCGCGGCCTGCGTGCTCCCTCCTGAGCCGGACTTCTGTGCCTGAACAGGTAGAGGAGAGGGGAAGGGGTCTTGGAGATTAGTCAGCTTGGCTAAGGGAGACCAGTCCAACACCTGACGGCGGCCGGGGAGGCCTCTAACCGCAGGCCCCCAAGAGAAGTTATGCGTGGTGACAGAGAGGGCACACACTGCCACCAGCCCAGGCCACAGGGGAGGGTGTGGGTGTGATAAACCAACAGCGCAGGCGGCCCCTGGCAGGATGATGTTGATGCTGACAGGCCCTGGGGGGTAAGCACTTTTTCTTCTGAACCATCTTGAGACACGGTGAGGTTATCCCCATTTTTCAGGGGAGAAAACTGAAGTTCTGAGAGGTTGCGTAGTGTGTCTGAAGTCCCACAGATAATGGATGACTTAGCTGGAGGATGAATCCAGGCTAAATGACTCCAAATGACACAAGCTCGCTTCTTCTGGGCACTTCTATGCACATTTTATGATGCAAACCAAATCCATTCTACTGTGTTTTCCATCTCTATATGCACACATCTGCTTGAATAACATCTAAAATATTTATCGAATGAATAGGCTTTGGACTGGGGCTTCCCTGGTAACTCAGTAGTAAAGAATCCATCTGCAATGCAGAAGATGTGGCAGGAGCCACTGGATCAATCCCTGGGCCAGGAAGATCCGCTGGAGAAGGAAATGGCAACCCACTCCAATATTCTGGCCTGGGAAATCCCATGGACAAAGGAACCTGGTTGGCTACAGTCCATGGGGTCACAGAGTTGGACACGACTAAGTGACTAAACAACAACAAGACTTTCGACTACTGCATGAAGAGGCTCAGATACACGTCTGCAGTGCTTTGGAAGAATGCAATGAAATAAGAAGTGATAAAGGAGTGGCTATGTCTTTTTCCAGGAGCTTTATATAAACTGTCTCATTCTAGAGGAGATTTCTATGACAGATGAGTAATTCTACACTGAGAGAACTCACTGATTATTGTGTTTGCTATAGTACATACACATTTCATTTGTGTATACCCTCTCTGTTTTTAATTTTACTCAGAACAGAACTACTAGGTAATGACCTTTGCCAGAGCCTTTAGAGCAGGCTGCCTCACCTCAAGTCCTTACTCTGGACCCTAAGGGCCCCGCTCATAAATGTCAAGGCTCCTTCTGCCTTCAGGCCTATGGATGGAATCTGGGCTGCCTGCTTTCCTTGGTTCAAAAAGACATTATGGAAAATCAGACATCTGCCTTTTAACAGCTTGCACCTCTCTACAGCCAAGAGGGATGACAGTAAGCAGTAGCTCGGCGTTTCGTCTCACCTCTCCCCTATCTCTACCTCAACCCCTGGCCTCTACCAGAAAGGTGGGACTTTCTCCCAGAAAACAGATGTGTAGCAGTATCCTAGGTCTGAAACTTTGTGAGGCTTGGCTGTTAATCTTGCCTTCTGAAGCATAATGTAAGGCAGAATACTGACCTTTTCACATTAGCACATTAGCCTTTAGAGAAGATGACCGTCTCTTGGGAAAGAGAAGGTAGTCCTGCGAACCAGCACCTAGACAGTGAAGGGCACCGTGCCACTGCTTCCTTTCCAAACACATGTAAGCAAGGAGACACGTCCACAAACACAGCGCACACTGTGGGACTCCTCCCACCCGGACGGCCAGTGGCCCTCCAGACCCTCTACAACCTACGGTCATTTCTTATCATCACCAAGAAACGTCCCAACCCTGCCTGCCGGCATTTGGGTACCAACTCCCTGCAGAGAAGCCGAGGGTTCCAGAAAGGGATTGCTACAGCTTTACACAGAGGGACGTGCACATCAGGGACACACTTGCAATTCAACTCTCCTCCCAAGGTACAGGTCCACGGCAGCAGCTTTGTGTGCGACGTGTATCACATGCGGGGAGCTGAGCAACAAACCCGAGGCCCAGCTAGCCTCCCTCAGGGTCTCTCGAGCTCCCTGACAGCACACACTCTCAGTCAGCCTTTTGGTTCCCAGATTCATGGCGTTATGTGTGCATGTTACAGAGGGATCTTTTTTCTCTCTTTTTAATATTTATTTATATATTTGGCTATGCCGGGTCTTAGTTGTGGCATGTGGGACCTTTAGTTGCAGCATGTGAATGCCTGGTTCTGGCATGTGGAATCTACTTCCCTGACTAGGGATCGAATCCAGGCCCTCTGCATTGGGAGTGCAAAGTCTTAGCCACTGGACTACCAGGGAAGTCCCCAGAAGTGTAAGTTGCTCAGTCATGTCCAACTCTTTGTGACGCCATGGACTATGGAATTCTCCACAGTCCATGGAATTCTCCAGGCCAGAATACTGGAGGGGGCAGCCTTTCCCTTCTCCAGGAGATCTTCCCAACCCAGGGATCGAACCCAGGTCTCCTGCATTGCAGGCGGATTCTTCACCTGCTGAGCCACAAGGGAAGCCCAAGAACACTGGAGTGGGTAGCCGATCCCTTCTCCAGCGGATCTTCCCGACCGAGGAACCAAACCTGCACTGCAGGCGGATTCTTCACCTGCTGAGCCACCAGGGACACCCAGAGGGCTCAGTTAACAGCAAGAGGCGCCCCGCCTCTGCCACCATGTCGCTGCTGACCTCTCTGTGTAGGGCTCTGCCTTTGCCTGCGGTCCTCCTGGCCCCTGGCCACAGCTCACCACTCCAGGCACTGCTGGGTGGCAACCAGCCCCACTCCTGGCCATCTTGGCTTCTTGGTTCCCCAGGCTGTCACAGCCTGAACAAGAGGAGACGGTAGACTGAGCCAGGTGCTACCAGTAGGGCTTGAGGTACAATCTACTGGATTTGGTGAAGGACTGGAGGAGGAATATGGAAAAGGGAAATTTTAAGAATAACTCCCAGGTTTCTAGTCTGCGTGGCAGGAAGAGAGTGGTGGGGCTTGCGAGCAGGAGGATGGTGTGGGAGGGGGATGCTGAGCTCTGCTCTGGACATGCTGAGTTTGAGGGGACCACGGGGCATTCCTGTGGTCCCATTTAGGAAGCTACTGGATATATTAAGAACAGATCTCAGATGAGATCTCTAGGCTGTAAACATGTAAAATGTGGGAATGACAACTTGTGAGCCGTATGTAATATTAAATGGAATATATTAATAGCATTACCTTAAATGAGATGAAGGGATTCAGCTAACTTCTTGGCATTAAAAAAGGCCAGGGAGGATATAAACCTATTACATATAACATTACTACATGAGTCTGGCACACAGGGGGCAGGTAAGAACCCATCTGTCAATGCAGGAGATGTAAGAGACATGGGTTCGACCCCTGGGTCGGGAAGAGAAAATGGCAACCCACTCCAGTGTTCTTACCTGGAGAATTTCAGGGACAGAGGAGCTTGCTGGGCTACAGTCCATGGTGTTGCAAAGAGTCAGACACAACTGAACATCTGAGCCACAACAAGGTGTCTTGTAGAGAATAAGGGACAGTCAGTTCTTCAGGCAATTGCTGTCTGATGTCCTAAGTAAGCTTAATTCAAGTATAACCAGCAGTGGTGTGGCCAGACCAATTCAAGTCAATCCTCAGTGTGCTTCCCAAACACCATCACTCACATGCTTGCCATGCACAGATGATACAACTCAGTCCCAGGCTGTAGAGCCTCACAATTTCCTTAAAAGAATGGCAGGCTTTACCGTGGTAAACAGTACGGAGGTTCTTCAGAAAACTAAAAATAGAGTTGCCACATAATCTAGCAATCCCATTCCTAGACATATACCCAGACAAAATTATAGATACATGCATCCCTATGTTCACAGCAGCACTGTTTACAACAGCCAAGACATGGAAGCAACCTAAGTGACCAGCAACAGATGAATGGTTAAAGAAGACGTGGTACATATACACAATGGAATACTGAGTTCAGTTCAGCTGCTCAGTCGTGTCCGACTCTTTGCAACCCCATGAATCACAGCACGCCAGACCTCCCTGTCCATCACCAACTCCCAGAGGTTATTCAAACTCATGTCCATCGAGTCGGTGATGCCATCCAGCCATCTCATCCTCTGTCATCCCCTTCTCCTCCTGCCCCCAATCCCTCCAAGCACCAGGGTCTTTTCCAATGAGTCAACTCTTCGCATGAGGTGGCCAAAGTATTGGCGTTTCAGGTTCAACATCAGTCCTTCCAATGAACACCTAGGACTGATCTCCTTTAGGATGGACTGGTTGGATCTCCTTGCAGTCCAAGGGACTCTCAAGAGTGTCCTCCAACACCACAGTTCAAAAGCATCGATTTTTCAGCTCTCAGCTTTCTTCACAGTCCAACTCTCACATCCATACATGACCACTGGAAAAATCATAGCCTTGACTAGACGGACCTTCATTGACAAAGTAATATCTCTGCTTTTTAATATGCTATCTAGGTTGGTCATAACTTTCCTTCCAAGGAGTAAGCGTCTTTTAATTTCATGGCTGCAGTCACCATCTGCAGTGATTTTGGAGCCCAAAAAATAAAGTCTGGCACTGTTTCCACTGTTTCCCCATCTATCTGCCATGAAGTGATGGGACCAGATGCCATAATCTTAGTTTTCTGAATGTTTAGCTTTAAGCCAACCTTTTCACTCTCCTCTTTCACTTTCAACAAGAGGCTTTTTAGTTCCTCTTCATTTTCTGCCATACTCAGCCATAAAAATGGCCATTTGCAGCAACACAAATAGATCTAGAGATTATCATACTGAGTGAAGTAAGTCACAAAAAGAAAGATAAATACCACATGATATCATTTATATTTGAAATCTAAACTACAACACAGATGAACCTATCTATGAAACAGAAACAGAATCACGGACACAGAGAACAGACTGGCGGTTGCCATGGCAGAGGATGGGAGTGGTTATGGATGGGGAGTATGGGATCAGCAGATGCAAACTATGACATACAGAATGGATAAACAACAAGGTCCTAGTGTATAGCACTGGGAACTATATTCAGTATCTAGTGAAAAACTGCAAAGTAAAGGGATGTATATAACTGAGACACTGCTATACAGCAGAAATTAACACAATATTGTAAATTAACTATAATTAAAAAAAAAAAAACAATGGTAAGCTTTCCACGGCACGAAAGGCAGAATGTGGAAACTGCTACAGTGGACATGGAAATAAAGCTGAGGTGGGACTGGGGAAAGGTGATAGAACTTCATCGTTGGATGGTGGCGTGAGGTCTACAGGGAAGGACATGCGCAGCAGGTGCTTCAGGAGCTGGCATCTGGTGAGGGAAGGCCTGGAGTGATAAGGTGCAGGCGCCCCATGGAAAATGCCAAGGTGACTGTTTGGTGCAGAAACAGGGAGCACAAAGGCATGGCATACGAGGCTGGAAACCACCCTGGGGCTGATCATTGCAGGCCTGGACAGTCCTGCCAAGAAAACAATCTTTTGATGAGACAAAGAGATACCATCAGTCTTCAAAGGGAGGGAGAGACATGCTGAGGACCATGGGCTACCACAGACGAATCTCACTTGCATTCAACCATGAGACAGAAGAGGTGGCAAGAATACAAAGAACTGTACAAAAAAGGTTTTAATGACCCGGATAACCATGATGGGGTGGTCATTCACCGAGAGCCAGACATTCTGGAACGTGAAGACAAGTGAGCCTTAGGAAGCATAACTGTGAACAAAGCTAGTGGAGGTGACAGAATTTCAGCTGAGCTATTTCAAATCCTAAAAGATGATGCTGTTAAAGGGCTACACTCAATATGCCAGCAAATTTGGAAAACTCAGCAGTGGCCACAGGACTGGAAAAGGTCAGTTTTCATTTTAATCCCAAAGAAGGGCAATGCCAAAGAATGTTCAAACTACCACACAATTGCACTCATCTCACATGCTAGCAAAGTAATGCTCAAAATTCTCCAAGGTAGGCTTCAACAGTATGTGAACCATGAACTTCCAGATGTACAAGTTGGATTTAGAAAAGGAAGAGGAACCAGAGACCAAACTGCCAACATACACTAGATCACAGAAAAACTCAAAAATATACAATTCCAGAAAAATAAATGACCCAATAAAAAAATGGGCCAGAGAACTAAACAGACATTTCTCCAAAGAAGAAAAGGCAAGGGAATTTTAAAAACAGACATCTACCTCTCGTTCACTGACTATACTAAAGCCTTCGACTGGGTGGCTCACAACAATCTGTGGAAAATTCTTAAAGAGGTGGGAATTTACCAGACCACCTTACCTATCTCCAGGACACAAGTGTATGCAGGACAATAAGTAACAATTAGAGCTGGACATGGAACAATGGACTGGTTCAAAATTGGGAAAGAAGTACATCAAGGCTGTATAATATAGTCACTCTGCTTATTTAACTTTCATGCAGAATACATCATGCAAAATGTCAGGCTGAAGGAATCCTAAGCTGGAATCAAGAATGCTGGGAAAAATATTAACCACCTCAGATATGCAGATGATACCACTCTAATGGCAGAAAGCAAAGAGGAACTAAAGAGCCTCTTGACGAGGGTGAAAAAGGAGAGTGAAAAGCTGATTTAAAACTCAAGTCTAACAAAGCTGAGATCATGGCATCCAGTCCCATCATTTCTTGACAAATAGATGGGGGAAAAGTAGAAGCAGTGACAAATCTCATGAGTTTTCAAAATCACCACAGTGACTGCAGCCACAGAATTAAAAGATGCTTGGTCCTTGAAAAGGACCAAGAAAAGCTATGACAAACCTAGACAGCATATTAAAAAGGAGAGACATCACTTTGCCAACAAAAATTCATATAGTCAAAGCAATGGGTTTTTCCAGTAGTCATGTGTGAATGTGAGAGTTGAACCATAAAGAAGGCAGAGCACTGAAGAAATGAAGCTTTTGAATTGTGGTGCTGGAGAAGACTCTTGAGACTCCCTTGGACAGCAAAGATATCAAACCAGTTAATACTAAAGGAAATCAACCTTAAATATTCATTGGAAGGACTGATGCTGAAGCTCCAACACTTCGGCCACCTAATGCAAAGAGCTGACTCACTGGAAAAGACCCTGATGCTGGGAAAGATTGAGGACAGGAGAAGGGGGTGACAGAGGATGAGACGGTTGGATGGCATCACTTACTCCATAGACATGAGTTTGAGCAAACTCCAGGAGATAATGAAGGACAGAGAAACCTGGCGTGCTGCAGTTCATGTGGTTGCAAAGAGTTGGACACGACTTAGTGACTGAACAACAGCCAGACAGGGGCGAGCTCGTGGGGAAAATTGCAGGGAGAAAGCCATGGAGGAGTCGAACCGGTAACCTCAAGAGATACTGAAATACAGGGACTTCCCTGGTGATCCAGTGGTTAAGACTCCATGCTTCCAGTGCAGAGGGCATGGATTTGATTCCTGGTCTGGAAACTAAGATTCCACAAGCTGCACAGAATGGACAAAAATAAATAAAAATGACTTTCTTAAAAAGAGAGAGATACTGAAATCCCAACAGCCTTCACATGAGTGTGAGATGAAAGAGGACCCGGGGGCCACATTTCAGTCTGTGGGCAGCACTGACACACCTACTAATGGAAAGCAGTTTAACCGCCCTCCTCTCGAGGAAGCGTGAAGTTTCTCCCGTCATTCCAGAAATGACAGACAAGGGCCAGACTGGGAAGTCGGGTGACCTGGATTTTGATACTGATTATTTTCCTTCCTTGACCCCCAAACTTGTGAGCACCCTACCCCGCTGTTCACTCTGCAGGACCCTGGATGTGGTTCAAGGTGATGATTTGCTCCACTATCTGCATGCTGATGGTCTTACCAAAATGAAGCTCCCTGACACTCAACAACCTTCCTCTCTTGATCCCTCTGCCAAGATCACAGGGGTCAAGCCCTGGGCCAGGCTCACAAATGCGAAATAAAACCATACATTAATAACTCATAAGCCTGCTAGGAGTTGGTTTACTCCATAAAGACATACTGAGTGCCTTCCCTAGTGCTGGGACACAGACATGAGAACATCACTGCCCCCAGGAACCCTCTGTAAACAGGAAGGGGAGATGACTGCCTTCCCTTTTATTGCTATTAATAACACAGCGACCAATCATGGCTTACTCTCCCTGGGCCAAGTATATGTACTTTCAGCTCAGTTCAGCCGCTCAGTCGTGTCTGACTCTTTGTGACCCCATGGACTGCAGAACACCAGGCTTCCCCATCTGTCACCAACTCCCGGAGCCTGCTCAAACTCATGTCCATCGAGGTGGTGATGCCATCCAACCACCTCATCCTCTGTTGTCCGCTTCTCTTCCTGCATTCAGTCTTTCCCAGCATCAGGGTCTTTTCCAATGAGTCAGTTCTTCGCATCAGGTGACCAAAGTATTGGAGTTTCAGCTTCAGCATCAGTCCTTCCAATGAATATTCAGGACTGATTTCCTTTAGGATGGACTGTTTGATCTCCTTGCAGTCCAAGGGACTCTCAAGAGTGTTCTCCAACACCATAGTTCAAAAGCATCAATTCTACGGCACTCAGCTTTCTTTATAGTCCAACTCTCACATCCATACATGACTATCAGAAAAACCATAGCTTTGACTACACAGATCTTTGTCAGCAAAGTAACGTCTCTGCTTTTTAATATGCTGTCTAGGTTGGTCATAGATTTTCTTCCAAGGAGCAATTGTCTTTTATTTCATGGCTGCAGTCACCATCTGCAGTGATTTTGGAACCCAAGAAAATAAAGTCTCTCACTGTTACCATTGTTTCCCTGTCTATTTGCCATGAAGTGAGGGGACTGGATGCCATGATCTTAGCTTTTTGAATGTTGAGTTTTAAGACAACATTTTTACTCTCTTCCTTCACTTTCATTAAGAGTCTCTTTAGTTCTTCTTCGCTTTCTGCCATAAGGGTGGTGTCATCGGCGTATCTGAGGTTATTGATATTTTTCCTGGCAATAAATATGTCCTTTATATTTACATATCTTGTATTCTCTCATTTAAGTCCCTTGCTGGGTAGTTGGCATCATGTCTGCTTTACAGATGAGGAAACTGACACTCAGACAGGTGAAATAAGATGCCCAGCATCTCACAGGTGAAAGTGTTGTGGCTGGGATCTGAATCCAAGGTATTCCCACCTGCAAAGTCCACGGGGCCCCCCTACCCCAGTGAGCTGGGCACACATATTTGTGTCTGCTTCTGTATCTTTGGCACAGTACTCCTCAAGGCAAGTTGGGGGCAGAGTCTGGGCTCCTAAGAGACATTCTGACACCTCCCTCCCCAACTCCTCATCTCCCTGGTACACATGCCTGTGTCATATCCTCCTCCTCCCTGAAAAAGAGACAGGTGCCTCAAAATCTAAACAGTATTATCATTTTAGACACTGGCAACAGTCAAGTTCTAGTTTTAAGAGGTTAGTGTGAAGAGTAGAAACGGCTTTTGAATGCAGAAGAATCCCAAGTGTGGAGCATGTTTACAGATGGAAGAGGTGACTTATGCTTCGAAAGAACCTACAGCTCAGTATTGCAGGAGGATGTGTCTGTCTTTGATCCCCACTCCATTTCTTTACCCAATTCTTTCCCTAATTCAATCTCAAAGAGTCTACCACTTTCAGACTGATACCAGGTATCATGGAGATCAAAGTTGGTTGTCAAGGTCAAAAGCAATATGTGGCAGATATTACAGGGAAAGATTTAGAACAATGACAGCAGTAAAACATAGACTGGTACTAAAAAAAAAGAAAGAAAGAAAGAAAAAACAGTGATGTATTGGTACACTATCAAATTGAGAAAAGAAAATTAGAAAATAATTTGTATTAAGGAGTTTTAAACACCCTTTAATATCTATCTAATGACTTGAAATAAGCAATTTCTATTGTTCTAGAATTAAAAAATTTTTTTCGTCTGATCCTTTTTATCCACAACACACAATCTCTTACAGATTGATACCATCAAAGTATCCTCTGAGAGACATCTACACCTTAAAGAATTACATAAAGCTACCACTGTGGAAATTGAAACAAGAAATGATGCTCTCTGATGAGATACTTATTAGAAAAAAGAGGGAAATCTAAGAGAATCCATAATTCAGGATTCCATGACTACTTAGCCAAGCTTTACTGTTCATTTACAGATGAGCAAATAAAAACAAGCAGGTAGTTCAAAGGCCACTTTCATCTACTGGCTTTACAAGTTTGGGTTAAAACTTATTGACTAACTATCATCTTTGCTGAGGGGCTCTTGGAATTATTTATTAAGCCACACGAAACAAGCCAAATACTTCACCAGCTTCACTGTGGATAAAAGATGCCATTTATCATAATGATGAATAAGAGAGACTAAACCAGGGTTGAGGGACTCATTCTTGGCTCTTGCTACTATGACTCTTGGCAAGGTATCAGAACGGTCTGCTTCCAACCTTAGTTTCTGCATCTATCCAGGCCAGTATTCTACCAGTGATACCCAGCACTTGTGACTTAGCTGGGACTCCAAATATATCAGTGAATTCCTGTTGGCCGTGTGCTATCATGTGATCTAAGGATCAGCTAACTCAGTTGGTTAGAGAAAACATGAAAGGAGACAGGCATGTGGTGAGAGCTAACACTTGGCCCAGAAAGTACTCGATGAACTCATATGCCCTTCCTGTCTCAGACCACAATGGCAGGTTACAGTCTGGGGCAACCTGACTTTTTCCATGGCCACTAAATACACACCTCCAGTTCTCAAAAGCATCTTGCAATTTCACATTATCGGCCATAAGGGAAAGCAAGTGCAAGGTATATGCATGCACACGTGTGTGTGTGTGTGTATCTATGCATATATATTCATATTACATGTATGTGCATGTGTGTTCATGCCTGATAACTCAATCCACTACTCCTCACTAGCTAACTCATACTGCTGGAGGTGGTGGGAGCACCATCTCCAGACAGCAAAGACTGCATAGTGCATGGCCAACCCCACAATGCAAATGACCTCTTGAGTTGCTGGCAGTTCCCTAATAAGTGCTGACTAAGTCTTGTCTTTGGCCCCTCCTGCTTTCTTTTCATATTCAGATTAGCTGACATTGGTCACCCAAAGATGACTATCGAATCATATGCTCTTTTTCAAACTGAAAAACACATTAGAGGGAGATGAGAGAAAAGAGAATGATGAGAATGTGGGGCGTGGTGTAGGGTTGTTGGAAAGGCGGGAGGAGGGGCCCTCTACCTGCAGAGCCAGCCGCACGACTCCGGAAGTGTAGGTCAGCATGCCGTGCAGAATGTCTAACAGCGAGAACAGCAGGGCGGCTGCAGTCTCGTTGTTGTTTTTGTCGTCCACATCCAAACACAGTGTGGCAGTCTCAGTGAACAGGTTACAGACGTGACGGACCAGTCCTGAGGGTAAAATAGGAGAAGGGCAAAACTGTCATCATAAAACATAAGAATAAAGTGTCACGTGAAGCCAATAGACCAGGCACATGTATTCTACATTCCATAAACTCTGAACAGTCCTTCAACTATATCCGTACTAGACACACTTGGGAAAGGTTTTGAAAACGCAGGTCCCCACCCCTCACTCCCAGAGAGACTGCCTAGGAGCCTGGGGTTGAGGCCTAGGTATATACTTGCTAAAAAGCACCCCAGGTTGATTCTGATGGGAGGGTTCCCGAAATTACACTTTGAAAAACACCATCCTACATGGACAGGTTTCACAGGGACAGAAGAGTTGCTGACACTGGAAGAAAACGTGTTGGGTGTGAACACCCTGTCCCCAGGTTCTGTTTAAAGGCACAGTTCTTCTTCATGGGATGGCCCAGTGACCACAGGTGAGTCTATTAGGGGAAGCACGCTGATTGAAACCGCCCACCCTGGCCAGGCACCATAGGAACCATTTGCAGGAGTTGTTTTAGGACAGGAGGTCCTGATAAGGAACAGGGAACTAATAGGCCTCCACCAACCAGAAGAGTTCGGGAAAGGTCAAAAGGAGACACCACCTGTCCGACCACCTCCCAGAATCATCCTCTCTGGCACCCATCTTGGCTGAACAAGGCGTGCACCACCAGGAAGGACTCTGAGTCAGAATGATTGGCTAAAGACAACCGGGAAACTAATCCCATCACCATAAAATCCGAGACTGCAAGCCATGTGACAGAGCTGATCTCCTGGGTTCCCTTACCCTCCTGCTCTCCACCCGGGCGCCCTTTCCCAATAAAATCTCTTGCTTTGTCAGCACATGTGTCTCCTCAGACAATTCATTTCCGAGTGTTAGACAAGAGCCCAGTTTGGGGCCCTGGAAGGGGTCCCCCTTCCTGCAACAAATCCAAGGATCTATTAGGATTGACAAGTAACTGGGTCACCTCAAGAAGATAAAGCAATGAAGTGCTTTTTTTCACATGCATTCTCAAAATTATGAAATGTAACATAATGATTTCAAGCACAGTGAAACTGAGAAATTGCCAGGTTCAATCATTTTGTTTCTGCAAACCTCATATTTACAGTGTGGTTGGTCTTCAACTTTTAGTTTGATGTACTTGTTACAACAAATACATTTAAGCTGATGTTTTGTATTGTTTTTGTTATGTAAAATTACACTTTGAATTCCCCAAATGATTCAGATGCAAAAGTGATGAAAAGACAACATGAAATGTCATAAATCGAAATGGTGAGGGGGTCCTTCAGTCTGAAGAGATCAGCATCGTCTGAATGTTCTAGGAAAAGTGAATCTTCCAATGTAACTATTCTACACAAGCAAACTGGAGAAAAAACAGGGTAAGGAAATATGACATGTGTTATAAGCTGGACCTGCAATCCATTTATTTATTGGACCTGCAATCCATTTGTCCCTAGTTCCCAGATGATCAACTAGATGGAAACTGCCCAGCACAGCCATCCAAGCTCTGCTATCTTTCCCAAACACAGCACATTGTCATTTCCAGTAAACCGATCTGCTTTTCCTAGACAAGTGCAAAGTAATTAGACTACAAAGCAATTAATTCTGTCACTAAAGGCAGACAGAAACCAAAATTACAGGGCATCAATCTAGGTTGTACTCCTTGTGCTGAAAATTGGCACAGTCACGAAGTTGAAAATAAATATATTTGAAGGGAAAGGAATCTGCTAATGAATTAATAGCAAAATTTCTCGATTGAAAGACAAGATTTGATAGTACAAGTCATCAACAGCATATGGTAAAGAACAGCAACTGGTAAGACACGTGCATCACACTGGCAGGCATTCTCCTGTGAGTTATAAGGCATCCCTCAAGGGCATGCTGTGAATCAGCTCTTGGCGTTTGTGAGCTGCAGGTAGAGCAGAAGGGCTTTAAAAAGAGGTTACCAGGGGGAAAGACTGGGGGGAAGGGATAGTCTGGGAGTTTGGGATGGACACGTACATCCTCCTATATTTAAAATGGATAACCAAGGAGGACCTACAGGGTAGCGCAGGGAGCTCTGCCCCATGTTCTGTGGCGGCCTGGATGGGAGCGGGGTTTGGGGGAGAACAGATACATGTGTATATATGGCTGAGTCCCTTCATTGTTCACCTGAAATGATCACACCGTTGTTTGTTAATCGGGAGTACTCAAAATACAAAATACAAAGGTCTTTTAAGAGAGTCGTATTTAGTAGACACATGCTGTCGGAGAAGGTGTCTTCCTTTGCGGAGTTCACGATCACTCTGCGACACAGCATGCTGGTGGTCGGAGGAGCAGGGGACCCAGCTACGTGAACAGCAGAGGAGGACACAACCCGTCAGAAGGAGGCACTGACCGCTGGATACCCAGCAGCGTGCTGCTTGACTCAGACTAAACAGATGAGGAACAACTGTGCTCTTCCTGAGTTTCATTCAGTCTGCAAGGAAGGAGTGCAAATAGAGCATGCAATCGAATCCCTCCTGGGCTGGACTCTCCAGCTTGTTGTGTGAAGGAAAAAAGACAGCAAACACCAAGCTCTGACTATAAACACAGAAGTCACCGCCTGTCGTGGAAGGTGCCCATATGAGATTAGACATGAAATATGACCTAAATATTTCTTCACAACCGTGACAATGCCAGCGAAGCCCATTAATATGATGTAAGAGGCCTATCTGTCAGTGCTCTTCACAGAACTTTCACTGAAGATGAAAACACACATTTTTCTTGTTTAAACTATTATGAAAACGAAGAAAGCCATGAGAAATTTTAGAAAAATGAATCCTTATCACCCGCTTCAGTAATTATCAACAGTTTGCCATTGTCTTAAGTCTCCTTCAACCTCTAACAGTCCTTTCCCCACCTTCAATTTTTCACGCCATTTATCTGTTGGAGAAATGAGGATATTTTTCCTATAGATGTTCTTGTAGTGCTGCTCCTGTAACCGTGCATTTCCTGTAAACTGGTAATTAGACCCAGAGACTGGATTTACTTCAGGTTTGATTATTTTGGCAATAATACTTGGAGCTGGGCACTCTGTATTCCCTGTAGCATTCTATCTGGAGGGATATACTGTCTGTCTGTTCCACCCTTAATGACGTTAAATTGACCTATGGGTTCAGGGATAGTTAGCCCAACCCATCCAGTATAAATTTTCCCATCAAACATTATCTACTAATGTCCAATGTCCAGTCCCATTATTTCATTATGGCAATACAGACATGGCAATACAGAATTTTCAAATTCTATCAGTCCTTCTGTATTTTTTGAGCTGGTTTTCTCCTGTAACAGACAAAGGATTAATCTCAAAAATATACAAGCAACTCCTGCAGCTCAATTCCAGAAAAATAAATGACCCAATCAAAAAATGGGCCAAAGAACTAAACAGACATTTCTCCAAAGAAGACATACAGATGGCTAACAAACACATGAAAAGATGCTCAACATCACTCATTATCAGAGAAATGCAAATCAAAACCACAATGAGGTACCATTACACGCCAGTCAGGATGGCTGCTATCCAAAAGTCTACAAGCAATAAATGCTGGAGAGGGTGTGGAGAAAAGGGAACCCTCTTACACTGTTGGTGGGAATGCAAACTAGTACAGCCACTATGGAGAACAGTGTGGAGATTTCTTAAAAAACTGGAAATAGAACTGCCACATGACCCAGCAATACCACTCCTGGGCATACACACCGAGGAAACCAGATCTGAAAGAGACACGTGCACCCCAATGTTCATCGCAGCACTGTTTATAATAGCCAGGACATGGAAGCAACCTAGATGCCCATCAGCAGATGAATGGATAAGGAAGCTGTGGTACATATACACCATGGAATATTACTCAGCCGTTAAAAAGAATTCATTTGAACCAGTCCTAATGAGATGGATGAAACTGGAGCCCATTATACAGAGTGAAGTAAGCCAGAAAGATAAAGAACATTACAGCATACTAACACATATATATGGAATTTAGAAAGATGGTAACGACAACCCTATATGCAAAACAGAAAAAGAGACACAGAAGTACAGAACAGACTTTTGAACTCTGTGGGAGAAGGTGAGGGTGGGATGTTGCGAAAGAACAGCATGTATATTATCTATGGTGAAACAGGTCACCAGCCCAGGTGGGATGCATGAGACAAGTGCTCGAACCTGGTGCACTGGGAAGACCCAGAGGAATCGGGTGGAGAGGGAGGTGGGAGGGGGGATCGGGATGGGGAATACGTGTAAATCTATTGCAGATTCATGTCAATGTATGACAAAACCCACTGAAAAAATAAATAAATTAATTAAAAAAAAAAAAAAAGAATCTTCGTCAGCTGATTTGGATATCACAAAATGTGGTTTGTAAAGGAAGGGCAAGGTAGATGGTTGATAAATGTTTCTTTGTTGTCATCTGCCTGTTTCCAAAAGTGATTTTGGAGTGTCTGGAGGTCCTAAATGTGACCAAACTGGTTAGAGATTACTGAAGTTACTAATCAGTTCACTATGGAGCATCATTGTGAATGTAATAGATTTTTAAATAACATATCTTATGAATATTAATTTATTTCAATCATTATTCTTTTATGCTCAACTTGTTCCATCTTTGGTCACTGAGAGAGGGCCCTTTGAAGTGTCCTACCTTCCGCTAAGATAATATGTCCCAATTTCACCTTATGAATTACTGCCTAAGACTGGGCATTAGCTCCTTCTCCAAGGAGTCCTGGTTTCTTTTAACGAGAAGGGTATTCAGAGACCATGATCTGAGCACAAGAAAAACTCATTGCTACTCGGCCACTGATTAAGTGGACAGAGATAAGTATACACCTTTTAGACAGGGGAAAAAACAATGAGTTCATGCAGATACTTCCCATTTCAGATTCCAGAAATGGACCCTCATCTATGAGGTCAAATGATTTTCAACATAGGAATTCTTTAGAAAAATGAAATTATTTTCAATGAAAGAGAATAGAAAAACTGATTAGCTGTTTGAGAGAAAAAAGGTGCCTGACCACTACCTCACATAATATTAAAAAATTAATTTCAGGCAAATCTCAAATCTAAACATAAAAGCTAAAATTACAAAAGTTCTAGAAGAAAATGTAAGAGAAGATCTTCACAACTAAGAGATAGTCGTGAAGATTTTTCAGGACTCAAAAAGTCCTCATCATTTGAAAGTGGATAAATTACACTGCACCAAAAATTAAAACTTTTGTAAATTAAGAGACACCATTAAGAAACGCATGCTAAGTTGCTTCAGTTGTGTCCAACTCTTTGCAACGCTATGGACCTTAGCCCACCATGCTCCTCTGTCCATGAGATTCTCTACACAAGAATACTGGAGTCGGTTGCCATGCCCTCCTCCAGGGGATCTTCCCAACCCAGGGATGAAACCTGCATTTTCTGTCTTCTGAATTGGGAGGGGGGGGTTCTTCACCACTAGCGTTAAGAAAAAGACAAGCCAAAGACTAGGAGAAAAATTTATAAATTACATATCTAAGAACTTATATCCAGAACATATAAATAATTCCTAAACTCAATAATAAAAAACTGAAATATCTAATTTCTAAAATGGGTAACAGCTTTGAACACTTAGTTTACAAAAGATAATGTCAAAAAGCACATGAAAAGTGTTCAACACTGTTAGCCATCAGGAAAAGGAAAGACAAAACCCACTGAAATGTTATGAAGTGATTAGCCTCCAACTAATAAAAAAAAAAAAAAAAAGAAAGCCACAGTGAGATACCACCACACAAACAGAAATAATTAGAATGAAAAAAATAAAATAAAATAAACCTGACAATACCAAATGGTAGTGCAGATGCAGAGTGACCAGAACTCACAGGCATGGCTGATGGAAAACAATCAACAATTTTTTTTTTTAATATTTTTTTTTACCATATTATCTAGCAATTCTACTCTTAGGGGTTTATCCAAGTAAAATGAAAACATATATTCACAAAAAGACTCATTAGACCTGTAGTCAAAATAGCCCCACGTTGGAAATAGCCCAGGTGTCCACCAACAGGAGAACAGATAAACAAAGAGATATCCATTCATACAATGGAGTACTTCTCAGCAATAAAAAAGAATGAGCCACTGAATCCCACAACAACACGGCTGAATCTCAAAAAACAAATGAGGCCAAGAGACAGACACCAGAAACAAATGAGGTGTATAAACTCAGTGGTAAGAACATGTTTAAAGAAAAACTCATCTATATTGATTGAAAAGAGAATAGTAGTTGCTTCTGAGGGAGGGGTTGGACAGAACTTACTAAAGTGACAGAAATGTTCTGTACTTTAATGAGGTGTTGGTTACAGAAATGCATATATATGATATATATATAATATATAAGGTATAAATATAAGGTCTGTTTGTTTCACTGTATATAAACCATACCTGAACTTTTTAAAAAAATCTATTTTTAATTGGAGGATAATTGCCTGTACTGGTTTCTGTTGTACAACAATGTGAATCAGCTTTAAGCATATATGTAGCCCTTCTGTCTTAAGCCTCCCTTCCACCCACCCTCATCCCACCCTTCCAGGTCCTCACAGAGCACTGGCCTGAGCTCCCGTGCTACACAGCAGCTTCCCATGAGCTGTCTATCTTACACATGGTGGTGGATATATACATCAAAGCTACTCTCTTAATTCACCCACCCTCTCTTTCCCCTGCTACGTCCACAAGTCCATTCTCCACATCTGTGTTTCTATTTCTACCCCACAAATAGGTTCATCAATACCACTTTTCTAGATCCATATATGTGCATGGGCTTCCCTCCCTGGAGGCTCAGATGGTAAAGAAGCCACCTGCAATGCAGGAGACTTGCGTTCAATCGCTGGGTTGGAAAGATCCCCTGGAGGAGGGCCTGGCAATCCACCCTAGTATTCTTGCCTGGAGTATCTCCATGGACAGAGGAACCTGAAGGGCTACAGACCACTAGGTTGCAAAGGGTCAGACACGACCGAGCAACAAAGCACACGTCAGTCAGTTCAGTTCAGTCGCTCAGTCGTGTCCGACTCTTTACGACCCCATGAATCGCAGCACGCCAGGCCTCCCTGTCCATCACCAACCCCCAGAGTTTACTCAAACTCATGCCCATCGAGTCGGTGATGCCATCCAGCCATCTCATCCTCGGTCGCCCCCTTCTCCTCCTGCCCCCAATCCCTCCCAGCATCAGGGTCTTTTCCAATGAGTCAACTCTTCCCATGAGGTGGCCAAAATATTGGAGTTTCAGCTAATACACAATATTTGTTTTTCTCTTTCTGACTTGCTTCACTCTGTGTAACCGGCTCTAGATTAAAACAGCTAAACATAAAATTGACTGGGATAGACTGGGCGGGGTGGAGGAAGTGAAGTGAAGCCGGGGGTGTGGTTTCCACTGGGATGACAGCAGTATTTACTGAACACGTGCTTTCTGCCTGGACCTTTACTTGGCTTTTTACATGTCATATTTCATACGAATTCTCTAACAGCTCCAGGAGAGCTCATTATCCAGATGCTGTTATCTCCACTTTGTATAAGGGAAAACAAAACCTCATGGCATTTAAGTCACCAGTTCAAGGTCATCAAGTAAGCCGAAGTCCCCAAGTGATCTGGACCTGCATATATTATAACTCTTGAGGTCCATGGACTTTTATAAATACCACGGAGCCTCTGGGAGCAGCCAGTGGGGAACTGAAACCAGAGAGTCAAAGAAGAGGCCTTTGCAATTTGGCCACGACCAAGTGCTGGTGGGGTGGGGAACAAGAAGTAGGCAGAAACATCACTTAACAAGTGTGATTTGTAACTCTGTGGCAGCAGTAAGGTGTGGCGAAAAAGCCCCAGAAAGAGAAAAACCAGATTCTCACTGGAAGCAGTGAGCAAGCAAGTTTTCTAGGAATAATAAGTTAGTTTTCAAGACATACTGAGTTTTGAGATAACGTCCAGATGCCAGAGTCCAAAGGTAGTTGGAAATGAACACATAGAAACCGGGTAGCAGTCAGACTTGAAAACAGAGGTGGAAGATGACTGGAGAGGGTGGGAAAGTTCCCAAGGACACACAAGGCCCAGAGTCTAGGACTGAAGGGCGAGTAGACCCTAGACAGGAAAGGGATTTATAGGAGAAGTGGAGGCAAAGGTGCCAACATAACAGAAAAAGAATCACGATAACATAATGCCACAGGTATCAGGGAATGAGTAGAATCAATGAGAAAAATGGTGTCAAGGGTATAGAGTTGACACAATTTGAAGCCTGAGAAAAGTTTCCAGGTCCCTGATGACTCGTTGGTAAAGTCCGTAGGGTCCTATGCCCTGACGTCAGACTTCAAGTTGCCAAACCTTCTGTGTTACATCTTCCCACATACCAGATAGGTTTTGACACATTTGCTTCCGTGCTATCCGGAATTTCCCCACAGAGGGAGTTAGGAAATAGAGTTTCTTGGAAGGAAGGGGAGTGTAGACTGGCATTTTCACAACCACTGCAGAGGCCGAGGAGGTCACCCTCGCCTGACCCACGGGACCCAAGGATAAGTCTGTTAACACGGGCAGAGCGCTGTGAACGACCTCACACAGGACACGCTTTCCTAAAGTGAAGGAATACATCTAAGGAGGTGGTGAAGGGAAGGGAAGGGAAGGAAGGCGACATTCCCTAAGTCTCCACTTTCCTTCTCCCCAGTCAAGAGAAAGACCCCCTACCTCCAGAAAGAGGGAAGGAAGTCCCAGGACACTGCCAGGGTTATGTTCTCCAGAGTGAGGTGGGGACCACCATCGGCAGGCACATGGGTATGACTCTCGTCCACCTCCCTCTGCCCCAAGAAGGCTGAGGACGATACAGTGGAGGCAGAGGCCAGAGCCCCTGGGAGTGGCCTAGCCATGCCTTTTGTAGTTGTCTTGGGAGGGGGTTTCCTCTCCTTTTCACTCAGACTCCAGACAGAGATACACTCAAGAGAATCTAGACAACGTATTAAAAAGGAGAGACATCACTTTGCTGACAAAGGTGCATATAGTCAAAGCTATGATTTTTCCAGTAGTCATATAAGGATGTGAGAGTTGGACCATAAAGAAGGCTGAGAGCCAATGAATTGATGCTTTCCAATTGTGGTGCTGGAAAAGACTCTTGAGAGTCCCTTGGACTGAAAGCAGATCAAACCAGTCAATCCTAAAAGAAATCAAGCCTGAAAATTCATTGGAAGGACTGATGCTGAAGCTGAAGCTTCAGTACTCTGGCCAACTGGTGCAAAGAACTGACTCACTGGAAAAGACCCTGATGCTGGAAAAGACAGGGCAAGAGGAGAAAGGGGCAGCAGAGGATGAGATGGTGGGATGGCATCACTGACTCAATGGACATGAGTCTGAGCAAACTCTGGGAGACAGAAGGACAGGGAAGCCTGGCGTGCTGCAGTCCATGGGGTTGCAAAGAGTTGGACACGACCTACGACTGAACAAGAACCACCACCACCTGTGGCTTAGGTCAGCTCTGCTTCAGACCTCCTGGGCCAAATGCACAGCCCCTTGCTGTATCCCCTGCCATGCCCCTCAGGCTAGATGGCTTCCATTTCCGTGCAAGGAAGAGAAGGCACCCCTTCATGAAGGGGTTAAGATCCAAGAGTGAAGTTTCAGCACAGAGGTAAATATACAGGGAAAGCCACAGTCAACTCTGTTTCTTGCAGTCAGTTCTGTTTCTCGAGCAGCAGGCGGACTTCGTAGAGGAGGTGGGGCTAAGAGCAAGGTTTCTGTCCCTTGCTTGCCTGTCATCTCCCTTAGAGATCCTATACAAAGACACTCAGGATAGCATTCTATCATTTCCCAGTTCTCTGGCCAGGTGACATCTTAATATTCCATCCCAACATCTCTGAAAGAAATAAAAATTAAGTTAAAGAATGCAAGAACTACTTTACATGGATCATAACCAATTCTTCGAAAAAAAAATCCAAGAATTATTCTGCATTAAAGCATCTGGTCCCATCACTTCATGGCAAATAGATGGGGAAACAATGGGAATAGTGACAGACTTTATTTTCCTGGGCTCCAAAATCACTGCAGATGGTGACTACACCCAGGAAATTAAAAGACAATTGCTCCTTGGAAGAAAAGCTATGACCAACCTAGACAGCATATTAAAAAACAGAGCCATTACTTTGCCAACAAAGGTCCATATAGTCAAAGCTATGGTTTGTCCAGTAGTCATGTATGGATGTAAGATTTGGACTATAAAGAAAGCTGAGTGATGAAGAATTGATGATTTTGGAGTATGGCGTTGGAGAAGACTCTTGAGAGTCCCTTGGACTGCAAGGAGATCAAACAGTCAATCCTAAAGGAAATCAGTCCTGAATATTCATTGGAAGGACTGATGCTGAAGCTGAAGCGCCAATACTTTGGCCACCTGATGTGGAAAAGGCCCTGATGCTGGGAAAGATTGAAGGTGGGAGGAGAAGGGGATAACAGAGGATGAGATAATTGGATGGCATCACCGACTCGATGGACATGAGTCTGAGCAAGCTCTGGGAGTTGGTAATGGACAGGGAAGCCTGGCGTGCTGCAGTCCATGGGGTCACAGAGTTGGACACAACTGAGCAACTGAACTGAACTATAAGCAAATCTCTAAAGGAGCCATCCCCATAAGTTATTTCCAAGTGTTTAATGTTCCAGAAATGTTGACATGCCTGAGCTGCTTCCAACTTTGGTCACTCTAGCCAAGGTCATTTTGTCCTTATTATACTATTACTTTCTCAAAATCTGTTGGAGCAGAGAACAAATGTGAGACTACACTTTGAAATTCCAAGCTTTTGAAAGTACTTTTCCTTTCTATCATTAATGGTTTGAAAACAACACTCTAAACCCAAGGGTAACCTCCCCAGATAGAGGCTTCCCTGCAGATAATCCCATGCTTACATCAAACAAACATGTGGTCATTTCCACTAGGGTCCATCAGAGTCAACCTGAATAGACAATCCGGAAGAGGAGTATAAAAACATCTCTGCAATTCAGTGTGGGGAAATGGTTTCGTTTTTCCCAAGTTGACCAATGCTTAACCACCAAAACCACCAGAGTCACACCATGTCAGCTGAATTAAAACTCTTCTTTTAAACGTTGAGGGTGAAAGTGGTGATGTCGTTCTGAACACAAGGTAGGATAAACGGAGATGTCTGTGAACGGCAGGTCCTACGCCAAAGTGAAGGAGCTGCCACCCACACACAGAAATGGCCCCAGAGGAAAATATGTCCGAACTTTTCCGAGGTTAAGAATGGCTGAGCCATCTCAGAGTTGGCCTTTGCCTCTGCTATTCCAGCCTGTGAATCTCTGTCCAACGTGCCTGCACAGGCTGGCAGAGGGGCTTCCTAAGAGGCCCTGAGTGTCCACACTGTGCCTAAGGCCAGTCCAACGCCTAGTCCCGGCCTTCATCCTTCTCCTGTGTTGGCCCTCTCAATTCTGACTCCTCTGTCCTGGAGCTTTGGGGTCCACTTTCACCTTTGGAGTCCACTTTCACCTTAAGCCCCCACCCCACACCCGTCACTCCCAAACACTGAGGGTCTCTGAGAGTCTGGCTTTCCCCAGTCAGGAGAGGGACAGTGAATACATCTTGCTTGATAAGGACGACTAGCCAATTCATAATCCTGTGCTCTGAAACTACTACCTCACTGAACTTGAAATGCAAAGTACCTCACAGGCTGGGACCTCTCAAACATGATGGACACTAATGTTTAAACAACAACTTTTCTTCTGAAAACCTGAAGGGACTCTGCATTCATTCCCAACTACTTTCCTATGAAAACTCTATATATGAGTCTATCTTAAAAACAAAATCCACTCCAGTTCCCCTGAGTCCACAGTGATCCCTGGATTCTCCTGCGATTAGCAATAGAATCACTTAGCTCCACAGATAAACGAGACTGCACCGAACTGCTCCAAGCTTCTGATCTATTCTGGCCACCTGTCTCATGGGCTACAATGCACTTTTCTGATTTAAACAGAGACCCTGAATTTCAGCAACAGGTAAACCTATTTTTCTGTGTGGCCAAAAATGAGGGTCTAGTTGCATACTTGAGAGGAAAAAGTTTTGGGTAGAACAAAGTCAATTATAAAAACCGCTAAAAAAAAAAACTGAAAGAAGTTTAACACACTTAAGGAATTTATGCACTGAAGACACATGAATTTTGATTACTCAGAGATAGCTAAAAGAGCTTAAGATTAACTTAAGCAAGTACCCCTGGAGCAATTTTGGAATGTGAGAATATACAGAAGTGGATGCTAATTTCATACCTGAAACTTATGATAGAAAGTCATTTATGACTAACTTTTATTAACTCAGAGGGGCAGAAAGTTTCAAAGTTTTATCAGGAAATTAATGGGAAAAGAACAATGGATCATTCAGGTGCTAGACCCAGGAAAGTCCTGGTAGGGAGTGGGATGGAGAAGCAGGGAGGGGGGCAGAGGTCTAAGGTCCTCCTGCAAAGCCTGAGAGCTTTGTCTAATTCGGCTCCAATAACAATGCAGCATTTGCAGAATTATGGAGGGGCTTTTATGAGCGGGACCCTAAGCCAGAGATGGGCTCTTGAGGGCCCAGAAGACTCCTTCCCCTGCCATCCATCTCTAAGCTGGTAAGAGTGACATGCATCAGTCACTCAAACCCTCGGTGATTTGCAATACTTGGAGCACTTGTGATGTAAATTTCATAGTGCCAGACAGTGAGGGGAAAAACTCAAAAAAAAAAAAAAAAAAAAAAAGTTCCTTCCCTTCAAGGCCCATTAAAAAGACATCCACATGTGATTTCTGAGTTTTCAGCTAGTCCTAGACTTTTGTATTTCTACATAGTAGAATTATTTTATCATGCTGTTTCTGGAAAATATGACTAACAGTTTTGAAGCTACTAATTTTATGTTGATATTTAAAGTTCATAATTGTTATCTTTGGAAAATATTATTTGATCTACAGTATGTCCAAATCAACTTAATAAAATCACTTTATAAAAGGGAAAAAAAGATAAACACATGCGAAACACAGGACAGAATAAAACATCAGCTTGTTGCTACCAGTTAGAGATCAGGATCCATGGAAGGATGCGGCAAGCATTTATAGGGAAGGAGGGCCTGGAAGTGACCTTTCGAAAGACAGGAGGGTTTGGACAGGCAGGAGGGAGGGGGAGGACTTCACTAGTTTTAGCCAAGAAACACAAGAAAGATTTCCAGTTGGGATTTGAACATGCCGTAGTCAAGTGATTATATGAAGCTAGAATATAGGGCCTGTGAGAAAGAAGCTGTAGTCAGATTCCCAAGGCAGGAGACCCTACATTTTATCCTATAGGCAATCCAAAGTGGCACAGGTTTCTGCCACTGGTTTTGTTATTCTAAAAGCAATATATACTCATTATGGACAAATTAACTTTTTTCTTGTTTTTCTTATACTCTGTAAATATTCAAATAATACAACTATATGTATTTGTATATAAAATGTATGACAGAGACGATTAAAACTTCCCAAACATTCCATTTCCTCAAAACTCACATTCCTTAAGAGCCTGTTATAGAGTCTTTCTAGGCATGTGAAATATACATAAACACACACATACATACATGCATGGAGTAGATTTTATAGCTTGCTTTTTCTCACTGAAGAATCTACCAGAGGCATCTTCCCACATTATACAAGGTGCTAACCTGTTCTATTAAATAGAATACACAGTGTCTCATTTTTAAAATAAAAGTCCATAATACAGTTAATCCCAAGAAGGAGAAGCTGAGAAGTTTGGTCGCTGTGCACTCCGCACAAGGTGACTGCATCCTGGCACTGTTTTCTTCCCTTGGAGTTCCCGAGTCAGGCAAGGAAGCAGAGAGCTTCATCTCTCGGAAGAACACACTTTAACATCTCAAACAGGAGAATAGCAGTGGTGATGGATCATCTCAAGGACCAAGGATGCAGGGCCACAGCAAGAAAGGAAAGGAAAATGATGGGCAGAAAAGAGAAACGGGGAGGAGAAGGGCTTCCGGTGCCACCTGTGGGCCCCTCGTTCCAGCTGCTTCTGGGGCCCAGGAATGACTCTGCCTTGAGCTCCATCACTCAGCCTTGCATCTGCAGACTCACTCTTCCTGTGGCTAGTTTGAGTTGTTTCTGATACTCTGTTAAGAGTCCAAACCAACACAGTGACTGGGACTTTTTGTTTTTAAGTCTTTTAATGGGATACATTACAAGTCTTGCAATTGTCAACCTTCACATTACTCAGTTCAGTTGCTCAGTTGTGTTCAACTCTTTGTGACCCCAGACTGCAGCACGCCAGGCCTCCCTGTCCATCACCAGCTCCTGGAGCTTGCTCAAACTCATGTCCATTGAGTCAGTGATGCCATCCAACCATCTCATCCTCTGTCATCCCCTTCTCCTCTTGCCTTCAATCTTTCCCAGCATCAGGGGCTTTTCCAGTGAGTCAGTTCTTCACATCAGGTGGTCAAAATATTGGCACTTCAGCTTCAGCATCAGTCTGTCCAATGAATATTCAGGACTGATTTCCTTTAGGATTGACTGTTTGACCTCCTTGAAGTCCAAGGGACTCTCAAGAGTCTTCTCCAACATCACACTCCAAAAGCACCAATTCTTCCATGCTCAGCTTTCTTTTGAGGTCCAACTCACATCCACACATGACTACTGGAAAAACCATACTTTTGACTGGACGGATCTTTGTCTGCAAAGTAAGGTCTCTGCTTTTTAATATGCTCTATAGGTGTGTCATAGCTTTTCTTTCAAGGAGCAAGTGTCTTTTCATTTCATGACTGCTCTCATCATCTGCAGTTATTTTGGAGACAGAAAATAAAGTCTGTCACTGTTTCCATTGTTTCTCCATCTATTTGCCATGAAGTGACAGGACCGGGAGAAATATCAATAACCTCAGATATGCAGATGACACCACCCTTATGGCAGAAAGTCAAGAAGAACTAAAGAGCCTCTTGATGAAAGTGAAAGAGGAGAGTGAAAAAGTTGGCTTAAAGCTCAGCATTCAGAAAACTATATCCAGTCCCATCACTTCATGGCAAATAGATGGGGAAACAGTGGAAACAGTGGCTGACTTTATGTTTTTGGGCTCCAAAATCACTGCAGATGGTGACTGCAGCCATGAAATTAAAAGACACTTACTCCTTGGGAGGAAAGTTATGACCAACCTAGACAGCATATTAAAAAGCAGAGACATTACTTTGTCAACAAAGGTCCATCTAGTCAAGGCTATGGTTTTTCCAGTAGTCATGTATGGATGTGAGAGTTGGACTATAAAGAACTTTGAGTGCGGAAGAATTGATGCTATTGAACTGTGGTGTTGGAGAAGACTCTTGAGAGTCCCTTGGACTGCAAGGAGATCCAACCAGTCCATCCTAAAGGAGATCAGTCCTAGGTGTTCATTGGAAGGACTGATGCTGAAGTCGAAACACCAATACTTTGGCCACCTGATGCAAAGAGCTGACTCATTTGAAAAGACCCTGATGCTGGGAAAGATTGAGGACAGGAGGAGAAGGGGATGATAGAGGATGAGATGGTTGGATGGTATCACCGACTCAATGGACATGAGTTTGGGTAGACTCCGGGAATTGGTGATGGACAGGGAGGCCCGTTGTGCTGCGGTTCATGGGTTTGCAAAGAGGAGGACATGACTGAGCTACTGAATTGAACTGAACTGAACTGACAGGACCGGATGCCATGATCTTCATTTTTTGAATGTTGAGTTTCAAGCCAACTTTTTCATCCTTTCCCTTTCATCAAGAGGCTCTTTAGTTCTTCTTTACTTTCTGCCATAAGGGTGGCGTCATCTGTGTATATGAGGTTATTGATATTTCTCCTAGCAATCTGGATTCCAGTTTGTGATTCATCCAGCCCGGTACTTCACATCATGTACTCTGCATATGAGTTAAATAAACAGGGTGACAATATACAGCCTTGACGTACTCCTCTCCCTATTTGGAACCAGTCTGTTGTTCCATGTCCAGTTCTAACTGTTGCTTTTTGACCTGCATACAGATTTCTCAGGGGGCAGGTCAGGTGGTCTGGTATTCCCATCTCTTTCAGAATTTTCCACAGTTTATTGTGACCCACAGAGTCAAAGGCTTTAGCATAGTCAATAAAGCAGAAGTAGATGTTTTTCTGGAACTCTCTTGCTTTTTCTATGAACCAATGAATGTTGGCAATTTGATCTCTGGATGCATTATCACTGTCCTGCTTCTCTTTCTTTCAATTCGCACTTATTTTTATTTTTATCAGAGTCTTCTTGTACTCCCAGGTCATCCTTCTCTCCCCAGAGGCAACTAGCTTTTTTTTTTTTACTTATCATTTTATTATTTATCTCTGTCTTACTAAATAACACACTTGCATTTTTTTCATTTTAGACACTATCCAATGACTTCCTGCCATGCAGTGATGAAATGTGGCTGTCTTTCCCCACCCCCACCTCACAGGCACACAAGTCCCTCCCCACCTCCCCTCTATGATTATTTCTTACTATTGGGAATACATGTAAATCCATGGCTGATTCATATCAATGTATGACAAAACCCACTGGAAAAAATAATAATAATTTAAAAAAATTATTTATTTATTTATCAGCATGTGGTATCTCTTAGTTGCAACATGTGGCATCTAGTTCCCTGACCAGGGATTGAACCTGGGCTGCCTGCATTGGGAATGCTGAGTCTTAGCCACTGGACCTCCAGAGAAGTCCCTATCTCTTACTTTTAATCAAACTGTGTTCTCTGATTACACTGCTATGACTGTAAACACTATTCCTAAATACTTCACAAAGAAAACTATGATTATTTTTCCTTTCCTGGGCAACTTCTGATTTCCCCTGGAGTTAATAAGTTAGAAGACTTGACTCTTATTTTGATGGTATTTTGAAAATGTGGTAGGATAAATAGCGCCCCCTCTCCCCAAAGATATCCATGCCCTATTCCCACAAACTGAATGTTACCTTATAATGCAAAAGGGACTACGTAAACATGATTAAGTTAAGGATCTCAAGATGGGGAGATTATCCTGGATTATGCAAGCAGGTCCAACATAATCATAACAGTTTTCATAAGAGGCAGGAGGGAGATGGGAGCTAGTAGTAGGATATGTGATGACAGAAGCAAGAGGCTGGAGTGAAACAGGGAGCGGCCACAAGGCAAGGAATGCAGCAGCTTCCAGCAGCTCTTCAGCTTGGGTTTTCAAGGAAGGGAAACAGAGGCCTACCGAAAGAATAAAGCCCTGCCAAGGGATGACTTAGAACTTCTGGCCTCCAGAACTGTAAGAGAATAAATTTTTGTCTTGTTGTAGGATATTAAACCTGCAGCTTTGTTACTATGGCAATAAGAAACCAATACCCAGAAGGAACAAAAGTTCCTTTCTCTTGGCTTGGTGTGTCGTCTTTACCAAGAAGTCCTCAGCCACTTTTCCGACCAATGAGATGCCCTTTTGAGCTCACATCAACAGATCAAAATTTTAGAGAACCCAATTTGAGAATGTTAGAGGTATTCTACATTCCTTACATTGTTCTGTGGGGGAAGGCTCATGCATTGGTTCATTTGTGGTTGGTCAAAAATGGAGAGTGAAACTCTTATCATTCAAGTTACAGCAGAAAAAGCGCAACTAACCGGACACCTGAAGAAGTGCGTCCTGGTCCCAGCCCTCCAGAATTTACCAGTGACTGTGCTCAACCCGCTCCTCCTCACCAGGCCTTAATTTCCTCCTTAGAAAATGATGACAAAGGAGCACTAAGTGACAACTGAAGTTTCTTCTAGCTCTGATACTTTGTAATCATAAGCCACAAATGTGGCAAATAAATATTGTTTTTCTCTAAACCTATTAAAACTCTACATGAAAAATTATTTTCATACATTTCAATAAAGACTCATGATAACAAACTGTGACTATCAGTAAAATAAATCAATATATCAAAACTCCAAACTAACACTTAGATATTAGAACAGTAATAGCAGCAAAAACCTATATGGCCCTTAATCATGTGCCAGGTACTATTTTTACTGCTTTAAACATTATCTAACCAAAAAGCTCCTTAACAGCCCCATTTCACAGATGATGAAGCTGAGGCTGAGAAAGGTTAGGTGCCTCTGCCAAGGCCTTCTGGTTCCATGGTCTGCACTACCACCTACTCTGAAAGAATGTTATTCTGTAACTAAAATGACTAGAAAGGAAAAAGAGGAAAATATAACTATTCAGTCTAATAAATGAATGCAAAAAAAAAAAAACCACCCAGATTTATTTCAAAAGGAACAGATAAGGATAAGAAAGCTAATGGGGAGGGTTTTACATACCAAGTTGAATCTCTCCCACCAATAGAGAAACAGAAAGGGCTATAGCATAAGTAAACAAAAAGAAGGGATAGAAAATCGCCATGGCACCAAGACACTCTGCCTTGAAAATCAATTTGCTTCATTAAAATCTTATTTTGTGAAAGTTATTTCAGCATTTGTATACAGAAGGTCTATTATCCCATGACAGTCTTCCACATCAGTGACATCTTTCCACATTAGTTAATTAACAGGTGCCACTCACAGAGCCAGCCCATTCTAGTTGACGGTGCAGGAGACGCAGAGCAATATTACGCATTCAGCACCAGTGCTGTCAAGTAAATGACAACAATCAGTAGGGAATGCATTTCATTTTCCATTTTCTGGTGGAGAAAATAAACATAAGGGAAGAATCTGATATGCAGCTTTTATATATCACATTTCTGAAAAATCTGAAGTCATGCTGGAAATCAATTCAAGATATAGGAGAACTTGTAAAGACTCAAATATGAATGTAAAAGATGAGGCTGGAAGAAATAACCATAGAAAAAAATATATGAGGAAGATTGGTTAGAAACAGAACATTCTTTACCCCCTTGCACTTGACCTCTTCATGGCTCTTGACACATCTGATCTTTTGAAAAAGCTGCCTTCTTCTTGGTTAACAGGATACCCCACTCTTCTGGGTTTCCTCCCCACCCACAGCTTTTCAGTTTCCTGAAGTATTTTTCTCCTTCTCCTCACAATCAAGGTGTGTACCTATCTGATGAGGAGTCTGTCTTCCCTACTAGCCCATATATTCTCCAAGAGCAGGAAACACCCATTTGGGCTATTCCTCTCTCAGGTAAGCCTCACACAGTCGCTGGCTCACACCTGGCACTCCACAAACATGTATTGAGTAATTGTCATTACAATAAGATCGAATGATGAAGGATTCATTCTAGAAGTTCAGAGCTGATTAATCATTAGAAAACCCATTAATAAAAGATGCACTTAGCAGTGTGTGGGAATAAACAAATGCCACCCCAATGAGAACAACCTGGGCTGGTGATCTGTTTCACACTTGATAATATACATGTTTCAATGCTGTTCTCTCAGACCATCCCACCCTTGCCTTCTCCCACAGAGTCCAAAAGTCTGTCCTATACATCTGTGCCTCTTTTTCTGTCTTGCATATAGGGTTATCATTACCATCTTTCTAAATTCCATATATATGCATTAGTATACTGTATTGGTCTTTATCTTTCTGACTTACTTCACTCTGTATAACGGGCTCCAGTTTTATCCATCTCATTAGAACTGATTCAAATGAATTCTTTTTAATGGCTGAGTAATATTCCACTGTGTATATGTACCACAGCTTTCTTATCCATTCGTCCGCTGATGGGCATCTAGGTTGCTTCCATGTCCTGGCTATTATAAACAGTGCTGCGATGAACACTGGGGTACATGTGTCTCTTTCAGATCTGGTTTCCTCAGTGTGTATGCCCAGGGGTGGGATTGCTGGGTCATATGGCAGTTCTATTTCCAGTTTTTTAAGGAATCTCCACACTGTTCTCCATATTGGCTGTACTAGTTTGCATTCCCACCAACAGTGTAAGAGGGTTCCCTTTTCTCCAAGCCACAGTCATCAAGACAGTGTGGTACTGGCACAAAGACAGAAATATAGACCAATGGAACAGAATAGAAAGCCCAGAGATAAATCCACGGACCTATGGACACCTTATCTTCGACAAAGGAGGCAAGGATATACAATGGAAAAAAGACAATCTCTTTAACAAGTGGTGCTGGGAAAACTGTTCAACCACTTGTAACAGAATGAAACTAGAACACTTTCTAACACTATACAGAGTCCGCTTTAGTGGCTAACACCTGCCAGCACTTAATAAACATCTGTGCGCGTGACAGTGAGAAAAGTAAGCAAACAGAGCCAGGAGACAACACTGAGGTGAGGGTCACAAACATCAACAGATAGAATCTGCTGAGGAGAGGAGAAACATTCAGTGTAAGGGACTAACAGCCACTTAGAAGATGGAATCGAAGGCACGATTCTACTTACAACAGCAACAAAAGAATGAGATACTTAGGAATACATGTAACAAGCACTTTGCAAGGTCTACATGAACAAACTCATAAAACACCATCAAAGGACACAGAGTCTGAGAGGTGGACAAACTGAGTCATAACGTGTTTCTAGACAGAAAAGCTCAAAATCAAAAAAATCTTGCTTTTTCCTAAATTAACCTGTAAATTCAAAGTAACTGCCATAAGAATAAGCAATCAATGTGTTTTTTGAAACTAGACAGGCTAATTATAAAGTTATCATGGAGGGAAAAAAAACAAAATAGCAAGGAACCTTTTAAAAAAGGCAAAATGACTAGAAGCAAGAATTATCTCAATCAAACATTTAAATACATAATAATACTACAAAAATTTAAACTTTGGCATTGGCATTTGAGTAAATAAACCTAAAGGCAAAAATGAAGAGGTCTGAAATCAACACAAAAATACACAGAAATTCAATATGACTTCATTTCAGATCAGTTCAGATCAATGGAGAAAAGATGGAATATTCACTTAATAGTACTGGCATTACTGCGTAGTCATAAATCCTACTCTCACCATTTAAAATCAAATAAATTCCAGGTGAATCAATGACTTAATAACTGAAACTAAATCCATAAAAATAACAGAGTAAAAGAGAACTTTTAAGTTTAGAGTTGAGAAAGTATTTAATGTAACACAAAACTTGGAAGGCTATAAACAATATTTGTAAAAATGTCTTATTTCCATAGTAAAATATAACATTAACAAACAACATTAAAAGTCAAACAACAAAGTAGCAAATACCTGCATAACACATCACTGGGTCAATCTTCATTTATTTGTAAACAACACTGACAAGCCAATAAGAAAATGCTAAAATCATAGAAGAAAAGTGGTCAAAGGAAATGAACAGATACACTTTTCAAACAGAAACACAAATGACTCTTGAATAAAGGAAGAGGTACTTGTAATAAGTAAACTAAATTTAAACAGAGAGGACTCTGACATCCAGTCATGATGCCGTAACGGGTATCAAATGAGTCCTTCTACCATAAATAATGTTGAGCCTAGACAAAATGAATGACACAATTGTTTTTCAGATGTGAGATAAGTAGTACATGACTCTGGTTCCTGAAGAGAGGGAAAATGCATGCAATGAGCTTTGTAGTCACCCTGGCATTCTACCTAGAGGAACTTTCCAAACTAAGCACAGGGTAGTAGGGCCCAGGGACAGCATGACAGACTCACTTTGCTGAGGAGCAGGAGACTAAAGCTAGGGCTTGCTGCTGCTGCTGCTAAGTCGCTTCAGTCGTGTCCGACTCTGAGCGACCCCATAGACGGCAGCCCACCAGGCTCCCCCATCCCTGGGATTCTCCAGGCAAGAACACTGCAGTGAGTTGCCATTTCCTCCTCCAATGCATGAAAGTGAAAAGTGAAAGTGAAGTTGCTCAGTAGTGTATGACTCTTAGTGACCCCATGGACTGCCGCCTACCAGGCTCCTCCATCCATGGGATTTTCCAGGCAAGAGTACTGGAGTGGGGTGCCATTGCCTTCTCTGAGGGCTTGCTGAGGCAACCAGAATTTGCCCAGCAGACTACTGAAGAGGGTGGAGCTGCCCAGAAAAGAAGCTTTCGAAATCTGCATCGTGGTACCCTGAAGTTTTTGGCCAAATACTGACATGTTGACTGGATGAGATTCCAGGAAATGAGACAGAGAACAGCACCTTGGAAGCTGTGGGTTGATAGAGAGTATGAAGATTGCATGGAGCTGGGAGAACACGAATTCTGACAATTCAGAGAAGACAGGCCTTGTCAAACACACTGAGTATTCAACTGAGACCTCAGAAAAGCCACACCTTACTGATAACCTATGGTCACAAAAATTTAAAACAAGCCTTGAAACAATCAAGCAGAACCAGCAGTAAATACAATGACAGCCAATAAAGAAGTCAACATTCTTTAAAGGAAGACAACAAAATTCAGGTTCATGATATAGCCTCCAGAAGAGCTACCAGGCAATGGTAGCTGTTTTTGCATATATGATCATCATCATTTTTCATGATCATGGAACAACAGCCAAGAAAAGAAACATCGAGAGTACACAGGGTTTTAAAGCAGCAAATGAAAATATATTGAAAGACATAAAAGAAAGTATGATCATAATGAATTAAGAATCACAATTCTTCAAGAAATAAAACCTAAAAACAAAATGGAAATTCTAAAATTAGAAAGTACATTATTGGAAATGAAACATTCATCGGGTGCAACCAAAAGTAGACTAGAGGGCTCCCCTGGTAGCTCAGAGGTCACAAATTCACTGGCCAAAAACAGGAGACACAGACAAGATCATCTCTGGTCCAGAAAGATGCCACATACTGCAGAGCAACTAAGGTCATGCACCACAACTCTTGAGTCTGTGCTCCAGAGCCTGGGAGCTGCAACTATTGAGCCCATGTGAAGAAACTAAAGTCTGCATGCTCTAGAGTTCACGCTCTGAAAAAAGAGAAGCCATTACAATGAGAAGCCTGTGCATTGCAACTTCTCTTGTTGTGAAGCAACAAAAACGTAGCACAGTCAAAAATAAATATATCTTTCATAAAAGCAAACTAGAAATGGCAGCAAAAAACATCAGTAAGCAGTAAGATAGATCTACAGAAATTATCCAATTTGAAAACAAAGAGAAAAACAAAATTAAACTGAAGGTCAATGATTTTTACAGACTACTATATCCAACAACCACAGAAAATGCATTCCTTAACAGTATACATGAAATCTTCAAGACAGACCACGTGCCAGTTCAAAATAATAATCTTCACAAATTTCAAAAAGCTGAAATCTTACAGCATGTTCTTTCAACAAAATTGGAAATAAACTATAAATCAGTAATAATAATGTATTTAGAAAGCTCCCAAATATATGGAAATTAAACAATATACGTCTAAAATACCCATGGATTAAAGAGGGAATGAGGGAAATTAGAAAATATGTCAAAATGATTCAAGGAACACAACAGTGTTTAGAAAAGATCTGTAGCTCTAAATGCAAGTAAAGAAGAAAGCTTTAAAAATCAATTCTATAAATTCCCATCTTAGGAATCTTGGGGGGAAAACATCAATTAAGCCGAAATGAATGAAACAAAAGACAGACAAACATTAGAGAGTTTCTTCTCTTAAAGACTAGTTAATTGATTAAAAACCCAACAAAATTGAAGGAAAAGAAAAAAGACAAATTAAAACCGCAATGGAACACTATTCTTTAATGAGAAGTAACAAAATACTAACATACAACGCAACACTGGTAAACCTCAGAAAGTGTTAAGTTAAAAAACAGCCAGATGCAAAAAACTATACTATCTTGGCAGGCATGAGAGCGTGCTAAGTTGCTTCAAGTTGTGTCCGACTCTGTGCGATCCTACGAACTGTAGTCTGCTAGGCTCTTCTGTCCATGGGATTTCCCAGTCAATAATACTGGGAGTGGGTAGTCATTCTCTTCTCCAGGGGATCTTCCCGACCCAGGGATCGAACCTGTGACTCCTGCAGATTCTTTACCATCTGAGCCACTAGGGAACTCTATCCTAACTTTATACTATCTTGGATGGTACCATTTATGTGAAATGTTTTTTAAAAAAGATCTCCAGAAACCAAAAGCTCAAATGGGAAATCTAGCCCAACAAAAATTTGCCCTAAATTTCACACTTCTGTATTATATTGTATGATCAAATTTAATGACAATTTAAATATCAAGCTTAATTAAAACTGACTCTGTTACATACTTACCATGCGATCACTTCACTCATCTATTCTGATATTCTCTTGCCAATACTTTTATTAAGTTTGCGTTATTGCGTGAAGTCTCTCAGTCATGTCTGACTCTTTGCAACCCCATGGACTGGGGTGGGTTGCTGTTTCCTTCCCCTGGGGAGCTTCCTGACCCAGGGATCAAACCTGGGTCTCTCGCACTGCAGGCAGACTCTTTACCATCTGAGCCACCAAGGAAGCCCTTTATTAAGTTAGAATTCAATAAATATGACTAAAGTGCAATTGAACACTGCTTTTTGTGTTTTTTAAAAAAGACTTTTGGCCATGCCACACGGTTTGCAGAATCTTAGTTCCCTGACCAGGGGTCAAATACATGACTTTGGCAATGAAAGCATAAAGTTCTAACCACTGGACCACCAGGAAATTTCCTCCATTTTTTTTAATTGATGAAAACTCTTATTGGGAAGTATCACGAGGAACCTCAATATACAAAACAGATGAGAACAGAGGTGCTCCATGGAAATGAAGAGAAAGAAAGATGTCTTGCTTATGATCTGCCCCTAAACTCCTCTTCCAACCATGTACCTTACCTTTACAGTAGTCTGGGTAATCATAAGATGACTTACACCAAAGAGCAAAGTAAATAAATATCTGCAAAACCTCTGAAGCACCACAATGGAATACTAATATTTCTTGGCAAGTGGCAGCTTTTTTCCTGTGTGTAGGGTGCTGAGGCAAGACATCTTGGGCAATTTTTTTCTTCATTTGAACAGAATATGCAGTGGGCTTCCCCTGTAACTCAGTCAGTAAAGAATCTGCCTGCAGTGCAGGAGACCTGGCTTCGATCCCTGGGTCAGGAAGATTCCCCTGGAGAAGAAAATGGCAACCCACGCCAGAATCCTTACCTGGAAAATCCCAAGGACAGAGGAGCCTGGTGGGCTGCAGTTCATAGGGTCACAAAGAGTCAGGCACGACTCAGCGACTAACACTTTCACTTTTCACTTTCTTGCAGTGGGCTCATAGCCTAGGTACAACAAACTATAAGATGAGAAGGGTAGGAGTTCAAATTTAAACTTCTACATAAAGTAGTTAAAACTTGAGCTTTTCAGTTGTCCAATTTCACTTTTGGCTATAGATGTCCACAAAAGAGAATGTACTGACATTTTAATTAATGGTCTAATTCAACAAAATCTTGCCAGCTTTATGTTGAAGACAAAGGCACATTCATGGGGGAGAATAAAATAACACCTGCACGGCAATGAAGGATGAAGAATAAGGTTGTTTGTGACCAGGGACTCCCTGCCCAGGAACCCACCACCCTGGTCCTACCCACCTACACTCAGGCTGAAGGACCAAGCCCTCCAGTCCCTGTAACCACAGTGGACCACGGGCCATGGCCGAGAGTCTCCTCAGAGGTTTCACCCATTTCTCTGTCTACAAGTTTCTTACATGGGGATGCAGCCCCCCACAGGAGTATACCTCCAGACATAGATCCTCTGGACATTTTGTAGTTGCCTGATCTTGTTGCATAGTTCCATCTGCCTCTGCAAAAACGTTTCAGCTCTGAAATTTGTTCTGCCATCTAATTTTATGAACACATTAATTCTTCCATTCCGTGCTGCTTTCATTTGAACTCCCTGAGTTGAATACATGGTCCATGTACCTTCCTTTTTCTTATTTATTAATAGAAGAATTCAAATCCCTTATCTTCAATCTGAGAAGAGATTAACTGAAAACCAAGGTGTGAATACATAGTTTTCCCTGAGCCATTATTTTCTAAGTACTCTGCGGCTGTAGTTCCAACATTTTATTACTAAATTTTGCTGTATTTTGATGTAATCAAAAGAATGTTGGCATATAAATAAATTATGAAGCATAATACTATAATAAAATATATACATAAATGTTATATTGAACTTAAAAAATTAGGATATTACTAACTCCATTTAATCTGCCTCTATAAGCCTCACTAGATATATCCAGTATTTTGGATTTTGAATGGCTTATTCCTTTGGCTCTGCTTTCACAGTCCTATTACACATACATATCCCTAAATGTATTATTTTTGTTTTTGAGCTTTACAAAATTGGTTATTATATGACAGATAGAATTGTGCAACCTGATTTTTCCTCCTTTTATATGGGATGGTGCATATAGCTATGAGACATTCATTTCATTGCTGGAAAATATTCCAGTATATGGTTTTACCACATTCACCTACTGAGATTCATTTGGGTTGTTCCCTTGCTATGAATATTTCTGTACATTTCCTTTGACTCAAATATGCAAGAACCTAAGATATATTTGCAGAAGAGAAATTGCTCAAAGGATATACAAATGTTCAATTTTATAAGACAGTATAACTACTGTCCACAGTGGAATTATGAGTGTACACAGTCATCCACAGTGTTCAATTTGATCCGTAACTTTAGCAGTAACCTAGAGTCAATCTGGGAAAGATTGAGGGCAGGAGAAGGGGACGAGAGAGGATGAGATGGTTGGATGGCATCACTGACTCAATGGACATGGGTTTGGGTGGACTCCGGGAGTTGGTGGTGGACAGGGAGGCCCAGCGTGCTGCGGTTCATGGGGTCGCAAAGAGTCGGACACGACTGAGCAACTGAACTGAACTGAGAGTCAATCTAATAGCATAAAAATGGTATCGCATTGAGAATTTAACTTGTATTTCCCTATTATTAAATAAGTTGGAATCAAGATTGCTGGGAGAAATATCAACAACCTCAGATATGCAGATGATACTAGACCTAAGGGCAGGAAGTGAACAGGAAGTAAACGAGGGTTAAAGAGGAGAGTGAAAAAGCTGGCTTAAAATTAAACATTCAAAAAACTAAGATCATGGCATCCAATCCCATCACTGTTTGGCAAATAGATTAGGAAAAAGTAGAAGCCGTGACAGGTTTTATTTTCTTGGTCTCCAAAATCACTGCAGACGGTGATTGCAGCCATGAAATTAAAGATGCTTACTCCTTAGAAGGAAAGCTATGACAAACCTAGACAGCGTATTAAAAAGCAGAGACATCACTTTGTCGACAAAAGTCCATATAGTCAAGTGAGTGAAAGTTGCTCAGTCATGTCCAATTCTTTGGGATGCCATGGACTGACTATACAGTCCATGGAATTCTCCAGGCCAGAATACTGGAGTAGGTAGCCACTCTCTTCTTCAGCTGATATTCCCAACCCAGGGATCGAACTCACATCTGCATTGCATGCAGATTCTTTACCAGCTGAGCCACCTGGGAAGCCCCTATAGAGTCAAAGCTATGATTTTTTCAGTAGTCATGTATCTGTTTGAGAGCTGGACCCTAAAGAAGGTTGACTGCCAAAGAACTGATGCTTTCAAACTGATGCTTTCAGATTGAGGGCAGGAGGAGAAGAAGGCAACAGAGGATGAGATGGTTAGATAGCATCACTGACTCAATGGACATGAATTAGAGCAAACTCTTTAAGAGATAGTGAAGGACAGAGGAGACTAGCATGTCCATGGAGTCACAAAGAGTTGGATATCACTTAGCAACTGAACAACAATGATTATTAAAAAAAAAAAAACTGCTATTTTAACATTTATTTGCCACTTATCTCTTCAATAAGCACTTATTCATTTCTTTTGTTTAATTTCCTAGTAGGTTGTTTGTCTTTCTTGATTCTCACTGAACTGAGGGAGTTCTTCAAATACACAGGAAACTAACCCTATGCCAATTTACATATGTCAGAAACAGCTCTCCTCGGTTTATGCTCTGTCTTTTCACTTCGTATATGGTGTCTTACAAAGGACAAATTTGTAAAACCTTACGGCACTCAACATTTCTTCTGAAAGTTTTAAAGTTTACTCTTTTGTATTTAAATATATAAAACATATGGACCTGATTTTTATGAATGGTATGAAGTAGAGACAGAATTTCTTTTTATCCCTCATCTTAAAAAGCTACTATTACAGGACCATTTATTGAATATTTACATCATTTCTCCAAAGATTGAGAATGCCACTTCTGTCACAGAACAAGCAGGGCTCTATTTCTGAGCAATCTGTCTATTCCATGGGTGTATTTGACCATATCTGAACTAAAACGCTGCTGCCTTAATTAGTAGAATTTGACTATATATGGCCTTTCTTCTTTGATATAAAATCCTGGAATCAGGTAACCAACCTTCCAAAACCAACACCCTGATAATGTTAGGGGAAGCACACTGAAACCGCCCACCCTGGCCGGGCACCATAGGAACCATTTGCATGAGCTGTTTTACTATAGGCGGTCCTGGTAAGGAACACGGAACTAATAAGCCACCAACAACGGGAAGAGTTCAGGAAAGATCAAAAGGAGACACCACATGTCCAACCACCTCCCAGAATCCTCCTCTCTGGCATCCATCTTGGCTGAACAAGGCATGTACCACCAGGAAGGACTCAAGTCAGAATGACTGGCTAAAGACAACCCAGAGACTAATCCCATCACCATAAAACCCGAGACTGCAAGCCAGTGGCAGAGCTGTTCTCCTGGGGCCCCTTACCCTCCTGCTCTCCGCCGGGGCCCTTTCCCAATAAGATCTCTTGCTTTGTCAGCATATGTGTCTCCTTGGACAATTCATTTCCGAGTGTTAGACAAGAGCCCAGTTTCTGGCCCTGGAAGGGGTCCCCTTTCCTGCAACAATAATACACCTATTTTAATTGTATTGAGTTCATAAAACAGTTCGGGAGACTACTGGCATCTTTGCTATCATCATCAGGTCTTCTAATTCATGAACAACATACATCTCTCCATTTATTTTTCCTAATGTCATTCAATAAAGTTTTATAATTGTCCACATAAAGGTCTTGTACATATTTATTTAATGTATTGGGACTTCACTTTTTATTTTTTTATTTTTATTTATACGCTCTTTTAAGTGTTATCTTTTAAAATTCTATTTTTATATATAGAATAATTTTTTATATAAATCTTAAATTGAGCCAACTTGCTAATTCCCTTTATTTCTAGTAATTTTCTTATAGTGGGCTTTCCATGTAGAAAATTGTATCATCTATAGATAGCAATAATTTGTTTCTTTAAAACTGTTATTTTTTTATATTCTTTAAACATCATTCTGTGCTGAATAGGGGCTTACTCTGTATATGGGCAATGATCTTGTTCCTGATTTTCAGAAGTAATGCCTCTTATGCATTATCTTAAAATTTAGGTATGATGAGTAAATACCCTCCATCAAAGTTAAGGAAGTCTCCTTCTGTTTTTATTTGGCTAAGAGCTTTGGGTTTTTCTCCTTTTAATCCTAACGGGA
Source organism: Cervus elaphus (assembly GCF_910594005.1). Lineage (NCBI taxonomy): Eukaryota > Metazoa > Chordata > Mammalia > Artiodactyla > Cervidae > Cervus > Cervus elaphus. Next base: position 26,510,631 of record NC_057838.1, read on the forward strand.
TGTTAAATTTTATCAAATGGCTTTCTGCATCGATTGAAGTTATATTTTTTTCTCTTTAGTCTGTGAACATGGTTAGTGACATTTTACAGATTTTTCAAATGCAAAACCATTCTTAGATTACCAGGTAAAAATCTGTATGTTTATACTGTGTTTTCTTTTTTATATTTCACTGAATCCTGTTTGCCATTTATATTCATACATGAGTTTGACCTATAATTTTTTGTTAATGTACTGTCCTAGGGTAGTTTCAGTATGAAGTAATACTGACCTCACAATATGAGTTGGGGTTATTAACTGTTATTCTATTCAATGGCAAAAAGTGTAAGATTGAAATTATGTGGTCTTGAACTTCTATAGAACTCCCATTTAAAACCATCTGAGCTTGACATATCCTTTCTAGGAAGGTTTTTTTAATTTCTTAAACAGTTATAGACAGAGAGCACTACTGATTTACATATATTGAGTAAATTTTTCAAAAGTACTAGATTTGGATGATAAATTATATATTTAGGCCAGTTATAATACAATTCAGACTTTTCATATCTTGAATCAAGTTTGGTAAGTTTCTTTTTCTGAGAGTTCTTCTATTTTCAAACTTATTGGCTTAACATTTCCATAATATTCTTTTATTGCTTCTTCAGTAACTGCTCTCTTTTATTCTTAATACTATTTATTTATACCTTCTCTCCTTTTCTCTGATGAGGCTTTCCTGAGTTTGATCAATCTTATCAGTTGTTTCAAAGATCCATGTGTTGGTTTGGCTGATGTTCTCTACTGTATTAATGAACTTTCCTGCTTCATTAACTGCTGCTTTTAATTACCTCCTTCCCTTGGGTCTTTTTTTCTTTCCTTTTTATAACTTGAGTTGGACCCTAGCTCATTAACTTTCCTCTTATCTCTTTTTTCCTACTGAAACCATTTAAGAAAGTGGTTCTCAATCCTGGCTGACACCCTGATATCTAGAAAATATCAATGCCAGGGTCCCAATATACAAAAACTCTAATTTCATTACTCTAAGGTGGGGCCAGGGTATCAGCTTCCATATTTGAGTTCCTATCATCTATTTCTGGTGATAGGAGGGTTGAGGCGGGTATAGAGGGCAAGAAGAGACCAAGCTGAGCAAAGGTAGAAAACACTTCTTCAGCAATCAGGGAGACAGAGTAAGAACCTGCATGCATCCTGCAGCCAATTTCCAGGATCAGGCCAACTAAGAAATTCCCAGAAGTGCTGGTGGCAGCCCAGAACCCTCGATCCAGCATATTTTTAAAAAGAGAAAACTACAGACACAGAAAAAATTAGCAATTGTCTGGGGCTAACAGTGAGTGTGCAAATTCACTGCAAAGGAGCACAACGAAACTCGGGTGATGAAAATGGTCCACATCTTGATTATGGTGGCAGTTTCACAACTGTACACTCACCATATTGCATGTTTAATTAGTACATTTTATCCCATGCAAATTATATCTCAATAAATATGGCTAGCTGTTTGAACAAACTCCATATGTATAAAACATTTCAGAGATTACTTGCACAAATAATCATGACTTCAGCTCTTATTTACACTGTGGGAACACCATGATCTAAAGCTGGCCTGAGGAACAGGGAAGATGGCATTGGTTTCAGAACCTGCAGTTCATGGTTGTCTGATCTAGCTTTGCAAGGCACCCCACCTTCCTCAAGACTTCCTCACCAACATTAAGGAAGCAGTTTAGAAGAGCTTGAAAGGTCCTGTCCACCCTAAAATTCTCTCCAAAAATTCCTGCTAATCTCACAGTATAACTTTTTCTTTTTTAAGAAATTATCTATTTAGGTTAGAATGTTGAAAAAGACTAAAGACACTGAGTTCTGAATTGCTGAAAAATTAACCTAAATAGTGACGTCTCTTTTTCACATTATATTTACCTTAAAAATATAACATAAATGTAATTAGTACACATGCTTTATGAATCATCTGGGGTTTCTGGTCTGTTAAGAAAAGAAGAAACTTGATGATTAATAGCTGACATCTGAAAAGTTCTAAAAATGACATACAATAGCTCTATGTTCTTCTGGGGAAAAAAAAAAACTGAAGTTTACTCATGATATAAATACATTTTAAAAGCAAGGATTCTGAAAAGAGGAGCTAGAACTAGATATACTGAATCCAGAATCTCAACACTCAGAACTAGTCATTTGAATCATTGCTATGATTTCAGCAATACGAAAGGCCATTTGGGGTGAGTCAAACTAGACAAAAACAAGGCAAACAAAAGAAAAACACTCCACTGAAGTAGAGATGTGTTTTTAAAATTCTTATTTTGGGTCATTTGATCAGGTATCCTGCTGGTCAGGCAGAGTGCTCACTCCTTTCACAATGATAGGATTTCCTCTTCCTTCCCTAACATCTCTGCTCAAATATCATCTTAAAGGGGGAGCATCCCTCAGTCATCTTGTAGGCAACCCCCATCTCCCATGTACTATCCCCTTATTCTGTCATGATCTGACATACACTTGATACACAAATTATTTACTGTCTCTCTCCTCTAGAATATAAGTGCTGTTAAGCCAGAATCCTTTGTTTTAACCAATGATGTGATCAGTGCCTAAAATAATAGTTGGAAATAGCCACTCTCAACAAATATTTAAATAAATGAATATGTGAATGCCTATGTGGATGGAAATCAAAGACATTTCCGTTATTTTGGACTATAAAATGGCTCGGGTCTTCAGACTGATGTATGCAAATATGAAAATGTAAAGCACAACTCTGAATTTCATTTTCCATCAATGTCTGATTACCCACTGATTAAATGTGACAAGCTATAAAGAGAGAAAAATCATTATTAGATCCCAACCTATTATCTATAAAACCTAAATGTAACTAATGATTCATTTTATTACATAAAAGCTTTTAGAGGGAAAAAAATATATGGCCACAATCTCACTGTAAAAATTTTGAATGAACTCTGCTCTATGTTTTAATATAGCTAAATATATAGTTATACTTTCCTCTCAAAATGTAAACTATAAACATATATTTAGAAATTGTTTCATTTGTAGAAAGATCATCTAATCACAAGTTGTAATATAAAATCCACTGAGTTGTTTCTATTATAGATATATGTGTACATATACACCTATTTTTATATATATAACATATAGTTTTTACACACATTCACACACACAGCCCTTAACGGGAGGGAAATGAGCATTTTCTCAGTGACACTTATGTGCCATATTAATTCTTGATACAACTAAATGATAATATTACCCACATTTTACAGATAAGGAAGCAGTTCACACATGTGCCCTAGCTGGGTGCTCAAGGTCACATTGCTATTATGTAGTACCATCAAATGACAAACCAATCTCACTTACTGAATCTAAGGCATGCAATACTCAATGTTAACCTACCATCTGCATATACAAAAACAGTTTCTTAGAAAATCTTTTTATTGCTTTAGACAAAAAAGTGTATAAATAGCATAAGTGCACACCTAGATGAATTTTCCCAATCTGAAAATACCCATGTAAACAGCCTGAGAACGGGGAATCACCATCACCCAGAATCCTCTTGTTCTCCCTCCAGACATCATCCTCCTCCCCAAAAGTCATGACTGCGCTGACTTCCAAAATCAAGGACTGCCGGCCTGGTTTTGCAGTCTATAGCATTAGAATCACACGAGACCCATTCACACTGCGCTAATAGTAGTTGTAGTTCATTATTCTCACTGCTACGCAGCATCACAATGTGTGAATATGCCAAAGTAGATGTAAGCATTCTACAGCTGATGAGCACTTGAGTAGCTTTTCATTTTTCTATTATAAATACTGTACTATGAACATCCTTGTACATGCCTCAGTCATGTCTTAAGAGCTCCCAGTGTAGACAGTCTATCCAATAAATTTATTCCTAGTTATGTGAACTTTTTCCCTATTCATATAGTCCATGGGGTTCTCACAGCAAGTATACTGGAGAGGTTTTCCATTCCCTCCTCCAGTGGATCACATTTTTTATTACATTCTTTGTAGCCAAAGATGGAAAAGCTGTATAAGTCAGCAAAAACAAGACCTGGAGCTGACTGTGGCTCAGATCATGAGCTCCTTGTAGCAAAATTCAGGCTTAAACTAAAGAAAGCAGGGAAAACCATTAGGCCAGTAAGGTACAACTTAAACCAAATCCCCTCTGAATACAGAGTGGAGGAGACAAATAGATCCAAGGGATTAGATCTAGTAAACAGAGTGCCTGAAGAACTATGGACAGAGGTTCAGAACATTGTACAGGAGGCAGCAAACAAAGCCATCCCAAAGGAAAAGGAATGCAAGAAAGCAGAGTGATTGTCTGAGGAGGCCTTACAAATAGCTGAGCAAACAAAAGAAGCAAAAAGCAAGGTAGACAGAGAAAGGTACACCCAACTAAATGCAGAGTTCCAGAGAATAGCAAGGAGAGACTAGAAGGCCTTCTTCAATGAACAATGCAAAGAAATAGAGAAAAACAAGAGAAAGGGGAAGACTAAAGATCTCTTCAAGAAAACTGAAAAAATCAAAGGAACATTTCATCCAAAGACGGGCAGAGTGAGGGACAGAAACGGTATGGACCTAATAGAAGCAGAAGACATGGCAAGAAGAGATGGCAAGAATATACAGAGGAACTGTACAAAAAAGATCATTATGACCGAGATAACCATGATGGTGTGATCACTCACCCAGAGCCAGACATTCTGGAGTGTGAAATCAAGTGGGCCTTAGGAAGCACTGCTGCCGTGAAAGATAGTGGAGGTGATGGAATTTCAGCAGAGCTATTTAAAATCCTAAAAGACGATGCTATTAAAGTGCCACACTCAATATGTCAGCAAATTTGGAAAACCCAGCAGTGGCCACAGGACTGGAAAAGTTCAATCTTCATCCTAATTTCCAAGAAGGGCAGTACTAAAGAATATTCAAACTACCAGACAATTGCACCCATCTCCCATGCTAGTAAGGTTATGCTCAAAATCCTTCAAGCTAGGCTTCAGCATTATGTGAACCAAGAACTTCCAGATGTTCAAGCTAGGTTTAGAAAAGACAGAGGAGCCAGAGATTAAATTACCAACATTCCACAGATCATAGAGAAAGCAAGGGAATTACAGAAAAACTACTACCTCTGTTTCATTCACTATGCTAAAGTCTTTGACAGTGCAGATCATAACAAACTGTGGAAAACTCTTCAAGAGATGGGAATACCAGACCACCTTACCTGTCTCCTGAGAAACCTATATGCAGGTCAGGAAGCAACAGTTTGAACCTTATGGAACAACTGACTGGTTTCAAAATTGAAAAATGAGTACGGCAAGGCTGTCTATTGTCACCCTGTTTATTTAACTTATACACAGAGCACATCATGCGAAATGCTGGAATGGATGAGTTACAAGCTGGAATCAGGACTGGCAGGAAAAATATCAACAACCTCAGATATGCAGATAATATCACTTTAATGGCAGAAACTGAAGAGGAACTAAAGAGCTTAAAAGTGGAACTTTTAGTAAAGAGGAGCTAAAGTGAAGGGGAACTCAAGATGAGGATGAAAGAGGAGAGTGATAAAGTCAACTTAAAACTCAATTTTAAAAAAACTAAGATTGGGCATCCAGTTCCATCACTTCATGGCAAATAGAAAGGGAAAGGGTAGCAGCAGTGACAGAGTTCCTCTTCTTGGGCTCTAACATCACTGTGGACAGTAACTGCAGCCATGAAATCGAAAGATGATTGCTCCTAGGAAGGAAGGTTACGACAAACCACTTTGCCGACAAAGGTCCATATAGTCAAGACTGTGGTCTTTCCAGTAGTCATGTACGGATGTGAGAGCTGGACCATAAGAAGGCTGAGTGCTGAAGAATTGATGCTTTCAAACACTGGTGCTGGAGAAGACTCTTTAGAGTCCCTTGGACAGCAAGGAAATCAAACCACTCAATCTTAAAGGAAATCAACGCTGAATACTCATTGGAAGGACTGATACTAAAGCTGCAATACTTTGGTCACCTCATGGGAAGAGCTGACTCATTGGAAAAGACCCCAACACTGGCAAAGATTGAAGGCAGTGGAAGAAGAAGGCAACAGAGGATGAAATGGTTGGATGACATCACTGATGCAATGGACATGAACTTGGGCAAACTCTAGGAGATGGTAAGGGACAGGGAAGCCCGGCGTGCTACAACTTGGCGACTGAATAACATTAGCTGATTAACAATGTTGTGATAATTTCAGGTGGAGAGCAATGGACTCAGCCATACACATACATGTGTCCATTCTCCCATGAACTACGCTCCCATCCATGCTGCCACGTAACATTGAGCAGAGTTCCCTCTGCTACACAGCAGGTCCTTGTTTGCTGTCTATTTTACACACAGCGGTGTATACAGCTTGATCCTAAACTCCCCAAGGAGAGGGTACAACACTGAGCACAAAAATTAACTACTATAAAGCATTTTGAAAAAGGATGTTTGAGAAAGTCTCCAGCATCATCTGATGGAGTTTTTCTAATACCATAATTTGTTCTAATATTTGCTGGAAAAGCTCAAATCTATATCAGAAGAAAAATTACATGAAGAGAGAAGGTCTTTAAATGAATAATGCAGAATATAAAATATGAGCCATGACCATTTTATCACACTGTACACAAATATTAATTTGAGATCTACATATAGAGGGAAAATAATAAAACTTGGAAGAAAGCACAGAAAAAAATCTTCCTGACTACAGCACAGGTGAAAATATCTTCAACAAGGCATTAACTATACAACAAAAAGCATTAACTTCAACAAAAAGCATTAACTATAAAAATGTGAACTATATTTCATTAAATTAAGAACACTTACTATAAAACTCTTAGAGGAAAACATAGGCAGAACACTCAGTGACATAAATCAAAGCAAAATCCTCTATGACCCACCTCCTAGAGTAAGGGAAATAAAAACAAAAGCAAACAAGTGGGGCCTGGTTAAACTTAAAAGCTTTTGCACAGCAAAGGAAACTATCAGTCAGTCAATCAGTTCAGTCACTCAGTCGTGTCCGACTCTTTGCGACCCCATGAATCACAGCACGCCAGGCCTCCCTGTCCATCACCAACTCTCGGAGTCTACTCAAACTCATGTCCATCGAGTCGGTGATGCCATCCAGCCATCTCATCCTCTGTCGTCCCCTTCTCCTCCTGCCCTCAATCCCTCCCACCATCAGGGTCTTTTCCAATGAGTCAAAAGAAACTATAAGCAAGGTGAAAAGACAACCCTCAGAATGGGATAAAATAACAGCAAATGAAACAACTGACAAAGGATTAATTTCCAAAATATACAAGCAGCTCATACAACTCAATGCCAGAAAAACAAACAACCCAATAAAAAAGTGGGGAAAAAACCAAAACAGACATTTTTCAAAAGAAGACATTCAGATGGCACACAAACACATGAAAAGATGCTCAACATCACTCATTATTAGAGAAATGCAAATCAAAACTACAATGAGATGTCACGTCACACCAGTCAGAATGGCCACCATCAGAAAGTCTACAAACTATAAATGCTGGAGAGGGTGTGGAGAAAAGGCAACGCTCTTGCACTGTTGGTGGGAATGTAAAGCGATACAGCCACTAAGGAAGACGGTATGGAGATTTCTTTAAAAACTAGGAATAAAACCACCATATGACCCAGCCCCACTTCTAGGCATATACCCTGAGGAAACCAAAATTGAAAAAGACACATGTATCCCATTGTTCACTGCAGCACTATTTACAACAGCTAGAACATGGAAGCAACCTAGATGCCCATCGACAGATGAATGGATAAAGAAGTTGTGGTACATACACACAATGGAATATTACTCAGCCATAAAAAGGAATGACTTTGAGTCAGTTCTGATGAGGTGGATGAACCTAGAATCTATTACACAGAGTGAAATGAGTCAGAAAAAGAAAGATAAATACCATATTCTAACGCATATATATAGAATCTAGAAAAACAGTACTGAAGAATTTATTTACAGGGCAACAGTGGAGAAACAGACATAGAGAATAGACTTATGGACATGGGGAGAGGAGAGGAGAGGGTGAGCTGTATGGAAAGAGTAACATGGAAACGTACATTACCACATGTAAAATAGAGAGCCAACAGGAATCTGCTGTAGGCTCAGGAAACTCAAACAGGGTCTCTGTGTCAACCTAAAGGAGTGGGATGGAGAGGGAGATGGGAGTGGGTTTCAAAAGGGAGGGGATATATATATTCCTACGGCTGATTCATGTTGAGGTTTGACAGAAAACAGCAAAATTGTGTAAAGCAATTATCCTTCAATAAAAAATAAATAAATTAGAAAAAAAAGAACATTTGCTCATTAAGTTCATCACTAAGGGGTATAAAGGTACACGACAAAACTGAAGAAACTATTTGCAATGCACACATCCAACAAAGGACTCTTACTTACAATATATAAAGAAACCTCTAGCTCAATAAGAAAAACACAAATCAACATTAGAACTGAGAGAAAGATAATGCAAGACAGAAGAGCGGATATGCAAACAGCCAATTGGTACATAAAAATATTACAAAATCAAACACACATACTACTACACACCAACAGACAGACTAAAATTAAAAGACAGAGACCAAATACATGGAGCAATTGGAATTCTCTTACATGGCCAGTTAACACACAAATTAGCATAACACTTGAGAAGATGCTTCCAAACAGATGTATGTATGTCTATGTGCCTGTGTGTGGGCAAGCATGGTTCTGTATGCATCCAAATCAAATGAGAAGATATGTCCACAAAAAGATGTATACAAGAATGTTCACAGCAGCTTTATTCATAACAGATATAAACTGAAAGTAAGCCTAATGTTCATCAGTAGGAACAGAAAGACTCTGTAATGCATTAGTACAATGGGATACTAAGTAGAAATTTTTTAAGTTAAAAAAAAAGCTTATGAAAGAAACAATACAGATGAGTCTCATCAAAATTATGCCACGAAAGTTGTCGTTGTTCAGTTGCCCAGTCATGTCTGACTCTTTGCAACCCCATGGACTGCAGCATGCCAGGCTTCCCTGTCCTTGTCCATCTCCCTGAGTTTGCTCAAACTCGTGTCCATCGAGTCGGTGATACCATCCAACCATCTCATCCTCTGTCATCCCCTTATCCTCCTGCCTTCAATCTTTCCCAGCATCAGGGACTTTTCCAGTGAGTCGGCTTTTCGCATTGGATGACTAGAATACTGGAGCTTCAGCTTCAGCATTGGTAGTTCCAATGAGTATTCAGGGTGGATTTCCCTTAAGATTGACTGGTTTGAAATCTGGCCATGAAAGTAGCCAGACACAGAAGTGCACATACTCTGTATTTCTTTTATATGAAGTTCATGAGCAGACTAAACTAATCAATGGTGATAGGAATAAGAATGCTGATGAGCCCTGCATATGGGCACGGGCTGGGAAGGGATGTGAAGGAATTTCCTGATGTAGTAAAAATGCTCTGAACCTGGATCTGTGTGTTGGTTATATATCTTTATACATATGTAAAAATTCATTAAGTGGCATGCTTAAAAATTAGTGTAGTTTATTACTACCTGGTAAAGGCTCAGTAAAAGGTAAATGAAATATGACCCCCAAATGGAGACTATTTTCACACCCACTTAAATGTTTTCCAAGTAAACCTCAATAGGTCTTGAATTTATGGAAGAATGTGATGGGTTCCAATTAGTTTGTAAGAATAGGCAATGGTCTGGGAAAATGAAATTTTACTAGACAAATTATTTCTTAAAATATTTGCATAACTGGCATATGGTTCTGAAAATAAGTATAATTTAGGAAGCAGAGTCAATGGTGCATTTTCTCCAGGCAGATCTGTGCACTGTGATGAGGTTTACTTTTCAGCTGCCACAGCCATTAAAACGAAGTATCAAAACTAATCAAACCAGAAGAAAAAAAAAAAAGATAAGCCACAGACCGGGAGAAAATATTTGCAAAACACATATCTGAGAAAAGACTTGTATCCAAAATACAGAAAGACTCCTTAGAGCTCAACAATAAGGCAACAAACAACCCAATTAAAAAACAGGCAAAAGATCTGAACACATACTTCATCAAAGAAAATACACACAGATGCCAAATAAGCATATGAAAAGATGCTCCACATCATATGTCATTAGGGAACTGCAAATTAAAACAGCAAGACACCACCAAAAACTTACTGGAATAGTGAAAATTCAAAACACTGACACCAAACGCTGGTGAGAATATGGAGCAACAACTCTCCCTCATGGCTGGTGGGAATGTAAAGTAGTGCAGCCATTGTGGAAGACAGTTTGGCACTTTCTTACAAAATTAAACACAACCTTCCCAGATAACCCAATTTTTCTCCTTAGTATTTACTAGAATGAACTGAAAACTTAGGGCCACATAAAAACCTGTACATGGATATTTGTAACAGACTCATTCATAATAACCAAAACTGAGAAGAAACAAAGATATTTTTCAATAACTAAGTGCATAAAAGAACCGTGGTAGTCCAGTGTAATACTAAAAGACGACACATGGTAAACACAATGGAATGTTATTCAGCAATAAAAAGGAATGAGCTATATCAAGCTAAAAAAAGACATGGAGGAACCTTAAAATGTGTATCATTAGGTAAAACAAAGCAGTATGGTAAAGACTGCATTTGGATTCTTCCACATAGATGACATTCTTTCTGGAAAAGGTAAAGGTAGGAAGATATTACAAAGTCGGGGCTTGGGGTGGGAGTGATGGGGAGATGAATATGTGGAGCAAATGATTTTTAGAGTGAAACTGTTCTGTAGGATACTGTAATAGTGGACACATGATGACATATACCTGGCAAAACCCATAAAACTGTACAATGCAAAGTACATAAAATTGTACAATACAATCTGTAAACTGCTCTACTGTAAAAGGTTAAATCACATTTTCAAAAATAATAGAGCACATTTGATTAAAATCTAAAAGGTATTTCATACCATTAAAATGAATAATATGAGTTTAAAATAATGTTTATTTCATTTGAAGCTCACTGTAAGGAGAGACTCTCCCTTCTCCAATCCCCACCCCAGGACACACAAGCACCCCCTGTAGATCCATACTGTTTTGGGGAGGAGTGTGAAGGGAGAAACTAGGAGCTAGACTTTGAACAGATGGCAGATTAGAACACTTGCTAGAACCGTACACAAAAATAAACTCAAAATGGATGAAAGACCTGAATGCAAGGCCAGACACTATAAAATTCTTAGAGGAAAACATAGGCAAAACACTCTGACATAAATCACAGCAAGATCCTTTTTGACCTACCTCCTAGAGTAATGAAAATAAAAACAAAAATAAACAAATGGGACCTAATTAAACTTAAAAGCTTTTGCACAGCAAAGGAAACCATAAAACGAAAAGACAACCCTTAGAATGGGAGAAAACATTTACTAACAAAGCAACTGACAAAAGATTAATCTCCAAAATATATAAGCAGCTCATGTAGCTCAATATAAAAAAAAATTCCATCAAAAAATGGGTGGAAGACCTAAACAGACATTTCTCGAAGAAGACATACAGATGGCTAATAAACACATTAAAAGATGTTCAACAATGCTCATTATTAGAGAAATGCAAATCAAAACTTATAAAGAGGTATCACCCCACACCAGTCAGAATGGCCATCATCAAAAAATCTACAACAATAACTGCTGGAGAGAGTGTGGAGAAAAGGAAACCCTCTCGCACTGTTGGTGTGAGTATAAATTAATACTACCATTGTGGAGAACAATATGGAGGTTCCTTAAGGAACTAGGAGTAAAACTACCACGAGGCCCAGTAATCCCACTATTTGGCATACACCCTAAGAAAACCATAATTGGAAAAGGTACATGCACCCCAGTGTTCACTGAAGCACAACTGACAACAGCTAGGACACAGAAGCAACCTAGATGTCCACTGACAGATGAATGGATAAAGATGTGGTACATATATACAAAGGAATATTTGCCTAATTAAGGGAATGGAATTAGGTCATTTGCAGTGATGTGGATGGGCCTACAGTCTGTCACACAGAGTGAAGTCAGAAAAACAAATATCACATATTAACAAGTGTATACAGAATCTAGAAAAATGGTACTGATGAACCTATTTGCAGAGCAGGAATAGAGACAGAGATGTATAGAATGGACTTGTGGGGGGTGGGGAGAAGAGGGTGGGATGATGGGGAAAGCATTGACCATATATGCACCACCATGTATAAAACAGATGGCCAGTGGGAAGGTGCAGGGAGCACAGGGGGCTCAGCTTGGTGCTCTCTGATGACCGAAGAATTGATGCTTTGGAACTGTGGTGTTGGAGAAGACTCAAGAGTCCCCTGGACTGCAAGGAGATCCAACCAGTCCATCCTAAAGGAGATCAGTCCTGGGTGTTAACTGGAAGGACTGATGTTGAAGCTGAAACTCCAATACTTTGGCCACCTGATGCAAAGAACTGACTCATTGGAAAAGACCCTGATGCTGGGAAAGACTGAGTGTGGGAGGAGAAGGGGATGACAGAGGATGAAATGGTTGGATGGCATCACTGACTCAATGGACATGAGTTTGAGTAAACTCTGGGAGTTGGTGATGGACAGGGAGGCCTGGTGTGCTGCAGTCCGTGGGGTCGCAAAGAGTCGGACATGACTGAGGTGGGGGTGGGGGGAAGGAAGGGAAGGCTCAAGAGGGAGGGGATGATATGTACACTTAAAGATGATTCACACTGTTGTACAGTAGAAACCAACACAGCATTGTAAGGCAAAAGTGAAAGTGAAGTCGCTCAGTCGTGTCTGACTCTTTGCGACCCTGTGGACTATAGCCTACCAGGCTCCTCCCTCCATGGGATTCTCCAGGCAAGAATACTGGAGTGGGTTGCCATTTCCTTCTCCAGGGGCTCCTCCTGATCCAGGGATCAAACCCAGGTCTCCCGCATTGCAGACAGACGCTTTAACCTATGAGCCACCAGGGAAACCCAATTAAAAAACCAAAAACAAGTTCCACTTCCATGTTGCCATTCTGAAAGTTCTCTCTATGGGCTCTCTGGATGTGGATGACTCATTTTCCTCAAGGGACATTCACCTCTTCAGGCAGAGACCCTGATTCAGAGGTGTTCAGGGCTAGACAGCATGGTTCTCAGAAAATGTGCCACTTCAGATCTCACATCTTATTATTGTAATTAATGCCATTATTTTCTTTACTGAACCTGTCAACTTAAAAAAATATATTTACAACTTAAAACTTGAGGGTTATGTTTTATGTGGTGGGAATTTTTAGGACTTCAAGCCCGGAGACAGCATCTCAAGTAACCCTGAGACAACTGCTCCCAGGAGCTGAGGGGAGGAACCAGGTTTTACAGAAGTTTTGCAACAAAGGGCAAGTAGTCTGAATATCAAAGGATTATTCTTAATTAGAGGAAGCCAGACATTTAAAGTTAAGGAATTTAGCACTTTCTATGTATAGGAAGATGCAAGAGTCTGGGCTCACTGAAATTATTCCTTTCATATGCATCTCAGCTATCTGGAGCCAGTATCCCGAGTTTGTCACATCCTGAGCTTCCTCAAGGCTCACCCTAGGGAGTGGCTGCAGTCTGATGCTGTGAGGTCGCAGGTATTCTTTTCCTTCCTGACATTACGGCTCAGGAGCTCACAGCGGAGGGCTGGAAGTGCTGATGACCGTGACCTCCTGTTCACTGATATGGCAGGAAATACTCAATTTCTCAGACCTACTCTCTCTCTTCTCACCTCATCTTCTCACGAGCACACACCACATGCAATTATCTTTAATGTAATTTTCAAGAGCCTTTGCTCATTCATTCTTTTACTGATTCATTTAATAAATATTTATTGAGCAAAGATGACATGCTATATGAATATGAATGCTATATGAATCTGAATGAATATCCTTTTATTTAATAACAAATACCTGATCAAGCTGAGTAAAAACCTTTTGGATTGGCCATGCTGTCAACGTTGACATGACTAAGCATAGTATGGTCACTCCACCAATCTGATTACTGCTTTAATTTTGCAACATGGACTTGTCCCCAGTTACTCTTTATTTCAAATAAAATAACTCCTCATTTTTTTTTTTATTATTTGAAACATCTTTAAAGTAAGCATCAGGTTCTCCCTATCAGTTATGTGTCAGAGCACTAGGGTGAACACCATCCCCAGATGGAGAGCTCAGTTGGTGGAAGCCCAGGATTAAAGAATGCATGGCTGGGCTGGTGGTCCAGTAGTTAAGAATCCACCTGGCAATGCAGGGGACATGGGTTTGATCTCTGATCTGGGAAGATCCCACATGCTACAGAGGAACTAAGCCCATGTGTCACAACTACCAAGTTCGTGCTCTAGAGCCCACAAGCTGCAACTATACCGAAGCCTGTACACATAGAGCCTCTGCTCCAAAACAAGAAAGAAGCCAGCAGTGAGAAGCCCATGCACCACGCTTGCCGCAACTAGAAAATGCCCACATGTAGCAATGAAGACTCACCACAGCCATACATTTTTAAAATCTTAAAAAAAAAAAAATAAAAAGACTCCATGGCTTTATTCTCTGGGCAGAGAGACACTTCGCCTCAACACTGGCCAGATGTCTCAAAAATAAAATACCATGCCACTGTTTACCAAGGACATCAAAGGAGAAGATACTGACTGATGTTTACAAAAGAGGACCATGAGCCATCAGTAAGTAATATTACCCTGAAAGAAAGAGACAGTGTTCCAGTCAATTTCATCAATAGCAAATGAAACTTAAGCAAAAGCTTGGCTCCAAATGAGATGTGGAAGAGAGCACCCAACAGTGCTCTGACCAAACACTTGCAGCTCTGAAGACAGGGGTGAGCCCGAACAGGGAGCAGAGGCCCTCAGCTAGCAACCTCACATCTCAGGATCATTCAGCTGTTTTCCAGCTGGGGGAGCCCAGGGGAAGTTTTTGCACCTTGTTGGCTTTGCTTTCATCATATGTACAATGAGAGGTTTGAATAAATGACTTTTAGGAACAGTCCAACTCTAAATCCTCTGTGATTTATATAAGAGTTACTGAATGACATGGAAAAAAACTAAACCCAAATCAGAACAACTGTCTCTAACAGGAAAGGAAGTCTTCTGGGCATGGTGCAGGGTAAGAGCTCTTAGTAGGGAGGGGAGGACAAACTATAATGCCCAGAAAGATTCAACTGTGGTGGAAAATGTTAACAGAATGAAAAATAAAAGCCCTGTTATTTATTCAGCTAGGTACAGCTAATATCCAAGAGACATCTAGAAAAAAAAGATTGGATTAAGTCCAAAATTCGGTGCTTATATAGACAGAAGATCATATTGTCTGCCAATCACTAGTGCATTTATGTATCTGTAACTGGAAAGACAGACAGAGCTGACTGCTTACATTTTACTGAAAATGATAACACTATATCATTGCTCTTTGGGGACTCATTTTTTCTAAGCGTGCAAAATTCTACAGGCTTTAACAATAAAATGCATATAAAGACATTTGAAATCTAAGTGATCTCTTGACATTTGACTAAAAGTCAAAGCAGAGGACCACAGGACAAATAGAATACTTCACCCATGAAGGGTGACTATTAGCTTTGTTTCATGGTCTGTAAATGACTTATTAAACTCCTCTATAAAGTTTTATTACTGTTCTAAACCCATTAATAACTGTCCTCACTTTAAATGTCCTACTGTTTGCTGAATATGCCAGCAGTGGGCTGCAATAATGGCTGCCTGGCATTAGATTTTTTTCTCTAAAACTAAGGATATAAAGGAGAAGGCGTTAGACACACTATGCAACACTGATTATATCATTTAAAGGAAAACAGAAAGAGCCAGATGTTAGTTGTCTCTCTTTGTATGGGTATAACCTGCTTGATTCCACATTTCCATCTTTAGTTCCTGACTGTCAGCAGCCTAGACAGAAGGGAATAAAAGTGAATGTGTGTTTCAGCACATTGGGAAAGCACTTAACAGATAAAACAATTTACATCTTAATAGCTTTCTTTCATTACATCGACTCCTCCTCTGCTGTTCCTCTTAGAGGCTGCAGAAATATTTGCAAACTATTGGCAAGTATAAAGAGCATCACAAAATTTCTAGGGCTGTCAGGATCTCCAGAGGCCGTAAGCCAACCTCCCATCCGCACTTGGAATCACTTCTCTGCTTGGTCTCCTGAGACTGATGGTACTCGGTTTGCCCTGAAGTTGACTTCTCCCTATTTAAGTCTTCAAACCGTTGGGAAGAACTGTCCTATGCTGAACAGGAAGTGGCTGCCATGGAACTTTCCCTAAGACCCAACGTCCTGCCTATCGGAGCAACTCACAGCATGAATCTCCTCCCTGTTTCCCATGACACATCCAAAGACAGCGCTGGAAGCTCTCACTGGTCATCTAGCTTACAAGCCGCCCCTCCCAGCACCCTCTGCTGCTCCTTAGAAGGAATGGTTTCCATCGGCCTCTCCATCTTGGATGCCTAAGTGAAGGAGCTTCTAGTTTTATCTGCAACATTTCTTTAACATTTCCCCCAAAAGTAAACTCAACATCCCTCCTTATACAGAGGAGACACCAATGCCCCAGAGTTGGGCCATCAGAGAGTAGCCTGCTTCTGGAAAGCACTGTGGTCGAGAACTTGAAGTGCATATGAACATATGGGGAAAACAGTGACAATAAAATCAGAGTAAATTCATGGAAACCTCAACTTTAAGACACAGGACAAACACAAATACAGGGTACATTCTACTCATTATCAACACTCCAAACATTTAAAATGGGTAAAATGGGAACGTTAATATTAATTTCTTTTCCCTGGCTTGTGTTTGATAGGAAAGTTTCAGGATCTTCTGATCCTACAGCTTCAAGTTACATGCCAAAGTGAATTTGCTATCTTGTGAAATACATACATTAAAAAAATTTTTTTAGTCTTTGCTGCCAAAATAATTGCTACTCTCAAAATATTCGTGCTCTTTGTTGAAAACTGTGGCATCTCTGCTGAGAAGTGGCTGCCCAGTCAGACTTTCCAATGCCCCAAACTATATTCTCACATGGCCCAGAAACCAGATGTCACTGATTAATGTGAGCAAGAGAGACATATATCATTTTCAGCTGGGGTTCTTTGTTAATTGTGGTAAAAACACATACCTAACATAAAACTTACTATTATAACCATACAATTCAGTGACACTAAATACATTCATAGTCTTGTGTAACCAATGTCACAATTTCCAGACCATCTTCACCATCGCAAATAGAATCCCTGTACCCGTTAAATAAAATTCCTCATTTCCCTCCTCCCAGCCTGTGCCAACCACTATTTCACTCTGCTCCTATGAATTTGTCTATTCCAGGTATCTCATATAAGTAAAAATCATACACAATGTGTCCTTTTTGTATCTGGCTTCCAACATTTAGTGTAATATTTTCAAGGTTCACCTACGTTGCAGCATGAATCAGAATTTTATTTCTTTTTAAGGCTGAATAGTACTCTGCTATACGTATACCTCACATTTGCTATCCATTCATCTGCAGACGGGCTTGAGGATTATTTTTGCCTTTTAGCTATTGTGAATAATGCTGCAATGAACATTCACATGTAAGTTATCTGTTTAAGGCTCTATCCCACTTCTTTTGGGAGGGGAACTGCCAGATCATATGGTAATTCTATGCATAACTTTTGAGGAACCATTATTGTCTTCCACAGCAGTCATACTATTTCACGTGGCCACCAGCAATGTGTGAGGGTTCCAATTTCTCCATACCTCACCAACACTATTTTCCTTTTAAAAAATAAAAATAAAAAAAACAGTTGCAATCCTAATAAATTTGAAGAAGTATCTTATTATAGTTTGATTTGTATATCCATAATGACAAATAATGTTATGCATCCTTTCATGTGTTTATTGGCTATGTGGATGGTTTTTGGTTTTTTTTTTTTTAGAAATATCTATACAAGTCCTTTGTCTCCTTTTGAATTAGGCTGCTTGTTTTTTTGCTGTCAAATGTTCTCACCACAAAAAGAAAATGGTAATTAGGTCATGTGATATAATTGTGTATCAAATCAACACAGTATATATGTTAAACATATATATTATATGTAAACTATATCTCAATAAAAAAGAAAGAAAGGAGAGAGAGGTTGGGCTGGAGGGAGCACAGAAAGAAGGAAGAAAGGATTCTACAAATACCTATTTATAAATAAAAAGAACAATGGCCACTCAGAATGGCCATTATTAAAAAGTCTACAAATAATAAAGAACAGAAAGAATGTGGAGATAAGGGAACCCTGCAAAACTGTTGGTGACAATGTAGACTGGTGCAGCTACTATGGAAAGCATTATGGAAGTTCTTCAAAAAACTAAAAAGAGAATTACCACATCATCCAGCAATCCCTCTCTTAGGCATATATCCCATGTGTGCGTGCCTGGTCGCTCAGTTGTGTCTGACTCTTCTGTGACCCCACAGACTGTAGTCCACCAGGCCCCTCTGTTCATAGACTTTTCCAGGCAAGATTACTGGAATGGGTTGCCATTTCCTCCTCCTGGGATCTTCCTGACCAGGGACTGAACCCATGTTTCTAGCGTCTCCTGTGCTGGCAGGCAGAGTCTTCACCACTGCACCATCTGAGAAGCCCCAGTCATACACTCAGAGGAAACTCTGATTTGAAAAGACACATGCGCCCCAGTGTTCACAGCAACACTATTCCCAACAGCCAAGACATGGAAGCGACCTAAATACCATCCACATATAAATGAACAAAGAAGAGGCAGTATGTTACACACATACAACACACACACACAGAAATACTACTCAGTCATTAAACAAAGAATGAAATAATGCCATTTGCAGCAACATGACCTACGGACTGTCATACTAAGTAAAGTCAGTCGGGCAGAAAAAGATAAATATATCGCATCACTTATCTGTGGAAAACGAAATATGATACAAACGAACTAAAGTTAAAAATAGAAACATTCACAGACATAGAAAACAAACTTATGGTTACCAGAGGAGAAAGGGGTAGGGGGATGAATCAGGAGTCTGGGATTGGAAGATGGAAGCTATTGTGTATAAAATAAACAACAAGGTCCTACTGTATGGCACAAGGAACACAGTCAATATCTTATAATAAACTATAGTGGAAAAGAATATGAAAAAGTACATGTGTGTGTATATACTGGATTGGCCAAAAAGTCCGTTCGGGCTTCCCATCTGCTGTTATGGGAAAATCCAAATGAACATTTTGGCCACAACCCGATGTGCGTAACGATCACTCTGCTGCACACCTGAAATGAACACAGCACTGCAAATTAACTACACTTCCGTTTTCTAAAAGGGGGCTCTAAGGTCATATTTGTGAATTTTTCAGTACATTCTGTCATAACCTGCTAGAGTGGGAAAGTTATGATTTAAAGTGTCTGATGCTGCCTTAGAATCTAGTAACTTATCTGGGGCTTCACTTTTCTTACTCTAATGATCTGCTTGTATGGCCCCATGAGAGGCTTGCTCAGCTATTTTTAGTACTTACTTTCAAATACTTATGCTAAGTTTACTAATTATACATGACAAACCTGCATATATTATCATTTAATGCTCAAATCAAAGCTACGAAATGGGTGCCATTATCCTAAAGAGATCTCACCATACAAACTGTAGACCCAGGATTCAAACCCAGCTATTTAAATGATCACACCATGTTACTGTCTTCCACTCACATGCTAACTTCTTAACTTTCTCCCTAAATAATGGATTTGTATCCTTCCTTTTACTTGGAAGATAACTTCAAAAGTCTTTCAGTAGCCCTCTGAGAATTTATAGGAAGCTCAACTCATTGTATGCTATTTCCCGACACTATTATCAATTCACACCTGCTATAATGTGTCCCTCTCCTTCCTATTTTTAACATGTTTTTAATCTGACCTTGCAAAGAGCTTGTTAAATGTCTTTTTCTTTTCTTTCATTGAAAAACTTTTCTGATAAGTGATCATATGGCTTGGATATCTCAAAGTATTTCAGATTAAGAAGCCTAAGTGAGCACTGGTCAGTAGACTCATAAGAAGGGGGAGTGAAGACATGCAGGCCAATCAGTCTCAATGGAATACTAAAGAAGGAAAAGTGGACAGTTCAATCTATCCAACACATAATTCTTCATATTTAAAGATTAAGGTAAGACAAAATAAAAGAAATGAGTAAAGAATCATTGCTTATAAGTCTGTAGCTCCCCAAAATGGCTCTGCAAAAGCCCAGATTACATTCTCAGTCTCTGCCAATGGCTTTTATCATGCTTCAGAGCAAGAGGATATGCTCCTTGGAGATGAGTTAGCTGGACTGCAAAAGTGGAGAAGAACTGGAGAAGAACTGATGAAAAAAATCAGTGAGCAGCTCAAATTTTACCCACGTTGGCGGCCTAAGAAGAATCCAGAGAATACTGCCTTATGGATATCAGGTTCTCAACAAAACACACAAGGAGGGAAGAGACGTACGAAACACATCACTGCAGACGAGCGCAGACAACACAGAGGTGCAGAGTGCAGACCCAGAGCACTCACTCTAGACACGGCACGTGGGCACCACTCCGGGTGTCAGCGCACATTTACTAAACAACTACTGCGCATCAGCAACTGCGCAGGAGGTGCAGTTGTGAATGGGAAAGGCAGGTTCCTGTCTCTGTGGGGCTTTCATCCTAGCAGATGGCATGGACGTTAACCAGCTAATTATACAGCTCATGTTTTAATTAAAAGTGAAATACGTGCAACAAAGGAGAATACGGGGTATCACGGAAGGTTTTCTGGAGGAAACGGTGTTTGAACTGAGCACTGAAGGAAGGAAGAAGGTAAGAAGGATGGGGAACGGTGGGTGGGACCGCACAGAGCGGAGAGCAGCCCAGCACCTGATGGAACCAGAGACAAGGCGGCTGTGGCCACAGCGCAGACAGAAGAGGAGGAAGTGGCCTGAGAGGCAGTGGGTGAAATAAGGGCTGTCTGTTATGTTAATGAGTCCAGTCTTGCTCCCAGGAGCAGCAGAAAGCTAGCAGAGAGAGTAATATGGTAAGATTTGCCCCTTCAAATGATCATTCTGGCAGTCACTACATGAAAAATAGATCAGAGCGTCGTCATCTTCTCCAATATTTTCCCGTTCCCAAGGTCAGTCCTACACAAATCACGCAACAATGCTCAATGTCCTTAACTTTTGGGGAATTGCAAATCAACACCATGTGTGACATCACTTCACACCATTAGGACAGCCATAATGGAAAAGGACACAAGATAACAAACAGTGGAAAGGGTATGGAGAAACTGGAATCCTCAAAACATCATTGGTGGAAATTTTAAATGGTGTAGCCACTCTGGAAAACAGTGTGATGAGGAAAATGGAAAGGGAAAAGGTAGAAGTAGTGACAGATATTATTTTTCTGGGCTGCAAATTTACTGCAGACAGTGACAATAGCCATGAAATTAGAATACTCCTTGAAAGGAAAACTCTGACAAACCTGGACAGCCTATTAAAAAGCAGAGGCATCACTTTGCTGCCACATGTCTGTATAGTCAAAGCGATGGTTTTTCTAGTAGTCATGTACAAATGAGAGAGTTGGACCATAAAGAAGGCTGCATGCCGACAAATTGATGCTTTCCAATCGGGGTGGTGGGGAAGACTCGTGAGAGTCCTTTGGACAGCAAGGAGATCAAACCAGTTAATCCTAAAGGCAATCAACACCGAAAATTCATTGGAAAGACTGATGCTGAAGCTCCAATACCTTGGTCACCTGATGCAAAGAGACAACTCATTGGAAAAAACCCTGATGCTGGGAAAAACTGCGGGCAAGAGGAGAAGGGAGCAACACAGGATGAGACGGTTGGATGGCATCATTGACCCAATGGACATGAATTTCAGCAAACTTTGGAAGATAATGGAGAACACAGGAGCCTGGCATGTTGCAGTCCATGGGGTCACAAACAGTTGGACAGGACTTAGCGAATAACAACATTACCTTACTAAACAATGTCTTGTCAAATTCAAGCAATGTCTGCCCATTCTCTATTCAGTTAAAGTTCAATATTTTTGACAGCATTTGTATCTTATATATTTCCACTATATTCATTTAAAATGAGAACAATTTCTAAAAGTAATAGCTGGATTAAACCTACTCACCGTATAAGAATTTACTTCAGATTCAAAACTTCACACAGACATAAAGCTAATAGGGGCAGTTTGTTAATGCAAAGTTTTAGTGATACCAAGGTAGTGAGAAATAAGAAAAGTTCAAATATGTGATGAAAGTGAAAGTGTTAGTCACTCAGTCGTGTCCAACTCTTGAGACCCCATGGACTGCAGCCCGCCAGCCTCCTCTGCCCATGGAATTCTCCAGACAAGAATACTGAAGCGGGTTGCCATGCCCTCCTCCAGGGCATCTTCCTGACCCAGAGTAAGTAGGTAGTCAGTAATTACCAACCAGTTTCCTCATCTTCAGTTCAAAGTGAACTGCAGTCTGGCCATGTTTCCAGATCGCTCTGGACAAAACTGACCCTGTGCCCCCCGAAGGCACCAGCCAGTCCTACTGCTTCATCCTCTCCCCTGGCTCAGCGTCTCCTCTGCTGTAGCTGCATTGGCCTCCCTGCTGCTCCTCACCCGGCAGGCAGGCTCCCACCCTGGATTCACACCTACTGTTCTCTCCACCCACCTTCGCCCAGGTATCTGCATGGCTACTTCCTCACTTCCTTCCAGCTTTTACTTAACCACCACCTACACAGTGATGCGTTCCTTGGCTCCCCAGGGTGGGATTTCAACCCTACCTCCATGCAGACACCTCTAGCCCCCCACTTTTCCTTTTTTCTTTTTTTTTTTTTTCCTTTTTTCTTTTAAATCAGTGTTTATCATCATGTGACAGCTAACATTATCTAACACAAACTTTCTTGTTCATTGTTTTGATTTGTGGTTTATTTTTTCCATCAGAATGGAAGTGCCATGCAGGCAGAAATCTTGCCAATTTTGTTCATTTTGTTCATTGTTCATTCGTCACACCAAGAACAATACCTGGTATATAAACATTTGTTGACAGACTGAATGAACTAGATAAGAGTGGGAAATCATCTGTTTTGTAAATAAAATCTTACTGAGACACAGTCATGCTCATCCCTTTATATATTTATTCTCTATGGCAATTTTTGTGCTATAGGAGCAGAATTAAGTAAGATGTATGTATTTATTATGATTTTTAGATTAAGCCCTTAGGGCAAATATTTCATTTTTTCTTCACGCAACTATGAAGGTAGTAATCTCTTCTGAATATATTCATTTAAATTTAATTTTCAGTTTTTCTTGAGTTGAAGCATAGTTTAACAACTAAATTTTACAAATATGTTGATGTGAAGACTTGAGAGCAGTTTTGGGAGAATTTGAGTTAGGTACTGTACAAGAGGGGCTGGAAAACCACGGCCAGTGAGTTGACCACCTAATTTTGTAAAGAAAACTGATGGACAAGGGCCATTACCACTCACATCTGGATTCTCTGTCCTGTTGCCTACTATACTGGCAGTATTCAGCAGTGGTGGCAAAGATCACATGGCCCTACAAACCTAAAATATTTACTATCTGGTCCTTTACACAAAAAGTTTGCCGACTTCGCCTCTTTAACATCATTCTGAACATTATCCTTAAACACAAAAGAATCAAAGAGAGCTATTAAATACACCGTCAAAGCTCAAACAACTCTCACAGTAATTTTCTGGTCTCTTGAGGAAACACCAACTTAGGCAGTTTTATAATATACCTAGCAAGAAATGAGTGTTTTGATTTCTGACACACCGTAAACCCATGAGGACAAACATAATTTCCCTAAACGGTCCTGTGGAGGTGCTACAGTTTTTTGGCTGCCACAGTCTGTCATGTAAATCCATTATGCTGACAGCTCTGCTGGTTAAGACTGAAGCTGGAATTAATATCCATTATCTAAAGGTCATTGCACAGGAACGAGCCGGCATCCAATTTTAAATGTTAATAACAGTAACATTTTTTCAAATATAAACAAAAGGTCTTACTTTGTTTTTTAATTATTTCCCTTAAACACTTCATTTAAAAATGAAAATGTTAAAGCAAAAAACCTGGATGATACAATGCAGGTACACACTGGTGTTGTGTCGATGACCCTACCTCTCAGAGTCTGCGTGCTTATGGGATGCGCAGAGGCTGTGTTGAGGTTCTCACCCGTACTACCTACCACTCCTCACTGAGTCTAAGATGCCAGAGATCATAAGGAACCACACCATTTTACATACCACTAACAAAGAAAAAATGCTGCCACTTACATGGCACACACTTTATCACTTAGAACTGCATCTTATACTCAATGCATGCGCTCTGAGGCATATTTTGATGTGGATTTTCTCATACACTGCCTTTATGACACACAAAAGGGGATGTCTACGCACAATGAATTGCTTGAGTTTTTCTTAAAAGTCCTTCCCATTTGGAGACTGACTCCTCTTATTTGTCAACCTGGAATCATCCAACCTCTGTACTGTTTCGCAAGTGTGGCTCCATCAGAACGTGGATGCAGGACAGTACTATGATGCACCTCTTCCGAGGTGTCTGGGTTCACTTCCGGGACACTCACACTCATTCCACAAGGTTCAACGCACACATGCCAACAGCAGAAACTACACTGGGACTGCCGTCTGGACACCAGTGCTGATGCACTCATTTCAGAGATATTAAAGCTGAGGGGGGAAACGGATGCTTTAGAACTCGTCCCTTCACTGTTAGTATGTGGTCCAACAACGAAATTCAGTCAGACACTGGCCTAACACAGCACCACACTGAAGCACTTAAAGGCAGGAATAATCATCTCCACTTCATCTGCACCACAGCTCCCTTGTAACAGGACGATTTTCAAAGTATTAATGTTACAAGTAACTGTAACGTTTGGAATAGGGAATTTAATTCTGTATGAAATGTAATGAATACATACATTGACGACTGAGCCAGAATTGACCCAAAATAAAAACTAACAAGAAGACTTTATTCAAACCAACCACAAACATTCAAGCCCATACAGTGGCAGATCATTAGTGACTCCTCTTGTGGCCACACCCCACTGAATCTTAGTATACTCTGGGCTGGCAAACACTCAACAGATCTCTTACCCAACTTTGGAAAAATCAGCCACACTGAGTAGCCAAGAAGTCTGTAGAGCAACCGAGTATGATGAAAAGACACACCTGGTGTATCTCTGGAGAAGGGAAACAGATTTCCCACAGTCACACCTCTCCTCCCCACTAACCACTAGCAAGGGCCAGGAAAGTGATCCCAGCCTCAGTGTACCCCAGAACCCCACACTTACCCGCTTCCTCACCCCACCACACTTGCAGATTAACCACCTTTCTTAAGACCACCTGGACTCCTGGCGATTTTGTTCTAGCAGGCAGTAAACTTCTTTGTGAATCTTTTGACCTTGAAGGGCTTAGTCTTATTCTTTGTCAGGACAGGTCTATAGTTTAATTCATAGCCCTAGGAATTAGTCCAGGGCTTTCCAAGTGGTGCTAGTGGTAAGAATCCGCCTGCCAATGCAGAAGACATAAGAGACATGGGTTCAATCCCTGGGTCAGGAAGATCCCCTGGAGCAGGAAATGGCAACCCACTACTGAAAAATATCCCATAGACAGAGGAGCGTGGCAGACCACAGTTCATGGGGTTGCAAATAGCTGGACACAACTGAAGTGACTTAGCATAGCATGCACAGGACATGATTGAAAGGCTATGGAAGGTCTAGACTAGCATCTGGTTTCAGGCTGATGTAACTACTTAGGACCATAGTAAGGTACCACCCAGTAGCTAGACTGGAATTCCTACATCCCCCATGAGCATAATCTCTGCTGTATCAATCCAGCTCTCAACCTTATGGCATCTGCTCTATCCTTTTTCTAGGCCTAACAGAATCCTGTTCTGTGCATGCCCACTGCAGCCCAGCCCTCACAAAGGACCTGTGTGAAACCTCCATTAGACTTCTGGGCCCGATCCCTCTTTGCATCTCTTCTCTTATACTCTTCCCTGTGAACCTTCACTAGTTCTCATCCCTGCACACTGAACTCTTCCTCCCTAACTCGGCAAGACCTTGGTATTCTTCTTGGACTCTGCTTCCATAAACAGGCAAAAAATCAAGGGCTACGCACAATGAATTGCTTGAGTTCAAAACAAAGAGTGTGATGAGGTTCACCTCATGTTTCGCTTCTCAAGGCTCAGAACCCAATGTTGCCTATTTTCCAGTGACTGAAAACAAACTGCTTCACATGTTTTGTTGAATTTTCCTGTTGTTTTGGTGGGAGGGCATGTTAGTATCAGTTACCGTCAAGAGAGAAATCCTATATGCACTTTCCCAAGTATACATATTAAATCATGAAAATTGACCATATATTAGCTACAAGAAAACCTCAATAAATTCTAAAAAGACAAAACAGTACTGCCGAAACTTGCTGACCATAGTGCAATAAAACTAGAAAGAACAAAATTAATAAAACAAAATAAACCCTCACTGTTAAACAATTATTGGCTCAATGAAGGAACGTACACCAAAACTGAAATATATGCAGAAAACAAAAACAATGGATGCACTACAGATCAGAATCCAATACTGGAAGAAAATTCATAGCTTTAAATATTTTAATGATAAAGCAAAAAGGAGATAAATGAATTAAGCATTCACAAAGAGTGAATCAGTAGATAAAAGAAGAATTTTTTTTAAACTAGGACTAATACGCAAATTCCCAAACTGGCCTAAATACTATATGCACATTTGTATACGCACACAAATGCGCACATAATAGTTAAAACCATTATCTTAACTAATCAATAAAATTACAAAAGTGCAAATACATATATATATTTTGGAATATATGCATTATATATAAATACATATATAATATATTTAAATGCATATATAAAAAATATATATAAATGGAAGCAGGAAGTTAACTTCTGAAACCTAAGAAAACAAAAGAATTATGAGAAGCTATTCTGTCCAAGTCTATAGATTTGAAAGTGTGTGTGAAATGAAGACATTCTAGGAAAATATAATATCCTATAACTGACTCTATAAAAGATGGGAAAATGAAAAAAGATTTACTATCACTGTGGAAACAGAGAATGGTGTCAAAGAGCTATCACAGCTACCGTACCTTCAAGAAAGAGAGCAAGCCAGATGGCTTCACAAGGGACTTCTATAAAACTTTTAAAAGGTAATATCTAAGATATCTAAACTGTTCCAAAGCCAAAGGAAGAAAGAAAACTTCCTTAAAAAGAAGCAGCAATACAGCAATAACACTAAAATCCAGCAAAAAAGAAACAAGAAACAAAACTATAGGTAAATCACTTATAAACAGCAAAGGAAAATCTTGAATAAAAGATTAACAAAAACCTGAAGCAGCACAATTAAAGAATATTATATCACAATTAACTGTGCTTACTGATCCAAACTGATGCAACTAGGGTGGTTGCATATTAGATAGTCTATTAAATATAATCCATGACATGAATAGATCCAAGGAAAAATCATTTGATCATTTCCAGAGGGGTCAAAAGTCATCATTATTTATTTACTATTATTTATTCTTGATTGCAAAAGATAAAATGTAAACACTTCCTTAACCAGAAAAAAAAGATTCTGAGGCAATACCAAGATATCCTCTATATCACTCTCTGAATCTTGCAATTAGACTAGAGAGAAAAAGTAGAACTATAAAAATTAAAGACTGTTTCTATTTGCAATCATTATTATTACATAACCAGAAAATAAAGAGAATCATCTAGGTCATCACCATGGAAAGTAATAAGAGAATAAACCTAGAGACAAAGTTAATAAACGGAAATTAAAAAAACTTTCAAACACATACTTAAAAAAATAATTGAAAACTAAACTGGTAGAAAATTCCTTATTTCTGATAGCAAGTAAAAAAGGATAAAATATCTGGGGAGAGATAAACAGGAAGAAATGCATATGGCCTATATAAAGAAAACTATAAAGAAAGAAAAGTCAAACAAATGGGAAAACATAACATGCGCTTAGATCCAGAGACAAGTAATCTCATGTGCCCTGATGGAAGTATAAACTGTCAGGCTGCTTACGACAACCTGTCAATACCCATGGAAATTACAGACGCATATACCCCTTGAGAAGGAAATGGCAACCCACTCCAGTGTTCTTGCCTGGAGACTCCCAGGGACAGGGGTGCCTGGTGGGCAGCCATCTATGGGGTCGCACAGAGTCGGACACAACTGAAGCAACTTAGCAGCAGCAGCAGATATCCCTTGATCTAGTGATTCTAACCCCAGGAATTTACTCTGTAGATAGTTCTGCTCCCATGTGAAGGTTATGTGTGCTTAAGAACTGTCTTCAATAGCAAAAGATTGGAAATTACTCATATCCATTAGATTACAGGTTTAGAAACAGTGGAATAGTGGCTGGCTTTCTTTTTCTGGGCTCCAAAATCACAGCAGATGGTGACTGCAGCCATGAAATTAAAAGACGCTTACTCCTTGGAAGGAAAATTATGACCAACCTAGACAGCATATTAAAAAGCAGAGATGTTACTTTGCCAACAAAGGTCCGTCTAGTCAAGGCTATGGTTTTTCCAGTAGTCATGTATGGACGTGAGAATTGGACTGTAAAGAAAGCTGAGCGCCGAAAAATTGATGCTTTTGAACTGTGGTGTTGGAGAAGACTCTTGAGAGTCCCTTGGACTGCAAGGAGATCCAACCAGTCCATCCTAAAGGAAATCAGTCCTGAGTATTCATTGGAAGTAACTGATGCTAAAGCTGAAACTCCAATACTTTGGCCACCTGATGCAAATAACTGACTCCTTGGAAAAGACCCTGATGCTGGGAAAGATTGAAGGAGGGAGGAGAGGGGACGACAGAGGATGAGATGGTTGGATGGCGTCACCGACTCAACGGACATGAGTTTGGGTAAAGTCCGGGAGTTGGTGATGGACAGGGAGGCCTGGCGTGCTGTGATTCATGGGGTCGCAAAGAGTCAGACACAACTGAGTGACTGAACTGAAATGAACCCATAAAACAGAATAGGATGCTGCTGTATAAAAGGATAAATGTTTCAATGTACTAAAATCCCTCAACTCTTGGCAATATTTATTATTGTTGAGAATGCACATGCTTCTTAAGGGAGAAAAAAAACATTGCCAACATTTAGGTATAGTGACCACACAGAAACACAACTCTAAATGTTGGGGGGAAAATCAAAACCGTGACTTAAAGATTTTATCCACTGATCTTGGATTTTTTTAGTTCATTGATCCTTAAAGATTTTATCCATTGATCTTGGATTTTTTTATTCATTGATCCTATTCAAGTCGTATTTTCATGAACATTCAAATGAGAGATTTTATTAATATAAAAGTAGTAAACACTGTGTTTAAGATGTAACAATATTCCCAACTTTATCTATAGATTCAATGCAATCCCGATCAAAGTCCAAGAAAGTTATTTTATGAGTATCAACAAACTGATTCTAAAGTCTATATTAAGGAGAAGAACAAAGTTGAAGGACTGATGCCACCCGACTTAAAGATTTACCTTAAAGCTACAGTCATCAAGACAGTGGGTATTGGTGAAAGTATAAAGCAAATAGGTCAATGGAAGAGAATAGAGAGCCCAGTAACACACTTGGATAAATACAGTTAAATGACCTTTGACAAAGGAGCAAAGGAAACACAATGGAGCAAAGACAGTCTCCCCATCAAACAGTCCTGGAACAGCAACATACAAAAAAAAATCTACCTTATACACTGCACAAACATTAACTCACAATGGATCACAGACCTAATTGTAAAAATTCAAAACTACAAAACTCCTAGAGGATAATGTAGGAGAAAACCTAGATGACACTGGGTATGGTGAAGACTTCTGAGGTAATAACACCATGGACACAATCCATTTTTAAAAATTGATAAACTGGACTTAACTAAAATTAAAACTTTGGCTCTCCAAAAGAATTAAAACACAAGTCACAGATTGGGAGAAAATATTTGCAAAAGACACATCTGATAAAGGACTTTATCCAACAAATGCAAAGAACTCTTGAAACCCAAGAGCAAGAAGAAAAAATAATCCAATTAAAAATTAAGTTAAAGATTTTAGCAGAGACCTCCACCAGAGAAGATACACAAATGGGAAACAAGAATATAAGAAAATGCTTCACATTGTATACCATCAGGGAAAGGGAAATTAAAACAAGGAGCTACCATGACCACTTAACAGAACATCCAAAACCCAGAACACTGACAACACCCAAAACTGGCAAGGGTATTGAGGAACAAAAACTCTTATTCACTTTGGGAATGCACAACGGTACAGCCACACTGGGAGACAGTTTGGCATCCCTTAAAAAATGAAATAATTAGCATACTATTAGCAAGTACACTCTTCGGTATTTACCTAAAGGAGTTCAAAACTTATGTCCACACAAAAACCGTAATATTTATAGCAGCTTTATTCATAATTGCCAAAACCTGGAAGCAACCAAGATGTCCTTCATTAGGTGAATGGATTAACAAACTGCAGTACCTCCATACAGTAGAGAATTTTATTCAGTACTAAAATGAAATGAGGCATCAAACCGCGAAAACACATGGAAGAACCTTAAATTAATATTACTGAGTGAAAAAAAGCCAGTCTGAAAAGGTGACATACTGTGTGATTCTAACTTTATGATGTTCTGGAAGGGGCAAAACTGTGTAGACAGTAAAAAGATCAGAGGTTGTACAGGGCAGTGGGGATGGACAGGTAGAGCACAGAGGACTGGTAAGCCGATGAAAACACACCGTACAATATGATAATGGATGGATGGATGTCATTATGCATGCATGCTCAGTCGCTTCTGCTGTGTCTGACTCTCTGCGACCCCATGGACAGTAGCCTGCTAGGTCCTATGTCCATGGGATTTTCCCGGCAAGAATACTAGAGTGGGTTGCTCTGCCACCCTCCAGGAGATGTTCCTGACCAAGGGACTGAACCTGTGTCTCCTGCGCCCCCTGCACTGCAGGCGAGCACCTTACCGTTGGGTCACACCGGGGAAGCCCCAAATGTCATTATACACTTGTCCAAACACAGAGAAAGTACAAAATCAAGAGTGAGCCTGAATGTAAACTACGAACTCTGGGTGATTATTATATCAATGTACATTTATCTTTGGCAAAAAAATAAAAAAAATACCACTTTGGTGAGTGATACTGATAATGGGGTATGCTCTCCATGTGTGGGGACAGGGGTTATATGGGAAATTTCTGTACTGCCCTCCCAATTTGGTTTGAAACCTAAAACAAACAAACAAACAAAAAATTGAACTCTTCAATTGAGCTCTTTAAAAACTTTTATAAGTTTTTCATTTCAGTATTACAGATATGCATAAGATGTAAAGTAAAGCCACCCTCAACTCATTCAGTCTCATTTTCCAAGGTGATTTTGAGCATATATGTTTTTATTTTGATTGGTAGCAAAAAGTCTACACAGGATGCATACATTTTCGTTTCTTGATCTATCATCTGTAAGGAGTGCCTATTGATTTTGTGTCATGAACAAGAATGAATTAACTCTGAGACACTATCAAAATCCAACCAGACTTCCCATTTGTGCTGGTAATATTATTGTATTTGTAGACCTTTAAGCATCTATTTTGATTGATCAACTCTAAGTAGTACTTGTTAACTGTCTACTATGTGAGATGATGAAACTTATAAATAGGCAAAATTCAACATAATTAAAGATGAATTCTAAGAAGCATTTACCTTGTTCATAAAGTAGCTTCATATTCGAATCTTTGCAGGCAACCAGATTGTTGAGCAATGCAACCACACTTTGCATGGTGTTACCCAGAATGTTCTCCTGATGTTCCTGCAACAGAGTACCATTTTCATCATAACTGTACAGAAACAGAGAAACATCATTACATCATAAAAGAGACAAATGGTCACATGACTGACCTCCCTTCATTCTTTTTTTTGTTTTTCTATTTTTTTATTTTTATTTAGTTGGAGGCTAATTACTTTACAATATTGTAGTGGTTTTTGCCATACATTGACATGAATCAGCCATGGATTTACATGTGTTCCCCATCCTGATCCCCCCTTCCATCTCCCTCCCCACCCCATCCCTCTGGGTCTTCCCAGTGAACCAACCCCAAGCACTTGTCTCATGCATCCAACCTGGGCTGGTGATCTGTTTCACTATAGACAATATACATGTTTCAGTGCTATTCTCTCAGATCATCCCACCCTCGCCTTCCCCACAAAGTCCAAAAGTCTGTTCTATGCATCTGTATCTCTTTTTCTGTCCTGCATATAGGGTTATCGTTACCATCTTTTTAAATTCCATATATATGTGTTAGTATGCTGTATTGGTGTTTTTCTTTCTGGCTTACTTCACTCCGTATAATGGGCTCCAGTTTCATCCATCTCATTAGAACTGATTCAAATGTATTCTTTTTAACGGCTGAGTAATATTCCATGGTGTATATGTACCACAGCTTCCTTATCCATTCGTCTGCTGATGGGCATCTAGGTTGCTTCCATGTCCTGGCTATTATAAACAGTGCTGCGATGAACACTGGGGTACACGTGTCTCTTTCAATTTTTGTTTCCTTGGTGTGTATGCCCAGGAGTGGGATTGCTGGGTCATATGGCAGTTCTATTTCCAGTTTTTTAAGAAATCTCCACACTGTTTTCCATAGCGGCTGTACTAGTTTGCATTCCCACCAACAGTGTAAGAGGGTTCCCTTTTCTCCACACCCTCTCCAGCATTTATTGCTTGTAGACTTTTGGATAGCAGCCATTCTGACTGGCACCTCATTGTGGTTTTGATTTGCATTTCTCTGATAATGAGTGATGTTGAGCATCTTTTCATGTGTTTGTTAGCCATCTGTATGTCTTCTTTGGAGAAATGTCTATTTAGTTCTTTGGCCCATTTTTTGATTGGTGACCTGCCTTCATTCTTTGTACGAGGTTGGGTGATTATCTTTTTCCACTCGAATGAGGCAAAATTCCTCTATGTTAAGGTCCCATCGGTGAGTCAGGTGAGCTGGGAGGCAGCGTGAACCACGCAGGGCACCAGCATGGTTGCATGCTGTCCCCTGCCCACGCGCTGAGGGACAACCACTCTGCCCTCGGGGCTTCTGATGGGCAACTAAGGAGTCAGAGTGACTAGAGGTCAAGTACGTGGAACTTATGAAACCACATCTGAAAGTGACTTTGAGATCACGAAAGAAAAACTTCTTAAAGAAATATTTCTGCAGTTTTGAGAGTCAACTGTTACTGCTGTTCTCCTTCCTCACTCTTACACATGGCTGGTGATGTTGAACATGACTTACTGAAGCACTGCTTCAGTGTAATAAACTATACAGGGACCCGAAAGAGTGAACTCTGCTTTCCCTAACACTTCACATAGCATACCAGGGAGTAACTTTGGTCCAATTTCTCATTGACAAGACACAAAAGATAACTTCTAACTTTTTAAGGGATCCCAAAGATTTTCTTTTGAAATACGTTTAGAGTCACAGCAGAGTTGTGAAGACAGCATACAGAGTCTCCATACACCCTTCACCTGGCTTCCCCTGTTAGCATCTCATCCAACCAAAGTACGTTGATCAAAACTAAGGCACCACTGGTATGGTTCTAATAACAAAACTAAAGACTATTCAAATGTCACATTTTCGCTAACTTTCTTTTCTGTTCCAGGATCCAGTACAGGATCCCATTTTGCATTGAGAATTAAGTCTTTTTTACAACTTTTATTTACAAAGTGCCCACTGTTCTAGGTACTTGGCTTATATCAGTGAATAAAACAAACCAAAATTTTTTTTTTAATTTTCAAAAAGCAGCCCCACCCTTGTGGAATTTACATGTAGCAGGGGGGAAGACAATAATTACATTCTATGTTAAAGGATGAAACACACTGCAAGAGGAAACGGAACAGGGAACAGTGGTTTGGGGGTGCTGTAGGGGAAGGTTACAACTTTAAACAAAGCAAGTAAGGCATACCTCCTTCAGAAGACCACATCTGACCACATCTGGATTGGTACTTTTACTATTTTACTATACTGCCAGGTTCTATTTGCTTGTTTATTTTAGAACAGTTACATCAATGTTTATCCAGCCCAGCATTTTGTATGATGTACTCTGCATATAAGTTAAATAAGCAGGATGACAATATACAGCCTTAACGTAATCCTTTTCTGATTTGGAACCAGTCTGTTGTTCCATGTCCAGCTCTAATTGTTGCTTCTTGACCTGCATACATGTTTCTCAGGAGGCAGGTAAGGTGGTCTGGTATTCCCATCTCTATCAGAATTTTCCACAGTTGATTGTGATCCACACAGTCAAAGGCTTTGGCATAGTCAATAAAGCAGAAGTAGATGTTTTTTCTGGAACTCTCTTGCTTTTTTGATGATCCAGCAGATGTTGGCAAGTTGATCTCTGGCTCCTCTGCCTTTTCTAAATCCAGTTTGAACATATGGAAGTTCATGGTTCATGTATTGCTGAAGCCTGGCTTGGAGAATTTTGAGTATAACTTAGCTAGCATGTGAGATGAGTGCAATTGTGTGGTGGTTTGAACATTCTCTGGCATTGCCTTTCTTTGGGATTGGAATGAAAACTGACCTTTTCCAGTCCTGTGGCCACTGCTGAGTTTTCCAAATTTGCTGGCATATTGAGTACAGCACTATCTCAGCATCATCTTCAGGATTTGAAATAGCTCAACTGGAATTCCATCATCTCCACTAGCTTTGTTCGTAGTGATGCTTCCTAAGGCCCAGTTGACTTTGCATTCCAGGATGTCTGGCTCTATGTGAGTGATCACACTGTGATTATCTGGGTCATGAAGATCTTTTTTGTATAGTTCTGTGTATTCTTGCTACCTCTTCTTAATATCTTCTGCTTCTGTTAGGTCCATCCCACTGCTGTCCTTTATTGTGCTCATCTTTACATGAAATATTCCCCTGGTATCTCTAATTTTCTTGAAGAGATCTCTAGTCTTTCCCACTCTATTGTTTTCCTCATTTTTTTGCACTGATCGATGAGGAAGGCTTTCTTATCTCTCCTTGCTATTCTTTGGAATTCGGCATTCAAATGGATATACCTTTCCTTTCCTCCTTTGCCTTTAGCTTCTCTTCTTTTCTGGCTATTTGTAAAGCCTTGTCAAACATCCATTTTGCCTTTTTGCATTTCTTTTCCTTGGGGATGGTCTTGTTCACTGCCTCCTGTACAATGCCACGAACCTCGGTCCATAGTTCTTCAGGCACTCTATCAGATCTGATCCCCTGAATCTCTTTGTCACTTCTACTGTGTAATCGTAAGAGATTTCATTATGATATATCTGAATAGTCTAGTGGATTTCCCTACTTTCTTCAATTTAAGTCTGAATTTGGCAATAAAGCATTCATGATCTGAGCCACGGTCAGCTCCTGGTCTTGTTTTTGCTGACTGTATATAGCTTCTCCATCTTTGGCAGCAAAGAATATAATCAATCTGATTTCAGTTTTGACCATAAGGTCATCAATAACCTCAGATACGCAGATGACACCATCCTTACGGCAGAAAGTGAAGAAGAACTAAAGAGCCTCTTGATGAAACTGAAAGATGAGAGTGTTGGCTTAAAACTCAACATTCAGAAAACTAAGATCATGGCATCCAGTCCCATCACTTCATGGCAAATAGATGAGGAAACAATGGAAACAGTGAGAGACTTTATTTTCTTGGGCTCCAAAATCACTGCAGATGGTGACTGCAGCCATGAAATTAAAAGACACTTGCTCCTTGGAAGAAAAGCTATGACCAACCTAGATAGCATATTAAAAAGCAGAGACATTACTTTACCAACAAAGGTCTGTCTAGTCAAAGCTATGGTTTTTCCAGTAGTCATGTATGGATGTGAGAGTTGGACCATAAAGAAAGCTGAGCACCAAAGAATTGATGCTTTTGAACTGTGGTGTTGGACTCAGTTCAAGTCTCTTGAGAGTGCCTTGGACTGCGAGGAGATCAAACCAGTCCATCCTAAAGGAAATTAGTCCTGAACATTCATTGGAAGGACTGATGCTGAAGCTGAAACTCCAGTACTTTGACCACCTTATGCAAAGAACCGATTCGTTGGAAAAGACCCTTATGCTGGGAAAGATTGAAGTTGGGAGGAAAAGGGACAACAGAGGATGAGATGGTTGGATGGCATCATCAACGTGATGGACATGAGTTTGAGTAAGTTCCAGGAGTTGGTGATGGACAGGGAAGCCTGATGTGCTACAGTCCATGCGGTCACAAAGAGTTGGACACGACTGAGAGACTGAACTGAATTGCCATCAATGTTCTCCAGTGTTAATGGCCTATGAGTTACATCTTCATCTGAATTTAGTATCAGTTTGATGACACCCTTTGTCCCTTCATTTTACTCCACAAACATTTATTGTGCATCTAATATCTATTTCTGGGTGAGATGGTAGAACTCCCTAGTATTTAATAAAAGCAACTGGGATCAGTGTATTTTTCTGGTAGATCTTCACATATTTTTTTGAAAAACATCTTAGCATGCATACTGATCCACCTTTATGACCATTTTCCAAGAAAATCATCTATAATGTCCCAAGTTTTCAAACATACTATAACAGAATCATACAGAACAATCTCTCCTATCTTCACCTATCTTCTCCGAGCTGACCGACATCACCTTTTACACTATCTCCTCCCTCTTCTTGATCAGACTCACCAAAGCCTTGCCTATATTACTGGTCTTTTCAGGGAGCCAGCTTTCCATTTTAGTCAAGAATCTATGTTTGTGACTTTGAGTTGGTCACTACAAATGTATGCAATTCCCACTTTCCTCTCCTAGATATATAGGAGGATGGCCCTTTCCTGCCCACTCATATACTTAGAGTTGCCCCAAAGACTGGCTTTGGCCAATTGGACTCATTTGGGCAGAAGTTTTAAGGGCTAGAGATGGCTTCATTGGCATATCCTTCCTCTGCCTTGTGACCAGTCTGGAGGGAATATGCACCAATAGCCCAGGCCTCAGAATGAGGACCTTCATCAGAGCTGCTCGGAGTCCCTTGATGAACACATGGTTTCCAAAAGCTCACAAAAACATCAACATGGCATCGGGCTCTAAACTGCAGTCATCAGACATGTACATCCCACCAATGGGAGTCACTCTATTTCTTCAGCCTAATCATCTACAAAAGGTCTGCTTCCCAAATATCAATGCCTGGAAAGTTCTATTCTTTAGAAACACAGGTATTAAAGTGGATATTCGTGTTTGACTGTTTCACTGACACCAGCTTAAGAATATTAATGTGGAAGCAATGGGCTACCACCAATTTCATCTAATTATTCTTACAATTGGTTGGAGGGAAAGGATGATTAATAAGCACCAAGATGACATGACATGTTACTCATGATAAAGTAGCTAACGATACAAAGGAAACTTATTCCTGTGAAGAATAAAGACAGTAATAAATCTCTTCTTTTGTTTCCATTTGGTAAAATTATACCAGTCCTTGTTCAAAGGCCAGTCTGTCAGAAAATATAGGTCAGTTTTACTAGAGATAAATCCACTGTTCCTTTCATAAACATACTTTTGTGACTATATATGATCTTTCTATGCTCTTGGAAGTCTTTTTGGCTTGTTCTAAAGTCAATGCTTCAGTTTTTCCTGGTGCTCAAAAGTGACAGTTACTTGTTGATAAAGGAATTTTCTTTAAGTACAAAAGTCAACTTTTCAAACCTCCATTACCCCTGAAAACTAAGAGCCCAGGAATGTACCCCAGCCAATTAAGTCCTGAGACTCCCGGCCTGGAGTTTCCAGAGTCACTATAGAAGGAGGGGCTCTGCCAGCCCCACAGTGCTTCATCTGCAGAAGGGCATAAAGGTGTACTCTGGCTATCAAGAGCCCCCACTAACCTTATCACTGGAAATGCTCAGAGCACAATATCTGAAGCAGAGAATAGAGACCAAAGATCCTATAACCAGACTGGGAGACATGGCTCCTTTTCTATTTCAGCCATTATTCAAAACACTTTGTTTTAATTTCTTTGCTACTGATTTTTTTTCTTTTTTTTTTTTTTCCATTTATTTTTATTAGTTGGAGGCTAAGCATGGGAGAAGGCAAGGGTGGGATGATCTGAGAGAAAAGCATCGAAACATATATATTATCAAGTGTGAAACAGATCACCAGTCCAGGTTGGATGCATGAGACAAGTGCTCGGGGCTGGTGCACTGGGAAGACCCAGAGGGATGGGATAGGGAGGGAGGTGGGAGGGGGGTTCAGGATGGGGAACACATGTAAATCCATAGCTGATTCATGCTATT
The DNA here is from genome assembly GCF_910594005.1 of Cervus elaphus. Lineage (NCBI taxonomy): Eukaryota > Metazoa > Chordata > Mammalia > Artiodactyla > Cervidae > Cervus > Cervus elaphus. Next base: position 26,548,973 of record NC_057838.1, read on the forward strand.
GATTTTTTAAACTATTCATAGACCGTGAACTTTGTTCAGTATAAAATAGGGGCTTTGTTAAAATTATATTCACTTCTTCCCTCTTGTACCTACAAGAATGCTTCTTACTTAGTTTGAAAGAGAGAAACCATAGAACATAGTGACTGTGCCTGCTCAAGACAACGATGTGGTTCTCTAGGGGAAATCAGATGGTAACTGCTGTGGCCTGGAACTTAATTTCCCCCAAAAACAATGCTCAAGACATGACAAGAGCAGTTGAGAAGGTATGAAAGTGAATTAAGCACACTTCTATTAATTTCTATCAAATTGAGTTACTTCACTTCTCTTAGCAACTTTAATAAGATTTGTTCCTGCGGTTCACAACCACATTCATAGCCCACAGGGGATAAGTTATGCTATGAAAAACATCATATTTCTTTCAAAGCCAGAGTAGAGAATTATATGAAGGGAGAGGACATCAGGGTAAATATGTGGGGACCCTGGAAGATTAGGGTAAAGAGGAAAGGAACCACAAGTTTGATTCAAAGACCACAGGCCAGAGATGGAGGGGAGGGATAACGCTGATGAAAGGCTGTGTCTTCATTAGATGTTCCTTTAAGACAGCCCCTCTCCCTAAAGAGAGTCCCACAGCTCACTAACAAAACAAGGGGTCCACACCACTGATGCCCCAACACATGCAGTAAGAGCAGTGTAAGGAGAGAGGGAGTCCTTTAATGACCACAGCAGGGCCTCGGGCACAGGGTCCGGGGCCAGCACACCAGCAGCTTCTGCGCTGATGGCGGCAGAGCAGCCACACGAGCCCGAGCATGGACAAGGCGGAAGTGAAAAGACACTAATAAGGGACTACACGCTATGGCCCGTACCTCAAACCCTCGACCTGGATCATCTCACTTAATCCTCACCAAAACCCCGAAGTGGCTACAAATCCCCCCTTCTCACAGATACGGGCTCTGAGGTTAAGGAGGTGAAGTGTCACTCGCCAAAGATCACCGAGCTTCTTGATTGTGAGGCTGGGATTCAATCTAGGAGATGGAAGGTGACCCTTGATCACCAAGCAACGCTGCCTAGTGAAGACAGAGCAGGAGGGCGGAGTGCAGGACATCAGGGTCACTGGTCAGCCCATCCCAGGTTAACCAACACGACCTGAGGACCAGGGACATAAAGGACTCTGGAGCAGGGGGTGGAAAGAGGACAGAAAGACTGATTTAGGCTGCTGTTCTAACACTGCCCTCTAACTTCTCTGGCTACAACATGCCCAGCCCTGTGTTACCACCACTGGGACCTCCTGGCTTCAAAAGATCCCTTAATATGCATGGCCTGTCATGAGATATGCAACCCGGGAAGTAAGATGTGGGTATTTGGCAACTACAGGACAGGAAAGAATGAGCGTACCACACCCAAGAATGAAGTTACACAGTGGCCCCACAGTCAACAGTCACAGGACTGAGACACTCAGCGTCAGCATTGGCTGAGGGGTAAGAATGGAAGCTGAGCTCAGGGCAGAAGGAGAAGCCGGCACTGCCCTCCCACAAAGACACCCAAGACGATCCTTACTGCACTTGAGGATTATGACGACAATCCTCAACCCCTCCGTCCAGAACCCAATAAGGAGAGCTGACCTAATTTGTGTGCCCCAACGCCATGGTGTACGGACATTTAATAAACAGGGCACTTGAGAGTTCTAATAAAACAGCGTTTGCCAGTAGAGATAATTAGAATTGAAGCCGCAAAATTCTAGTGTTTGGCAACATAGATGAAACAACTTCATTAAGATGTACAGCTTCAGCAAATGAAAGGCAGGAGAGCAGCGGACCCTGAAGAATCAGCCTTCTTGAAACTAATTGCTTCAGTGCTTAAAGGGGACAGCTCCACAACACCAAGGGCACAGCAAGGAAATGCTGCTGGAAAGCCATCAGCCTTCCCAAAGCGCACTCACTGTAAAGACAGCGTCAGACTCCATTCCAGCATATGAAGGTGGAAGTGGCACTGGAAGACTTCAGATGAAAATGTTGGGCTGGGGTCTCAACAGTCAAGGTAGGAGATACCTCTAACGATCAACAGTAAGAATGAACCGTGGTCACTCCCTTCTGCCCTTGGTGTGGGCCGGAACTCAAAAGACAACATATCAGAAGACAAGAACCGATCCTGGGAGGTTAGGAAGGAGCCACTGAGAGAATGAGAAGTAGAAGCACACGCAAATGACACGCACACGACATCCACGATCTCCCTGAAACGAACACACAGCACACCCCACTCAGCGCGCAGGTTCAGACTACGTTTCGGGGTGGGGGCGGGGGGCGGGCTCATGTTGCTGCGCCGCCTGGACCGTGCAGGCATGTGCACTTGGTACAGAGGTGTTGCCACAGGACACAGGGTGGCATCAACCCACGATCCTTTTCTATCTTCTCCTGCATGGCCAGACTCCGAGAGATCTGGAGCCTGAAGAAAGGAGCCTGCATCACGGAACCACAAACACTACCATGTGTAACAAAGACAGCCAGAGGGAATTTGCTGTATGGCTCAGGGGGCTGAAACCCAGTGCTCTGTGACAACCTGGGGGGTGGGATGGGGTGGGAGGAGATTCAGGAGGGAGGGGACATATGTATGCCTGTGGCTGATTCACGGTGATGGATAGCACCAACCAACACAGTATTTGTAACATCACTGTCCTCCAATTAAACATTTAAAAAATTCTTTTCTAAATAGGAGCCTGCGGAGCACCCAAACAACATTGAGTCCACATGTGGGGAGAAGGTCACTTTCATATGACTGAGTTTTCCACAAGGCTGTTCCACCAGCAGCACTAACTCGATGGAATCTAAACTGAGCTCGGCTCCTTCGCCCTCACTCTTCTTCTTTTCTGTTTCCCATTTTAATGAACCCTCCGATCTGCCTGGCTGCCCGGCCATGCATCTTTGAATCACCAGAGATGACTGCCTCTACTCTTGTCTCCCACATCCAACCAGCCACAGCAGCCCCCTGGTTTTCCCCGAGCCCCTCTTCAATCTGCTTTCCATCCCCACTGCCATCTCTTAATGTGTCTCTATCCCTGGCCTCCCCGTCCTGACAACTGACAGCTACTGCTTTTGAAAGCGGCAGAGGTTCATCTCTGCTCCTGGAGCTGACATCTGGGGCCACAGAGTCTGGGGAATGAGCGCACTGGAGGTTACAGGAGATCCATTGATTCCCACAGTCCAGTTTGTTCAAAGTCCCGGCAGGATCCCAAAGCCTGAGAGAGGGAGAAAACCACAAGACCCAGGAGATGACAGAGCAAGGGAGATCCAAGGCCTTGGGCACAGAGTAATTTAAAATGAATTCACTCATGTACCTCATAAATATGTGTAAGTGTTAGTCGCTCAGTTGTGTCTGACTTTTTGGGACCCATGGACTGTAGCCCACCAGGTTCCTCTGTCCATGGAATTTTCGCTCATAAATATAACACATGGGATTTCCTGGGAAGAAAGGACAGGATTTGGGGGTCCCAAGTGGGACTGTTTGGGTGTGAGGGAGCTGGTGCTGGGCCTCTGCTTTGCCAGCCGTGAAGCAGTCACCCAGCTCCTCTGCCCCATGGTCGGAGTTTCATGGGACTTAGCAGGCCCGGAGGAGACTCGCTGGGGTTGGGGGAGGGGACCTGGAAAGGGTCTTCTTCCACCTATAGACAAAACCACATGGTGCTCTTGGCCTAAGAGCCTGGTGGCATAAAATTAACTCCCTTCTTTTAGTTGGATCTCCCTCCATCTTTCTGGTTAGGGACACGAGAGAGAAGACTTTCAGGTGGATTTTAAATGTGACTGACAGGTATGGTGGAGGCCCTCTAGCAGCAAACACGTTACTATTAGCGATGCGTTCCAGTTGGCGCAGACGGGGGTCTGGGTTAACCGGAGCCATCTGTCAACTGGTGTGCCCACGCGGCTCGAGGGTCCCGGTCTGCGCAACACCCCTGGCAGTGCGCTGCGGACGCCCTTCCAGCAGGTTAACACGTCACCGAGTTTCCCCAGTCATGCCCTCTCACATTATCTAGGCTTCCAGCAGGAATATTCCATCCTCTAGGCTTCCAGCAGGAAGATTCCATCCTCTGGGCTTCCAGCAGGAAGATTCCGTCCTCTGGGCTTGCAGCAGGAAGATTCCGTCCTCTAGGCTTCCAGCAGGAAGATTCCGTCCTCTAGGCTTCAAGCAGGAAGATTCCGTCCTCTGGGCTCCCAGGAGGGCCCAAGGCCTCAAGGCAGACGTGGTGGGCCAGGGCCAGTGCTGATCAGGCGGGAGAACCCTGGCCCCAGAGCCAGAGGCAGGCGGCCAGGCCCATGCCCCCAGGGACGGATCGTGTCCCCTTCGTATGTCTGCCTGCAGTGTTGACAGACAGGCCCCTCCTCACCCACAACGTGCTCTCTGAGCTAAGTAAGGCTGGCAGCAGGGCGACGGGGGAGAAAGAAAAAATCCAAGTGTGCGTCCAGACACAAAACCCTTCCTGCCTTCTTCTACCATCCCTGCCACAGTCCAAAGTGAAAACAACAATAATAGTAATAAAAAACAATAATAAAAGTTTGGCAAACAGATTTATTCTTAAAAATTCAGGCCAGATGTCGTCTGCTGTGGCTGGGAGTGGCAGGGGAGGCCACCTTTCTCATGCCGCATGACGTTTCCACCACCGTCCTGTGCCTGCCTTCATCACAGCACCTGCCACAACCCCTTAACTCTTGTTCATCCATTCCTGGATCAACGCTAAGCCCTCTGGGGGCAGAATTGGGACTTTAAGCCAGGTCTCCAGAGCCAAGGTGTCGTGGCTGATATGCAGCGGCCTCTGGTAAATTACGGAAATGCTCCATATTCCTTATATGATGAACACAGCTGGGGAAGCGATACATGGCTTGTGGGATGCTCCTTCGAGAAATGAATTTGTCAGCAACTAGAAGCCCCTTCAATCAAGCAATCGATAAATATTTATGGGACACCTAAAATTTGCTATTTAATGGTATGAAACAGAACTACACAAGGATAAAAAATGATCTCTCTCAAAATGTGTTCAATCGGTATCTTATTTACTTTTGAATAATGTTTGCAATAAGGGACACATTCAGATCTTTTGACTTCAAATGAAATTCATAAGAATCTCTCACCTGCTGTGTATGTGTCAAGTACTCACGAAGCACTTGCATCCACACGGAAAATGTACACTCTGAAATTCTGAAAGACCTTGACACAGTTTTAACAGGACCCTCCATTAAAGGTAACTGCTCACCAATAGAAGTAAGTGTCCCATTCGAACGAAAGAAAATATTACATAAGGCGAAGATGAATGAAAAGATCAGCACACAGAATTATCATAAGACAGTTTTCAACTATCGATCTCTTGACTATGGGAGTTTTCCAAGTGTTGGTACTCATAGATCCTGTCTCAAAGCAGTACTAGTAAGTCCTATAGGGAAAAGAAATTAGTGGGAATTGACTACATGTTTATTTAAACCTATGGTTTTGAGGCACATAAAGCAACAATGCAATAAGCAAAAAGAAAACTGAGCTTAAAAAAAAAAAAGAGCTTCCTGGCCTGACCATTATTCACCAGCTGGCAAACCTGGAACAAAGCAAGAATCATACTACCAGACTTTGGAAGAATCTTACAGAATTTTCTAGGTCAATCATTTGATTTTAAATATAAAGAAAGAGAAGCCCTAAGAAAGGAAGAGAGGAACAGAGCCTGGACTTAAACTCAGAAGTGCATCTTCCTTTTCCATTACCTCATTTTGCCTTCACAACTTGAAAAATCAAACCAGGGAATGGATAAGGAAGATGTGGTACATGTACTACTCAGCCATAAAAAAGAATGAAATGATGTCATTTGCAGCAACATGGATGCAACCAGAGATCATCATACTAAGTGAAGAAGTCAGAGAAAGACAAATATATCACTTATATATGGAACCTAAAATATGACATAAAGGAACCTATCTATGAAACAGACTCTCAGACATAGAGAACAGACTTGTGGCTGCCAGGGTCTAGGGAGGGACTGAGGGGGAGTTTGGGGTTAGCATACGCAAACTATTTATATAGACTAGATAAACAACAAGGTCCATACAGTAGGTATAGCACAGGGAACTATATTCAATATCCTATGATAAACCATAATAGGAAAGAATACAAAAAATAATGTATATACAAATGAATCACTTCGTTGTACAGCAAAAAATTGGCACAACATTGTAAATCAACTAGATTTTAATAAAAACAATAAAGATCACATCAGGGTATGCAGAATCAAGGAGGTAGCTTTTAAAATGGATAAAATTTGTGTTCACACTGCACAAGTAATAAGTGAAGCATTGCTCCCCGGGGCTGTAGACTCAGTTGTCCTGAACACCTTCTTTGACACGTAGCTCTTATCCTTGAACAGCAAGTGGTAGGTGGGCTACCACTGAGCAAATGAGAAAACCTTAACAAGATGCCTACTGACCCCCAGGCCCTCAAAGCAAATACTTCCTGGATCTGATAGGATTTTTCAACCAGTTTTTGTTGCAGAGGGCCATCTCTAAAGAGAAGATAGAAGAACCAAGCCACTTCACATAGCATAAATGTTCAACAAGGAGCACCTTTTCCCAATAAGTTATTCTGAGCAGGTAACAAATCAGACACCAGGGAAACTGCAAACACATATATGTGATGTTTAAAAATCAGCAGCATAAGGCAGTCCAGATCTCTGTCACTCACCCCAGAATTTGCTACACTGGGTGGGTATTTTATGCATGATCACACTTCTGTTATCAAGCTCCATAATGGAAGGCAATCAGTTTTCCTTTTCTTAGACTCTAGTTAATAACAGCAATATTTGTATAAACACATTGGAACATTTGTTAAGCTCGTTTTGGGCCACCCAGTGATAACAACTATAACATCTTGGAGAATAAACTGGCAGTGTGCAATGGGATAAAATCATCTCAGGGATCTTTCATCTCCTAGATGGGATTTTGTGCCCTTACTGGCATTTAAAAAAATTAACTGGAGTTGGAAGATTCCCTAAGTTCAAGCATAAACTGGGCAGTGTTAATGTGGGCCATGCTGGACCACTATAGGGGGATCAAAGGGTCTTTTGCTGGGTAAAGGTTTGAGAGAAAGGATCAATAAACCAGCAGACCCTGAACATAAGCTGGGCATGGGCTGCCCTGGCATGGGCATGGCCAACAGGAAGTGTCAGGAGACTGACCAACTTGACCAGGGGAGAAAGTGACGGTAAACTGGTCAATGTCCATTTCTGAAGTCGAAAAGAGAATGAGAACTTCAATTAATTCTATACGCTAAGCCAGACTGGAGGTCTAAGAGTCTTGAGACATCAGCCGACCTTCCCCTTTATTATCTGTTCTGGGACGAACACCCTTGGCAGCCCTGGCTCTATGCTATGCTTCCCAGCCTCATCCACGGAGTGCCCATTTGGTCATGACATTGTTTCTGCATGAATGCAACAGTCCCACCAGTCCAGGAGAAGTCCCTGGAGCTCAGGAATTAAGGAGTAAGGAGGAGGGGAAAGGGTAAGCTATAGTGTTTTCATATTTTTAACTCCTATATCTCAAGAAATGAACTTCAGCTTGAAGGGCTTAGATGTCAAATTGGCATCATTAAATTCTTCTCATGCAAGTATGAGGAAAAAAACCAGAAATCAGAATGAGTCCTAAGAACAAGGGGAAGGTAGAAGGATGGGAGGGAGGATGGATAGAAAGGAGACAGACTAGGGAGGGAGAGAGGATGGGAAGGAAGACAAGAGTGTCAGAAAATATTTTCCCAAGAAGAAAAGAGAACCCAGTAGGGTTGAGCTGGGGGTGTAAGCCCTCGTCTGCAGGGGTCAGATCGAGAAGTCTCAGCGTCACCAGGCAGCTGCTCACCTCCACCCGGAATGAAAAGTGAGTCAGAGGCCCAACACAAGTCCAGCCTCTGGGTGCCTCCCAGTAAACCCTGACCAGTGTTTCAGAGAGAGGAGCACAGAGACAGAGTTCTTGTCCCTGCAAGAACCCTTTACTCCTGTTGGGATGCACGTCATGAACTTGTGTTGGTGTGGGGTGAACAAGGAAAGGGTGCTTATCTTTGGGAGCTGTCCCTGGGCTTCAGAGGCACATGGAGCCCATTCTCGGAAGCCTGGATGTCGTTATATGCCAGTCTTACTGGCTAAACTCAGAATCTCATCTCTCAGAGCACAAGTAGCAGGTCAAGCCAACCAACAACCCCACACAACTGTTTAGGAGGCGGGAGAAATCATTCATGGAGCTCCAGTTCTGAAACATTCCACATTAACTATGCTCTGGAGTTCAACAAAACGTGGGCCCTGCTCCCAGCAAGACTCTGCCTCCCACCAGAGAGAGAGGCCAAGAGCAATGACTCTGAGCCACGTCATCCAAGTCACTGTCACCAGATCCAACAAGGGCAGAGAAAGAGGCAAAACCTCACACAGCTGGAAACAGGATGTCTAAAGCCATACAGATGACAGGGAGCCTTTCCCCTACGGCGACTCTGAGGGGCAGAGCACCCAGCGGCTGCCTCATCAGGTGCAGGGCCGCGAGCTCCACTGGAAGCCGGCAGCAGCAGGGGCCGGGGAAAGGGGGGTGAGTACCGCCTTTTGCGGATGCAGAAATGGATTCCCGGGAAGAAATTATCTGCCAGGAGATTCAAGCTAAGGTCTTTCTGTTCCCTAACATCCTTTGATGTTAAACCCAATGCTATGTCTTTACAGACGAATGTTTGAATGAGAGGTAAAACAACCTCAAATGATAATAATTTCTAAGCCTTGTGATTATAACCCAAAACCATTCTGCACCATCTCAAATATTTCTTGGTGGATTATGGCAAAGATCAAACCAGTCAATCCTAAAGGAAATCAACCCTGCATATTCACTGGAAGGACTGATGCTGAAGCTGAAGCTCCAATACTCTGGCCACCTGATGCAAAGAGCCAACTCATTAGAAAAGACCTTGATGCTGGGAAAGATTGACGGCAGGAAGAGAAGGGGACAACAGAGGACGAGATGGTTAGATGGCATCACCTACTCAATGGACATGAGTCTGAGCATGCTCTGGGAGATGGTGAAGGACAGGGAGGCCTGGTGTGCTGCAGTCCATGGGGTCGCGAAGAGTCGGACATGACTGAGCGACTGAACAACAATTTGCAAAGAACACTCAGTTAGCTTTAGGGCTAGATGGGCATCCCCCATCCACCCCATTCCCAGAATGCTCACTGATCAACCCAAGAACAACATAAAGTTGTGATATAAGGTGAAAAGAAAAATCCTCAGAATCTTGCTTTTCTTTAGACCCCTAAAAGAATCCCACAGAGCAGAATCCAGCTGAGTTACTATGAAGACCAACTATGACACGTAAATGTTGGAAGGGTGGGAGAAAAGAGTATGTTTATGAATTACTGTCCTCTTAATCACAGGGTTTTATAACACAGAAAACAAAACTGACTTGAAGAGAATAAACGAATGATTCTACGATACCACACTGAAAAAAAAAAAAAGGTTTCAATGTGACACTGCATAAATTTTAAAACATACAAATTCATACACTCACACAGAAATACACAAAGCTATGTTTACCAAGTACTATGTGAACAATTTGTTGGTTATTCATCATTTTGAGTGGTATGCCCAACTGATATCCTCCTGTATTACAGAAAACGAGTATATTATTTTGAAGAAGGTAAAAAATGAAAAATCTCCTCCACACACAACTGAATGTCACTCCTTCAACAATCTGTCCTGAAGACCAGCATATGCCAGGCCCACCCTGGATCCTAATGAAGCGCCCCAAACCTGCCCCAAGACACCTGCCGCTGGGTAGCTGCCCATCCGGTGGGCGGTCAGGACAGACAGAACAGGCTAAGGGGTGGTGTGCCACGTCGAAGGCAAGTCTCTCTCTCGGCGCCCCAGGAAGTGAGACTTTGAAAGACTGAGACGATGAGAGAAGACTTTAGGAAGGAGATGTCAGAATGGAGATAGGCAGGAGGAAACAGCAGCCTTGGGGAGGTCTGGCACCTGAGGAAGAGCAGAGATCCGGCGACTTAGGAACACGCAGTTGAGAGACGTCAGATGTTACAGGCACACGCCGAGGCCGATCACTCAGCGAAGTGTTGCAACCTGTGACACGTGCTCAGGCTCAGTCCTGACTCTTTGTGACCCCCTGGACTGCAGCCCGCCAGGCTCCACTGCCCATGGAATTTTCCAGGCAAGAGTACTGGAGTGGGTTGCCATTTCCTCCTCCAGGGGATCTTCCCAACTCGGGGACTGAATCTGTGTTTCGTGTCTCCTGCGTTGGCAGGCACATTCTTTACCACTGAGCCACCTGGGAAGCCCCTAGACTTTTGCAATCCACACTAAATCTTGCTTTATACTAAGTGCCCAGGATACTGATTTCTTGGGGATTCACTGGAATTAAAAGCAAACTAGAAATATGCTGTCACCATGACTCATGGAAATGAGTTACATCATCTCCGCACACAGTGGGGAGGAGTGGTGATATGTCACCCTCGTGGGCAGCTCACAGGGCTCACTCCAGCTCGGCTCAGCTCACCTCTGATCATCCTTCATCACCTGGCCTCCACCCTGTGGACCTCTGACTTCAGACCAAGTCTAAATTCACTACATTCTACCTCTCTGGCTGGAAAGGTCAACTCTCACCCTTTAGTTACAGGAAACAGAGGGGGCAATTCCTTCTGGAGGTTTTTTAAGGCAAACAGATTCCCAACTGTCCTTCTACCATGAGCAGAAGGCTAACACTACTATTGATTCTGTTACTACCTACAAGTACGATTTAGCCATAGATACACTTGATAGTAAAGGGGTAACCAGAGGGATTCTTATGAATTCTCAGAGCCTCTGCACTTCAGGGATGGCCATCAGTATGTCTGAGCTTTTGTTTTCAACTATAACACCAAACTTCTGTCTGAAAACTCTCAGAAAATGATACACACGGCTTTCAAGATGTGAGGTTAGAAAGAGGATATAAGATATTCTGGATGTGAGACGCCGATAGCAAATAGCAGAAATGAAAGAAGAACATATTACTAGCTATTTTTGTTTTTTAATGGAACTTGCCAGCTTCTGTGTGCTCCCCAGAAATGCCTCAGAGTTGCACTGTGGCCGGAAGCCTAAATGAGGTCTCAGAAAAGATAATGGAGCTTTAATGATGGAAATAGTACGAAAATTAAATCTAATCATGTTCCATTAAGCATACTCTTAGCTCCCATTTTTACCAAATTATTTTATTATGATTTCGCCTCTGTCTATTGAAACAACCTTTTACAGCAATTTGATTTGCAAGCATAAACAAGTCTCGTTAATTTTCTACTATGAAACCCAGTGGGATTAATAAGATGAGATGGATCATCTAAAATTTTACCCATTCTAGCAATCAGGAAGTAACCATTCAGAGAGATGAATACTTTGTTTTATATGTATTCGGGAGGAAAACATTACCCTCTAATTAGAGTCATATTGAACAGTAATGTATTACCTGCTTAGACAACGTTCAGCCAGGCAGCTCCTCCTAGACCAGACTTGAAAGCGAGACACAGGCATCTCCACATCAGGAGCTGCTGGCTCCCACTTCCCCTTCTCAGGCCTTCGGCCCCCACGCCTGCCCTCCGTCCCTCCCACTCTGCGAGGCACTGCTACTCTGCTCAGTCCTGTGCTATTAATGACCAGAAGTGCAGGACTGGATGCTTCCAGCAAAACGCTCCTGCACAGACATCCAGTTGGGAGTCCTGGAGTGCATGAGTTGTGAACAATCACATGAGCTGTTGAGGGGCACACAGATGACTATCAACAATCACGCATTCTGTCATGGGACACTGCAGAGGAAGATGGGAGAGGTGGTTCATTCACTCTGTTCTGCAGAGAACAGAAGTGCCTGTCCAAACAGGCAGGTGGGGTTTCACATATTCTTTCCAAAGCAAGTTGACTTCCACAATGTGTCATGATGAAAAAGATAGAAAGCTTAACCAGAATCACAATTTGCAAATTAAATGAGTCTCTGGGCCAAATCCTGACGGAAACCATCAAGAAATAAAGAATTGGGGAGGAAAAATTTATATTTAGAAAGAATGGTACCCATGAAGAAGAGGTTGGGGGAACAGTATATGATCACCAGACATAAATTTATACCAGTTTTCTATTCTAACTTTGTATTAAGGTCTGAAGAGAAAGAACAAAAAACATGAAAGACAAGATAACGATGAAACAATTTTAACTAGAGATCGTAAAATGTAATAAGTCCATAGTGATTATTAATATGCAAACACCCAAGGGACTTCCCTGGTGGTTCAGTGGCTATGACTCCACACTCCCAATGAAAGGGGGCCAGGTTGGATCCCTGGTCAGGGAACGAGATCCCACATGCCACAACTAAAGTTCCCACATGCTGTAACGAAAACCCAGCAAAGCCAAACAAATACACAAAAATAAATATTTTTAAAATATGTAAATACCCAATAACATAGCAACAACTTCCAGAAATCAGGAGAGACGAAGACAAACACATGGAAACACACTAATAATATGTTACCACATACCACCTCCTTTTATCTAAGCTAGAACATGGTATGGCTATGCACAATAACACGCTCCATAAACTGTCTTAGAGGTATATGTCAAATCTAAGCTCTGTAGAGAATGAGAGAACAATTTTCAAGCATACAGAGAACTGACCACAACAGGCAGAAAGAAAATGTCAATAAATTTTGCCCCAAATAAAAATTCTTCAATGCAATTATTCAATACTATTAATCAATTTAAAAACCAAACAAGTTTTTCTTAAATGCTATTTTTCTTTATTTTTTAAGGATTTTAAAAATTTTTATATTTTTGAAGCATGGTTGCTATTTTTAAACCCTTGAGGGAAATATAGACCCAAACTGCAAAGTTTTATGAAAATAATGGTAAAGAAAACATAAAATATTAGTATCTATGGAATACTGCTCAAGTTATCAAAGGAAAATATGCAGCATTCAGTTCAGTTGCTCAGTCATGTCCAACTCTTTGTGACCCCATGAATCGCAGCACGCCAGGCCTCCCTGTCCATCACCAACTCCCAGAGTTTACTCAAACTCATGCCCATTGAGTCGGTGATACCATCCAGCCATCTCATCCTCTGTCGTCCCCTCCTCCTCCTGCCCCCAATCCCTCCCAGCATCAGGGTCTTTTCCAGTGAGTCAACTCTTCGCATGAGGTGGCCAAAGTACTGGAGCTTCAGCTTCAGCATCAGTCCTTCCAATGAATACACAGGACTGATCTCCTTTAAGATGGACTGGTTGGATCTCCTTGCAGTCCAAGGGACTCTCAAGAGTCTTCTCCAACACCACAGTTCAAAAGCATCAATTTTTTCAGTGCTCAGCTTTCTTCACAGTCCAACTCTCACATCCATACATGACCACTGGAAAAACCATAGCCTTGACCAGACGGACCTTTGTTGGCAAAGTAATGTCTCTGCTTTTTAATATGCTGTCTAGGTTGGTCCTTCTAAGCATTAGATATCCATACAAAAAAAAAAATACACATATACTCAATTTTTAAAAGCTAAGGAAAACATGAAGTTACCAAGACAAAGCAAAAGGATGAAATTCAAAAAGATCAAAGAATTTAATGAATGAGGATGCTTCTGTCTCGAGCAGGATATAATACATCACATAGACCAAAAATATCACCTTAAAACAACTGGAAAACTCCAGAAAAATTACAAAATCAAATTTGTACAGGTAACAAAGAGCTCCAAGAGCACCAAGAAGGGAACAAAAAGTCCAGAAAGTGGAAAACTTTTCCAGGGTGACTAATGCTTCCAAATATTTTCCTCCCAGGGCATTTGCTGGTTCTGGATGCTAGCTGAAAGTTAGTTCAGTACCTACTAAGGGCATGAGAAACCAGCAACAATTTTAAAGATTGTACAGGGCTGGAATGACAAATGGGAAACTTGGGAGACCTCAAATGCGAAAGCAATATCCCCAGGAGACATCTGATGGATTCTAAAACTGCACAAGGCTAGTAAGCTGAGCAGAAAGTCTGTAAAGACTGAGCAAAATTTCCCACAGTTAGTGGTATAGGCATAACTCAGAGCTATTGCAAATTCAGTTTCTGACTATCACAAAAACACAAATACCACAATAAATCAGGTCACACAAATTTTTTTGGTGTAACAGGGCATGTGGAAGTCATTCATGCTTCAGTCTATTGTGCAAAGCATTATGTCTAAAAAAACAATGCATTTCCTTAATTTTAAAATACTTTATCACTAAAAAAAAAATGCTAACCACTATCTGAACCTTGAGCAAGTCATAATCTTTTTGCTGGTGGAGGGCATGGCCTTGATGTTGATTGCTGCTGACTGGTCATGACTGTGGTTGCTGAAGGTCGGGGTGACTGTGACAATTTCTTAAAATAACAGTGAAGCTTTGCAGCAACAGTGGATTCTCCCATTCACAAACCATTTTTCTGTAGCTTGCCATTCTGTTTTGATAGCATTTTACCCACAGAAGTTCTTTCAAAATTGGAGTCAGTCTTCTCAAACCCTGCTACTCCTTTATCAACTAAGTCCTCTGTTGTCATTTAACAGTCTTCTCAGCATCTTCACCAGGAGTAGATTCCATCTCAAGAAACCACTTTCTCTGCTCACCCACAAGAAGGAACTTCTCAGCCATGGAAGTTTAATCATGAGATTGCAGTAATTCTGTCACATCTTCAAGCTCCACTTCTAGTTCTCTCGCTGTTTCCGCTACGTCAGCAGTTACTTCTCCCACTGAAGTCATGAACTTAGTCGTCCATGAGGGTTGGAACCAACTTCTTTCAAACTCCTGTTCATATTGGTATTTTGACCTCTTCCCATGAACCATGAATGATCTTAATGGCATCTAGAGTGGTAAATCTTTTTCAGGTTTTCAAACGACTTTTGCCCAGACCCTTCAGAAGGATCACTACCTATGGCAGTTACAGCCCTATGAAATGCCTTTTATAAAGAATAAGACTTAACAGATGTTCACAAGGGGTCCCAACAGGGCTACAGTCAAGGTGTTGAGAGGGCTGAGTTCCTTCTGGATGCTCAAGAGGAGAATTTCCTTGCATCAACCAGGTTCAAAAGGCCTCCTGCATTTCTTGGTTTATGTTCCCTCTTTCACATCACTCCAGCCTCCGCTTTCAGCATCAAATCTCCATTTCTGCCTCGGCTGCCTCCCTTCTTCCCTTATAAAACCTTTGTGATCACATTAGACCACCCAGATACTCCACAATAGTCTCTCCATCTCAGGAGTCTTAACCCCATCTGCAAAGTCCCTTTTTATCATACACGCATGCTCGGTCACTAAGTCATGTCCAACTCTTTGCGACACCATGGACTTTTGCCCGCCAGACTCCTCTGTCCATGGGATGTCCCAGGCAAGAATACTGGAGTGGGTTGCCATTTCCTCCTCCAGTGGATCTTTCCCACCCAGGGACCCAACCTGTGTCTCCTACACTGGCAGGCAGATTCTTCACCACTGAGCCACCTGGGAAGCCCCCCTCCCCCCGGCCTTTTGTCATAAAGGATAACATACTCACAGGTCCCGAGGATTAGGAAGTGGATGCCTTGGGGCTGGGGAATATGACTGCCAACCACAGCAGAGGGGGAGGAATAGCTATGGGTCAGCAACTATGACTGTCTTCTAAAAACTAAAATAAATAAATAGACTTAAAAGTTGCAATTACTCCTTGATCCATGGGCTGCAGAATTGATTTTGTGTTAGCGGGCATGAAAACAATGTTAATCTGGTTGTACACCCCCATCAAAGCTCTGGGGTTACTAGGTGCACTGTCAATGAGCAGTAACGTATTTTGAAATGAAAATTTTTTCTTGAGGTCTCAAGAGTAGGCATAAAAAAATTTAGCAAATCACATTGGAAACAGATGGGCCATCATCCAGGCTTTCCTGTTGCATTTATAGAGCACAGGCAAAAGATTTAGCCTAATCCTTAAGGGCCCTAGGATTTTTGAAATGGTAAATAAGCACTGGCTTTGACTTAAAAGTCACCAGCTTCATCAGCTCCTAACAAGACAGTCCATCTGTCCTTTGAAGCTTTGAAGTCAGGCACTGACTTCTCTCTAGTTATGAAAGTCCTAGATGACATCTTCTTCCAGGAGAAGGCTGTTCTGTCTACGTTGAAAATCTATTGATTCTTCTGGGTAACTTGCTGCAGCTTCTGCATCAGCCCTCGCTGCTTCATCTTGCACTTCTATGTTACAAAGATGTTAAACTCCATGAACCATCTCTGCTAGCTTCAAATTTTTCTTCTGCAGCTTTCTCACTTCTCTCAGCCTTCCTTGAACTCAAGAGCATCCGGGCCTGACTCTGGGTTAGGCTCTGGCTTAAGGGAATATTTGGCTAGTTTCATCTTCCATCCAGACCATTCATACATTCACCACATCAGCAATAAAGCAGCTTGCTGTTCAGTGGAGTAGCACTTCTAATATTCTTCAGGAACTTTCCTTTGCATTCACAACTTGGCTAACTGTTTGACAAGAGGCCCAACTTTCAACCCATCACAGGGTTTCACTAAGGGTTTCGCTTTCTTCACTAAGTTCGGTCATGTCTAGCTTTTGATTTAAAGTTGAGAGATGTGTGACTCGTCCTTTCACCTGAACACTTAGAGGCCACTGCAAGATGATTAACTGACCTAACTTCAATATTGTTTTCTCAGGGAACAGAGAGGCTTGAAGAGAGGGAAACAGATGGGGGAGCCACTGGTCACTAGAGCAGTCGGAAGACACACAACATTTTATCAATCAAGTTTACGATCTTCCATGTGCATGGTTCGTGATATCCCAAAACAATTACAACAGCTACAGCAAAGATCACTGATCACTGTAACAAGTAAAATAACAAAAAAAGTTTGAAATAGTGTGAGAATGACCCAAATGTGACACAAAGACAGTGAAGTCAGCAAAAAGGAAAAATAAATGTTACTGGGAAAATGGCACTGATAGACTTGCTCCCCACCAAGTCACAGACATTTATTCTCTAACTCCATTTACATTTGATTAAGATTTTGCTTCCACATTATCACTTTTTGTTTCCCTGCTGAACTTTTTCAATCTCTTTTCTGATCATCCACTTTTGTATTAATAAAACATCCCATGGGTTTCTCACTGGGAGATGATGAGGATACACAACTACACATTTTGCCGTCTAAGCCTGAACTGATATCCAGTGACAAATCACCAACAGATTTTGCAATAGGCCACTCACCGTCATGTAGCATCTGTTATTCACTTAGTGAAGTGTTGATTAAAGAGCCAGCAGAGAATTGTGTACTTAATGCAATTGCTCACAGTTTATATACCACCATAAGTGAAATCTCAGTTGTTGCTAGGAAACTGGAGTTACTTAACTAAACCATGGTAATTTAAATTCATGCATACTGGAATCATGCAAAGAAATTTATTTCATATCTAAAACAGAGATGATACAGAGAGACACACACCCTGACCTTCTCCAGGGGATCTTCCCAACCCAGGGATTGAACTCAGGTCGCCCGCATCGCAGGTAGATTCTTTACCATCTGAGCCACCAGGGAAGCCCAGAAACAAACACAGAATACACTAAATGTTAAGTCCAATTATCTCTGGGTACACGGTTATAGCTCATTTCTATTCTTTGGGCTTCTCTGTGTATTTCAGTTTTTATACAATGAAGATCTAAATGCAATACTTGTACAAAAAGGAAAATCAGTTATATCTAAAGGACAACAGTAAGTGGTGCTAGTGGTAAAGAACCCGCCTGCCAATGCAGGAGACATAAGTGACACAGGTTCAGTTCCTGCATGGAGAAGATCCCCTGGAGAAGGGAACAGCAATCCACTCCAGTATCCCTGCCTGGAAACTTTCATGGACAGAGGAGCCTGGCAGGCTACAGTCCATGGGGCTGCAAAGAGTAGAACGTGACTGAAGCAACTTAGCACACACAGTAAGTTTTTTAAAGTGGTGATCTAGGATGTTATCGTTTCCTGTTGTAGAACACATAGAGTTTTAAACTCATACAAACCAGCAGAGACCAGAACATGACGATGTTTTTCATGATTTTCCTTAGGTAAATACTGATGAAATGTCACCGTGACTAATTGATCTAATGCCAGTAAATATGTTCTAGTTTATTTCCTTTTCCAGTGAACAGACTATCACATTTACTTCCTCTTCCCAAGTTCTTTGTCTCCTGAAGCAGTGATGGCTTCCATAAATACACTGTAACATTTAACGGGGGTGGGGGGGATAAGTCATTGCTCATTTCTCTACATATTTACATCATAAAAATTATCTGGCATAAATTATTTCTGCTCAATAACGTAAGTGCAGTGAGTCTGCCTGAGAAAATATCAAAGGAAAAATGTGGATGTGTACATGTCAACAAGTATGCAAATGTGTATATATTTTGTACACACATGGGCAAGGCACAAAACAACACAATGCAACAGAAACTCGCACTACCCTTGGCTTAGGAGTCTATCAAACTCTGTCCATAGATCATGGCAAGTTTTACCCTAGAATGGCCCCTCAATTTGAAATGTAAAAGAGGAAATACGTGCAGAAATAACAGTGTACAAAATAATATTACCATTACGTTGACTACTTACACAATTGTTTTCTGGTAGACCCATTAACAGTCCCACCCTAGTTTTTTGGTGAGTGTATTTTTCTTAAGCAACTAATATCACAAATTTCATTAATGATGGACAAACGAGCCACACACAAAAAGTACCTTCAGCTGACACTGAGTATACAGCACCATAAATCTGCACTGCAAAACGCGAATGTTGCCACAGGCCACCAAAGTCCAAATTTGTTTTCGCTTTTCAACTGAACCCAAGTCATGGATGCAAGATACAAGCCAAACTGCATGACTCAGGTGACATTTTTAATTTTTTTTTTTGCGAGGGGGTGTTTCCGAAGAATTAACCATTAGCACTGACAATGACTCCATTTAAGTGGGATTTTAATGTCTCATCTATTAGAAAACAACGTGGTCCTCTAGGTAGCACATCAATTCCAAGGCTTCATCATAAGGAATTCGTTACAAATACTGACATATGGAACATTCTATGAGGATACTGAACAGATTAAATTCTTCCTGGGAAGACATCATTCATCTGTAGGTCATAAACCATTCTGCAGCTAGGCCAACCTAAAGAAAGGTATGCTGGCATAATAAAAGGTAAGGAATTTTATTTACAGATCAGTTTTGGAAAGGGGCCACTTGTAATGCCAATCTCAGTAGAACAAAAGGTTCTCCAATGATATGCTTTCTGTCTCCCTACCCATCTTCATTTCCACGAACTAGTGTCTCATATAATGGATGCTTCCGTTTCTCTCAGAAACAATGAGTCACATAACAATCCCTTAGAAGAAACAACAGGCTTGTGTTACTGAACTTTTTCTTGTAGACCCCAACTACCTAGGCTCTAATGAGGAAAGTTTTCTGAAAAGGAAATCTCTGAAAAGTCCCTGCAGAGAAATCAGACATCTTGGTGCCTCTCTTAATCCATTCCAGTGGTGATAATAATAACCATGGAGGAGGGAAGGGCAATCCTGGAAATGTGGCATTCTTCTCTCCCCAACAGGAACTGGCACAAGAGGGTAGATTTCAATGCCTCACATCATTTGAGCGAAACCATTATTACTCATTAAATACGTAAGGCTGACAGAAAGGGTACAAATGAAAATTAGAAAAAGAATGCAGAGACTGACACATTATCCTCATTTCTACATTCATAACATGATTATTGAGCATCTGTTCTGTCACCAGATGCTATTCTTGTGCTAACCATATTCATACCATAATCTCATGTCCAGGGAAGCCCTGACCTACAGCGGCTATAGAGTTGAGCCATCCTAGTGTGAGAAAGTAATTGCTCACATGCCGCTAAAAGTCTATTCATTGTTCTTCCTAGGAAAGCCAGAATTTACGGAACTTAAACAACCTTAATAGAGAAGGTCCAGGTTTTTACTTTTCTATAAAGTTGAGTTTTAGTAAAAATATATAACAGTACTAAAACATCTGAAGAGGAAGAATGAGGAAAAGATGAAGTGAAAGTCTAAATTTTTAAGTGTGGCACTTTCACTGCAATAGAGGTTAAATAAATTTAAGTGGGTCAGAAAGTTTGGGACGAGACCTGAATATGCATATCTCTTCACATCATGTTAAAAGTGGCTTCTTCCAAAACCGTGGAGATGGATGGGCTACTTACAAAACAGGGCAGAAATGAATATTTAATAGTAACAGAGACAGCAGACTAACGGTGAACAGTACAGACTCTGGAGCAAGAGGGAACCAACTCTTACTAGTCTGTGATCCTGGGCAAGTCTTACTTAACCTCTCTGTGCCTCCTCATCCTTCATTGCTACAGTCAGGGAGCGGGGAGGAGGAAAGCTGCTTCATGAGGTGGTTGCGAGGATTAGAAGGCAACATGCATAAAGTACCTTGTGTATACCAAACACCCTAAGTATGTGTTAAATCATTCAATATTGGAGAAAAACAATTTTAGATCTCTGTTTCAAATCACACTCCTAAGCGAATTTGAAGTAGATTAAAAAGTCTAATGTTAAAAAATAAAATCATGACCATAAGAGAGAGAAATGTTTTTCAAATCAGAAGTGGAGAAAGTATTTTAAAGTGTAACATCAAAATCAAACTCTTAAGATATATAGATATGACTTCAAAATTATTTAAAATGTCTGTCTAAAAATCAACAAATACAACTGAAAATCAAATGACAAACTAAGCAAGTATTTAGGTCATATGTGGCAAAATTAATGTAATTAACATATAAAGAGCTCTTATAAATCACTAAGAAAATGCTAAGTACGTATATCCAAAAATGGGCAAAGGCCATGAATAGGCAATCAATAGAAAAATAAAATAAAATTTCTAGCAATGTCACCCATTCTTCCAGGTGCTGGAGTTTCAGTGCTGAAGATAAGAGAGTGTTCCTACTCTCATGGAGCTTAAATGTTACTGAGTGAAGACACAAAACTGATAAAGAACTAAGAAATGTTTCAAAAAGTGTTAAGGGCTATATTAAGAACTAAAATCGTGTGATCTTAGAGACAGTGACTTAAGTAAATACCAGGTTGGTGGAAAGAAGAACCTCCCACAAAATTAAATTTATACTTGAATGATAGGTTTACCAGCCATATCAAGGTGATGGGAAAGCATTTCAGGGAAATGGTCCCAAGTGGATATTAGCTTGACAATGTAAAAAAAAAGACAACCACCGTGGCTGAAGTAGATGATGGGGTGGGTGATGAGAGGTGCAAGGAAGAGATGATGTGGCCTTGGTGAGTCTGAATGAAGAGCTCTGGTTTTATTTCCAGTTAGATGTGACACCCTGGCAGGTTTTAAACTGGAGAGGGATATATATCATTTTCATCTTAGGAAGGTAAAAGCCGGCCGCTATTTGGAACCCAGATGGTAAGAAACCAAAAAACGTTGAAGCAGAGAACCAAGTCGGGACACACTGGCCATCCAGGTAAGCTAGGACAGTGACCTGGATACAGTGGTGGTAACAGAGATGGAAAAAGTAGGCAAATGGAGATATGTTTGGGAGAAGAATAAAATAAAATACAATCTGGGACCGTCGTATATGGATGACGAGAGGTAAACTGTACAGAGATGGAGAAAACTACTGAAGCAAGAGTTTGGGTATGGGTAAGGAAGGGCAGTGGGCACAGAATCCAAAGGTCTCTTTGGCTACATGAAGTCTGAGATACTTCTAAGGCACCCACATGGAGATTTCCAATGTACAGTTGAACACTAGACTCTGACTCCAAAGGAAAGATGAAAGTTGAACCTAAGATCTGGAAGTCTGCAGCAGATACTAAGAGTGCTATCAGATGAGGCGTGATACACTCACCAGGTCAGATGACAGGGGGCACACTCAGAACTTAGCAGAAAACAGAGTGAAGGGACTCTTCACGGGTGTGCAGGCAAGCTGGAGACAGCCAGCAGGGCGGTGAGGCACCTAGGGGCCAGCAGAGACCACCCCAAGCCCCAAGAAAGGGAAAGGGCCGTGTTGCCACAGCCCAGGAGGAGCCGGAGTCACAGAGGAGGGGACCCCAGACAGGAACTGAAGTTACAATGGAATTCAGCCTCTGCCAGGACAGTCGCTAAGGTGGGGGGCAATGAGAAGAGGGAGTGCCTGACCTTGGTCTCCTCCCATCCCCTTCACCCTGACCAGGCCTGCAGAGACTACTGGCAGAACCCAAAAGAAGCCTGAAGCTAAGGGGAGCAGGTGCCCACAGGCTGGGTGCATGAGGGAGAGCGAGGGATGGACAGAATGTGAGAACTAAGACGGCCGAGGTACCAAGTGGCTGCTGCTGCTGCTAAGTCGCTTCAGTCGTGTCCAACTCTGTGCAACCCCATAGATGGCAGCCCACCAGGCTCCCCCGTCCCTGGGATTCTCCAGGCAAGAACACTGTGGTGGGTTGCCATTTCCTTCTCCAGTGCATGAAAGTGAAAAGTGAAAGTGAAGTCGCTCAGTCGTGTCCGACTCTCAGTGACCCCATGGACTGCAGCCCACCAGGCTCCTCCGTCCATGGGATTTCCCAGGCAAGAGTACTGGAGTGGGGTGCCATTGCCTTCTCCGACTGAGTGGCTAGCCACATGGAAACGAAAGTCACTCACAATGGTGACGGCAGTAGCCACAGGAAGAAAGTGAGTGAGCTAGATCCCGGGGCAAGCTTTCTCAGCAGGGGCACTATTGACATTTGGAGCCAAGGAGCCCTTTGTTGTGGGGCCTGTCCTGCATCTTACGAGTATCATCCCTGAACTCCACCTCAAGATAGAGGCAGCAGCACACCCGAGTCCTCCTCACAGCCCCTCAGGTTGGTGGCCAGGCTTAATAGCAGACTGCTCCATTAGGATTTGGGAGTGAAATCCACTGAGCGCCCCTGTTCTCAGGCAGCATAGAGGTGACTGGGAAGGGATGTCCCACCCAGAGGCTCTGCTGTCTCCCCCAACCCGTGGTAGGGCACGATGGAAAAGCCTTAAGGGACTAATGTCCCCACGCACCATCCATCGACAAGCCAAGACCTCACTCTTCTGTAGCTGGACCTTCCTGAAGGATTGTTGGGGGCAACTCTACAGGGTTCAAAGCTTCTTTTCTCCATTTGGACCATGGAGGGGGGCTTTTCTTCTTTAGGATCAAAACCTGCAGGGCTTTGCACCAGTCAGCATGGCAAATTGTACATCTGTCTTTTATAGCTTAAGAAAAATGTAGTTTTCTAGACTTAATTCCCTTTCCCTGCCCCTCCCTCCACAGCATACCCCAGGCTGGGTTCTTTGGATAGACAGTCCAGTCTCCCATACAGGCAAGTCCTAGAGACACCCATCAATGAACTCAGTGCAGGGCCAGCTTGTGTCGATCTCTGGGTTCACTGCCCAGGCCAGGGACACTGAGGTTCGGAGGGGCAGGTTTCTGGGCAGGTAAGAAGACGGTACCACCCGCAGGCAAACTTTCTGCTCTGGTGACCTTCCCTAGATCACCAGTCTACCACGAGACCACTGAGAAGGGGCCAGGAAAAGGAACACACTCCTCAAAACACAAACTAAAGAGATCTGTGGGGAGGGGAACAGAGGATCTCTGCAGAGGTAAAGGCCACAATTCATAATATAATGAGTGGCAAAAAGGGAAAAACAAAAACATGCCTCTTGAAATGTAGTCCCCTAAATTGAAAAAATAATGACAACTTCCTTTAAAAAAAAAAATTAAAAGACTCATTTCTAAGCATGGCTTTCATCACTGGCAATCCCTGCCTCCCCAAAGAACTCAAGTTAACGAACCTTAAGAGTCCTAAGGCCCCTGAGGGCTGAGTGGACCCACTGAACATGACAGGAATCCTCAATATGCAAAACCAATCAAGATTCACCCTGGTCCCAGGTGACCTCACTCCCGCCCTGAGCTGCCTCCATCACAGGGAGAAAGGCCTGGCTTTGCTTCAGCTGCAAGCCCCACCATCTATCTCAACAGTTTCACAGCACTGCACACTTTTTACACTAACCCCTCTAAAATATTCATTGTAGCTCAACTGGAGCTACGGAAAACTATAATACATTTTACAGTGAGGTAAAAGAAAATCCCAGTGATTCAACAGATACAGAGTATCTGAGGAGACCAGACAGGGGGAGAGACATGTATGTGATCAATCTCCCGGAGCACATGAGTAATGGATTTCATCAGAAGCCTGTCGTGGAGAGCAAAATGAATCATCTTTACAAGGAAACCTAGAAATGGCCAGAGTAACGGTGGCACAACAGGAAGTACTAAGATGTGAGTCATGAGGGCCGGCCATCAGGGTAACACGACCGTGGCTTCTGCCTCAGCCGGTTAAGTTCAAGAATCACAATGTGAATTTTAATCTAAGAAACCATCAAATATCTGTGAATATCGGCGTCACCTGCCAGATACACACACACAGATTCCCGAGTCAGTCTCAGCTGCTGCTTCGACCAAGACTGCTCTGCAGTATTCCTCACGACCATTTACCTGGCAGGCTTATTACAAAATATGGTGAGTAGTATTCCTTCAGCAGGACCACACACTTAGTAGGTTAACACAGAAGTGTTGTTATTTTACAGTTCTGGAGGCTGGAACTCCAAGGCGGGTCTCCCTGAACTGACAATCAAGATGTCAGCAGAGCTCCGCTTCTTCCTGGAAGCCAGTTTTCCAGTTTTGGGAGGCTGCAGCATCCCTTGGCCTGGGGCCCCCATGTTCTGCCGTCAAAGCCAGCAGGGGCTACCTAGGTCCTACACATCTCATCAGGTTACTCTGAAAACTCCTCCTGCCTCCTCCTCGCACAGGTAAGAATCCCGTGATTACACTGAGCCCACTCAGATAAGCCAAGAAAATGTCAAATTTAATTCCATCTACAAACTTAGATTCCCACTGCATGTGCGTAGGTTTCATGAATTAGAACGTGGACATCTCAGTGGGCAGAGGCAATATTTTGCCCACCATGAGTGCAAATTCTCTCAACACCATCCTACCCACAGCATAGGAGAGAATCTACATTAACACATAAAAAGCTTGCTCAGAGAAGGCATTTTTAAAATGCAAATGTCAGTGAATAATAACTACTGGTTACTACCTACAAAAATAAAAAGTATCTACTTAATATTGCTTCTTTTACTCACATGTTTGAAAATGTGCTTTCCACACAAATGGTTCCCAGGCAGATCTTTCTAAAGTAAAGCTGACCATGTCAAATCCTTGGTGAACATTCTTCCAAGGCTCACAGAGGACAGGAAGCACAGTCTGAACTCCCCAGCAGGGACATAAAACCCTTCACAGTGTGGACCCCACATACCTTCCCTCACCCTCCACCACCACCCCTTACACACCCACTCATCCCCTCGCACACTCACTCATCCCCTCGCACACTCACTAGTCTCCTTACTCACTCACTCACTGAGCACCTACTATGTGCATGTCAGCGATCCAAGAGCAGGGAAACAATGGCAAACAAATACGACATTGCTCCTACTTCACAAAGTCAGTAATCTAGTGGTAGACTTTTTTAACCAACTAATCACCCAAAGCAACCATAAAACTGCAAACTTTCACACGCATTAGTAAGGAGGACAGGGTGCTATGAGCATCTGGGACAAAGGTGTCTCGGGTAACCCTCGGAAGAGACAGCTGGGAAGAGAGACAAGGACCCACTGGCAGCTGATGTTGGCAGGTAAGCAGAAAGTCATCTGAGCACCAGGAGGAGAGGCCTGCCAACCCTCCCTCTGGGGAGCGGAGCAGAGCAAGCACACTCTTCTGCCGGTGAACACAGTCCAACGCACTCCCCGGCACAAGGGTGTGTCCCTCCTGGAAGGGGCGCTGATCTCCCCCAGCGGGGACATGGCCCATGGTGTCTCTGTTATAATTTACACCGTTCCACGTTACAGCTATGGAGTTCTGTCCGCCCCCACAGTGAGCTGTGAGCTCACTGAGGCCCAGACCTGTGCTGCATTTTCCTACGCCCAGAAGGGCCTGACAACCAACGGACTGAACCATCACAGGTCACAGTCCACACCTCCACACAATAATACTCGCCACTTCTCTCTGACACACGCTGGGAAAACAGATGTAGTTCTGGTCGATGCCTGTTATTTCTCTAGTTCTGGTTGATGCCTGTTATTTCTCAGAAGGCAAACTGATAAATGGATAAAAGCACTTACATCAAGAGACCAAAAGAAGAACAAAACAATTCTAGTGAAAAGAGAAAAAGCAACGATTAATGATTTTTTAAATTAATGTAATAGAACACAATCAATTCAATGGTAAATATCCAAGAGCTAGTTAGTGATTGGGGAGTGGAAGGGGGGGAACCATTAAACACTAGTTATCTTAATGCAGACAAATGAGATAAGTCACAAACGCCCCCAAATTAGGAAGAAGGGTAAATGTCCATATATGAAAATAAATATTTACATAATGTACTTTAATAGTGGAGTAGATATTCTAGAAAAATTCAAACTTCCAATGTAAATTAAAGAAGATAAGAAACCTTGAAGAGTCAGTATCTAGAGGAGAAGTTTTAAAGTTGTCAAAGAGTAACTTAATGGGGAAAAGAGTGAAATCTGTATAGAGAATTCCAAACAACTGATGTAGATACTCTGCCCTCAAGAAGCTAGAACTTAATCCCCACCCTTTGAGTGCCAGACTTGCCTAATAACTTGCTTCCTAAAGTAAAGTACAGAAAGTGGGGGTGGGGGTGGGGGTGGGTAGTAAACTTTGAGCAGAGAAAACTGACAAATGCCAGCCACTTAATCAAGGTTAACACACTTGGTGAGAGGTCTTGTTGACCGTAGACACCTTTGATAGAATGTGATGAAAACAGTACTTCACCTCTGTGGTATTCCTCCCCCAAACCTATAACGAGCTCATCATGAGAGAAAAAAATGGACATATTCAAATTACATAATATTCTTCAAAACACCAGTAATATTCAGAACTACCAAGGTCATTCAAAACATGTAACGTTTGAGGAAATGCCGCAGGCTAGAGGAGATTAAGGAGATACGATAACTAAATATTGAAGTAATCCACAGGAAAACAGGAAAAAGAAAACAGAAAACTGGAAAAAAAGAGGAAAAATAAAAAATAATATGGCAAATTTAATATCTAACATATCAATAATTACATTAAATATAAAAGGTCTAAATGAACCACTGAAAAGACAGATTTGAAGAATGGATTAATAAATAAAAATGACCCAACTACATGCTGCCTACAAGAAACTCATATAAACTATAATGATAAAGGGAGACCAAACATTAAAGGATAGAAAGAGACACACTTTTCAAACATTGGTCAAAACAAAGCAGGTGTGGCTATATTGGTATCAGAAAACATATACTCTAGAGAAAAGAAAATTAAAAGGAACATAGATATTACATAATGACAAAATAATGATAAAATGATATAAAAATCACTAAGAAGACATAACAATCCTAAATATGTATGAACCAAGAAGAGAGATGCAAACACATGGAACTACAAACTGTGAGACACGAGAAAGAAACAAATCCATAATTATAAATAAAGACTTCAATACCCCTCTTTCCTCAACTGATAAAATAACTAGAAAGAAAGTTAGCAATATAGAACTCAACAGCACCATCATCCAACAGAGTCCAATCAACATTTATACAACACTTCAACCAATAACTGCAGAATACACATTCCTTTCAAGCATCCATGGAACATACACCAACAGGCCATATTCTTGGCTATAAAACAAATCTCAAAAAATATACATAAATTGAATGATGCATATAAGGTATACCAATGTAGATTTTCTGCTTCTGATAATGTACTATAGTTAACACATTACTGACTAGGAGATTTTTGCAGAGACTAAAGCCTGTGGCCAATGATTTGTTGTAAAAGTGAAAGGACTTATTTTTAAGTAAGTCCCTTCAAAAGTGTGCATGTTAAATCTAGCGCTACATTACAAGTAATAATGCACCTTAATACACCTTAACTATTTGATATGTAACGGGTGGCCACTTAACGGTAACTCTGTGCCAGACGGCAGATGAGGCTAGGGAGACAGGCCCATATTCTCATAGTTTGGATGAGGTCGAAAGGTCTCTCTGAAATTTAAAGGATGAGATGCGCTCAGTCATGCAAGGAGATGGGAGAAGAATATTCTGGGGAGAGGGACTAGTAGAAGCAAAGGTCCTGAGAAGAAGAAAGGTAGGTCTACGCGGTGTCTGTTCCGCAAACTGAGCCTGAGCGTGGTGACGGCAGAGTAGGGAAGAGAAAGTGAAAAGGACACGGGGCAGGAGCCCCAGTCAGCTCACACAGGGTTTGGCTGGAATTCGATTTCAGGATCTATGTGATGAGAAGTCACTAAAAATCCAAGTATGCTGCTGAAAGATTCTCACATGAAATAAGAAGTGGTGTAAACTACACTTCCATATTACAAGGATTCTGAGATGGAAGAAAAAATGGAATGCCTGACGCCTGTATGACATGATATACAGAGTATAAGTGTGCTAGACGTGAATAGAACTGAATGAAAGGACCAGAAGAGACCAGTGTTCATGAGTCATTAAACATACATAAGACATCTGGACCCTAAATATTCATGATGCACTAAATATTAAACTGAATACTAAAACAGCAAGTACCAAAAATATTCAGTATACGTAAAGTTTTAACTAACTCACACATCAATGACATCTATTCAGATCCAGTGTGATCTCTGCTTAAGAAACACAAATAAAACCCACAGATGCTGAGCTAGTTCACTACCAAGTACAAACAGGGCCAACTATACATGTCTCTCCAAGTATGTGCTATTGGTGTAACATACTTTCCACTGGTGGGCTGTGATCCTCAGACTCAACTCAGAGGAAGGTTCTCGAGGGCGGGGGGATACTAACATCCTGTTAGCCAGGATTCAGATGGGGTGTATCCACCCTGCTTGCACCCTATTTAAAATGTGTTAATCTAGTCTATACCTTGCTTCTCACTGTACATACTAAATGATTCAATAAAACACGTGATGTGAGTTTTTGTTTTTGATCTGTGATCCTTTGTGCTCAGGGAGCCCTTGGCTGCTCTGTCTGGTAGTTTATTGGAGGCGATCATAGATCAGGGTAATTATCTACATGACAGTGGGCAGACTGAGGTAAATTAAAGATGCATATTGTAAACCCTACACCAATCACTGGAAGGCAAGGTACTCTACTGATAAAAAAGGCAGATGGAAAAGACAGAAATAAAGGAGAAAGAACAGGAGATGTGATACAAAACCAGAAGTGAGATGGTACAACAGATTTAAATATGCTAATATCAATATTTACATTTAATGAAAATGTTCTAAGCACCTCAGATAGAAGACTAATTATATAAGACTGAATAAAGAGGTAAAACTCAACTACATCTATTGCCAGGAAAACACCTTTAAATATAAACACACAGATAGGCTAAAATTTAAGTGATGGGAAAATATGTATCTACTAGCACTAAATCAAAGAAAGCTGCAGTGGTGATGCTAACATCAGATAAAGTGGATTTTAGGACAAAAAATATGACCAGGGAGAAAGACGAGAATCTCGTTACAATAAACAGCTCCACTCCTCAAGATAACACATAATCCCAAGTTTAATTTTTACATGGAATAACAGAGCTACAAAGCAGAAAACAACAATGGTATAACCAAAACAGAAATAGCCAAAGACACAATTATAGCCAGAGACACCATTACCCCTCTCTCAAAAGTGACAGACAAGTGGACAGAATACCAGTAAAGACACAGAACATTTGAACAGACACTAACAGCCACCTTGACTTCATTGACGTTCGCAGGGCATTCCAACCAACAACGGCAGTTACACTTTCTCCACAAGTATAGGGGAAACATTTACCATTTACCAAAACAGATCACAGACTGGGTGATAAAACAAGTCTGAAGAAACTGTATAGGATGCAAAACATAGAAAGTATGTTCTCTAACCACAGTGTAATTAAACTGAAACCAACAAAAATATAAACGTGAGCCTCAAACATGGGAAAACTAAATAACAGACTTCTAAATAACCCATGAATCAAAAAAGAAATCACAACGGAAACTACAAATTATGTTGAACTAAATGAAAATGAAACATCTAAATTTTGTAGGATGGAACTAGGACAGCGCTTAGATGGAGATTTATAGTACTAAATGATCATATTAGTTGAGACAGAATAAACTCATGACCTCAGCATTTCTTAAAAAAATTAGAATAAAAGCAAAAGGCGAACCCAAAGAAAAACAGAGAAACGGGTATAATAAAAAGCAGAAATTAATGAAAAAACAAATCAGGGGGAAAATCTATAAAACCAAAGGCGAGGTCTTCTTTCAGAAGGCAAATAAAGGCAGTAAACCTCTAGCTAACTAAATTAGAGGAGGAATAAAGAGAGAGCAAATAGTCAATTTCTCATTACTATTCAAATAAGCAGTATGAGAAATGAGAGGGAGGCATCACTATTGATTCTCAAACACTAAAAGGATAATAAGGCGGTATCATAACCACCTCATGACAACAAATTTGAAAACTTAAATGAAATATACAAATTCCTTGAAGATATCAAGAAGAAATAAACTGAATAACTGTACATCCATTCATAGAAATAAATTTATACTTTAAAACTTTCCCATAGAGATAACTTCAAGCCCAAGTGGCTTCACTGGTTATTTTTACTGAACATTTAAAGGAGATGATAAACACCAACTCTAATAAAAGAAATTTTTTCCAAAAAACTAAAGTGAAGGGAACATATTCCAACTCAATCCCTGGGGCCAACATATCCCTGATACAAAAGTCAGAAAAAGACTCTAAGAAAACTATAGAACAACATCCTTCATGGACACAGTTACAAAAATACTTAGAACTTTTACTAAATCAAATCCAATGTTATATATTAAAAAAAAAACAGAGCATGACAGGTTTTAACTCCAGGTGGCCAGACTGGTTTAACACAAACACACACACACAAATCAGTAATTTCACCATATTTTTTTTAAAAAATAAAGAATTACATGATCATTTTAATAGATGAAGAGAAACATCCATTACAGTGAAATCTCTCAGCAAACTAGGAATGAAAGGGAACTTCTCAACCTTCTCAAGGATTCTAACAAAACCCCATGGGTCACATCAGACCCAATGCTTTCTCCGTAGGAAAAAGTATATTCAATAAAAGAAGCCAGGGATTCATTAAAAAAGAAAAGAGTCCACCCCTTACTACTCATTTATATAAAATTCTAGGAAATGCAACCTAATCTACAGAGACTGTAAGTGAATTAATAGTTACCTGGGACAGGAGTGGGGACAGGGGGATAGATTAAAAATAAGCACAAGGAAACTTTGGAGGATGATGGTTGTGTTCATTCTCAATTGAATACACATATGTAAGAATGCATCAAATTATACATTTAACACATAATAGAAATAAATCATGCCTATACATGTACATAGGGCTTCCCTGGTGGCTTGGCTGGTAAAAGAATGCGCCTGTGATGCAGGAGACTTGGTTTGATTCCTGGGTTGGGAAGATCCCCTGACGAAGGGATAGGCTACCCACTCCAGTATTCAGGGCTTCCCTGGTGGCTCAGACGGTAAAGAATTTGCCTCCAGTGCAACCTGGGTTCGATCTGTACATTGGGACAATCCCCTGGAGGAGGACATGGCAACCCACTCCAGTATTCTTGCTTGGAGAATCCCGTGGACAGAGGAGCCTGGCGGGTATTGTCCATGGGGTTGCCAAGAGTCGGATACAACTGAGCAATTAAGCATAGCACAGCACAGCACAGGGGTGTACACACACATACCCTGATGCCACGAATGTTACAATGTAAGATAGAGATATATTATTTTTTAAATTTTTTTAAAAGAAAAAAGAGGTCCCATTTTTTTTAAAAGAAAAGAGAGGTATAATACATACATGGAAAATAATGAAGAAAATATGCATCAAACTACTAGGAAGACTTTCACGTTCTATCTTTGACATTTCTGTCCTGTTTGAGCTTTTATACAAGCATGTACTGCTTTTGTTGTCAGCAAAAATAAACCAAAAAATCCTTTGTAATAATTTGCCCTCACTGGCTCATCACAGTCCTGCTCCAATTTGGTACCTCTAATAAATCCAAAATGCAATTTTACTTGCTATAACTATTTAAAAAGCTCTCCTTTCCCCATAAATCTGTAAACTACTTTAGAGCATCAGATTTCCTGGCTCAGCCTGAAAACCCTTTGCAGTGCTGGGTCAGCACATAAATTCTGCTTTCTCTCACTCATCCAAGAAAACAAATGCAAAAATCATGAAAAGCAAATGCTAGTAGATATTTGCTGCTTTATTCAAAACTAGTAACTTTTTAGTGGTATTTCCACATTCTTAAGTTGGTATTCTCAATAGTTTAGCACATGAATAAACTCATGCGGTCCTACATTACCGAAGAATTTTGAGAAAATGTACCATTCGCTGACCATATATTGAGAAAGAATGATCATCGCTTTTAAACTTGACTCTTTCAGTAACTCTTTATATTTACCACAAGCCATTTTACTTGGTTCCATCTATCAAAGAGCCCCAAACACATGGGACTTTGGAGCTATGAGAATGGGCAAGGCCTGAGGACCACAGTGGGCATTTTAACAGAAGCCTGAACCCAAAGTTGACCAATGGCCAACGGCTGGGCATCCTCAGATAAAGCAGCATTAGGAAAGAAGTAAAACTGAGTGATATCACTAGTCAAGGCCAAAATTCAGGGGAGGACAACGTGCTGGAAACAAACATGGTTGTGTTTAGAGTGACTTCCTCCTGAAGGGAAATTCACAATGTGATGGAGGAAATAGATAAGAAATCACCTACTGCAGCATAATCCAACAGAAATAGAATACAAGCAACATATTTTTAATATTCTGAAAGTTACAGTAAAAAAAAAAAAAGGGAAAGAAACAAAATTAATTTTAACAATAGTCCCTTTAGCCCAATATACTCCAAATACTGCCATTTAAACATGTAATCAATACAAGAAAATTACTCAACTACTTTACATTCATTTTTCCCTTGGAAATTTGGTATGTGTTTGACACTTAGACTGCATCTCAACTCAGACCAGCCGTGTTTCACATGCTTGTTGTGCTCTATGTGGCTGCCGACTGCCATGCTGAAAAGCGCAGGTCTACATGAGAAATTTAATCAACAGCACAGGCAATGAGATGAGTGCAGGGGGAGAGGCGCACATAAGTACCTAAGATTCACGGGCCTTCAGCCAAGAGTTCTGCCTCTTCTTCCAGTATTATACTGACTTTTGCTTTTCAAAATTTAATCCAGTGTTTGTTTCCTCTCGATTCCCTCTCATGACACTTTACTGGACCACACCTCTCTTCACTTGTCTGTAACTTAATCTCATTCAGGTTTCACTTGCTTGCTGGGCCCTAATTTTACCCTTACTTCACAAGTCTCATTCCACAATCAACTAAGAATTTTAAAAAAACAAAACACAAAAGCTTACACTCTACACAAGTACTTATCACCTAATGCTTTGTAACTAGGCCACCTCCTTGCAGAGAAGAAAGAAGGAAGAGTTAGTATGTTTCCTCAATGTGAAGCCCAGGAATCAGGAGCAGAACTAGAGACAAGAATGTGCTTGGTCGCTCAGCTGTGTCCGACTCTTTGTGACCCCGTGGACTGTAGCCCGCCAGAGTCCTCTGTCCATGGGGATTCTCCAGGCAAGAATACTGGAGTGGGTGACCATGCCCTCCTTCCAGGGGATCTTCCCAACCCAGGGATTGAACTCAGGTCTCCTCCATTGCAGGCAGATTCTTTACCGCCTGAGACAACAGGGAAGCCAGAGAAACAAGAATGATGATGATAAAACTCAAGATCCCGTTGGCTTGGGAGAAGCTCTATGTGACATACTCTCACTATGTGCCCTGAGATTGGCCAAAGGTATCCTAAGCCTTATTTCAGCATTTTTTACAGTGAGTATAATTTGTAGTTTTTAACTTAATAAAGTCCATATTCTCTCAAAGCCCAGTTGGGCTGATTATGCAGAAACCAACCATGCTTTACCCAAGTTATTATACGTTTATTTTACTAAGCTTCAACCCATTTATTCAGCTAACTAGATAACATGGTATTGATCAGATCAACACCACTGGTTCAGTTGCTATTTGAACAAATTCACTTCATTCAATCCAGTATCAATACATTGCACCTCTGCCCGAAAGAGTTATCCTGCAAATATACATTTATGACATAAGCTACTAAGAATAGATCTGTGCAAATCCACCTCCTTCCCAATCGCCACCAAATAAAACACTTCAAACTATACACGGTTAGCGGTGTATAAACTCATCTTCATATACAACATGAATTGCTTATCAGTTCATCCTACAATCCACAGAATCCCTGACTGGCATCCATGTAGGTTGAGGAATCAGATTCACCCCCTGCATCCAGTAAGCACTCTTTGTGTAACTTTTAGCACTTTCCTAGGTCAAGTATTTTGAAATTGGAATCAAACCACATTTCCTGTTTTAGAAATTCATGCTCAAGTGCATAGCAGAAGCTTATCAATGGCATATTGAACACAAAAAGGGTCTTAGCTTATAAGGAACTTATCATTTTAACCCTAAGAACCAACTCACATTAGATGGGCTGCAACTAGAATGGATCAAAGTAACTTTAAAAGTCCGATGAATACTCGGGATTAGAAACATTTCTTAAGTGTGATGTGGCTACCAGTGCGTACCACCTCAGTATGTCAGTGATTAAATCCTTTATGCTCCAAAGGTCCACAAGGCTTTCCAGGTGGCCCCGGTGGTAAAGAACCTGCCTGCCAATGCAGAAAACTTAGG
This sequence comes from Cervus elaphus, assembly GCF_910594005.1. NCBI lineage: Eukaryota > Metazoa > Chordata > Mammalia > Artiodactyla > Cervidae > Cervus > Cervus elaphus. Next base: position 26,583,863 of record NC_057838.1, read on the forward strand.
AGATGTGGTCCAATGCCTGGGTTGGGAAGATCCCCTGGAGAAGGGAACGGCAACCTACCCCAGTATTCTTGCCTGGGGAATGATATAGACAGAGAAGCCTGGTAGGCTGCAGTCCATCGGGTCGCAAAGAGTTGGACATGACTGAAGAGACGCAGCATACACGCATGCAGGGTTTGATAGCACCCTGTGTTTTCAGATATCCACTGGGGGTTAAACAGAACTGAAGCAATGCAGCACCAGAAGTCCATAAAGAGATTCTTTCCTAAAGGTACCATTGACTTGAAAGATTTACTCAAGCTTGCTTCAACTGCTATCATTGAGAACTGCTAAAACAATATAATTGTCAAACTAGTGTATTGCTAATCCCATTTTTATTGTTAACATTTGCCAATGAAATTGCTCTTTAATTGTTTGCTCTGGAATAGACATAAAATATCATGACAGTGATATTTTGGCACATATTGGAAAATCTGCTATGAATATAGATTTTTTCCAATAAAATACATGTTGCCCATATTACTTGGCATTAAAATGATTTACGGAAGTAGGCCAAAAGAAAAAACTACTGAAATAAAATGAGGAGAGACCAGAGTTATAGCAAAATCCAAAGGCTGATCCATCCAAATTCATACTTAAGACTCGTTTAAACACAATGTTTACTCTTTGGAACACTTTCCAATGAGGAAAGAAGAACGAGGAAAGAAGGAGAAAGGGAGAAGGCTGCTCATCCAGCAACTCAACACTCAAAACCCAGCCATCAGGCCCTCCTGTGGTTGACTTTCCCCAGGAGTCCCCATTTATTAAGCAGATCCAGACTGCCTGAGTGTCGCAGACCCTGCAGCCTGTGTATGGGAGCCTGGCTTAATTCAGGGCAGGCTGCCTGAGGCTCTGCTGTCCCGCAGTGGCCCTGTGCTGTCAGGGAAGATGCAGCGTCTCACCCAGGTGGGCCCTGCCAGGGAAGCAGCACCCAGCTGCTGCGGCAGCTCCTTTTTGTAAGCCATCAGCTGCCTGGCTCTGTCCACCACTTGGCCTGCCAAGAGTGGGGACACTGGCAGGTGCAACCCAGGATTAAAAATATCCTGGCTGCTCTCTGGCCTGAATGTGATGCTAGAACTCCTGGGCCCTTAGATCAGACCTCTGAGACCAGTTCTGTCTTTTAAGTTTCCTTCCCAGAGTCCCTCTGACTGATCTCAAAAGCCTCGCTGATGGAAATTGCGGGCAGCTCCCAAAATCCAGCTTTCAACCTGTTTCAAGTTTCCAATAAAAGCTCATGACCCTAAATCTCCCCCCAACACAACCCCTTGGCCAGGCAGTCTATGTCCTCACTGCATGCTGCCCTGGTGCAAAGGGGCTCAAAAAGATTTTTTTAAGTAGAGGATCCTGACTTTTTAATTTTTAAGTGGAAGTATAGTTTATGTACAATAATATATGTCACAGGTGCAGAATATATTGATTCACATCTTTTAAAGCTTACACTACATTAACAGTTATTATAAAATATTGGCTATATTCCCCAAGTACAATATAGCCTTATAGCTTATTTTATACATAATTGTACTCTTAGTCCTCTACTCCTATATTGCCCCCTCCTCCCTTCCCTCTCTGCACTGGAAACCACTACTTTGTTTAGAGGATCCTGATTTTGAAGAGTATAAATTATTTGCAAAGAACCACAGTAAAAAGACCTGCAGGGTCTGGTCCCAAAGTACTCACTCCCTACCATCTCTCCATGGCACTGGTGCAGGCACATTTAAGTACTCAGCATAGCCTAGCTTCGAGACCGCTCTCCTCATGACAACCCCCTGTTAAAAGGTTACTTCTGTGAGATTCCTCTCCCTACATGGAGCAGAGCCCATCATTCCCTCCCCTGGAAATCATAGTACTCTCTTTCTCTCTCAGTAAAGCTCCTACCAAACAGGACAACAGATACAGAATTCTGCTGCCTTCATCTTCACCTTCCTCTAGGCCTGCAGGAAAGACACAGACGCTGATTATAGTCCCTGCCCACCAGATGAGGCAGTTTTGCTTTCTTAAAGAAAAACATCTCAGACAGGATGTCTTACATCGTGGGCAAAAGTACACATCATATGGGAAACTCAAGACAAGAAGGAAGTTATAAACTCCATTATCAGGCTTTAGGTACCTCAAACCAAAGATGGAAAACAGTTATGGGCTGAGAGTAAAGAAAAAACTCATCAGGAGATCACAGTGGACCACCAGCTGAACAGGTCAAACGCTGCTTTGTTTTTTAGTGAATGGCCCGAAGAGCAGTAGCCAAGGGTCTCGGTCCAACCTTTTCATTATGTCTTGTTCTGATCAAACCACTACGAGAAGCTGTTCTATATACACCAGACACCACCTAGGCCCTCGAACTTAGAAACCAAACCTAACTAAAGTTATAAACTGTGTTTCCTTGAATCTAGGAATCCGTCAGTTCTAAGATACACCATTATTTTATCAAGCACTACAGAAGAAAAGTGCTGCCAATTAAACTATGGCATGGTTTCTTACTACTTAGAATCTGCATTTTATTTTTATTGAAAGAGTTCTTTTAAACTTAGACATAGTTTTTTTTATAACATATTATTCTTGGGCACTAATAAAAAGAAAAGGAAAACTGAAATGTATCGGTTAAGGCAATGACAACCAGGTCACCTGGCTGAAGGCAACTGTTAAATGTCACTGGTTTGGGAAGTACAGTCCAGTTTCAGAAATGTTAAAATTTTAATAAAAAAATGTACAGCACAGAATCAATAAAACACTCTCTTACGTCTAGCTCAGTGACAAAAATTGGAAAGGACAAGGCAGTAGTTCATAGGATAACCGCTAAAAAAGACACTTCATTGATTAAAAATGTATGTATACAGAGAAAACAGTTCAGGGTATTCAACTCAAGAAAGATGAAAACAGAACAAGGATTTGAGAATATTCTTCAAGGACATCAAAAGTCCTATCCCAAAAAGTGATTTCCAATTGTTTTTTCTTTATATTTTTTAAAAAAATAAGAGCCTACAAGAAACTTGAGCATGGAGATGTTCTATTTGGAGGAAGAGTCTCACCTAGAAATGCCTCTGAAGTCACACAACATGTGACCAGCTGGAATCCTGACCTGGAGAGTGTGTGTAACCTCCATCCACTCCCTGTGACAGTTACAACCCAACAACAAGGGTTTAAATGGTGGCACTGATCAATTAAACATTTGCACAATATGAAGCCTTGCTAGTTGCCAGTAATACAAAGATTCAGCACGGGGGAGGGGGATTGGTAAGGCACAAGGGAGAATTTCCCACATTGGGATTTCAGACCTTGAGATGACTGCCAAAGGCTGGGGTGAGAACTTTCTATCAGTCACAAGGAGCTGTAGTGATCTTAGCAGGTCAGAAGCCCCCTGGGCACAGCAAGGGGGTGAGTAACATCCGAGAGTTTCAAGTCTGGTCAAGCTCCAGCTCTCTGAGTCTGAAACACCAAGTCTAGCACAAGCCAGATGTGGCTGAGAGTAGACAGCTTTGGCTCCTGCCCCCTGCCCAGCCATGTGGCTGAACCCAGCCGTTTATGGCACCCATGGCCCTCCAAACACAAATCCGACTCCATTAGCAAGCGATGTATGTCCTGCGGAAGGCAGGAGGTACATATACCACCAGGCGAAGCTTAACAATCTCCACTAGACAGCTGGTGATGGCCATGATGCGTCACCTCCTGTTTCTCTGTTTTCTCTCTTTCTTCTCCTGAATGCCCAAAGGTTGCTCTGCTGGAAGCGAAACAAATGGGCGCTAGAGCAATGCCTGCGGGCTGGGGGCAGATTCTCACGGTTCTTCTGGCTATGTTCTTGGGCTCTGCTGAGACCAGGAAATAGAGGAAAGCTACTGAGCCAGTCTGTTTCCCTTGCAGACAAAACCGGGGAACATAGGGGAGCCACCACACTGACCCCTTCCCTCCTGGCTGTAACAAGGACAGAGGCCCTTTGGTATCATGCGGGGATGGAGCGGAGGGGAGGACGCCCCCGCCTGGACCTCCTTCACTGCCCCTCCTTTCCCAGCAACCCTCGGCACCACCCCCCACCCCCAGTGCCTGACCCAGCTGGTGAACTGCCTTGCATAACTGTAGCTCCCACGGCCCAGATCTGCTCTGTGGGTGCAAGTCTCAGGCCCCGTCATGAAGCGGGGCTGGAGGACTGGGAGCGTGGCTCTGCTGGGCTCAGGACCCAAGCGGAGTGCCAAAAAAACACTGCCCTCATCTGCATGCAGCTTTGCATCACATTTGCATACCAACAAGAGACTGACCCAGACTTGCCTGTTGAGTGTCCAGGAGTCTCCGGCGGAGGTGTGGGTCAGCTTGCTACAGGGTCGGGGCAGTGAGTGCATGGGACCTTTTGAAGAAGGTTGCAATTATCTTCTCCTGACACTTCCTCTAAAATCCCCTTTGACCACTGGAAATGGTTCAATTGTCTTAGGACGCCAGCTCTGGGTCATCTTGGTGTCACTTGAGCATGCTTTGGGAATGCCCACCTCTACTGCCCACCTAACTCAAATTACTCAGCAAACCCCACAGCTCTCCTCCAAGGGCAATCTGTGGCCAAGAAAAATAATGTTTTCACCATACAGCCCTATCAGAGCACAAGTAACATGCAGATTAATATTTTAAGATGATTAAAGAGAGCTAATTTTCCATGTATAGGGTTATCTGATGGTACAAGCTTTATGGATGACCGAGTCAGGTTCCACTGATCTGACTAGGGATGGGTCCCCTCCTTTGTTGCCTGCACTGACAGCCACGGAGGGAAAGTTTTTGGTAAAGGGGGACAACCCACCCAGGTACAAGAGAACATTTTTTTATCTAAGGGCACTCCCTTGCTGTAAGTACCAACTCGGTTTTCAGTGTAATTCTCAGATTTAAGTTTAGTATAAATAGAGATTTAGCAGAAGTGAGAAAATCCAACCCTACATCCCATTTTATTCTCTACACAGAGTAACCAGAGAGGAAAGGTTTTCTTTAACTGGCGGTTTTCAATCAAGCTGCGTTCTATGAATAGGAAAAAAAAAAAAAAAAATGGTGTACAGAAGCTAAGCTACTCTACATTCTGATGAGGACAACTTCCGCCCATAGGCATCAAACTGCTGACCTGACTCAGTGATGACAAAGTCAGAGAGCTTCATGCTGAACACGAGAACATGCAGACTGAAGCACAGCGATCATCATTCTGCCATTTCATCCACAAACCAAACTCAGATATTCTTTGTATATTTTGTTGTTGTTCAGTCGCTAAGCCGTGTCCAGCTCCTTGGAACCCCATGGACTGCAGCACGCCGGGCTCCCCTGTCCTTCACCGTTGCCTGGAGCTTGCTCAAACTCATGTCCATTGAGTCAGTAGGGCTACCTAACCATCTCATCCTCTGTCATCCCCTTCTCCTCCTGCCTTCAAATCTTTCCCAGCATACTTCTATATATATCTTTCTATAGTAGATAAGGTAATTTTTAACTTAATAGAAATAAAATGTGAAGGATTTCCAGAAAGGTCCAGATCATTAAACAATATCCCTGTACCATCGCAGAGCTAGACAAGAGCTCAGACAAGGAAACTGAGGCCCCACAGGTTAAGTGACACCACAGACACACAATCCGGCTGTGCAGGCCGCCCAACCAAACCACGTGGCCAAAGCTTCAAAAATGTTTTCAATTTTTCACTTGAATTTCAGACACACATTTCTTCTCTTACCAGAATTACTTCAAAAACGCGTGAGATCAGTTTGCTGTCTTCCACAAGTCTGTTAAAAAGAAATGCAAAGATAATGTATTAATAATGATTCTTAAAATTATTTAAACTGCTGCCCCAACATGGAGCACTGCAGCCCCATGTTTTACTGCTGAAATACTGTGACTGAGGAATAGTATGATTAAACACTCATTTTAATACACTGAATTACATCTAAACACAAGAAATGTGAGGCTTCTTTGAGAATGACTATTAGCTTTGCCTCATTGAGCTGCACCAGGCAAAACCTCAAACATATATATAAATGTAAAAAATGTATTTAAAAAAACAATTATTATAAAGACTATCAAAATAGGCAATGGCAGCTGAAATAATGCAACCTATCCTTCACGTAGTTAAATTATAAGCTTGCCACACTGTAATCTTTCATATGTACCTCATTAGTTATTTTCTCAACATTAATGATTTAATGTTCAATGATTTTTAATGATCTTTAACTTTAAAAAAAAGTAGACACCAATCACACAATAGCTTCGAGGCACTTTCACCAAACCTAGTGATAAGTGGTCATTTTTTGTAACAGAAGACTTTCTCCAAGCAATTTAAAGGAAAATAGCCTTTATTCAAAAGGGATAGTTTTTTTAAGAACAATACTTCAATTTCTAAATATTCCTTTAGTCCACGGGTCAGAGAACTTTCTCTGTAAAGGGCCAAATAGTAAATATTCTGGGCTTCACAGGCCATGCAGTCTCTATAGCAACAATTACCTCCGCCACAATAGTGTAAAAGTAGGTATAAATAATCTATAAATTAATAAGCATGGCTGTGTTCCAATAAAATTTTATTTACAAAAAGAGGCAGTTTCCCATATTAGGCCCATAAACTATAATTTGTTGATCCTCCTTCAGTGGCAAAAACCACTACAATATTGTAAAGTAATTTAGCCTCCAACTAATAAAAATAAATGGGAAAAAAATAAAATAAAAAATAAATAAATAAATAAATAAACAAAAAACCTCGAATAGCCAAAGTAATCTTGAAAAAGAAGAATGGAACTGGAGGAATCAACCTGCCTGACTTCAGACTCTACTACAAAGCCACAGTCATCAAGACAGTATGGTACTGGCACAAAGACAGAAATATAGACCAATGGAACAGAATAGAAAGCCCAGAGATAAATCCACGAACCTATGGACACCTTATCTTTGACAAAGGAGGCAAGGATATACAATGGAAAAAAGACAACCTCTTTAACAAGTGGTGCTGGGAAAACTGGTCAACCACTTGCAAAAGAATGAAACTAGAACACTTTCTAACACCATACACAAAAATGAACTCAAAATGGATTAAAGATCTAAATGTAAGACCAGAAACTATAAAACTCCTAGAGGAGAACATAGGCAAAACACTCTCTGACATAAATCACAGCAAGATCCTCTATGACCCACCTCCCAGAATATTGGAAATAAAAGCAAAACTAAACAAATGGGATCTAATGAAACTTAAAAGCTTTTGCACTACAAAGGAAACTATAAGTAAGGTGAAAAGACAGCCGTCAGATTGGGAGAAAATAATAGCAAATGAAGAAACAGACAAAGGATTAATCTCAAAAATATACACGCAACTCCTGCAGCTCAATTCCAGAAAAATAAATGACCCAATCAAAACATGGGCCAAAGAACTAAACAGACATTTCTCCAAAGAAGACATACAGATGGCTAACAAACACATGAAAAGGTGCTCAACATCACTCATTATTAGAGAAATGCAAATCAAAACCACAATGAGGTACCATTACACGCCAGTCAGGATGGCTGCTATCCAAAAGACTACAAGCAATAAATGCTGGAGAGGGTGTGGAGAAAAGGGAACCCTCTTACACTGTTGGTGGGAATGCAAACTAGTACAGCCGCTATGGAAAACAGTGTGGAGATTCCTTAAAAAACTGGAAATAGAACTGCCATATGACCCAGCAATCCCACTTTTGGGCATACACACTGAGGAAACCAGATCTGAAAGAGACACGTGCACCCCAATGTTCATTGCAGCACTGTTTATAATAGCCAGGACATGGAAGCAACCTAGATGCCCATCAGCAGATGAATGGATAAGGAAGCTGTGGTACATATACACCATGGAATATTACTCAGCTGTCAAAAAGAATTCATTTGAATCAGTCCTAATGAGATGGATGAAACTGGAGCCCATTATACAGAGTGAAGTAAGCCAGAAAGATAAAGAACATTACAGCATACTAACACATATATATGGAATTTAGAAAGATGGTAATGATAACCCTATATGCAAAACAGAAAAAGAGACACAGAAATACAGAACAGACTTTTGAACTCTGTGGGAGAATGTGAGGGTGGGATGTTTCAAAAGAACAGCATGTATACTATCTATGGTGAAACAGATCACCAGCCCAGGTGGGATGCATGAGACAAGTGCTCGGGCCTGGTGCACTGGGAAGACCCAGAGGAATCGGGTGGAGAGGGAGATGGGAGGGGGGATCGGGATGGGGAATAAGTGTAAATCTATGGCTGATTCATATCAATGTATGACAAAACCCACTGAAATGTTGTGAAGTAATTAGCCTCCAACTAATAAAAAAATTAAAAAAAAAAAAAAAAAAAAAAAACTCCTAGAGGAGAACATAGGCAAAACACTCTCTGACATAAATCACAGCAAGATCCTCTATGACCCACCTCCCAGAATATTGGAAATAAAAGCAAAACTAAACAAATGGGATCTAATGAAACTTAAAAGCTTTTGTACTACAAAAGAAACTATAAGTAAGGTGAAAAGACAGCCGTCAGATTGGGAGAAAATAATAGCAAATGAAGAAACAGACAAAGGATTAATCTCAAAAATATACAAGCAACTCCTGCAGCTCAATTCCAGAAAAATAAATGACCCAATCAAAAAGTGGGCCAAAGAACTAAACAGACATTTCTCCAAAGAAGACATACAGATGGCTAACAAACACATGAAATGGTGCTCAACATCACTCATTATTAGAGAAATGCAAATCAAAACCACAATGAGGTACCATTACACACCAGTCAGGATGGCTGCTATCCAAAAGTCTACAAGCAATAAATGCTGGAGAGGGTGTGGAGAAAAGGGAACCCTCTTACACTGTTGGTGGGAATGCAAACTAGTACAGCCACTATGGAGAACAGTGTGGAGATTCCTTAAAAAACTGGAAATAGAACTGCCATATGACCCAGCAATACCACTTCTGGGCATACACACTGAGGAAACCAGATCTGAAAGAGACACGTGCACCCCAATGTTCATCGCAGCACTGTTTATAATAGCCAGGACATGGAAGCAACCTAGATGCCCATCAGCAGACAAATGGATAAGGAAGCTGTGGTACATATACACCATGGAATTTTACTCAGCCGTCAAAAAGAATTCATTTGAACCAGTTCTAATGAGATGGATGAAACTGGAGCCCCTTATACAGAGTGAAGTAAGCCAGAAAGATAAAGAACATTACAGCATACTAACACATATATATGGAATTTAGAAAGATGGTAACGATAACCCTATATGCAAAACGGAAAAAGAGACACAGAAATACAGAACAGACTTTTGAACTCTGTGGGAGAAGGTGAGGGTGGGATGTTTCAAAAGAACAGCATGTATACTATCTATGGTGAAACAGATCACCAGCCCAGGTGGGATGCATGAGACAAGTGCTCGGGCCTGGTGCACTGGGAAGACCCAGAGGAATCGGGTGGAGAGGGAGATGGGAGGGGGGATCGGGATGGGGAATAAGTGTAAATCTATGGCTGATTCATATCAATGTATGACAAAACCCACTGAAATGTTGTGAAGTAATTAGCCTCCAACTAATAAAAAAATTAAAAAAAAAAAAAAAAAAGAAAATCAAATTCCTTAACTTGACTAGACTTTACTTTGTAGGATAAACCACAGTGCTTAAGACAAGCATATTCCTTTCGCTGTAGGTATGGGCTGTTTGTCTATTTCACAGAGGACATCAGGTGGATAGAAAGGGAATTTATCATCTGGCCTCCCTGGAGCTTATTTGTCTATAATACTACATTGATAAAAGAAAAGCCTATGAGACTAGCAAAAAAAAAAAAAAAAAAAAGATCACAGTGTTTTAGAAATATCTGTTAAGGAAAAGCGAGCTACAGAGTGAATCCCCAAAGACAGAAGCACTTAGAAAACACTAGCTCAGTATCTAGCAAAAATAAACGTGATCATTTTCTATAGTCTTGATAGATCAGAGGGGAAAAGTTTTGACTACAAGTATTAAATTCATTGACATTCTCTCCCTTTCCTGGGCAACTGCAGGCCCAGGAAGGAAGATGGAGCTCCTTATACCATGAGTGGGTAGGACAGGAAATGCACAAACTCAGGACCAAATGCAACTTTAGGTCAACACATCCTTATTTCTCTTCGTTTCCTAGATATTGACCACATCATTTCCTAAATTGGTCTTCTGAAATTTTTGTGATATATACTCTTACCAGGTCCAGGCCTGAAAGAGCCAAGCACATAAATCTCTGAGTGTGGTTGCCCTAGCAACCAAAAGCCAGGAACATCACAGGGACAGAGGCACCCGTGCTTCCTCAGTGGTACCAAGCAGTGACGGCTCCCTGTATCACAGCCTACTCCAACATTCAGATCCAAAAGCAGACACTCACAAGGCCAGACTTTTTATGACGGTATTTTAAAATACATTCTATTACCAACATGTGTGCATGCTAAGCTGCTTCAGTTGTGTCTGACTCTTTGTGACCCTGTGGACCCTATGTAGCCCTCCAGGCTCCTGTGTCCATGGTATTCGCCAGGCAAGAATACTGGAGTGGGTTGCCATGCTCTCCTCCAGAGGATCTTCCCGACCCAGGGATCAAACAAACTCCTGTCTCTTGCGTCTCCTGCATTAGCAGGCAGGTTCTTTACCACTAGCATCATATGACTACATAAATGATCTTAATTCAATCTTAAAAATTGCAACTAGTTCATCTCCAGGTCTCTGCATGACAAGTAGGCTGACCTGCACTACCTCTTAACACTCTTTTAAGTTCTAACAGTTCAGTCCTTACATTCTTCTGAACACAATCAACCAGAACAATTTTGTTCTTTGATCTGACTAACACATCATTTACAGCCATGTCTGGAAAATTAAAAGCGAACTCAAGGTTAAAAAAAAATCGCTTTTAGTGAAAAAAATTTTTTTTTCTATGACATTTTCTGTGACCCATGAACTAACCTCACATGTAATCTCAAAAGAATGCTAAAACAGGTATGGGACAGGGGTGGCTGCAAACACTTACAACTATCTAAAATGCATCAGTTTTCCAGACTGTGGGAAGTGACCAATAAGTGGGCGATGAGTACTGACTAGCATTTTCCTAAATTTAAAATAATAAAATAGATATCTAAAGGTGTCACACATACTATTGTTTCTGTGGCATTTTTATTTCACTTATATGTGTACTGGGTAGTGACCTATTGTGAGTTGTATAAAAAACACCTGAAATCCACAGATTCCAGGCTGCTTCAGAGACCTTAGTTTTTAATATGTTCTTAAATTTTGATTTTAAAAACTGGGTCTGCTTACTTAACGCATCTCCTTTCCTATCACCAAGGTCCAATTAGTAGCTCAGCTCTCAAATGACCAAACCCTTAATGTGCTCTGAATAATGGAGTGCACTTCCTCTGACTTGGTGTTCCGGGGAGCAGCTCCGGGGCTCGGGCCTCTGTAGCTCACGGAGGATGAGGCTTACCTCTGAACAACATGGATGTGGCTCATTCTCAGGGAATCATTCAGGCAGAAAGTCTTAAATCATTATATTAGACTTTGGAAAATCATGATGCAAAAGGCGACCTTATTTGGGGGCTCTGTTGTGGTTGGCCCCCATGATTTAAATGACCAGTATCATTTTACTACACGAGTCTGCTATTTCCTAAAATTGAAAAGAATGAAAATGCTATGGCTTATGGACAGCCCAGAGGACAGGAAGGGAAAGATTTATCGGAATCTTCTAAACCAAAAACAAAGTAGAGATCTTTTTGAAATTATCCCACATCTTCAAAGGATTATGAAGTTATTAACTGTAGTAAACTTTTCTTCCTTTATGTTAGCCATTTAAGCACACTGTGTTTAAGTAATTCCAGATGATTAAGTTGAATATACTGCCGTTTCTAAACTCCATTTCTGGGACTACTTTACATTGGGTTTTTTGAGGGGGTTTAGGGGAGGGGTTCTTTTTCCCCTAAATGGTGTAATTAATGATAAGAGTGTGTGTGATGAAAGAATTTTCCTTACAAAGTTTATTTCAGGAGATTCACTGGGATTTTTTTATATCTGTGGTTCATGTTATTAACAAAACAGGTACTGTTTGCATTAGAAAATTTTAAATGAACTTGTGAAAATCTTTAGGATATATTATTTGGAATTCTAACTCCTGTTCTTAAAGCAAATGTTGCCATTGGTGTTGGGAATTTTTTTAAAATTTTTAATTAATGAATTATTTTATTAATTGATAAATTATGTATTGATAAAAATTTTAAACTATTTACTGATGTTTGATAACTCATTTAAAATACCATATATTTAAATTCTGAAAAATACTTGGTTGAGATTTAACTATGAAAGCCATAGCACAAGTTTCAAAGAAAATTTTATCACAAACCATGCTAAACGATAACCAAAAGGATTCATTATTATTTGAAGTATACTTTAAATAAGAGGTCAACACTTTTGATGTAAGAAAAAACAATGGCTATTGAGGTAAAGTTATTGACTGACCTATAGAGTCAAGGTGGCCTTGGTTCTCTCTATTTTCTGGCACAATTACTTTTCATATACTTTGAAAATAGGGCTAAATATAAACTATATATATAAATATAGATACAAAAGACTAGGTTCAACTTAGGTAGGGAAAATTGGTACAGGGAGATCACTCTAGTTCTGTTCAGAGAGATACAGCAGTAGGTTGGGTTGAATTTCAAACTATTATTAGCTTTTTTTTTTTTTTAAAAAAAAAAGCAGGCAGAGGATCTCCATCTGCTTTTTACTCAGTTATACAGGCAAGAAAAGTGGCCTCCAAAAGTGATAAAACACGTCTACAGAAACATGGGGGTCTATCCATCGAGTTACACTGTCTTGAGTTTGCTTCCTTACTTGGAGGCTTTAATCTGCTCCCAGGGTGGAGACAACACACATGAAGAAGGGCCAGGAGCCTAGAGTCACAGTCCTCATCAGTCAATCCTATCCTTCAGGAACAATGTCCTCCCCAAAGGCTTCTCCGCGGTCTCTGCAATTCTGGAGTCTGTCTAGTCATAAAGACCTTACTTAGTACTGGAGACACTTCTTCCTGGATACTATGTCAGGTTATGATGAACACTTTTGAACCCTTGTCACGAGCTAATCTTACAGCTCAAAATCAGTGCCTTCAAGCTCAGTCAAGTCAAATGGCTTGACAAATGTCTGACAAACAGATATCATATAATAGCACTTAAATGTGGAATCTACAAGAATGGTACAAATGAACTTATTTACAGAACAGAAATTGAGTTACAGATGTAGAAAACAATCTTACGGTTAACGGGGGGAATGGAAGGGAAAAACTGGGAATTGGGATTGACATATAGAGACACCTACATATAAAATAGACAACAAAGACCTATTGCACAGCACAGGGAACTACGCTCAGTACTCTGTACTGACCTACGTGGGAAAAGAATCTTAAAAAGAGTGACTGTATGTACATGTAAAACTGAGTCACTCTGCTATACACCTGCAACACAACACTGTCATCAACTATGTCTCATGAAAACATTTTATTTTTTTTTTTAATTTTATTTGTTTTTTATTTTTTTTATTAGTTGGAGGCTAATTACTTCACAACATGAAAACATTTTAAATGGCTTGACAGACACTTAACCAAACGAGAAAACAAAACTCCACTTCCATCAGAGGTATATTCACAGGGTATAGGTGACCAGGCATGGGGAGAACTTAGGGAGCAGCACAGACGACTGAAAGGAGGTGATCATGAGCTTGAAAGACAGGGGATTGGCGGGTTACAATGTGTGGGGACAGGTGTACCCGGAGATGGTGGTGAAGAGAATCAGAGACGGCTCATTAGTAAAGAAACAACGTAACTGTCATGCTCACAAGTGTGGCTTTCACCCTGGAAGGATGGGAAGCCTCCACTGGATTTTAAGCCGAAGAAGGACACGGTTGGATTTGTTATTCAAACCCCAATCTGACAGTAACAGGAAAAAGGAACAGGTGAAGGAGTGCGGGCTAGAACTTCGCTCCTCAAAGAGTGGTCTGCAGGCCAGAGCCAACAGCCACAGATCTATGACAATATAGTGACAGAAACTGGAAAAATTACATTTTTATGTTAGACCTGATGATAAATTTAAACCTTATGGCAGTTTTAAAACATGGCCCCACCAACACATGATGACAAACAGAACATCTGCATCAAAGGACCTGTCCATGAGATGCTTACAGTGGAGCATCCTGGCAGAGACCACCTTCCCCAGGGAGCACATTTCACATCACCAGGAGTCAGACATACTGACGTCATATACACCCTGATATCATGCATCAAGGAGGGCACATCCTCACTTCTGAGGTATGCTTGTGAAAAATGCACAACACTAATCTAACCATGAAAAATTCAAGCAAATGTGAGAGGCATCTTACAAAATAACCACTCGTAATACGTCGAAAGTGTAAGTCATGAAAGACAACAGAAGGTCTGCTCTTTAGGTCTCTGTGAAGGAGACAATGGGATGATTTGAGAGAATAGCATTGAAACAAATGCATTACCATATGTAAAATAGATAACTAGTGCAAATCTGATGTATGACGGAGGGCATCCAAACCCAGTGCTCTGTGACAACCAGGAGGGACAGGGTGGGGAGGGAGACGGGAGCGGGGTTCAGGAGGGAGAGGACAAAAGTATACCTATGGCCGATTCAAACTGATGTATGGTGAAAACCATTAGAATGCTGTGACTATCCTACAATTTAAACAAAAAAAAATTCTTTTTTAAAAAGACAACAGAAGGGTGAGAACTGTCCCAGATTGGAGCAGACTAAGAAGACATGAAAACTAAATGCAGTGTGGGGTCCTAGATTGGACCTGGGACCAGAGAAAGGACATTACTGGGAAAACTGGCAAAACTGGAGTAAGACCTGCAGATTAGTTGACAGTGAAAGATGTTTCTCCTTAGAAGAAAAGCTATGACAAACCTAGACAGTGTATTAAAAAGCAGAGACATCACTTTGCCAACAAAGGTCCGTATAATCAAAGTATACTGGAGAGGGTGTGGAGAAAAGGGAACCCTCTTACACTGTTGGTGGGAATGCAAACTAGTACAGCCGCTATGGAGAACAGTGTGGAGATTTCTTAAAAAACTGGAAATAGAACTGCCATATGACCCAGCAATACCACTTCTGGGCATACACACTGAGGAAACCAGATCTGAAAGAGACACGTGCACCCCAATGTTCATCGCAGCACTGTTTATAATAGCCAGGACATGGAAGCAACCTAGATGCCCATCAGCAGATGAATGGATAAGGAAGCTGTGGTACATATACACCATGGAATATTACTCAGCCGTTAAAAAGAATTCATTTGAACCAGTTCTAATGAGATGGATGAAACTGGAGCCCATTATACAGAGTGAAGTAAGCCAGAAAGATAAAGAACATTACAGCATACTAACACACATATAGGGAATTTAGAAAGATGGTAATGATAACCCTATATGCAAAACGGAAAAAGAGACACAGAAATACAGAACAGACTTTTGAACTCTGTGGGAGAATGTGAGGGTGGGATATTTCAAAAGAACAGCATGTATACTATTTATGGTGAAACAGATCACCAGCCCAGGTGGGATGCATGAGACAAGTGCTCGGGCCTGGTGCACTGGGAAGACCCAGAGGAATCGGGTGGAGAGGGAGGTGGGAGGGGGGATCGGGATGGGGAATACGTGTAAATCTATGGCTGATTCATATCAATGTATGACAAAAAAATAAATAAATAAAATAAAATAAAAAAAAAACTACTGGTCTTTCCAGTAGCTTTTCCGATAGTCATGTATGGATGTGAGAGTTGCACAATAAGGAAGGCTGAGCACTGAAGAATTGATGTTTTTGAGCTGTGGTGTTGGAGAAGACTCTTCACAGTCCCTTGGACTACAAGAAGACCAAACCAGTCAATCCTAAAGGAAATCAACCCTGAATATTCATTGGAAGGACTGATGCTGAAGCTCCAATACTTTGGCCCCCTGATGCGAACAGCCAACTCATTAAAAAGACCCTGCTTCTGGGAAAGACTGAAGGCAGGAGGAGAAGGGGACAACAGAGGACAAGATGGTTGCATGGCATCACCGACTCAATGGACATAAGTATGAGCAAGCTCCAGGTGAAGGACAGAGAAGCTTGGCATGCTGCAGTCCATGGGGTCGCAAAGAGTCAGACATGCCTGAGCAACTGAACAACAAATTATATCAATGCTCATTTCCTGGTTTTGAAAGTTGTACTATGGCTCTATAAAATGCTACCACTAGGGGAGGCCTGGTGAAGGATATACGGAAATTTTCTGCAATATTTTTGTAACTTTGCCATGAGGCTAAATTTATCTCAAAATGTAAAGGCTTTTCTTTTTTAATGGCTCCTGAAGTCTTCGTGTCTCCTCTCTTTTAGAAGTGGGGTCTGCGTCCTCTCCTTTTGAATCTGGCAGGTTTGAAAGTGCTTAGACCAACAGAGTAGCACAGAAGTGACACTATGTGATTTTTGCTCATATTCTGTTTGTTTTCATTTCACTTTCATAGCATTTTAGAAAAATGTTTATTCCAGCTATCTGCTGCTGCTTAACAAACCAACCCCAAATGCAGCATCAGAGAGCAATAACTACTCTGTCACGTCCATGGCTTCTGTGGGTGGTGAAATCTGGACAGGGCACAGCGGGGGGTGACCTATCTTTGTCCCCAGTGTTTGAGGCCTCAGCCGGGGAGACACAAAGGCTGGGGTTGACTAGACTAGCTTAGAGGCTGTAATTATCTGAAGGCTTCTCTATTCACATGTCTGGTATCTGGGCTGGGATGACTCAAGGAAGGCTGTTAATTCTGTTCACTGGATCACCCAGTACTGCCCTGTCCACGTGGCGTGGCCTCGCACAGCGGGGCAGCTGAGCGCCGAGCAGGAGCCTTCCAGGAGAACCAGGCTGATACTGCATGACCTTTTGTAACTGAACCTTGGAACATAGAGCATCACTTGACAACAGTTAAGAGGTTAAAAGTCCAGCCCAGACTCAGGTGGAGGGAGCTAGAGCCATCTGAAGAGGGAGAGGCATTGTCACATAACAGAAGAGCATGGGGCAGGAGATGTTTTTGCAGCCATTTTTATAAAACACAATCTGCCATGGGCGTGGTATTGGGCTGCAACATGTTGAAATTTCAAAATCTGTTTCTTCACCAGATAGTTTGAGTAACACCAATGCAGAACCAGAGAAACCAGTTAATATGCTACTGCAGTGATGCAATGGAGACATGACTGAGGCCTCGTATTAGTTGTCTGTTGGTGCATAACATATTACCATAAAATTCATGGTTTAAAGCACACCCACTGATTAACTCAAAGGTCTGTAGGTCAGAAGTCTAGTTCAGCATGGCTGGGTTATCTGCTCAGAGTATCAAAGGTCTAGAATCAAGATGCCAGCTGGGCTAAGTTCTCATTAGGAGGGTGGAAGGGGTCCAATTTCAACCTTACTACTGACAGAATTCAGTTCTTTGCAGTTGTAGGACCCAAGTCCCTATTTCCTTGTTGGCTGTCAGCCAGGGATCCCTCCCAGGTTCCTGAGGACATTCTCATTCCTTGTCATGTGGCCCCTTCAGTTTCCAAAACCAGCAATGGGGAATCTCCTCCATGTAAAATCCTTCTCAAGCTTCAGATCTCTCTAACTGATATGTCTTTGACCTCTAGATCAGATTTAAATGGCTCATATGATTAGTCAGGCCCACCATGAAATGATCTCTATATTTTAAGGTCAACTAGTTTGGGACCTTAATGACATCTGCAATAACCCCTCATAGCAGCAATAAATTAGTCTTTTAACTGAATAACTGGGAGAACATGGGCTTGGAGTCTTAAAGGTTATCTAAGAATTCTGCCCACTACAGACTTGACCTTGCCTCCACCTCAATTCCATCTTACTTCACCTCCTTTTTTTAAAAAATATAATTCAGATTTGATTCTTTGAATAAGCTGCTTCTGACCAACTTGTGTATAAACCCAAAAATAGATGCTGGACATTGGTTAGCTTTCCAACAACAGTGGGTACAAGTTTTAGATTTCATATTTGTTCACAACTGAGCACTAGACTACAAACAAAGCTTTTTTGTTTCTTATGGCTTACATAATTTACCAGCTAAGTGGGCCAACAACAGTCATTTTAAATAAAAAGTCTCTAACATTAGCTGAATTTCAAATTATTGGTTCACTGAATCAGCTTCAAAAGGAAATGGTTTCATAATGTTTAGTTATGGCATAATATTATGTCTGTCTTGAAAGCAAGAAAATTTACGATGTTTCTCCTTGAAATGTTTGCCCTTGCTTGCAATGCTTGCTAACTATCTTACAGAGAACTGCAGAAGCCTTCCCAATAAAAGGACACATATAAAGACTTATTTCCCCAGCAACCCAAAAACGCGGGGTTAAGATTTTAGCAGCTTTAGCACAGAGAATTTCAGACCTGGTCATTTTACAAAGATCTACAGAATCCTCCACGGAACAGGCATCACACTTCTTCCTAGAGGAAATCTGCACCCCAGCGGTCCCAAAACATATACAATATAAAAACAATTTAAGCCAAGTTATAAAGCTGACTGCTTCATTTGCTGAGCAAGTGTGAGAACTAAATGAGCACATGAGCCATACCAGAATGTGCCTCTGAAGTACCAAAACCTCCCACTGACTAAAATAGCATAAAGACACAAAGTTCAGTTAAGAGACACTTTGGTTATGCAAAAAAAAGCACATGTTTTCCAACAGAAAGGAGATCTTAGATGGAAAAAGAAGAACATTAGCAAGTTTGCAAAATGCTTTTCTATTATCTCAACAGATGCCCAATACAGCCCTGTGAAAGTCCACACCTGTTGATTGAATCTAGGCAACAGAATGCTTCTGTAACAGATAGTATGAAAGGTGAAAAAGAAAAGCAGCAGTCAAGAGGCTCTTCATGCAGTGTATGGAATGCCTGACAAGACATCTCTAACTCCTCCTAAGTCTAGATGCTGTGAGGTGCCTGAAAGTCCCGTTTCGTCTGTGGCTTTACAGCGCCGTCCCCACACAGGCGCTGATGCCCTTGTTAAGCAGCCACGGGCTTCGGCCCGCCGCACCAAAACAGCCCCGGCTTCCTGCTCTGCGTCCTGAGCCCTCTCCCTCTCTCTTTCTGAACCCCGTGGCTCTTCAGCTGGCCTCCTTGATCTAATAATTCACTGCATCCTTGGCACTCTCCTCAAGACACAGTTCTGTATTGGTCCCACAGCTCCGCATATCCTGAAGCTACGGGTAAGAAGCATGTTCATCCTTGCACCAAACTGGCAAAGACAACAAGCAGAAAGAAACCCAGTCAGTAAGAGAAAGGACAGGCTGGGACACAGGTTCCTAAGAGAATCACTAGACTGTATATTATGTGGACAGCATTTCTTTCCACTTACGGACATGAGCTCAACACTTGAAGGAGCACTTGCAGGGACTTCCCTGGTGGTCCAGCAGCTAAGACTCTGGGCTCCCAACACAGGGGACCTGGGTTTGATCCCTGGTCAGGGAACTAGATCCCACATGCCACAACTGAAGATTCCGCATGTGGGAACTAAGACCTGCTGCAGCCAAATCAATACTTTTTAAAAAAACACTAATTGTATGTGAGATATTTTAAATTTTATTTTCAATTTCATGAACCTGCTTGTTTTCTGTGGCTCCTTTTCATCCTTATTACTCAGTAATGAGAGACCTTTTTCGAATCCACTTGAAGTCAGGCTAAGAGTTCTTCCTTTCCTTGCTCTCACTCAATAAACATTACTGAATGCCTATCATTACTGAATACAACACGCTGAGAGCTATGTCCAGTGTTAGAAGTGCTATGAGAGATGGCTATAAAGGGTACAGAAAGGATCATAGGAATCGTCGGAGGTGCAGAGTAACTGTGGATGGCCCAATAACTATGATTTCCAGTGCTGCCCATGTGCTAGATTAGTGGATTCTAACAAAGAGAAACCACAGGGATGATGGTGATGACTAATTCTTCTTTTTTTTTTTTTTAATAAGAAACTAAGGCACAACGAAATGGTCTAGCGACAAGAAGTGAGGCTGAGACACAAACCTCAGCTGCTTAGATCAGTGTCCGCACTGCACAGAATAAGGACTGCTTGAGCTGAACTCTGAAAGAGGAGTAGGTTATAGATCAACAGTGAATGAAGGATGGAGCAGAAGGGGAGATAGGACAGATTAAGAATGAGCTGCGCCCTGGGCAAAGGGAACAGCATGAGAGAAAGTAAAAACAGAATGGCTCCTTAAGGACACAGAAAAGGCAAGTTTATCGCATAAGTGGAAAAAGTAAAGAGAAGGCAACGCAATATCAGGCTGGAGGAATAAACCAGGGCTGACTGCAGACGATCCTGTTATCCATGCTGGTGAGCTTAACTGACTTGGTAAACTCCAGCCTGCAGGCCAAACCCCGCCACCTGCCAGTGTGGCCCACGAGCTAAGAATACTGTCAGGTTTCGAAATGGTTGGAAAAAATCAAAAGAAGATTTCATGACATATGACAACTGCATGAAATTCAAATTTCCACTTCCATAAAGTTTTATTGGAACACAGCGATGCTCATTCCTTCACACACTGTCTGCAGCTGCTTTTACAACACAGTGACAGCTGAGAGGCTGCAGCAGAGACCATATGGCGAGTGATGCCTAAAATGTTTACTATCTGGCCTTTCGCAGAAGAAGTCTGATGAGTTAGCACATGTCCCTGATCTAGGTGACTGGGTGCCACTAAGAGAAGGACTAGGCAACGATGCCATCACCAGCTTTACATTTTTACAATGATCAGGCTATAGCGAGAGGATGGCCTGAACACAAAAAAACTGGGAACAGGAAGATCAGCTAGCTGCCAGTGATGGCTCTCGAGAGGTGATAAGAACCAAAGCAGGAGTAAACAGGAAAAGATTAGCAAGGCTGTATCAACATGACTTGAAAATCTGTCAAATACAGGGACTTCCCTGGTGGTCCAGGGGCTAAGACTCCATGCTCCCAATGACTCAGAAAGAAATTTTTTTAAGACTCAAGAAATAGGAGTTTATTTTTTTTTTAATTTTAATTTTTTTCATTAATTTTTATATATTTTTAAAGAAAAGAAAAGAAAATCTATCTGATGCAGGAGAGAGAGAAGAGGAAAGAAGTTCAGAATGGCTCCAGTACTTCATTTGTCCTACCTGGAGGCCACCACCATGACCGCCACCAGAGCAACAAACATCACGGCAAGCAACCTCATCTGCAGAAGCTCCTATACAACAATTCACTGGTCTTAGAGCTTCATCTCTTACTTAATCCTTACTGTGAGATAGGCATGAGTGACCTTACAGAGAAGGACACTAGAATTGAAACTTATCCAAGGTACACAGCTAATTAATTGCAGAGTTCATGATTTTCAGCTGCTCTAAGATACAATATTAAGACAATGTTTCAGGGAAAGGCTAGTCTGGATAAGAAGATGAGTTAAACTTGGAAAGAGGAAGGACAAGTGAGGACAGACATCTATGGAACACCGATATGTCAATAAAGAGCTGGCCAAAAAAAGAAAACCTGGAAGTCTCAAAAGTTCACCAGAAAAGGAAGTCAAAGGGAGTGAAATGGAAAAGAGTCAAAAAGAAGAGCTTCATCTTCTTGGTATTCAGATCTTCAGTTTAGTCTCAGTTCCTAGAAGTTGCACTTTCATTACACTGAGTAATTTTAGGACCCCCAAGCTCATTTCAGGAGCTACTTCTAAGATCAATCCATGATACTGGTGCTAACAGATAAAAATAGAGAGAAGATCAACCTGAAACCACTGAACCAAAGGCTATCTTACTGACCACAAAAACTATAAAATGGGTTATAGATTGTCATTCATGTTATAGCTTTTGATAAGAACCACCAGTCTGTGTCTGGGTATGTACTTAAGAAATGTATGCTTTTTCTTGATTATACAAAATGAATAAAAGCCTTAATAATTGTATATAGCTATTTAAATTATTTTCATAAAATATATAAATACAGAGGCATAAAATACATTCTTTGAATGTTCTACTGGGGAGAATAGCAAAGCATTACAAATAAAATATTCTAATGTCAGCACTATAAGAAAATCATTAGTAAGTTTTAATATATTATTTCGCTGTTTTTGGGTTCATATAAGACATGGGACCAACTTCCTCTTTAAAATAATAGTTACTGTTTCTTGTGCATGTTCTTTGTGTTGCTTGGACAGCCATAGCTGGTTTGATGTCTAATAACCATAGCTGAGTCCATTTTACAGAAGAAAACATTGACACTTAGGCTAGTGAAACAGTCCGCTCACAGTCATTCATTCACAAAGCCAACGATGGACCTGGGATTAGAAATGGAATCTGCCTGTTCTGACAAACCATTAGGTGTATTACATCATAATACGGGGCAAGAGAAAAAGTCAAGTCATACTACATACATTGGGATTTTTAAAGTATTAAGAACATTTCCCATGTCATCATGTATTCAATTAAATATTAGTTCTCATAACTACATACCTTTTCTGTTTGTTATTAGTCAACTTTTTCTTTTTTAATTGAAGTACAGTTGATTTACAATGTTGTGTTAATTTCCGGTATATAGCAAAGTGACTCAGTTATATATATATACACACATACATACATACATACATACATATATATATATGTATATATATATACATATATTCTTTTCAGACTCTTTTCCCTTACAGGTTATTACAAAATACTGAGGATAGTTCCCTATGCTACACAGTAGGTCCTTGCTGGTTATCTATTTTACATGTAATTGTGTGTTTTTGTAAATCCCAAACTCCTAATTTATCCTTTGTCCTTTCCCCTTTGGTAACCATAAGTTTTTTCTATGCCTATGAGTTTATTTCTGTTTTGTAAGGAAGTTCATTTGAATCGATTTTTTAGATTTCACATGTAAGTGGTATCATACAATATTTATCTTTCTCTGTCCAGCTTACTTAGTAGGATCATCTCTGTTGCTGTTGTTTAGTCACTAAGTTGTGTCCAACTCTTTGCAATCCCATGCAAGCCCACCAGGCCCCTTTGTCCATGGGATTTCCCAGGCAAAAATCCTGGAGTGGCTTGCCATTTCCTCCTCCAGGAGATCTTCCTGACCCAGGGATCAGACCTGCATCTCCTGCATTGGCAGGCAGATTCTTTACTGCTGAGCCACCTGGGAAGCCCCAGGTCGATCTCGAGGTCCATCCATGTTACTGCAAATGGCATTAGTTCATTCTTTTTAATAGCTGAGCAATATTCTATTGTATATTCTTCTAACCTACTTGTTAGAATTCCTCTATTGATGGACCCCTGTTTTCCACTTTTTAGTAGTATTCATCAGGGAAGTAAAATGTGGTTAAGGGATTGTGTCAAATGAGTTCAACTTCTCATTCAACACTCCTAGCTCTGCGCTCCCAGGAAAGTGTGAAACCCCGAACATTACTTTTCTCCCAAGTGATACCACTGCCTGCTACCCTTCCTGAAGCTGAGAAGCAAATAAGGTTGTGCCTGTGAAGTACCCAGCACTGTCTGGTACATGGAAAACTCTCTGTCAGAATAGATACCAACTGTCTTTACTATTAGTGTTGCCGCTGTTTTAAACCATGCTTTAATGGACATTCTTACATGTAAGAATTTGTGTGCATCTCTTACTATTTTCTGTTAGGATGAATTCCTAGACGTGGAATCAAAGGCTATATTTCAGGTTTAACACATACTGGCAGTTGGCCTGACACAAAAGATGCACCCATTTGTGACAGTCCGTGTTCCACCAGTCTGTGAACAAGGGCTATTAACATTTTTAAAAAGTCCATCAATATGATGTTTTTATTATTTTGGTGGAATTTTCTTTGATTACTAATGAGGGCAATTCTTTTTCATGTTTATTGTTAGAAATGGCCTTTACAAGTTCTTTGTCCATTTGCCCTTTGGGCCCACCCTTCTTCAGAATGTCAAGATACCTAATGATATCTGTCCCTAAAAGCTGACCGTTATGTTGAGTCTGTAAACAGTTGGCTTAAGCAGGATCTACGAGTCCAAGCAGAGAAGAGAGGCGCACACACCACGTGCGTCCTGAGGGCACACGGCATTTACCTCCTTAAAGAACCAGGGCCAGTCCCCTTCACTTCATGGGCTTGTTTCCTCTGGAATCTGCTGTGGCCGAGAATGCTAAGTAATAACACATGTTTGGGATGGTGATAAAAACATGCCAAGGAAGTCACAGAACATTATTTGAAACCCAGACCACTGTTTAGTCTGGCAGCTCTTGTGCTCTTCAATTATATGACAAAGGCCCCGTCTGTACAGAAAACACTGTAATACATTCTGACCAATAACTGTCACCACATGGAATCAGAAGACTTGACGTGTGAGAGAGTTTGGTGTGGAGACAGGAGAGCTGAATTGGGAGGCTGTCTTGTGCCTCAAGTTACATTCCATTCAGTGGGGTATCACTTTGTTCTACAGAGTTGACTGACAGTGACAGGTGTATGGGACGGAATCACAGACAACGCCTGGCTTCATCAAGAGTAGATTAACAACAACAAGGAGGAACGTGCAGCTTAAGACTGTTAGCCTGTTAATTCTACAATGGTCCATTACCTAGGGAAATCATCAAAAGAAAGCACAAACGGGACAACAGAAATATGAGGTTAAAACTTGCCCAAACTTATCAAGGGACCGATTCTCTCAGACTTTAGAAGGTACACTGATCATACCAAGAGACTTTATTTAGCTGTTATTTCTACAGTTAGGATGCCACGAAGGTTTGCTGGCTGCAATAACCAGGTAAAGGTTTCTAAATGAACTGTGATTTGTAAAGACAGCTAGTAACTGTATAAACACGAAATATCAAAATAAGGGCACCGTAGGGTGCTTCATTGCCAGACGACGTTATCTTCTCCTTTTGGCATTGTTTTCTGTGCTCATATTTTAACACCATCTAAAGCAAGACAAATTTGCTCTACAAGTGCAAAATGACAAAAAGGCATTAAATTAATGAGTCAAAACTCAAAGACGCCAATAAGAAGAGTTGGAAACTCCGATCAAGCCAAGAAAAATAAATGCACCAGTCAAAATAAATGTGTCACACATTAATATTCTGGTCGGAGGCAACTGATTCAACTGTCATCTTGATACATTCCGGAATGAACCAGTTAAAATGAAGATGTTAAATAAACAAATCATTTAAAGAATATTCCTTTTAAATCCTGAAGGTAACGATCCAGCCTGTGGTGACTGGATAAACAAATGGAAAAATGTTGATTATGGTAAAGAATACAGTAGACTGCTTTGACAGCACACCCTGTATATACATGAAAAATCAAGTGTTCTGCCGAAGGACGTCAATGTTTAGGTGACAACGGCTCACGAAAGTTACTGGAGGTGTGGGTCCTACCCATGCCCACGACTGCCGTCTAGTCACGGGCACTGACTGCCCCTAGAACCACCCACAGGGAAGGTCTCATTTCACTGGCACACAGGCCACTTCAAGCTTTCGCCTCCTCACAGAACAGGCTGGACTAGGTCACTGTGGACTCGCACATACAAAAGTGTCTGCACGGACCCCACAGAAAAGTTTCTCTATGCAACTGAGTCACTCCCTAATAATGGCTGGTGACCTGAGGAGGCTGCCACTGAACCAAGGTTGAACTACTCAGGAGGCTCAGAATGCAGTCCTAGAATTCGCATCATGCTCTGATAGCCCAGGCTAGACTCCTGTGCTAAAAGAACCGCGGTATGTGAGCAGAGCTCTGTTCACAATGCTGTCGTGTCATCTCCACGACGGCCACAGAGCCTGCAGAACAGTCTCTGGCTGTGTCTAGGGGCCGAGGAAGCCTAGGGCTCTTGACAGTGTAGAGCTTAGGCGGAGAAAACCAGCGACCCATGGGCTGCATGCGTCCGCCACTAAAGGGCTGCATCAAGCGGCACCAGGAAAGACACGGATATGTTTCCAGACAGAAGATGTCTGTTCTAGATAGAAAGTGAAAGTGAAAGTCGCTCAGTCGTGCCCGACTCTTTGCAACCCTATGGACTGTATAGTTCGTGGAATACTCCAGGCCAGAATACTGGAGTGGGTAGCCTTTCCCTTCTCCAGGGGATCTTCCCAACCCAGGGCTTGAACCCAGGTTTCCCACGTTGCAGGCAGATTCGTTACCAGCTGAGCCACAAGGGAAGGCCAAGAATACTAGAGTGGATAGCCTCTCCCTTGTCCAGGGGACCTTCCCGACCCAGGAATCGAACCAGGGTCTCCTGCATTGCAGGCAGATTCCTTACCAACTGAGCTACGAAGGCCCAGGCTAAAAAACACCTCTCAGCAGGGTTCGAGAAAGGACTGAGCTCCAGCCTATCTGAAGGAGCTGAGAATAAATAGTGATTCTGAACACGCTTCAACAGTCTATTATGGGGGACATAACACGTTTTTCACAGGGAAAATAATGTCTTAATTTTTCAAAGGCAAGTGTGAAAAGTGTGTTTGTGTGTGTATGTGTTCAGTCATGTCCAACTCTCTGTGACCCCATGGGCTGTAGTCCGCCAGGCTCCTCTGTCCATGAGGATTCTCCAGGCAAGAATACTGGAGTGAGTTGATATTTCCTTCTTCAGGGGATCTTCCCGACCCAAGGACTAAACCCACATCTCCTGGTGGATTCTTTACCACTGCATCCCTGGGAATCAAGCAAGTATAAAAAGAGGAACTCATAAAAGTGAAAATTACAATAATCACAGTAATATTTACCATTTTACTCTCTACTTTAAATCAGGGGGGAAAAGGAAAGTAACAAATGACAACAGCCCCAAAGAGAAAATATGTAAGCAGCATGGAGGTTTAGTACAGTGTTAGCATTTTTATAAATATTCTAAAAATAGGAATACAGAACATGGTTTCCAGTTATTCAAATAAGAATTCAATACCTTCACCTCTCAATTCACTGATCTCAACACTTCCAAACTGTTTTCTAATCTCCCCACCTCAGGTACCCAGTTTCTAGACAGATTACTAACTGCACCACTTCAAACGTCTCATTTTTAAGCATCCCAAACACAGAGCATCACTTGCCAACGTCCCAGCTCACTTACCCTGTGCCTGTGCACAGGATTCTAACGCCTGTCCCTGAGGGGGCGCTGCAGGGGCTACCCCCCCCAGGAGGCAAGGTTCAGTCTGGCAAGGCACTGCTCACTCTGTGGCTTCACCCACCTTACCCTTACTGTGAGATCGAGGGCTGGGAAACTGTTCTAGTAAAGGGACACAGGCAAATACTTCTGGCTTTGCAGATCATGTGGTCTCTTTCAAAACTACCCAACTCTGTCACTGCAGCACAAAAGCAGCCACAAACGATAAACAAATGGAAAAGTGTGGCCTGTGTTCTGCTATTGTTGTTACACAGCCGTGTCTGACTCTTTGCAACCCCGTGGACTGCAGCACACCAGGCCTCCCTGTCCTTCACCATCTCTGGGAGTCTGCTCAAACTCACGTCCATCGAGTCGGTGATGTCATCCAGCCATCTCATCCTCTGTCGCCTCCTTCTCCTCCTGCCCTCAATCTTTCGCAGCATCAGGGTCTTTATTAATAAAACTTTATTTACAAAAGCAGGTGGGCTGGATTTGGCCCCTAAACTGAAGTTTATCAACTTCTGCACTTAGATCATCCTCATCAACAGAGAAACGTCACTAAAATATTCAGAACAAGCCAAAAACTGCTTTGACACTGAATTTCCCTCCAGCTCCCCATTTTTCAGCTCTGCTTTATAGCAAAACTCTTCTTAGAATTACTGGTGCTCCCTGTTTCCACCATCATTCCCTCCTCAGTGAACCGCCACCCCCGCCCCCAGGCTTTTGCCCCGAATGCCACTAAAAATAAGCCCCACGATATTACTCCTGCTGCCAGCTCATCCTCATCTTACTGACACTTGCAGCTGCATTGACCCTGTTCTTATTCCCTTCATCTGTGAGTCCCAGTAAAACAGAGGCTCACTTCCTCCATTAGGACGCTAGCATTAACACAGCTACTCAACCCCCTCACCTCACTCTAGCATGCTGTCACCTTCCCAAGAAGCCCTGACCACCCTCTTAAAAGCAGCTGACTCCACCCATCACTCTCCACTCTCTAACCCTGCTCTTTATTATTCTGTACACGGGGTTTTTAAGTTGATTTCCTTGTTTATTCTGTTACCCTCCAGGCATTCATAAGCTCCGTGAAAATCAGAAGCGTGTACGTTTCACCTGACTCAGAGAACACTACTTGCAGGGTGACTCAATGAATAACAAAATAATATTAACTATTCTTGTACACAGAAAAATATCAGAGCAGATTCTGCCCTGAAGTTCCATAATTCTACAATGGAAATAAACTGCAAAACTTCAAGAGATTTTGTGAATAAGAGAAAAGATACAAATGAGTTTTGTTGTGGGCAAGTAAGGAACTACTTCAGGAGAAAATGTTAGGTAGCTTTTTGTTAAAGATCTCTGAACATCTATTTAAATAAAGAAGGAAGGAACTGTGAGTTATTGTTGATTGCAGACCACAAAACCTCAGGCGTTGCCCTGATCAGAGACTTCAACTAAATGCTGGCCTCCGATATGACAAGTGTGGTTAAAGTTCAGACACCATGTGACCAGACACATTGGCCTGTTGGGTTCTTGGTCAGGACCCAGTTGCCACTCTGTAAGGAAAGCTGTCACTGAACCCATGCAAGCCAGAGGAGGATAACTGAAGTGAGTACGCCTCCAGGGTGGCTTCCCAGGTGGTGCAAGTGGTAAAAAATTATCTGCCAAAGCTGGAGATGCAGGTTCGATTCCTGGGTCAGGAGGATTCCCTGGAGGAGGGAATGGCTACCCACTTCAGTATTATTGCCTGGGAACTACCATGGACAGAGGAGCCTGGCAGGCTATAGTTTCCATAGGGTCGCAAAAGAGTCCAACACCACTGAGCGATAGAGGGCACACAAAACACAAGTTCCCAGCACGCAGGGCTGCTGTGGGAATACGGAGTGAAAAGATTAAGCTGTTTATAAGGACAGAGATGAACAGTCTTGGTGGACCCGGCTGACCCCCATACAATAAGGTTAGGCAATGGAATGTGCACCAAGTCAGTAGGAACTTAGGGACAATCTCTGTGATGAGCAACAGTGGAAGAAAACAAGCAGAAGTGTTACCACTACCTACACTAGGAAAAGGAAAGATGTCTCTAAAAGGTCAAAACAGATTTGAGTCAATTATGATTGATCTTCCTCACAAATCACAAAGGAAAATAGATGGCCTTGGATCAAACTCCTGAAGTTTTAGTCTGGTATCTTTCCCTGGTGGCTCAGCTGGTAAAGAACCCACCAGCCACTGCAGGAGATGCAAGAGAGGCAGGTTCAATCCCCAGGTAGGGAAGATCCCCTGGAGAAGGAAACGGCAAACTGCTCCAGTATTCTTACCTGGAAAATTCCATGGATACAGGAGGCTGGTGGATTATAGTCCACAGGGTCACAAAAAGCTGGACATGACTGACCACACACAGACACACACAATCCTTCCATAATTCTATCATAATCCTTCTATAATTCTATCACACACACACACTTACACATCCTTCCATAATTCTATCAGAATACTGGGATAGATGGAGAGAATTTAATACTCCATGAGGGTTTACATAAACACTTACATCAGTTCCTGTAGGAGATAGGATGATTAGCTATCTCATAATTAACATGAGGAAGGATTCCAACCTTGTAGGAGTGGTTTAAGTCACAAGCAGAGGAAACGAAGAGGTCAGCAATCAGGAAATTACTAACCAGAATTGTGCCAGGAGCTGCCTCAATGATAAAAATAGACAGAGAGGGGAACCAGAAACTAGTGATGATGGCAGAGGGAAATAAAGAAAAAGCCTGCAGGTGCCATGATAAGATCCGCACAGCACCACAGACAACCATGCTGAGGAACTGAACCAATGTTACCAGCAGTGTGACGCAAAGAAGTGTAAAACAATCTGACTTCAACGTACACTGTTGTATTCACTTGGGTACCTTTTAAAAAGTGGTTCTGCTGGATAGTACAAAGGACAGAGGGCCAGGAGGTCTAGATCCAAAATCTGATCTTCTCTGAATTGGGCATGGGGTCTGGGGCATCCAAATTCCCTCTGAGGGCCTCACTTCCCTCATGTGTAAAATGAAGACATCAGGATGCTAATCATATCCTTTTATTCTGAATTTTTGATTCTCTAATGTCTTAGTGTGTTAATCACTCAGTTGTGTCTGACTCTTTGCCACCCATGGTCTGTAACTCTCCAGGATCCTCTGTCCATGGGATTCTCCAGGCAAGAATACTGGAGGGGATTGTCACTCCCTTCTCCAGGGGATCTTCCTGACCCAGGGATTGAACCCAGGTCTCCCGCAGAGCAGGCAGATTCTTTACCAACTGAGCCACCAGGGAAGCCCAGGATCTTGCTAACTCTGGAGGGAAGGCCCCTCTCACGGCTTGCCTTTCCAATGCAAACCAACCAAACCCCCACCAGCCTCCTTCATACAAAGCCCTTAAACTCCAGGCCACTACTTCCCTGCCCTTATCATCCTAGGGCCACGTACCAGGTAAGGAGAGACAAACCCCTCACCTCAAAGCCCAGTGAAGTTGGTCAAGCAGCCAAACCTAAGCCAGCTCACACACTCCTTCCCTTGTGGACCACAGACAGGCTCTTGCCCATGTTTTTTTTCTCGGCTCCTGCGCCTCCTGCCTGCCTCTGTTGCCTCCCCACATGGCTGCCCGTGGCGTGGGGTATCCCCTCCTCTTGGAATCTGTGAGTATAACACATTAATTTTTTGAGGGCAACCATCTCCTTGTTTGTTGATCTCACCAACCAGGAATAATTTTAGGCACCTCCAAGAGTATATCATGAATTATAAAAAAAAACTCCCAGGCTAAAAAAAATGTAATATACATTTTTAAACATTCAGATGATCTCTCCAAAGTACCATACAGCACTAATGTTCTAATATTTCTTTCTAGGGGTTAGGGTTCACATGAATAAAGACAAAAAAGTTCTATTCCCTCAGTTCAGGGGTCAGGAAAGATTTTCTGAAAAGGGCTAGAAAGTATGTATTTTAGGCTTTGCCAGACACAACGTCTCTGGGCCTCTAATTCTTCTGTGTTGGTAAGTTGCACGAATCTTTAAAAATGTAATCACCACTCTTACTTTGTAGGTTCTGGCCCTGTGGGCCACAGCTTGTGAGTCTCTGCTTTAGACAACAAGGGGAAGCCTGCAGATAAGGATGTCTTGTGAAACCCAGAAAGTTTTACTGAACCCCGACTCAGTTTTACCACCACTCTATATTGTACACAACTGGAGAACCACACTTTCAAAGGTGTACAATAAACTAGAGTTTAGAACCACTTAGAAGTGGTTGACTTGTAAATGTCACACCATAAAAGTAAGCTGAAACCATCCACTTCTGATCGTGAAATAGCTGCTAAGTAGTCATGTAACCCTGAATTCACATCTGCATTGAAAGAAAAGATTTCTGTATTGAAAGAACCATCCTTGGCTAAAGTCCAGGAGTCACAAACTTCACAGGGTCACAAAATCAAAAAGTCGTTTACAAGGAAAGCAGAGAGACATTCTAATACACTTATACGCTGTGGATTTCTCTAGAACCAAACAACATAAAATGAACACATTCAAGTGTAAAATCTTTCATAAGAATGGAAGGTATGTTTCATTTTCAAAAAATAGCTAACAGCGGTGGGAGATGGATTCAAGACGGCAGAGCACGAGAGTGTGGTGCTCGCCTTCCCTCACAAACACATCAAAAGTACATCTACATGGGGAACAAATCTCAGTGGAAAGTAACTGGAAACTGGCAAAAAGACTCTGTCTGCAATAAAGATCCACACATAATTGGAGAGGGAGGGAAGAAAAGTGATCAGGTCAGGACCTGTGCCAAGATCGGGGATGCAGAGTAAAGGGGAGGATCCACAGGTGGAGACCCGCCCTGCGGAAGAGGGGCTCTGAGCCGCTGACTGAGTGCCCCAACCCTGGGTCCTACCCAGGGAGACAAGACTCTGGCCAGCTGGAGGATCACTGGAATGAAGAGCAGGGCTGCGGGAAGCCTGGCCTCCCAGCGTGCAGAAGCACGGGCTGGCCTGCCCTGGAAGCAGGATGGAGAGAGCAGGCTAAGGACAAAGGGGACCTGGACTTGACACTGCCTCCGAGAAGAGGCAGAGAAACAGCTGCTGGAGTCTCCACAGGCGGTGCTTCAGAGACAGGTCTGTAGCTGACAGGAGCCAAAAGCCCCCACGGGACCCCCGGCTTCAGCACTGCCCCTCTCTGGGACGAGGGTCCCAGTGCCAGGAGCCCGGAAGGCACACGCTTAAACAGAAAGAGCTGGTCCAGCCTGACCATCAGGATTCAGCTCTACAACGTGGGGTCAGACCCTGCCCCTGTGAGGGTGGCCACGGCCACTGAGCAGAGAGGAAGTCCCACCTCACACCCGGCTCCAGCTATAGCCTCTCCATCTCCAGCCCCAACCCCTGCCAAGGACAGAGGTGTGAGCACACACTGAGGGAAGATGTGAGTTCTGTCCTTGTCACATTCAGATCTCCTACGAAAGGCCCAGGGCACACACAGTCTGCCTAGGGAGGCTCGCACGTAAGGACAGCACTTCAAGATGGCAATTTGTACAAGTGGCGCCTAAATTTATACAGGCAGAATAAGTTAAGAAAAATGAAAAGGCAAAGAAACAAGTCTCAAATGAAAGCTCAAAAGACACCCCTGAAAAAAATATTTTACCAGATAAAAATTCAAAGCATTGAATTTTTTTCAGTGAATTATAAAACTGTTAACCAGATTAAGGAAAAGAATAGATGAACACAGTGAGAATTTTAATAAAGAATAAGAAAATATAAGAAGGATGCAATCAGAAATGAAAAATTAAATAAGTGAAATAAAAAACACTAGAAGGAGTGAATAGCAGTCAGATACAAAAGAATGCAAAAAGTAATTTGGAATACAGAATGATGGAAATCACTCTCAGAAAAGAACACAACAACAAAAAAAAAATGAATAGCTGAACAGATATGTAGAACAACATTAAACACACTGATATTCACATTATAGAGGTCTCATAAAGAGAAAAGGTGATCAAAAATGTATTTGAGGAATTATACCTGAAAACTTGAAGAAGAAAAGAGATATACAGGTACAGGAACTGAGGAGGGTTCCAAGCAAGATGAACCCAAACAGACCCTAATGAAGACATATCATAATTAAAATGGCAAAAGTTAAAGATAGGGGAGGGGAAGAGGGACACTTACATTGCATTTTCTGTTGACCACATACTAACACTACCCTCATTTTCCAGATGAGGGAACTTAGGTATAGTCAGGTTAAGAAACTGTGCCAACAAAGACAGAAATATAGACCAATGGAACAGAATAGAAAGCCCAGAGATAAATCCACAAGCCTATGGACACCTTATCTTTGACAAAGGAGGCAAGGATATACAATGGAAAAAAGACAACCTCTTTAACAAGTGGTGCTGGGAAAACTGGTCAACCACTTGCAAAAGAATGAAACTAGAACACTTTCTAACACCATACACAAAAATAAACTCAAAATGGATTAAAGATCTAAATGTAAGACCAGAAACTATAAAACTCCTAGAGGAGAACATAGGCAAAACACTCTCCGACATAAATCACAGCAAGATCCTCTATGACCCACCTCCCAGAATATTGGAAATAAAAGCAAAACTAAACAAATGGGATCTAATGAAACTTAAAAGCTTTTGCACTACAAAAGAAACTATAAGTAAGGTGAAAAGACAGCCGTCAGATTGGGAGAAAATAATAGCAAATGAAGAAACAAAGGATTAATCTCAAAAATATACAAGCAACTCCCGCAGCTCAATTCCAGAAAAATAAATGACCCAATCAAAAAATGGGCCAGAGAACTAAACAGACATTTCTCCAAAGAAGACACACAGATGGCTAACAAACACATGAAAAGGTGCTCAACATCACTCATTATTAGAGAAATGCAAATCAAAACCACAATGAGGTACCATTACACACCAGTCAGGATGGCTGCTATCCAAAAGTCTACAAGCAATAAATGCTGGAGAGGCTGTGGAGAAAAGGGAACCCTCTTACACTGTTGGTGGGAATGCAAACTAGTACAGCCACTATGGAAAACAGTGTGGAGATTTCTTAAAAAACTGGAAATAGAACTGCTATATGACCCAGCAATACCACTTCTGGGCATACACACTGAGGAAACCAGATCTGAAAGAGACACATGCACCCCAATGTTCATCGCAGCACTGTTTATAATAGCCAGGACATGGAAGCAACCTAGATGCCCATCAGCAGATGAATGGATAAGGAAGCTGTGGTACATATACACCATGGAATTTTACTCAGCCGTCAAAAAGAATTCATTTGAACCAGTCCTAATGAGATGGATGAAACTGGAGCCCCTTATACAGAGTGAAGTAAGCCAGAAAGATAAAGAACATTACAGCATACTAACACATATATATGGAATTTAGAAAGATGGTAACGATAACCCTATATGCAAAACAGAAAAAGAGACACAGAAATACAGAACAGACTTTTGAACTCTGTGGAAGAAGGTGAGGGTGGGATGTTTCAAAAGAACAACATGTATACTATTTATGGTGAAACAGATCACCAGCCCAGGTGGGATGCATGAGACAAGTGCTCCGGCCTGGTGCACTGGGAAGACCCAGAGGAATCGGGTGGAGAGGGAGATGGGAGGGGTGATCGGGATGGGGAATAAGTGTAAATCTATGGCTGATTCATGTCAATGTATGACAAAACCCACTGAAATGTTGTGAAGTAATTAGCCTCCAACTAATAAAAAAATTAAAAAAAAAAAAAAAAAAGAAACTGTGCCAAAATTATACAGCTAGTTAGGTTAAACTCCTTTAGGTGCTCCCACAACCTCCTGGATATGACTGTACCCTGCTATTGTTACACTGTCTTGAACCCTCTTACCCTGTTGGTGGGAATGCAAACTAGTACAGCCACTATGGAGAACAGTGTGGAGATTTCTTAAAAAACTGGAAATAGAACTGCCATATGACCCAGCAATACCACTTCTGGGCATACACACTGAGGAAACCAGATCTGAAAGAGACACGTGTACCCCAATGTTCATCGCAGCACTGTTTATAATAGCCAGGACATGGAAGCAACCTAGATGCCCATCAGCAGACAAATGGATAAGGAAGCTGTGGTACATATACACCATGGAATATTACTCAGCCATTAAAAAGAATTCACTTAAATCAGTCCTAATGAGATGGATGAAACTGGAGCCCCTTATACAGAGTGAAGTAAGCCAGAAAGATAAAGAACATTACAGCATACTAACACATATATATGGAATTTAGAAAGATGGTAACGATAACCCTATATGCAAAACAGAAAAAGAGACAGAGAAGTACA
The DNA here is from genome assembly GCF_910594005.1 of Cervus elaphus. Taxonomy (NCBI): domain Eukaryota; kingdom Metazoa; phylum Chordata; class Mammalia; order Artiodactyla; family Cervidae; genus Cervus; species Cervus elaphus. Next base: position 26,619,352 of record NC_057838.1, read on the forward strand.
GAACAGACTTTTGAACTCTGTGGGAGAAGGTGAGGGTGGGATGTTTTGAAAGAACAGCATGTATATTATCTATGGTGAAACAGATCACCAGCCCAGGTGGGATGCATGAGACAAGTGCTCGGGCCTGGTGCACTGGGAAGACCCAGAGGAATCGGGTGGAGAGGGAGGTGGGAGGGGGGATCGGGATGGGGAATACGTGTAACTCTATGGCTGATTCATATCAATGTATGACAAAACCCACTGAAATGTTGTGAAGTAATTAGCCTCCAACTAATAAAAAAAATAAAAATTAAAAAAAAAATAAAAAATAAAAAACAAACAAACAAAAAAAAGAAAGCCTATGGCTAGGGACTGCCCTGGCAGCTAGTGGTTAAGAATTTGCCTTCCAATGCAGGGGGTGAGGGTTTGATCCCTGGTCAGGAAGCTAATATCCCACATGACTCACCGTCAAAAAATCAAAACACAAAGCAGAAGTAGCAGTGTAAAAATTCAATAAAGACCTTAAAAATGGTCCACATTAAAAAAAAATCTTAAAAAAGAAAGAATATGAGTGTACCTATGGCTGATTCTTGTGGATATATGACAGAAAAACACAAAATTCTGTGAAGCAATTATCCTTCAATTAAAAAAATTTTTTTTAATTTATAAAAAAGAAAGTCTATTGATAAATCTGTTTCCTCCACTAAATTCTAAGCACTTAGAAGGTGGTAAGAACTTTACCTTGTCCTAGCATTATTCATTGGTTGCTGAGTAGATATTTGATGAGTGAGTGAATGAACGAACAAAAGAACCAAAAGCCAATGAGGGAAGTCAGAAGAAGACTGGTTCCATAAGGTAAGAAGTCACCAAGAACTTCCTCTAAGAGACCACTAAAGTTCCTCTCTTCTAAAGGGCATTTTTTTTTTTTAAATCTTGCCATAACAGAAAGGGCTCTAACAATTTTTAAGCAAACTAAAATGATAATTCTTACACAGCATATTTTTTCTAATTTAGGGAAAGAGTTAATTGTTGCTCCAAAAGAACTCAAGAAGTTAAAATTTAATTTGTCTGCTACAGAAGGTTTGCTGAAAGTTGATTAGCTCTTAATGGAAACTCGCTTCTGGGGTGTGACTCTCTCTGAGCAATGGCTTGGTGCACCCTACTGTAAAATTAAGGTGAGAGAAGAAGGCAGAGCTCTGGGGAGTTCACACCTCCCGTCAGACAGGAAAACTGAACCAACACTCTTGCAAACAATTTACCTTTCTGCTATAAACCCAGGAATAAGCTAGATTCACCGCAGCCCCATGGTTTTTTGGGGTTTTTTGTGATTATGCTCTTGGCCCTTATTTGAAGGGGAACAATAAATTCTCAATTGTACTACAGCTAACCTTTTGAAGACTTCTTCATCTGCTAAGAATACCATAAAATAAGAACAATTAAAAAATAAATGTTGCACTTGACATAAAATGATTTCATGTTCCAATACTTACTGCTTGGTTCTCTAAACTCTTAATATGTACAATCTAAATTAAAATGACTATCCTTTTAAGAACATGATGCTAATGGATCTAATAAATTTACTTAAAAAAGGTTCACACTTATTTTTATATTACTAGAAACCTACTTACACATAAACCACTACAATATTGTAAAGTAATTAGCTTCCAGTTAAAATAAATAAATTAAAAGAAAAAGATTTTAAAAAAATTAAGGCATCTACTCTTGATATGCACTGAAAAACAAAGCATTTTGCCTAAAAAACCACTACTACCAAGTCATTGGGGAAGATCTTATAGGTTAATGAGTTACTGTTTTAGGCACTTGCCCAAATTAGGGGTGGGTGACACTTGTTTCAGGCCTAGCACTAATTTTGTTTTGGTGACAGTAAGCAATTAAACATAAATCAGTTCAGTCGCTCAGTCGTGCCCAACTCTCTGCGACGCCATGAACTGCAGCACGCCAGGCCTCCCTGTCCATCACCAACTCCCGGAGTCCACCCAAACCCATGTCCATCGAGTCAGTGATGCCATACAACCATCTCATCCGCTGTCGTCCCCTTCTCCTCCTGCCCTCAATCTTTCCCAGCATCAGGCTCTTTTCACATGAGTCAGTTGTTCGCATCAGGTGGCTGAAGTATCGGAGTTTCCGCTTCAACATCAGTCCTTCCAGTGAACACCCAGGACTGATCTCCTTTAGGATGGACTGGTTGGATCTCCTTGCAGTCCAAGGGACTCTCAAGAGTCTTCTCCAACACCACAGTTCAAAAGCATCAATTCTTCGGCGCTCAGCTTTCTTTATAGTCCAACTCTCACATCCATACATGACTATTGGAAAAACCATAGCTTTGACCGGACAGACCTTTGTTGGCAAAGTAATGTCTCTGCTTTTTAATTATGCTGTCTAGGTTGGTCATAACTTTTCTTCTAAGGAGTAAGCGTCTTTTGATTTCATGGCTGCATATCACCATCTGCAGTGATTTTGGAGCCCAGAAAATAAAGTCTCTCACTGTTTCCCTTGTTTCCCCATCTATTTGCCATGAAGTGATGCAACCGGATGCCATGATCTTAGTTTTCTGAATGCTGAGGTTTAAGACAACTTTTTCACCCTCCTCTTTCACTTTCATCAAGAGGCTCTTTAATTCCTCTTCACTTTCTGCCATAAGGGTGGTGTCATCTGCACATCTGAGGTTATTGATATTTCTCCCAGCAATCTTGATTCCAGCTTGTGCTTCCTCCAGCCCCACGTTTCTCATGATGTACTCTACATATAAGTTAAATAAGCAGGGTGATAGTATACAGCCTTGACGTACTCCTTTTCCTGTTTGGAACCAGTCTGTTGTTCCATGTCCAGTTCTAACTGTTGCTTTCTGACCTGCATACAGGTTTCTCAAGAGGCAGGTCAGGTGGTCTGGTATTCCCATCTTTTTCAGAATTTTCCACAGTTTATTGTGATCCACACAGTCAAAGGTTTTGGCATAGTATTAGACCACAAATAAAATCAAATAATAAAAATTAGAAATAGAACACTTCATACAATCTGGTCACAATGCAAACTAGAAATAAATAATGGACAAATTTCACATATCAGACTTGCAAAGATCAAACACTTGTATACAGTAATTCAATAAAATTTTAGCAAAAACAGGCACTCTCACACACCTTTGGTACAGTCTAGACTGGGGGTAATTTGGCAACACCTCTAAAATTACAAATGCTTAGACCAGGGGTTCCTGAACTTGTCTGCACATTGTAATCACCTGGCGGGCTTCAAAGCTACCGCTGCCTGTGTCCAGTCTGAGACTGTGATTTAACAGGCCTGGAATAAGGCCTGGGTTTTAGACTTTTTAAAAGATCCCCAGGTGATATTATGTACCCTGTAGTGAAAAAATTACACTTCTCATTATTTGTCTCTTGCATGTATGTTCACAAATATGATAAATAACCTACCTCATCAATTTCAACTTTGTTTTATAATACCAATACATTAGAAAAGCATAACTATTCACCAAAAGATGACAAAATATGGAATATGCATAAAATGTAACACTATGTATCTGTTTTTTTTTAAAAAAAAAGTACAGATGGTATGAGAATTATATCTCAACAAAGCTGTTACACATATTTTTGGAAAGAAGTGAAGAATGGCGCAGTCAGCGTACTATTATCTATGTGAAAGACACACACAAACTGGTCAAAAAGTGGCTGTCTCCTGGGGTAAAAATATGCTTTTCTATGTAAATTCTTTCAAATACTAAAATTTGAAATGCATTATGTATTACCTCTGAAAATACATTTTAAAAAATAAAATGGATTTACATGTATTCCCCATCCCGATACCCCCTCCCACCTCCCTCCCTATCCCATCCCTCTGAGTCTTCCCAGGGCACCAGCCCCGAGCACTTGTCTCATGCATCCAACCTGGGCTGGTGATCTGTTTCACCCTAGATAATATACATGTTTCGATGCTATTCTCTCAAAACATCCCACCCTCGCCTTCTCCCACAGAGTCCAAAAGTCTGTTCTGTACATCTGTGTCTCTTTTTCTGTCTTGCATATAGGGTTATCGTTACCATCTTTCTAAATTCCATATATATGCGTTAGTATACTGTATTGGTCTTTATCTTTCTGGCTTACTTCACTCTATATAATGGGCTCCAGTTTCATCCATCTCATTAGAACTGATTCAAATGATTCATGTCAATGTATGGCAAAACCCACTACAATATTGTAAAGTAATTAGCCTCCAACTAATAAAAATAAATGGAAAAAAAAAGTTTACTTGTACTGAAATTCTGTATAAATGGAAAAAAAAATTAAAATGAAACATAAAGTCAGTCTGGTCATATTATTGTCCACACAAGCAGAATCTTCATCAGCTAACAACAGTCCAAGGGGCATAAGTGAATATTTTGGAATGATGGAAATACTCGATCTTGATCATGATGATAATTCCACAATTGAGTATGTTTCTCAAAACTCAGAGACCTGCATACCTAAAATGCATGTGTTTTACCGTATAGAAACTTATACTTCAATAAAACCTGACTTTAAAAAAATTTTTAAAGCTTGTGTGACAACCAGACCTCTTGACCAATGCTAGTAGGAATGTAAATTGGTACAACCAATAAGGGAAACTGCTTGGTGATATCTACTGGATCTGTGTAAGCACAAGTTCTGTGAGCCAGTACTTCCACTCTAGAATGAATACTCAATGGAGACACATACACAGATCCACCAAGGAGCACATGTGATACTCATGGTCATGCTACTCACGACAGCAAAAAAAAAAAAAATAGGAACAGTGCAGACACTGTTAAAAGTAAAACTGGATTAGCAGACTGTAGTGTATTTGTGCAATGGACAGCCAGGCAGGAAGTTTCCCTTTGAAGAGTGGCATCGCCAAGACCAAGAACTGATGGCAAGGAGCACGAGCAAAAAGCAGAATCCAAATGGGCCTCAACCATATAAAGAAACACTCAACTTCACTCATGAAAAGGAAAATGCAAATGAAAATTACCAGGGAATAATCTATCTCACCACACTGGCACATTCCAAAATTTAACAACGAGTTCTGATGGCAGGGTTGTAGGGAACCAGGCATCCTCAAACATATCCTCTGAAGATGCAAAATGGTAAAATCTCCACATAGGGCAGGGGCTTCCCCAGTGGCTCAGCTGGTAAAGAATCGGCCTGCCAATGCAAGAGATGCAAGAGACACGAGTTCAATCCCTGGGTCAGGAAAATCCCCTGGAGGAGGAAATGACAACCCACTCCAGTATTCTTGCCTGGAAAGTCCCATGGACAGAGGAGCCTGGCGGGCTACAGTCCACGGGGTGGCAAAGAGTTGGATGTGACTGAATGTACACGCACAGGATGCATATAGGGCAATGTGGCCAAATCTTAAGAAAAAAAAAAAAATTTTAAGCGCATTTATTTTTTGATACACAAATATCATAGCTAGAGATTTACCCTGTAAGATGTACATGCATACTAAAAAATGATGCATGAATAAGATTATTCATTGTTTATGAATTGTCTGTTCATAGACAATTATCATTGTCTATCAAAGGGTTGATAGAGCAAACAATGTGGAACAACCCACATCTATCTATTAGACATCAATGAGGTGAAGCATGCCACATCCATACAATGGAAGGCTTTATAACTGTAAAACACAATGTGGAAGCTCTCTATGCATCCATATAGAAACAAAATTGGGGAAGAAGTCATAGGGTAGAAAAACATACATAATGTGCTATTTGTGTGTGAAAGGGAGAAATGAGACAATACACAGGGCTATTAGTTTGCATTCGAACCTAAAATGAATAAAAGTAGTCAAACCACACAGGATATAATAAGAAGATGAGGAAAGGACACACGGGACAGAGGAAGGAACTGCTCTTCTGGCATATTGTATCTTTTCCCCAAGTAGAAATTTATTACCCATTTCAAAATGTTGGATTGAAAAATCATTTTTTGGGGAAAAAAGAAAGAAAATCTAGTTAGGGAAATAAAAACTTTCTTTCTCCCACCCCCACCTCAAGGTGTATGAACAGATTTTTGCAAGATGCACACAGGTTGCTAGGACCCATAGGATCTAGGACCTCCATTTAGAAAGATGTGGGGAGAGGGAGACAGCAGGTGGGTGGTAACAGGCCTTTAATGGTTTGCTCTTGATCTGTGGAGCCTCAGTCAAAATCAACACGGGACAGCACTTATTTTTATATCTTGTTTCAAGAGAAAAGGCAAACAGAGGAGAATAGTGAATACAGAAAGAGACCCTACAAAAGGCAAAAGTGATTATTAAATGAGGTTTGGGGATGATAAATTTCAGTTTACAAAATTTTTAGGATATTTGTGTAGAACAATATTCAAAATGAATCTTGCCCTGTCAAACTGTTACACAGTTGTGTTTATTATAACTGTAACATAATTTAATGTTAAAATCATTGTTCTCATTTTAAAACTTACTTGCTTAGGCTGAAATCTTTGCACATATATGCATTTTTCTCTAGAATAGATACTTAGAAGTAGAACTGGAGGTTGAAAGCTATGCACTTTTCACAATTTAATTATAGTGAATAAATATTAAGAGGTTCCAGATTATCAGTAGATAAGTAAAAGCAAAATAAAACAAAATCTCATTTCCATCTGTAAATTGGCAAAGATTGCCAAAGTGTGAATAAATACTGATATAAAAAGATCTTCAAATGATTTTGATATATGAAAAAGCAAATTTCAGTAAAACACATACCCAATGATACTATCTATGATTGTTTAAAATTTGACCACCACAAAGAGAAGCTATCTCAGTATATTCACACTGAATTTAAATAGCCCCTCAAAAGTTCAAGAAGGACACCCACCAAAATAATAACTATTAGCCCTGGCAAAGATTTGTGTATCACTGGTGGGGAATAAGGAAGCCCAGAGTACCTCTTGGTTATATTATTGGAATTTAATACAAAGACAAGATACTCAAATATTAATTATGCAAGGAAAACAAACAAAAAAGTTTATAAAAATTAATCCACTGAATTCTGCTTGTAAATCTTTTTTCAAGAGAATAAACCGACTTCTAAACCTAGGGTCTAATCATTTTAAAATAAAAAGATTTTAGGTCATCAATTATCTGTATCTACCTCACTAGACTTTTTACCCTCAACATGAAAAGTTAGATGCATTTACTAAAGAATTGGCAAGAAGAGAAAGTAGTCTCGAAAACATGTCTCATGAATGAGCAAGAGACAACTTAAAAAAAGGAAATACAATCCATTCAATCTAATGAAGGGATAAAATTAGTACGTAATTTTACCTCTTGGTATGGAAGGTCCAGGAAAGAAACAACTATCTGAATTTGGCTTTAATTTCTAACACAGATTCACTCTTTAGACTTAAATTTCTTCTGTAGGAAGAAAGAATGGTGCCTTCTAAATCAGAAATTTTGGAAGACTCATTGGACAGAGATTTGAAAGGCTACAGAAAAACAGGATTAAGAACTGCCGAGGATATAAAAGGGTTACTTAAGTGTTCTCCAAGTTCTTTTGCAATGTGACACCCAGACTACATGGTCACATTTATATGTCAGAAATGAACACGGCCACCCACAGGACACAAGCCTGAGAGCTGCAACCGCCCCAGCACTGTGGCTGACCTGTGACTGGGTCAAGGTGCATGCCAGGCATGGCACATCCCCTGCAAAGGTTGCCTTAGTTCAGACTGCCACTCAATATGTATACTCTACAAAGAGCCTTTCTTGTCCAGCATTAATGGTAGCTCATCACTATGTACAAATGTGGGTGTTGGACTATAAAGAAGGCTGAGCACCAAAGAACTGATGTTTTTGAACTGTGCTGTTGGAGAAGACTCTTGAGAGTCCCTTGGACAACAAGGAGATCAAACAAGTCAATCCTAAAGGAAATCAATCCTGAATATTCATTGGAAGGATAGATGCTGAAGCTCCAATACTCTGACCACCTAATGAGAAGAACTGACTCATCGGAAAAAGGCCCTGATGCTGGAAAAGACTGAGGGCAGGAGAAGACAGCAACAGAGGATGAAATGGTTGGATGACACCGCTGACTCAATGGACATGAATTTGAGCAAATTCTGGGAGACGGTGAAGGAAAGAGAAACCTGGTGTGCTACAGTACATGGGGTCACAGAGGGTCAGACAAGACTGAGCGGCTGAACAAAAACATCACCACCACTATGCAGAACTGGTAAACAGCAGACTGGCTGAAATCCAGGTTGCAACTGTGTGATTTAGTTCTTTAAGAAAGACTGAAGGACAGCTCTACAGGTGCAGGATCCAAACCCACAGGGTCAGACACCACCCACATAACCCACACAATCAAAATCTGTGTTCTTCTTTGAAAGCAACAACTCTTCTCCTGCCCTTCTACAGACCTGGGTGCTCTTTGACCAGTTCTTGCTTGCAAGACTGAAGCAGTTGCCGCTGCTCTAGCAACTAATTTGGTGTCATCACAGGTGGTGTCTTCCATAAAGGCAAAAAGCTTTCAACCACTCAATGAAAAGTATGCCAACTTAAAATAGTTGAAAAGTTATAGTCAATAAATATGACAGGGACTTAATAAATAACTTGTTCAGTACAATGAGGTGACAACTGACTTTTTAAAAAGTACATGTGTTAGTATTTTCTCTTCGAAGAATTTATAATCTTAGAGCATTATGGATTCCACAATATGCAAACTCCAGCAAAGAATAAAAATATGAGAACATAATCCAAAACACCATAGATCACAGATATTACAAGTCATAAAACATGAAAATTTATCACTTTGGTAACTTAAACTCGATTCTTGTACAATCTCATCATCTTTAACATTTTCAGAACACATAAAATTCACTTTATAGATGAGAAACAAAGAAATGAAAGTCTGAAGTAACAGTACCTGGTAAAAGTTGGGTTGTGTTCAGTCATGGCAACCAGCAGCTTCAGAGCATATGCTGGTACAGGGTCCGGCTCCGTGAGGATGTGTTCATACCTGAAAGGACAACATGATTAAAAAACACTCAGCGCTTTTCTCACTGTAAGTTTCCTCTGATCAACAGAAACAATATCCCATGAGTTTCAAACATGTTTCAAAAAAAAAGCAGATACTGAAATAAATGCATGAGCTATAGGACCTGCACTTGCCAGTGGAGGTGATGACACTGGCCTACCACACAGAGCATGGGTGCTGGGAAGACTCAATGAGACAATTCAGCTAAAATGATCAGTACAGGCTACCCTCACAGTAAGAGACTCAGAAACTTCAGCATTCGTGTTAGGTGTGGCAAACTACCTCACATTCAGAGATTCTAGAGGACTCATGAGACCCATGTATGGTTGTACTCATAGTATAGACTTAGTACAACAAAGGCACAGAGCTGAATCATAAGGGAGACAGACACGGTGGAGCTGGAAGATTCCACGTGCAAGCTTCCTTATCCTCTCTCCCTTCCACAAGGGGTCACACAGCATGCTCTTTCTCCCAGCCAGGAAACTGCAGCACGTATGCGTGATGCTACCACCCAGGGAAGTCCATTACAGGCTCATGGGACCAAGGTATTTATTGCGTGGGGCTGGTCACACAGGGAACCTCCGTTCAGTTGCTTAGTCAAGTCCGACTCTTTGTAATCCCATAGACTGCAGCACATCAGGCTTCCCTGTCCATCACCAACTCCTTGCTCAAACTCATGTCCACTGAGTCGGTGATGCCATTCAATCATCTCAACCTCGGTCGTCCTCTTCTCCTCCTGCCTTCAATCCTTCCCAGCAGCAGCATCTTTTCCAATAAGTCAGTTCTTCACATCAGGTGGCCAAAGTATTGGAAATCCAGCATCAGTTCTTCCAATGAATATTCAGGACTGATTTTCTTTAGGAATGACTGGTTTGATCTCCTTGCACTCCAAGGCACTCTCAAGAGTCTTCTACCACACCACAGTTCAAAAGCAACAATTCTTCAGTGCTCAGCTTTCTTTATGGTCCAACACCCACATCCACACATAACTACTGGAAAAACCATAGCTTTGACTAGATGGACCTTTGTTGGCAAAGTAATATCTCTGCTTTCTAATATGCTGTCTACGTTGGTCATAGCTTTTCTTCCAAGGAACTGTCTTTTAATTTCATGGTTGCAGTCATCATCTGCAGTGATTTTGGAGCCCAAGAAAATAAAGTCTCTCACTGTTTCCCTTGTTTCCCCATCTATTTGCCATGAAGTGATGGGACTAGATGCCATGATTTCTGTTCTTTGAATGTTGAGTTTTAAGCCAGGTTTTTCACTCTCCTCTTTCACTTTCATCAAGAGGCTCTCTAGTTCTTCTTCACTTTCTGCCATAAGGGTGGGGTCATCTGTATATGTGAGGTTATTGATATTTCTCCCGGCAATCTTGATTCCAGCTTGTGCTTCATCCAGCCCAGCACTCTACATCATGTACTCTGCATATGAGTTAGATAAACAGGATGACAATATACAGCCTTGACGTACTCCCTTCCCAATTTGGAGCCAGTCCGTTGTTCCATGTCCAGTTCTAACTGTTGCTTCTTGCCCTGCATACAGATTTCTCAGCAGGCAAGTAAGGTAGTGTGGTAGTCCCATCACTTTAAGAGTTTTCCACAGTTTATTCAATCCACACAGTCAAAAGTTTTGGCGTAATCAATAAAGCAGATGTTTTTCTGGAACTCTCTTTCTTTTTCGATGATCCAACAGATCCAATGGCAATTTGATCGCTGGTTCCTCTGCCTTTTCTAAATTCAGCTTGTACATCTGGAAGTTCTCAGTGCATGTACTGTTGAAGCCCAGCTTGGAGAATTTTGAGCATGACTTCGCTAGCGTGTAAGATGAGATGAGTGCATTTGTGTGGTAGTTTAAACATTCTTTGACGTTGCCTTTCTTTGGGATTGGAATGAAAACTGACCTTTTCCAGTCCTGTGGCCACTGCTGAGTTTTCCAAACTTGCTGGCATACTGAGTATAGCACTTTCACAGCACCATCTTTTAGGATTTGAAATAGCTCAGCTGGAATTCCATCACCTCCACTAGCTTTGTTCACAGTGATGCTTCCTAAAGTCAACTTGACTTCTCATTCCAGGGTGTCTGGCTCTAGGTGAGTGATCACACCATTGTGGTTATCTGGGCCATGAAGATCTTCTTTGTATAGTTCTTCTGTGTATTCTTGCCACCTCTTCTTAATATCTTCTGCTTCTGTTAGGTCCATCCCATTTCTGTCGTTTATTGAGCCCATCTTTGCATGAAATGTTCCCTTGGTATCTCTGATTTTCTTGAAGAGATCTCTAGTCTTTCCCATTCTATTGTTTTCCTCTACTTCTTTGCACTGATCACTGAGGAAGGCTTTCTTATCTCTCCGTGCTGTTCTTTGGAACAAAGAAAGTTTTCCTTTTCTCCTTTGCCTCACGCTTCTCTTCTCAGCTATTTGTAAGGCCTCCTCAGAAAACCATTTTGCCTTTTTGCATTTATTTTTCTTGGGGATGGTCTTGATCACTGCCTCCTGTACAGTGTCATGAACCTCTGTCCATAGTTCATCAGGCACTCTATCAGATCTAATCCCTTGAATCTGTTTTTCACTTCCACTGTATAATCATAAGGGATTTGATTTAGGTCATACCTGAATGACTGAGTGGTTTTCCCTATGTTCTTCAATTTAAGTCTGAATTTTCCAATAAGGAGTTCATGATCTGAGCCACAGTCAGCTCCCAGTCTTGTTTTTGCTGACTCTATAGAGCTTCTCCATCTTTGGCTGCAAAGAATATAATCAATCTGATTTCAATATCGACCATCTGGTGATGTCCATGTGTAGAGTCATCTCTTGTGTTGCTGGAAGAGGGTGTTTGCTATGACCAGCGCATTCTCTTGGCAAAACTCTGACAGCCTTTGCCCTGCCTCATTTTGTATTCCAAGGCCAAATTTCCTGTTACTACAGGTATCTGCTGACGTCCTACTTTTTGCATTCCAGTCCCCCATGATAAAAAGGACATCTTTCTTGGATGTTAGTTCTAGAAGGTCTTGCAGGTCATCATAAAACCGTTCAACTTCAGCTTCTTCAACATTAGTGGTTGGGGCATAGACTTGGATCACATAGGCAACCTAACATGTATCAAAGTCCTAGACTTCCCAAATGGAAGCAGGCATCTGGCATAAACCATACCATCTGCACAGACAGTCTGAGACACAGTGGACTACACACCCTCTTTAGCTAAACATTGACTGGCAGCTCTCTGGGAGCCTAGCTCCAAGATGGCAGCCAATGGCCAACCGTGCAAGTAGACCTTTCTCAGAAGAGCAGTCTCAGGCCTGCTATGTCAACTGTTTTCTGCATTGCATGATTATTTATACCTTAGAACCTAAAATGAAAAGTATTACCACAGATCATAAAATTCAAAATACCATCATCAGAAGTTTCTACAACAAAGTCAGGCTGTGCACTCATGTTATTTGCTATTAACAGAAAAAGAGTTGGACTAAACATTGTGTCTGACCTACTAAGGTTGAGCTATGCAGTAAACAGCTCCATGCAGACGCTCAGTTAATAAGCACTGAATGAATGAAGAAATAGACAGACTAACCCATCAACTTTATAACTCTCCAAAACAACTAACAAGGAAGCAAAACATCTCCAAAAATCCAAAATGTGTATTTAAAATTCCATGATGTGGAGCGAAAGCTTTATCATCTAGAGAACAGAGCCCCAGGCTCTTACTCAGAGCCTATTTACTCTCATTTTGGAAATCATTGCATAATAAGCTTACTTATGCAGCCTCTGAGCCCACAATGATTAAAAACAAAAAGAGCCAACTAAAGGGAGGAAAGGGACTATTACAGAAAGGCAACCCGAGAATTAAAAGAAGTGCAGTTTGAAAGCATAGGAAACACGAAAGAAAGCAAACCCAAGAACTCCTAGCAGAGAGCAGTTCAGGGAGCATTTAACACAGAGGAAGCAGGCGCTCAGTCCCCAGTGGGACCTGAGAGCCCATTATACACCATAATGTTCAATATGGGGGCAGTGAATCACGGAAATGTTAAATTGGGCAGACTGCTCTGTTTAAGGAGTCAGAAACTACCATATTTTAGTAATTTTTCTTGTGAAATATTTTTAAATTTTAGCAATCTGCCCATGTATGATAAAGACAGAAGACAAAACACTAATTGTTCATGATAAAATCATAAATAAAACAGTAAGAGAATGTTAAAAGAAATACAGAAAAACCAAGTATAAGTAATATTAAGAATGGAAAAAAAAATCAAATTGATGAGAGTAAGACATTCTATCATATGAAAAAAACAAAAATCAAGGAACACTTTTGGAGGTAAAAAAAAGTATCTGTAAAGCTTACAATTCAGAATTTTTTCAAAACAGGAACAACACAGCATTATCCCTTTCTCTAATAGTTTTATGAAATAAAAAGCTCTTATTCTAAATTGGTGACACCCAAGCCTAGCTTTAGGTTCAGTGATTTGCTAGGTGGACTCACAGGACTCAGAAAAGTTGTTGTATTCCTAAGTACGGTTTCTTACAGAGAAAGGATAACTGGTTAAAATCAGCAAAGATGAAAGACATAGGGTAGAGTCCAGGGGGACCAGGCATAAGCTTCTCGTTGTCCTCTCCCAGAGGAGCTGTGTGGACAGGGCTCAGTCCTCCCAGCAGCAATGTGTGGGAGCATATGTGAAGTACTCGCAGCCAGGAAAGCACCGGCATGCAGGGTGTTATTAGGGGTCAGTTCCTCAGGCACAGAGTACCTTAGTGACTGACCTCTGTCTCCAGCCCCTTCGGGAGTCACAGTCAAAATGCCCCACTGTAATTCACACTGTTATCCAGAAATATCTGGCATGGCTCAAGGCCCCAGGAGTACAGAGACTCTCTTATCTGGCAAGAATATTCCAAAGCCTCAGAACTACTCTTCCACAAGGCAGTCAAGCACCAGTTTCTTCATTATACGCAGGATTTGAACCATGCCCCCACCTGCTAAGCAAAGCCTTCATAGCACATATACTTAAAAGGGAAAACAGAGGCACTGCTGAGTTTTATAGAGTGCGGCAGTAGAGTCAGAGGTAAGAGAAGAATGAGCTCTTCTACTGGTTACTAGTATTTGGAAATCATCAGCCAGAGACTTTCAACTGACTAGAGGGTGAGAAACTTATGAGTCACTCAGTTACTCTGGACAGCCCCAACCCATCCCTGCTCCCAGACTTACTGGAATCAGAGGAAAGGACTACAAACTTATGAATTTTAAAAAGCTTCCCATGTGATGTAACTCATGTGCTGGTACAGAACGTATAGGAGGATAAACAGACAAATAGAAATATAATAGAGAAAACAATCTCAAGAGGACTGAAAAATATGAAATATTTTTAAATGGACTTAACGAGAACATGTAAAGCCTACATTTAAAAACAAAACACCTTTGAAACTTTCACTGTCTGAAATACAATACAAATGTGTTGAGGTTGTCTGACGTTATCTAACCTTGAAATAGGAGAGAAGGATGAAGCTTGTACCAGCCTATGCATGACCATTTTCCCCAAGAATGTTGCTGTTTTTCTCCCCTTGGAAAAGAAGGGTAAAACAAATAATGGATCTGTTCAGAACAGAAATATTGACATGCTGAATATATTTTAGTTTAATCAAAGATAGGTTTGTAATAGCCAGCAAAAATTAGCCCCCCAAATGCTAAGATATATTAAGCTTGTCTTCGCAAGAGAGATAAAGCAACTGAGCCGATAGTAAATGGATCTTGCACGCCTTTGAATGACACTTGTCGGAAAAAACAAAAACTAACAAAAAAAAAACAATGATAATCCAGACTCCTGAAATGGCTATAAAGGAGAGTGACCAGTGAGGAATGGCCCATCTGGATGGCCGGGGGCTGGAGAGGAGCACTCTGAGAGCCATGAGCCAGAGACTGAGATTGTTACCGACATAAAAGCATGCTGTCCATATAGGAATCCAAGACCAGGCTCACTCTTTTACTTCTAGGATCCTCCCCAGATAAGGAGTCTTTGCTAGGTCTCAAAGAGTTAGAAAACAGGGGGGGAAGCCATTCATACTAAATTCTCTAAGAGGAGAGAAAGCTTTTAAAATCACATTTGGGGATTTAAGGGACAGACTCTTCCCTACCTTGTTAAGTGTCTGGAGAAACCATGTCCAGTGAGACAGTCTAGCAGAACATTTAAACAGACTAGCTAAATAACTATGGATTATTGTGAGACGTTATTCTGGGAGTGTGACCAAAGAACTGGCCAAGTGGAAAGAAGGGCCTATTTGATTGAGGCAAATGGGAGGCACAATGTTATAAAGAAGTCCACTATGCTGGAATTAAACCCCAAACTCACATTTCACGTGTCAGTGGAGAATTTGGGAGAAAAGAGTGGTTCCAGAATATCTAAGGGACTTCAAGGCACACAATGAGGAAGAGCCTGCTAAATGAAAAGCTAAAGCACTTTATGAAGCCACTAGAACAGTTAAGTGTAGGGTGGGATCAAGAACAGACACAAATTAAAAGGAAAGAAAGGTGATCCAACACTGGACAAGCAAGAGTCATCACAGAAAGGAAGACAGAACAGTCAGGCCATATCTTATGAAAATATATCATCAATAAATTAAACATTCAAGTAAAAAATTTTTAACTTTGCTGAAGTACTAAAATGAGTAAACATTCACAAATTCATGAGTGAGAAGGCCTCCACCACATGACAACAAATGAGAAATGAACCCAAAAATTTCACAGCTTTCAAGTTTTAAAGCAGTAAATATTTCTCAATGACAAAATCACCCTAAACAAATCAATTAGGGAAAATTCATTTACAGAATTTTGATATATTTTATACATTCTTAATATATAAAGAGCTATTTGCAAACCAATAACAATCCCACATTGGGGGAGGGGAAGACAAAATCCACTTAAGAATAATATAAATGGCCAACAAACATGGGGGGTTGGTCAACATCATGAGTATCAGAAGGAATGCAAGCTGAAGCTAGTAAGAGTACAGAAAAATAGGCAGTTTCATAAAGGGAAACTAGTCATATACACCATTTGCTATCTTTGGAAAAATCTGCTCAAACATGATGAATGTATGTAATTTTTAACACAGTGGTTCCACCTCTAGAGATTCAACAAAAAGAAATTAGTACACACCCAAAGGCATAGTCCTGAAAATCGCATAGCAGTAAATATAAAGTGAAACACTGGGGAACTCCTAGATACTTACTAACCAGAAACTGTTCAATGATTTTAAAACATTTATAAACATAGGTATAGACATTCAATACATTAGTGTTATATAAGTATAGATATAGATATTCACAGAATGATGTCTGGAGGAAGAGACAGGCTGCAAGGAGGAAATTTCAGAAAGTACTAAGTAAATCTCATTAGGAATGGAGAAACCATTAGTGGAGGAGGCAGATGTTAACATAAAATGGGAGGCAGGAGGCAAAACACTGAGAATCTTGAATGGCTGGGTAAGAACTGTTAATATTATTTTCTGCATTCTGAAGGTTTCAATGTCTCTGAGCAAGGGAAAGCTATGAGGAAGGCAGTATGTTAAAATGCATTTGTAACAATGCAGGGTGAATTCCAGGCTTAAACAGCTTAAAAGAAAGAGATGTGTAGGGTTAGAGAAAGAGAAAACTGCCAAACATCAAAACATGGAGGTGAAATCTACCCTGAGAGAAGGCTGAGAACTTACCCTGGACTGCTATGAGAAAGGGGTAGACAACCAACTCTTCTTGGCATCTTCTGTACAGGTTCTTCCAAACTTTGTACTAGGTTATATCCTGAGTCAGCTCCAAAATTTTATGAACTGAGTCAAAAAATTTTATGAACTGAGTTTATATCCTAAGACTTTCCAGTCTTGTGTCTTTACATGACCTGAGTTCTATGCAATACTCTCTTGTCTTGGGTGAAAGCATAGATACTCAAGTGTATCAGCAGTAACCTGGACACATAAGTGGATGGAGTAATAAGCAAGTGGTGGGAAGATATATAGATATATATGTATTAAATTTTTTAAGTGAGAGAAAGGTAAGACTTCAAAATAAGTATTAAATATAATTTCAGATAGTAAGCCCTAATGTCTGGCTTCTTGGATAAAATCAACAACAAATTTTAATTATAAAGGCCCAAAAGGCTCCAAAAAAAAAAAAGACGTCAAAAAAGTAATACTCAAGGTTTACAAAATACTATCCAAAAAACTGGAGCACTAGAATTATTCTGATTCAGAGGAATGAAAGAGTATTTATCCTTACTCCTCAAATTATCCCAATTTAGATTCTCATAGGTTGTTCCCCCAAGGGAGGAAAAACATCACTGTACCTATGTACCTAAATGCACTGATTTAGGTAAACACTCAGAAACATAAAAGGATTTAAGTAGAAGGAAAGAAGTAAAACTTTCATTTGGTACAAAAACATTCGAATATTATCTGCAAAAAAAAAAATAGTTTATCTAAGGAAAGGCTGAAAATGAAATACTCCTATATAGTCTGATTCCCATCAAATATGGTCAAGTTCATGCCTGTTTTAACACAGAATACTGTAGTTAAGGAAGACAAAGACGCAATACAGAGAACCATCTGGATGTCTTCTGAGCCACCGACACAGAAATTTGGTAGTGAAACTCAAGACTTTTGCTGGATATTATTTCAGAGACAAACTCTACAGTGTGTTGCCACAATAAAACCCACTTATAAATTCATATTTCTAAAAGGAAATACAATTCTAAGTTGTCAAGGATACAGTCCTTTCTGAAATTCTGAAATAGGTCTTAATAATTTATGAAGTCATTATAGCCCTGATGATTGTACAGGTCACAAGAGAATTAGAAAACAGAAGGGAAAAAAAAAAAAAAAAAGACAGTACTCACTTTACCCAGGAGAGAAATGCTGAATGCTCTACTGTCATAAAAACACTGTAAACACATTTATATCAGCATGATCTCTTTTCAATACAAAACACTCAAAGCTAAAAGAAAATATGAAAATAGAACAAAAACATGTTGGCAAAGTGGTTCCAATCTACCAAAGGCAAATTTTATAGCACATTTTCCCCCATGGCTTTTCCACCTGGCATAAAGCCTTCCTTGATATGCTACCCAAATAAAATAAGCTCTCCCTCCATTCCCCTCATCAACTGAGGTGAAAAAAAGCATAAAAACTTGAGACACCTTTTATTTGGCAGACTTGCTGGGGACTTAAACCTGAGAGGCAGCCTCTCAGATAGCTCTGAGGGACTGCACAAAGAGGACAGGGAGGAGCCAGGATATACAGGCATTTTTTAAAACAAAAAATAGGTAGATAATTGGAACAAAGGATTACTGTTAATTAAAGAAAAACCAGACATCTCACGTTAATGAATCTAGCACTTTCCTCTGTATGGGAAGATGCAAGAGTCGGGGATTACTGAAATCATTCCTTTGATACACACCTTAGCTATCAAGGACCTATTCTTTTCTCCATCCTGAACCCCGCCAGGGAACAGTCTGGGGTGGCTGCAGCAGCTGATAGCTTGATGGCCATACCACCCTTTGCTGACACTGTCATTCTCTATTTACACATTCGGTTTTCTCTTCACGGCGCTCACGATGAACTGAAATCACCTTATGTGTTCATTTGTTTAGTCTCACCCACTAGACTGTAAGAGCACCAAGAGGCAGGGATTCGGTCTTTCTCACCATAATATCCTGAGTGACTGACACAGAAGTCTCTTGATATCATTTATTGAATGAATTAAGAAAGAAAGGAGAGAGAGAAGAGAGGAAGCGTTTTAAACCTCCTATGAATGATCACACAAGGGAGCTCAAATTACATTATTTATGTTTGTATGAATATTAGAATTTCTTCTTCCCTAAGAAGAGTAATGATGTGTTCCCTGAATGGATGATGTAGTACCATTTACAGCTAAATACTGAAAGAGCAATGCCCTCCCATTATGTAACAAGCAACAGAAAAAAATGTTCAGTCAGAAGACTACTTTCAGTGTTAAGATTTCACTGATAATACTTTGATATAAAACTTCTGAGCAGTAACGATTTTAATTAATAAGGTCACTCTGGGATTAAGCTCCATTAAATATTGCCTCTTTTTCTTCTGCAGCAACCTTTAAAATTAAATCTTGTTTCTGCTGAAAAAAATCATGCCAATTTTCTGACTATATGTGGTTTATCTTTCTTCTCAGAAAAAAAAAAAGCCTTTTCTCATTAATCATACAGGTAACAGTTATGTTCCTGGCATCTCAACTGTCTTGAAGAAAGGGAAAAAATGGGCAGAAGAGGTGGAAGGGAGGAGGAAGTAAGGGTACACACACCAAGTCAATGGCAGGACGGAGATCTGAATACAAATATATTCTAATCACAAGATCCAGACTGCCAGTGACTGACATTACCAAGCTCAATAAGCAGACAGTTTTCTCCAGCTGGTGGCCAAGGAGGAAGTCAGGGAAATGGCAAGCATGAAGGGGATTTGACAAACTGCTGCTGATTCAAAGATGGAGGGGCGACATGGAAAGAGTTCTGGGCACCTAAAATACCGGGCAGTGGCACAGAAGTAGGTGCTTTGGTCCTGCAACTGTGTAAGCTGTGTAAACAACGGCCCCCGGAAGACATGTTCAAGTCCTGACCCCTGCGAATGCGACCTTATCTGGGTCTTTGCAGATGTAGTTGAGGATTTCCAGGTAAGATGGGCCTGCATGGAGGGTAGGCCCTAAACAGAATGACTGATGTCCTTACGAGAGAGAGGCAGAGGGAAATGCGAAGCTGACACACAGCGGAGAAGGCCATGTGAATACAGCAGACCGGAGGGACACCGTCATAACCCACGATGCCCACAGATCAATTCTCCCTCAGAGTCTCCCTGAAAGGAAGAACCCTGCTGACACTTGAATGTCAGACCTCTGGCCTCCTAAACCATGAAAGAAAACATTTCTGTTGTTTTAAGCCGGTCTCTGTATGGTAATTTGTTACAGCAGCTGTGAAAAACTAATACAAACCACAAGAAACAATTCTGCCAGTAGCCTGAATGACCCTGGAAGCAGAATTTTCCTGGAGTCTTCAGACAAGGACTAAGTCCAGTATTGTACACTGTGTGTGTTAGTCACTCAGTTGTGTCCAACTCTTTGTGACTCCATGGACTGTAGCCCGCCAGGCTCCTCTCTCCATGAAATTTCCCAGGCAAGAATACTGGAGTAGGTTGCCATTTCCTTCTCCAGGGGATCTTTTTTTTGACCCTGGGATCGAACCTGAGTCTCTTGCATTGGCAGGCGGATTATTTGTCTGAGCAGCAGGGAAGTCCCAAATTATAGTGGTTGGGATCTTCCCAACCCAGGAATTGAACCCATGTCTCCTGCATTGCAGGCAGATTCTTTACTGACTGAGCCATGGGGGAAGCCATTAACATGTTATGCATCGATAGAAAAGCTAATAGAATGTTTAGAGTTTAATTTTCTTGTATTGTTAGTTAATACTTATATTCAAAGTTAAAGTTGTGATGAAAACATCCCTTTCTTGCTCCTGACATGGAAATGTCCATAACGGAATACTATTTAGACTGTGATCAAAGGAATCCAGTGTTCTGGGCCATCTTAACAGATAAACTGTAGGAAGTAGTGTGCTTGTGGCATATAATGTTGAGAAACCTAAGATTCAAAAAGTTAAATGGGTAAAAATCAAAAGCACACAGAATATTTCAGGAAGAACACATGCTCCAAAGCACATTTATAAACATGGTACAGACCCACAGTTTAAGAAAGGTGGCTTCCATGTTTGTTTAATGTATACTTAAATAAGGGGCTTCCCAGCACAGTGGTAAATGATATACCTGCCAATGCAGGAGACACAGGAGACTCAGGTTCAATCCCTGGGTCGGGAAGATCCCCTGGAGAAGGAAATGGCCACCCACTCCAGTATTCTTGCCTGGGAAATCCCATGGACAGAGGAGCCTAGTGGGCTACAGTCCATGGGGTCGCAGAATCAGACACGACAGAGCACAGTACAGTACAGTGGACCTAGGTGAGCATTTATGACTTACATGATTTACAAACCTCTTCAGATAAAAAAATTACTCATTTCTGAAATATCTGGCTCTACCAGACAATACATTCCACAAAGGCAGAGGCTGTGCCTATCGTGGTCATTATTAGAAATATGCCTGTGAAACAAGATGGATTCAATTAGGATCAGTGAATAAATAGGCTGATGAAGAGAGAAGACATTTTCTCCCAAGCTTATTCCACAGAACTCACATGCAGATTTCTGCTAGAAATAATCTGGTCTGCTTAATGCCCACGGCTCTGCCTCTTCCACGCCTGTGCTTACCCCATTCCAGCCTAGGGTATCCATTCCTCTTCTGCCTAATCATTCTCAGGTTTCACAGTCTAACTCAAATACCAACTCTCTATAAGTCATATTATATAATCTTCCATATACAAAAGGCACTGACCAAACACTTGAAACCAAAGCTCATCCCTTGAGAAAGCAGAACATGGACAGTAACAAGAGGTGACAGCTTTTTGATATTCACAGCTCACACAATAAGTTGTTTATTCGTGATATCTATGATAGTTGGGGCGATGGCTAACTTTATGTGGCAACGTGACTGGGCCACAGGCCATGAAGGTTTCATTACTGACGTGTCATTACTGATTCTTCTCAGTGCATCAG
Organism: Cervus elaphus; assembly: GCF_910594005.1. NCBI lineage: Eukaryota > Metazoa > Chordata > Mammalia > Artiodactyla > Cervidae > Cervus > Cervus elaphus. The sequence goes on from NC_057838.1 coordinate 26,641,008, forward strand.
TGAGAGTATTTCCAGATGAGACTAACTCAGTACACTGAGTAACACAGATTACCCTCCCTAATGTGGGTGGGCCTCATCTCATCAATTGAAGGCCAAAAGAGAACAAAAAGACTGAATCAGAAGGAACTCCCCCTGCCCCACTTCCCTGAGCTGGGACATGGGTCTTCTACTGCTTCTGAACTTAAATGGAGACACTGACTCTTCCCGAGTCTCCAGCCTGTCAGCTTTCAGACTGGCACTTATCAGCTCTCCTGGTTCTCAGGCCTTCAGACTCAAGCTGGAACTATACCATTGGTCCGCCTGGGTCCTCACTTAAAGACTGCCGATCTTAGGACTTCTTGGCCTCCATAATCATGTGAGACAATTCCTTTTAACAAATCTCTTTTGCGCTCTCACGCTCTCTGTCTATACATATATATACATATATATACACACACACATACTCACATACATCCTATTCCTTCTGTTTCTCTGAGAATCATAACTAATATTTAATATGGTATTTATTCTTACAACTGAGTTTTCATTCGAATCACACTACAGTTCTGACAAGCACCTGGAACACAGGTATTACATGGTACTTAACAGGATTAAATTACTGTGCTCCCTGAAAAGTTTACAACAGCTCTCAGAAGAGACATCCACTCTTCCCCTAGGATCATCATCCAGGGGCCACTTAATCCAGTCAAAAGAGCCTCTCTGAGAACAAAGCCACACAGATGCAGGCAGAGTAGAGATGGTGAGGAGGACATGTACATACAGTACTGTAGACATAATTCAAACCCCTGAATTCAGCTATATTTGACACTTCTTAGTTATGTGAGAAAATAATTACTTAGCAAGTTAGTCTGCGTTAAGTATTACTGTTTGCAAATAAAACTGTCCTAATACAATCCTTTCAAGTGAAAAGACTGTCACTGTGGCTTTATCTAAAGTAGTGCTTACAGTCAAAGATAACTAAAACTTTAACAAAATTAAAAGGATCAACATTAATATGTCTATTTGCACACTGAAGCAGGTGCTATATAGCTCCTATAAACTCTAGAAACTTCATTATTATTAAGCCATTATATGTACATACCATTATGAGCATTTCTAAACTTATAATTACCAAGAGCTATCTTCAGAAGCCAAATTCCTTGTCAAGGTTTCTAGTTTTCCATTATCAAAGTTAAATGAATGCATCACTTATATTTCATTTTTTAAAATTTGTATAGATTACCTATTGACCCCGTACTATATATGACAAGTGGGCACAATTATTATTAACTATTTAATGGCCACTCCTATGAAATATGTACTATTATTGTACCATTGGAGAAGGAAATGGCAACCCACTCCAGTATTCTTGCCTGGAGAATTCCATGGACAGAGGAGCCTGGTGAGCTACAGTCCATGGGGTCACAAAGAGTGGGACACGACTGAGTGACTAACACCCATTGTACCATCACAATCTTCATTTTAGCGTTTAATATGAGAGAGTATGATAATGTTCCTAATAATAAGAGTAGTGGAGCTCCACGTTTGTCTAGAACGCATTATGCCCCCCATACCGCACTAAGTGCTCTAAGAGAAGCATCCCATGTAATCCCCATTTTTTAATCTTCTGAATTAGGTACTATTGTCCTCACTTTATAGATGAGGAAACTGAGGCTTAGAGAATGAAATGCAGAGCCAAGACCTGCGCTTCACATCAGAATCAGTCCACAAGCTTTGAAAACATTCTACACTACATCCCAGTAAATCCCATACCATTATCCAAAGTGCATTTCAAATTGCTGAACAAAGACCTGAGCTCATCTACATTACATTTGTTCTTGAATTGCCATGTGATTCACATTTGTGTTTTCCTCTTTAATTCCTCACCTCTGGAAAAGGTACATATGCACATGAAAGGAAATACATACTATTCATTACAGCTCAGATGAATAAACTAGGAGCACTAAGTTATAGAATCAACACTTTCTACACTAAAAACTGCTCCAAAAGTGGGCAGACTTCAGAAACGCAATTAGATAAACATGCATAGATGTTAACAAACTAACATTAAGCCAAGAAGTTTTATTGGGGGAAATACTTGGGGGACATCTCAGGTCCTAGAAAGTGCTTCAGTACAACTTCAGTACAAGTTGTCAGGTAACAGATTATCCAAAGTATATCTTTTAAAACCCTTGGGACTGTCCTGGTGGTCCAGGGGTTAAGAATCTGCCTGCCATTGCAGTGGACACAGGTTCCATCCCTAATCTGGGAATATCCCACCTGCCTCGGGGCAACAAAGCCTATGTGCCACAATACTGACCCCACGTGCCCTAGAGCCTGCAAGCGGCAACTACAGAGAGCCCACGCACAGCAACAAAGACCCAAAGCAACCAAAAATACATACATACATAACAGTTTTTAAAAAATACATATTTTGCACAAAACTACACTTAAGCATTTTTGTTATCAGAAAGATGCATATGTTTATACGTTAAGTAGTTAGGAAATGTAAGATGGCAGTGAAAGTATTGATCAATTCCATGAGACAGGTCTGAGTCTTTGGACTTCCCTGGCAGTCCAGTGGTTAAGACTCCACGCTTCCAACACAGGGGGTCATGGATTTGATCCCTGGTCAGGGAACTAAGATCCCACGTGCCACACAGTGCATGGCAAGCAATCCATCATTTTTTTTTTAAAAAAGATTTGAATCTTATATTCATTAAGTACAAACCACAAATGCACATATGCATATATAACAAATGCAACCAAAAATATATTCATTGATAGTTTATCACTGAGAAAGTACCAATGACAAGGTTTAATATTTTCTCATACAGATTATCATTTTCTTACATGGGGGTATCAAAAGTATTCTTACTGTATGTTTACCAGGGGTCTCCCTGAACCTAACTGCAGAGGCATGCGGAGCAGAAAGAACCAAGGGGCTGGCCTTATACATCAAGCTATCAGGGTCAAGCTCCCATGAGTCAACACAGGCTTTCTCAGCTGGGAGTAGGGTTGTCACACACTGGCTACACATTTCATAAAATATACCTTCCTGAGTCAACAAGCAGTGGTTGAGCTCTTCAGAATATAATCAGATCTCATTTCTATATTGTGAAAAAAAAAAATGTTTTTTAATGAGAAAGATCTTGAGAGGTTTAACAAATGTCAGGGAGCAGCTGGTGCAGCTACCATCCTGGGAAACTTGCTGGCCTGACTCAGACTGCAGCCTAGGCCCTACGGAAGCAGGCTCAGGCATGCACATCAATGCCTGACACACCTTCCAACATTTGTTTAATTTGGGGGGAAAAATTATTTAATAGTGATATATGGCATGCACTTATTTAACTTCAATTTCTTTTGTTTGGTAAAATTTACAGAGTTGCTTGAATTATAACACGCCATTTTAGAGCTTAACATATTTGCACTGGGTACTCTCAGCAGTCATCCCATTGTGTGTCTGCTACATAAACAAATGGAGTAAAAAAAATACACCCCTTCTGTTAATTAATACTCATTAATTGTTCTGGTACTATTCCCCACCTCAGCTCCCCCAAATATATTATTTTTAATTAAACAATTTCCACTCCAAGAGTCTGGGGAGGAGTGAAGGAAGATGTCTTTCCTTCTCTATAATTTCTGAGTAGGTCCAGGAAAAGCCCCAGTTTCAAGCTCAGAAGTCTCATCATGCTGACCTTGAATAATAAACCTTATCCTTCTGGCCACAAACAGCTTTGAATCTGCAAAAGTTCAGTCATGTGCCTTGTAAAAAACAGATAAAGCTCTGAATGGATGTTTCTGAAGATGGACTGAGATTCTCCCATTCTCCTGGGTCCCATGCAGTGTGGTAGTTACTGCCTCTCTTTCTAGACCTCCTACAGTGAGTGCATGAGCACACACAGAAAAACATAAGGACCCTCGCTGAGACCCCGAGCCCATCACTGGACCTGGTTTGATGGCGGCATCCTGGGCACCCCACCCTTCCCTGCCCGAGTGCAGCACATGGGACTTACTGGGGAAGTAAGACGTCTCTAATTAGAGCCAGAAGATTGTTGTCAGAGTCGACATGCACCACCTCCTTGCTGTCGTCAGGCTCCTGGTTCACAAGCAGAGATGTGGTTTCTGAGAGTAGCCGCAAGCTGAAGAGTCTCCACTCCACTGGAAAGACAGAGATGCCAAGAACGTGATCACGTGGAGTCGGAATGAAAACAGAACGTGCACCTGCTGTGCTTGTTGATGTGGTCACACTTACCATTCTGGCTTTGAACCAGTGACACCAAGGGGGGCAGGATATAATCAACCACCTACAAGACAAGACGCAAAAGACTCCGTTCAAATCCCAACAAACAAAAAACTAATACTGTCTGTGTGCCTGATGCACAGTGGGGTCAAACAACACTCAAAAGTCGGACTATGGAGCAGAGAAATGTTTAGTGCAGGGCCCTGCAAGGGGATGAGTGGCTCATGCCCTCAAACTCCCTGAAAGCTTTCAGCCAAAGCCTTTGAGAGGCAAGGTGAGGAAGGGGTATGGTTAGTTGTTACAGATTTCTAGGAGTCAGATCCTGTGTTCTTGTAGCTGGTCACAATGTTCCCATAAACCTTCACCAAATAAATGTTATTCTCTGCTCCGATAAGAAAGGACAAGGTCACCAGACTCTACTTTCACCCTCCGAGGCCCAGGCCTGTCTAAGAGAAAGGGACCCCATGCAGGCCAGTCCCCCTGCCCTGAATGCTGGCACAGCCCCCAGCCTGGTCCTCCCACCAGTGCCCTGCCCAGCTGAGCAGGCAGATCTCAGCTGGCAGCATCCTCAGGGCCAGGTCTCCAGACTCCGCCCAGCTGTCATCACTGAGGGAGCCAGGCTCCCAGCACCCAGTGGCCCTCAGGCTGCCCTAATAGGGGCATGGTTTTGTGGACCAACACCCAGGATGACCGCCGCCACCTTTAGGCCATGGAGGTGAGGATGGGGGAGAGGTCTGCATCTCCTCAAGACCTGGGCCTGGCAAGAGCTCTGGAGCCTGCAGGGCACAGCCCCCTGCCTGTCCCCGGGCCCCCACCTCACCCACTAGCCTGAGGGCCTGGAGGTCCTGGGAAAGAAGGCCACAACCCACCTCTCACTGTACTTTCTGCCACGAGGACCACTGCCCCGCTGACCATAGGCAAAGTGGGTCTCTACCACAGTCCTCGCCCACCCCCCGGGGTCACGTGCTCACTGCTAAGTGTCAGTCACACCCGCCCCGCCCCTGTTACAATATCAACCACTACCCACGCCGTTTTTCACTGACAAATCACTAGTCAGAGGGGTGAAAAACATCAACCGCTAAATTTACCCAGCATCTAAGCTCTGCATGACATTTAATAAACAACCAAGCTCATTTCAACCTGAAAAAGTCTTCAGGTCAAAATGACACTGTGATCATCAAGAGAGTAGTTTATCAAAACCTTCAGAGTTGATGAAAGGAACACTAGTATGTAATACAAAATCTGCCTGGCATGCATTGACATTGAACCGTCAGATTAATATACACTTAAGCTGGTGATCATTAATCAAGTTTAAACAATCATCAAAATACTGGGAAAAAAGGAGATACACAATCTTCAGGTTTTCACAAATACATCAAAGTGCTATGACAAGTTAATCTTGGTGGTTTTGAGACGCAGATTCAAAAGATCTAAATCCATTACACATACCACCTCTATGATTTTCTTGTTATATCAGACAGAGCACTATCAAATATGGTTTGAAATCAACTCCAAAATAACAATTTACCCCAGGATGAAAACAGATGATGAAGAAAGGACAAATCACTCCCATTGTCTAATTCTCAAAACAACTGTCTCACCTGGTGAACTATTTTGGTGACAATAAATAAAATTCCTATTGTTTATACCTGCATTGATTCCTGATCCTATGATATTTATTCATTCTCACCATAGCAAAAGGCAGAAGAAGTGGCCCACAGCCCAACACCACCCTCCTGTTTTCCAAACCAATGAAAGAATGTCCTACACAGGTCAGGATCTCCACACATGGGTAGTGGCCCATCAGTATTACCCTGTTCTAGCTCAACTTCACAAAATAAATTTACACATGACAATATATCTAGACAGTTGTACAAGAACCACAGGGATAAGGGATTTTTTTTTACCCCCTTTCACTGAGTGATGTCACATCACTTAAAGCATAGACCTCGAATTTCACAAAGGAATTTTGAAAACTCTAAACTCCCAGTTATGTCAAAAGCAAAAACTATGCAAAGAAGAGAGATACATCTCACCATCAACCCCTATCAACATGCTCAACACCCACCCTGAAGGTTTAAGAGAACATATTAAGAGAGGAGTGGGACTAAAATAAAATTATCTACATGTCCAATTCTATAAGTTTGACCCTTAAGCATGGTCCAAAAAGCAAGACTATCAAAAGATGAATAGCCAAAAATCAATACTCTTCCCAATGTCCCTACAACAACCAATCAAATAACATAATTTTAAAAAGACACCATTTACAACAGTGATAAAATTCTAAGGTGTCTATGATATCATGACTTTTACAAAATATAAATACACACATATATATAAAATGTTTACAAATATGATAACCATTGGCTATACTACCCAAAGCAATCTATAGATTCAATGCAATCCCTATCAAGCTACCAACCATATTTTTCACAGAACTAGAACAAATAATGTCACAATTTGTATCGAAATACAAAAAACCTCGAATAGCCAAAGTAATCTTGAGAAAGAAGAATGGAACTGGAGGAACCAACCTGCCTGACTTCAGACTATACTATAAAGCCACAGTCATCAAGACAGTATGGTACTGGCACAAAGACAGAAATATAGATCAATGGACAGAATAGAAAGCCCAGAGATAAATCCACGAACCTATAGACACCTTATCTTCGACAAAGGAGGCAAGGATATACAATGGAAAAAAGACAACCTCTTTAACAAGTGGTGCTGGGAAAGCTGGTCAACCACTTGTAAAAGAATGAAACTAGAACACTTTCTAACACCATACACAAAGATAAACTCAAAATGGATTAAAGATCTAAATGTAAGACCAGAAATTATAAAACTCCTAGAGGAGAACATAGGCAAAACACTCTCCGACATAAATCACAGCAGGATCCTCTATGACCCACCTCCCAGAATATCGGAAATAAAAGCAAAAATCAACAAATGGGACCTAATTAAACTTAAAAGCTTTTGCACAACAAAGGAAACTATAAGCAAGGTGAAAAGACAGCCCTCAGACTGGGAGAAAATAATAGCAAACGAAGCAACAGACAAAGGATTAATCTCAAAAATATACAAGCAACTCCTGCAGCTCAATTCCAGAAAAATAAATGACCCAATCAAAAAATGGGCCAAAGAACTAAACAGACATTTCTCCAAAGAAGACATACAGATGGCTAACAAACACATGAAAACATGCTCAACATCACTCATTATCAGAGAAATGCAAATCAAAAGCACAATGAGGTACCATTACACGCCAGTCAGGATGGCTGCTATCCAAAAGTCTACAAGCAATAAATGCTGGAGAGGGTGTGGAGAAAAGGGAAGCCTCTTACACTGTTGGTGGGAATGCAAACTAGTACAGCCGCTATGGAAAACAGTGTGGAGAGTCCTTAAAAAACTGGAAATAGAACTGCCATATGACCCAGCAATCCCACTCCTGGGCATACACACCGAGGAAACCAGATCTGAAAGAGACACATGCACCCCAATGTTCATCACAGCACTGTTTATAATAGCCAGGACATGGAAGCAACCTAGATGCCCATCAGCAGAAGAATGGATAAGGAAGCTGTGGTACATATACACCATATGGAATATTACTCAGCCATTAAAAAGAATTCATTTGAATCAGTCCTAATGAGATGGATGAAACTGGAGCCCATTATACAGAGTGAAGTAAGCCAGAAAGACAAAGACCATTACAGCATACTAACACATATATATGGAATTTAGAAAGATGGTAATGATAACCCTATATGCAAAACAGAAAAAGAGACACAGATGTACAGAACAGACTTTTGGACTCTGTGGGAGAAGGCGAGGGTGGGATGTTTCGAGAGAACAGCATCAAAACATGTATATTATCTATGGTGAAACAGATCACCAGCCCAGGTTGGATGCATGAGACAAGTGCTCGGGCCTGGTGCACTGGGAAGACCCAGAGGGAGCGGGTAGAGAGGGAGGTGGGAGGGGGGATCGGGATGGGGAATACATGTAAATCCATGGCTGATTCATGTCAATGTATGACAAAACCCACTACAATAGTGTAAAGTAATTAGCCTCCAACTAATAAAAATAAATGAAAAAAAAATATGATAACCATTGATAACTTCTAAAATAAAAGCTGGAAAGCTATCATAACCGTGCTCACAAGAAGAAAACAGCTAAACAAACTGAAAATCAACAACTCTTCTCAGATAAATCAGAGAAGTCAAGTCACAAAGAAAACCAACTGTCCCTAGAACTGAAGAGAAAGGCAAAGACAGAAAATCACAGCTTAACAGGAGCAGAAGCTGCCACTGGAGCCAGCAACTGGTACAAAAACTTCAACAGTGGTTGACTAAGAATTGGTGTCTGAGATGATAAAACCTCCTAGAGGTCCAACCTTAGTGCAACCACCCACCTCCCAAAAGTTTTACCTCCCAGAGCCCCACCAGATTCTCAGACTGAAGACCAGAGATAAGTCTCATGCTTCTGGAAGAGGAAAGGAAAAACTAACCATTCTGAAATATGTTTAGAGCATTCTTTTCTCCTTAACAAAGGCTGGACTCAAGAGACACTATTCTACCAAAAGCTGAACCTACTCAGGTTTTACCAAAACCTGAGCTAGTGGGGAAAATATCCAATTCCAACACCCTGTAAGCCTTCCCATCTCACCAACTGGGGCATGGGGGTGTGGGTGCTGAGAAGTATGTGTGAGGGTCACAGCCGAGGCATACAGACTCAGAAAAGGAATGTGACCTAAACCTAGGGGCTATGGATCTCTACACACTCCACCACACCTCATCCCAACATCAACGGGGCTCCTGTGTAATAACCCAGGATTACAGCTGAGAGAGCTGCAAGGCACAGGCTTTATTCCAGAAGGCGCTGTTAAGGAAACCTGAAGACGACAGGATAGACAAAACAAGGACATTACACGTTAATTTTAGCCTCTGAAACCTACAGTTACAGCAAACAGTAAACACAGCTTGGCTCCTAGCCAAAGAAACATAAAACTTCATACTAACAGCTAGCTCATTGATCTCAGGTCATTTTTACCTGATATATCATGCTGGAATGAAATATTTTTGTGCTGAGAAGGAAAAAAAAAAACACCAACCTAGAATTCTGAGTGAAATTATCCCTCAAGAATAAAAGGAAAAATAAAGAATTTCTCACATAAACATTAACTGAAGAAATGTTTTGCCAGTAGACTTGACTTGTAAGAAATGTTAAGTTTCTTAGAAAAAATGAAAGTGACATGGGTCAGACACACAGATCTATACGTTAGAAAGAAAAATAAATCAAGGTAAAATATAGTCATTGATGAGAAGCGTCAAAGAAGTCAACTCTGTGCAAATTAATCTATCAGTTCAGTTCAGTAGCTCAGTCATGTCCGACTCTTTGCGACCCCGTGGACAGCAGCACACCAGACTTCCCTGTCCATCACCAAATCCTGGAGCCTGCTCAAACTCATGTCCATCAAGTCAGTAATGCCATCCAACCATCTCATCCTCCGTCATCCCTTTCTCCTCCCACCTTCAATCTTTTCCAGCATTAGGGTCTCTTCCAATGAGTCAGTTCTTCACATCAGGTGGCCAAAGTACTGGAGTTTCAGCTTCAGCATAAGTCCCTCCAATGAATATTTAGGATTGATTTCCTTTAGGATTGACTGGTTGGATCTCCTTGCAGTCCAAGGGACTCTCGAGACTCTTCACCACCACCAGAATTCAAAAGCATCAATTCTTCGGTGCTCAGCTTTCTTTATGGTCCAATTCTCACATCCACACATGACAACTGGAAAAACCATAGCTCTGACTAGATGGACCTTTGTTGGCCAAGTAATGTCTCTGCTTTTTAATATGCTATGTTAGTCATAGCTTTTCTTTCAAGGAACAATTGTCTTTTAATTTCATGGCTGCAGTCACCATCTGCAGTGATTTTGGAGCTCAAAAAAATAAAGTCTCTCACTCTTTCCATTGTTTGTCCACTATTTGCCATAAAGTGATGGGACCAGTACCATGATCTTGATTTTTTGAATATTGAGTTTCAAGTCAGGTTTTTCACTCTCCTCTTTCACTTTCATCAAGAGACTCTTTAGTTCTTTCAGCCATAAGGGTGGTGTCATCTGCACATCTGAGGTTATTGATATTTCTCCCGGCAATCTTGATTCCAGCTTGTGCTTCATCCAGCCCGGCATTTCACATGATGTATTCTGCATATAAGTTAAACAAGTGGGGTGACAATATACAGCCCTGATGTACTCCTTTCCCAATTTGGAACCAGTCTGTTGTTCCATGTCCAGTTTTAATTGTTGCTTCTTGACTCACAGATTTCTCAGGAGGCAGGTCAGGTGGTCTGGTATTCCCATCTCTAAGAATTTTCCACAGTTTGCTGTGATCTACACAGTCCAAGGCTTTGGTGTAGTCAATAAAGCAGAAGTAAATGTTTTTCTGGAACTCTCTTGCTTTTCTCATGATTCAACAGATCCAATGGCAATTTGATCTCTGGGTCCTCTGTCTTTTCTAAATCCAGCTTGAACATCTGGAAGTTCATGGTTCACATACTGCTGAAGCCTGGCTTGGAGAATTTTAAGCATTGCTTTGCTACCATGTAAGATGAGTGAGTGCAATTGTGCGGTAGTTTGAACATTCTTTGGCATTGCCTTTCTCTGGGACTGGAATGAAAACTGACCTTTTCCAGTCCTGTGGCCACTGCTGAGTTTTCCAAATTTGCAGCATACTGAGTGCAGCACTTTCACAGCATCATCTTTTAGGATATGAAATAGCTCACCTGGAATTCCATCACCTCCACTAGCTCTGTTCATAGTAATGCTTCCTAAGGTTCACTTGACTTCTCATTCCAGGATGTCTGGCTCTAGGCGAGTGATCACGCCATCATGGTTATAGTTCTTCTGTGTATTCTCGCCACCTCTTCTTGATAGCTTCTGCTTGTTAGGTCCATCCCATTTCTGTCCTTTATAGTGCCCATCTTTGCATGAAATAGTCCCTTGGTATCTCTAATTTTCTTGAAGAGATCTCTAGTCTTTCCCATTCTATTGTTTTCCTCTATTTCTTTGCACTGATCACTGGGGAAGGTTTTCTTATCTTTCTTTGCTATTCTTTGGAACTCTGCATTCAAATGGGTATATTTTTCCTTTTTTCCTTTGCCTTTATCATCTCTTCTTTTCTTAGCTAAGGCCTCCTCACACAACCATTTTGCCTTTTTGCATTTCTTTTTCTTGCAGATGGTCTTGATTCCTGCCTCCTAAACAATGTCATGATCCTCTGTCCACAGTTCTCCAGGCACTCTATCAGATCTAATCCTTTGAATCTATGTGTCACTTCCACTGTATAATCGTAAGGGATTTGATTTAGATCATATCTGAATGGTGTAGTTGTTTTCCCTACTTTCTTCAATTAAGCCTGAATTTTGCAATAAGGAGTCCATGATCTGAGCCACAGTCAACCCCTGGTCTTGTTTTTGCTGACTGTATAGAGCTTGTCTAACTCAATGAAACTATGAGCCATGGCAGGTAGGGCTACCCAAGACAGACGGGTCATGGTGAGAGTTCTGACAAAATGTGGTCCACCAGAGAAGGCAATGGCAAACCACTTCAGTATTCTTGCCTTGAGAACCCCATGAACAGTATGAAAAGGCAAAGAGATAGGACACTGAAAGAGGAACTCCCCAGGTCGGTAGGTGCCCAATACGCTACTGGAGATCAGTGGAGAAATAACTCCAGAAAGAATGAAGAGATGGAGCCAAAGCAAAAACAACACACAGTTGTGGATGTGACTGGTGACGGAAGTAAAGTCCAATGCTATAAAGAACAATATTGCATAGGAACCTGGAATGTTAGGTCCATGAATCAAGGCAAATTGGAAGTGGTCAAACAGGAGATGGCAAGATTAAACATCAACATTTTAGGAATCAATGAAATAAAATGGACTGGAATGGGTGAATTTAACTCAGATGACCATTGTATCTACTACTGTGGGTAAGAATCCCTTAGAAGAAATGGAGTAGCCATCCTAGTCAACAAGAGTCTGAAATGCAGTACTTGGATGCAACCTCAGAAGAGACAGAATGATCTCTGTTTATTTCCAAGGCAAACCATTCAATATCACGGTAATCCAAGCCTACGCCCCAACCAGTAATGCTTAAGAAGCTGAAGTTGAACGGTTCTATGAGAACCTACAAGATCTTCTAGAACTAACACCCAAAAATATGTCCTTTTCATCACAGGTGACTGGAATGCAAAAGTAGAAAGTCAAGAGATACCTGGAGTAATAGGCAAATTTGGCCCTGGAGTACAAAATGAAGCAGGGCAAAGGCTAACAGAGTTTGGCCAAGAGAACATACTGGTCATAGCAAACACCCTCTTCCAACAACACAAGAGAAGACTCTACACATGGACATCACCAGATGGTCAATACCGAAATCAGACTGTTTATATTCTTTTTAGCCGAAGATGGAGAAGCTCTATACAGTCAGCAAAAACAAGACTGGGAGCTAACTGTGGCTCAGATCATGAACTCCTTATTGCAAAATTAATCTATAATTTCAATATAAAACACATAAATATTCCAACCAGGTTGTGTGAATTTCTCACACTGATCCCATAAAGTATTTGGAAAGAATAGGGTCAAGAGTAATGGAAAAATGTTAAAAAGCATGAAGCAGACATGGTTTCCAGGTTTACTATGATGGGAAGAAATAAGCTGGTACAAGCAAAGGGCTAGACAAAGAGATTCATGAAACAGAACATATAGCCTAGAAACAGACACATACGGCAGATGTGTAAATGGCAGATGGACTACTAGCAATAGTGGAAAAACAGGCCCAGAAAACATCTGGCAATGCGTAGAGACCTTCTTGATTGCTGCAACTGAGGGGAGCCTCCAAATCTACTACGTTGAGGCCAGTGATGCTGCTAAACATCTCTCAATGCCCAGGACAGCCTCCACAACAAGGAACTGCCCATCTCCAAACACCCAGAGTGGCAAGGTTGAAAGTGAGAGTGTTAGTCACTCGGTCATGTTTGTGATCCCCATGGACTACAGACCACCAGGCTCCTCTGTCCATGAAGTTCTCCGGGCAAGAACACTGGAGTGGGTAGCCATTCACTTCTCCAGGGGATCCTCCCAATCCAGGGATCAAAGTTGGGTCTCCTGCATTACAGGCAGACTCTTTACCATCTGAGCCACCATGGAAGCCCAGTGCCAAGGCTGAGAAACTCTAGGCCAGGAATAACAAGGGGCACCCTGTAAATAAGGTGTGGACCAGAAGGGAAAGAAAATAATAAGCAAAGAAAAACCCCAAAATAAGTCAACAAGATAGGGAGAGATTTCTTAGGTTCATCCTGTCTGGGGTCAGCTTTTCTCAACAGTTATTTCATGTGAGGAACATGTATGACCAAGTATATGTAAACTAATCTCCCTATAGACAGTTACCAAGTAAGTCAAAAAATATGTTTTTCAATGGCACCCAGAACTGACCGTAGAGCAATAGTCTTTCAATAAAATAGGATACTGTATCACTGCTTCAAAAGCCGACAGCGTGATCTTGATAAATTCTTCTGATGCCATCATTCCTAGAAATATAGTTAATTATTACAGATGTTTATTTACATGTCCAAAATCATAGTATCAAAATCTTCAAGCAAAGATGTAAAATGTCCCATGATCTACTCACCTACAGCTCCATCTATGTTAGTTTCTCCTGAGTCTATTGATTTAATATGACTCTGAAAAAAAATATAAAAATGTTAATAAATGGAGATTTTAAAAGAACTCTGATGTAAAAACTATGCAGAGGGAAAAAAAAACTGAACATATGATCCTATGTGTGTTCACCATGATTTACTTCGGGTGGTAGGCATCAAGTCATTTTTATACTCTTTTTACATTTTTCTACAGTTTCTAAATTTCATGTCATAAGTAGGCACTAATTTCTTTATCCAGAAGGGGAAAGATAGCATTCTTAGAAAGTCTCTGATTGAGTTAACATACAAAAGTCATTAGAATTTTTTTTTCAACATTAAATCCCTATTTATTCAGCAAAAGTCATGTCCCTATTTTGAAATCAGGTGAAATTATTTCAGCCAAATTATATACATAATAAATAAGAGACATTTTAACAATTTGGCTGAAATAATTTCACAATTTGATGTTGAAAAATTCAAAGAAAGGTATCTTTCGATTTCAATAAATTTACTTAAATGTCTACAGCTTAAGAAAGAGACAAAACAGTGTTAATACTACAATTTTTCTGTATAATTTTTGAAGAATATGTAGATAACACATGAACATAGTTGTGGACAGAGATTTTTGAGGCATTAATCACAGGAACCATTCACAGAGGCTCCCTGTGAGGAAGAATACTGGATGAGGAGGTATACTTTCACTACTCATTTTCTGCCTTTCTGCACTGTTAGAATTTTCTAACTAGGTACATGTATTATTTTTTTCCTTTTTTTTTTAACAGCAACAAGGGTTTTCTAGATGGTGAAACCATAGGGTTCTTTTAATTTATTTTCTTCCTTATACTTTCCCTGTTTAAATTTTTAAAAATCCCTACTGAATGTTTCATTGATTTGCCAATTTAAATCTCTCTGGGTCAATTTCTTTCTCTTCATTCTCGGTGTAATAGGAATTAATCAGGTGAGAGTGAGGACAGGGCAGGAGACACTAGAGATTCAAGGAGAGGAGGGAATGTATGAACAATCATCCAGGTGAGCGTGAAGGTATATAAATTAGGAAAAGGAACCTGATGTCCCAGTCTGCAGAGAGGACTCGCTTGAACTGAGCAGTCATGAATTTAAAGTGAGACCAGCTATTTTCCTCATGTTTTTCTCGAGCCATACTTAGTCACTCAAAGCAGGGGTGAGGGAGGTAGAGAATTAAAGTGAACCAGCACTTGGGTTTGCCAGAGGAGGACAATGGAGGAAGGGACAGGAAAGGGATCACGGGTATATACATGCAAGGTAGGGATGGGGTTGAACCAGGGACTCGAAGCTCAGGAAAACTGGGCCCAGGGAGGACAGGATGGTGAGTGCAAAGTGGTAAGGCCAATTTAAGTCCCAGAGGAATTAAAGGACTGTTGGAGATGAGGAGCAGGGGTAGTGAGCTGAAAATTAGGTGTGGTAGCCACAGAGTATGATGTTGAAAATAAGGCTACGGGTGGAGGCCGCTGAGGGAGGGAAAGACACACCCATGGGAAGACAGGTGGTCGAGCAGCTGAGAGGATGAGGTGCTAGAAGGAACCTCCACAGAGACACCTGATTCTCTAACAATGACAGCGAATCCAGTGCTGAAAGACCATGGCAGTGACAGGGAATGACCCAGAAAAATCTGTAGATGGCCACACTACACGAGGCATCTTCTGATGGCGTGAGCTTCAAAGCTGAGTACAACAGAGGAGCAGCCAGAGTGGGCAGCTACTCCACAACTAGGCTCATCAGGTAGAGGACTGTGGGGCAAAAGTACGGCCCCATCTGGGTGGGAAAGGAAAGACAGGTATGACTCCAGGGTAGACCAGTGCCCCGCATTACTGTTCGGTACTTCTGAGAAGCTGAGAGTAAGTTCTCTAAGCAAGGTGGGTATATGACTTCAGGGTGTGTTAAATTTTTTTTAAATAAACAATGTTTAAGAAAAGGAAAAATCTTCCTAACAAGAACACTCATGAGGCAATGACCAAATATAAAATATCATATTTTTTTTAAATATAAGGGAATCCTTTGGCAGTCCACTGGTTAAGATTTGGCACTTTCATTGCCAGAAGCTAAGATCCCACAAGCTGTGTGACACAGCCAAAAAATAATAAATAAAATTATAAGAGTACCCGCTCTCTGCTTTATCTTCTACAGCTGAAGTCAAAATCTATCAACAGACCAACACTCACTTAAAATAAAAATCTGGAGAGGGTCTTTTCTCAAAGCCCAGGATTGGCAAAGATTTACTGATTTATTGATGACGGATATTATAATCACATTCTTGTGTGAAAACCAGAATCATTTCATCATTTCTTTCATTTGAAAATCTGAATTTTTCTTTTTGTAAAAAACTATAACCACCACATAACCACTGAACTTTCATAAACTAATGAGGCCAGAACTTAAGAATAAACACAACTAAGTCCTCTTCCTCAGCTCATTAGTCAAGAGTATTTTCAGAAGAACACAAGAAACACAGTGAACATCACGAGTTTTCAAACAGATTTCCTTAATATCATTGCTTCCTGTTTCCCAGCCCAATTCAGTGAAGGTATGAAAGAACTAAGCTGAAGTTCACCTTGGCACTTCCCCATAGCACCTCCCCAAATGCTTTACTGCGTAAGTGTCCCTGGGTACCTTTTTTTTCCCCCTCTTACTGGAGACGGAGGCAGGTAGAATGACACATTGCTTCTGCCAATAAGAAGTAAAAACAGCAATCATCAGCTGTGTAGTCCTCTTTGGCCTGGGCCCTTCGAAAGCTTAATAATGGTTTAAAAGTGTCCTACTAAATTGCTTCCAAACACGTGCCTCTTTAAATCATAAAGAGACCAAACCTTCCTTTTGCTTGGGGGAAAAAAAAAAGCTAAAGCCTATACTCAGGCCTCCAAATATAAAAAGTATCCTGAATTCTTCTACCAAAATAAATTTTTTTTAAATGATACCTACAGGTCAAAAGGCAAACCATGCCTGCCTGGTACCAGTATGAAAACAGAAACCAATGGGAAGCAAAATTCCAACAGCCCCTCCAGCCTGTGCCTTCAGGACCCTTCTAATGAGCGAAGATCACACCAAGTATGGCTGCTGTCTCCACCCACGTGAGGCAGGCCAGCAACCCCTGGAGAGCTCCTTGAGCATAAAAGCCCAAGAAGTTCTTAGATAACAGCTACTAACGGTGGACCAAAAGCCTGAATACCTCAAGCTAATGTGCTTCCCTGATAGCTCAGTAGGTAAGAATCTGCCTGCAATGCAGGAGACCCCAGTTCAACTCCAGTTCGATTCCCAGGTCAGGAAGATCCACTGGAAAAGGGATAAGCTACCCACTCCAGTATTCTCGGGCTTCCCTTGTGGCTCAGCTGGTAAAGAATCTGCCTGCAGTGTGGGAGACCTGGGTTTGATCCCTGGGTTGGGAAGATCCCCTAGAGAAGGGAAAGGCTACCCACTCCAGTATTCTGGCCTGGAGAACTCCATGGACTATATGTAGTCCAGGGGGCCGCGACTGAGTGACTTTCACTTTTCTTTCTTTTTTAAAATATAATAGGACAACAGACCTGCCTGTTGTCCTTTTACAGCCTGTTGTCCTTTTATATTTGCCTTTATTTTCCATTTTTCTGTATACATATCACTTTGGTGAGCAGCCTCAACTGAATATTTTTTCTAAAAATAAAACTGGAGAGTAATTATTTCTGATAGGTACTTTAATGTTATCTAAAGAGCTTCCCAGGTGGCGCGAGTGGTCAAGAACCTCCTTGCCAATGCAGGAGACCTAAGAGACGTGGGTTTGATCCCTGGGTTGGGAAGATCCCCTGAAGAAGGAAATGGCAACCCACTCCAGTACTCTGGCCTGGAGAATCCCACTGACAAAGAAGCCTGCTGTGCTCCAGTCCATGGGGTCTCAAAGAGTCAAATATAACTGGGCGACTGGGCACCAGCACCAGGAAAACAAGGCTTTCCAAGCACAGTGCTAAAGGTGTACATGGGAACAGTGTGGTCCCCTTGTGCCCCCGGGATGGGAGAAGCACCCTGCGCAGGCCTACAGGGCATTAATAGCTCTGCAGCCTTCCCACACCCCACCTTCTGCCCCCCCAAAAAAACCACACAAATAAACAAACAAACCCTCTTAACTCCAGGGAAGCTGTGCCTAGACAAAACTTAAAATAATTGGTCTCAAGCAGAAAACTCAAGGATTTCAATGTGCAGATCCTGCACCGGGAACTTCCAAGGGGTTTTTACTCCTTCCAAGGGAGGAGTAGACTATGCCTCTGGCACTGGAGGGACACTGTAACTAACAACAGTATTTGTGGCATCTTCTGGACAGACTGTGGATCAACTCACAGAAGCAACAGCCAACTCTCAACAGCTCACAGAAACACGCACCAGAACTGGGTGGATAACTACAGCCTGGTCCATGACTTCAGTCAACGCTTCCTCTCCCTGGACTAGTGTCTCATCACTGCGGCCAACACTAAGTCAAGAAAGACGGACACACAGCTAAGGCCAAATAACAGATGCAGTAAAAAAAAATTACAAAAGAAGAGCTCTGGAACTGGCCGCGAGTCAAACTAGGAAAATGGCCCAAACAGAGCCAAGAGACCTTTTCCACTGTGTGTGTAAACTCCTATTACTTGAGCAACATTATCAAGGGAAAGACTGCTAAAGAATTTTCAGTATCACAGTTACCTTTGAACCAAGCAAGTTATCTTCCATTCCCTGAAAGTGCCTATGTGAAGCAAACCCTTACTGAGCCCTACTGAACACCCCCCACCCCTTAAAGGGTGCACTCCCTCGGGAGAAGGTGAGACGGCCCTTTCTCGGCGGGAGCAGATGGGTTACATGAAGCAGAGGTTACATGTCTCCCTGAAAGACACAGGTGAAAGTCCACAAAGACTTCTATATTGGAGTTCCTAATAGTTCCTTGAAAATCTAAACTGTACTCAGTTAACATAAGCACAGCAAACTACTACACGAGGGAAAAATAAAGAGAATGAACACAGGACAACTCTACCTAGCCCAAACAAACAAACACTGGGCCAAAATATTCCAAGGAGGGCTGCAAGGGCAAAATTACTATTATCAGGCATCAACATATCAGTGCAATGGAGGTATAAACATAGAACTACAGTGCTGCTAAAAACGATACCCATGTTGTCCTTAAAAAGATTAGAAAGCACATTAAAGGAGGTGGCAAACAAAATTCTCACAATTTGCAAATTCATGAATGTGCTGCAAAAATTATATGCTTTGTAGAATTCAAGATTCAAGGATGATAATGATCTGAAGTTGAGTACAAAAGAACCTATATTGCATCGACTAAACACACTGCTTACAGAAGTCAGTGACCTCTCTACTCAAGAGTCATACTTCAAAACATCATACATTACTGTATGATGAAACTTCTAGAAAACTATATCCTCACTTGTGGATGGTAATCATTTTTTTTATTCCAAACCAGCAATAAAACTGAGATATTTACTTCATTTTAACGAGATACCTATCTGATATGGCACTTTTAAAATCTCAGCTCAGCATTTATTATTAACATCAAAGGAAGACAGAATAGGCTGCGTGACAAATGTTTTCGTTTTCCCTTTGTACAGCTTGCTATTTTATCAACAGTATATACTGTAAGTGTTCCAGGCAAGGGGAAAAGATAACATAATTCACGAGCCACAACCTTAACAAAAAGACTATTTTTTTTTTGTGAGCAAAAATCGAAGTGAAAGATAATACAGTGATTTGTTTTTCACTGCTACTCATCTCATTAAAATTAAAGATAAGGTTAAATTGAGCTCCACTTAAAGAAATGTCATCACAGAAAGAGACACTGCATGCACATAGCTGGACAATGTTAGCCAAAGTAAATTATAATACTATGTTTCCAGAATTCCATTTTTACCAATTTCATTATTTTAAATCTTTTCATGATGTTTAATACCAAACACTATGAAAATCTTTTCTATGGACTTATTTACCCTACCTGGGTCTGTCTCTAAACAAAATGCATTATCAGGAGAGAATGTATTTTTCCCCAAATGTCAAATTTTATTACAGTCAACAGATAAAAATACAAAAAGGTCACTTCCCTAGAGACAAATAAATACCACTAAGATTTTAAAATTACTTCATTCTGACACCAAATCCCACAAACAGTAGGGACAGCCACATTTTTATTAGGAACATGAAAAATTCAGCATTACTCACAAGAATAGTTCCGTAACTGAAAAGGAACTCTTCTGTTACAACTTGAGGTCGAAATACCTGTGTGATGACAGTTTCCATAGATTAAATCCTGAAAGCCACGTATAAGAAAGAAATGATCATATTTGTCTGAGTTGATGCTTCTTAGCTCCACTTTTTTCCCCAAAAAAGATGATACCTGAGATGTTACCAGGTGAAGCACTACAGGCATGAGGGGGAGACACATCTTCAGCTGCTTCGCTTGAACTGTGGATGGGTGTTTACGACCAGAAACGTTAGCCAGGGCGTTAAGAATGTCACCTGCAAAGCACATCCCAGAGCACACACGTGAGGTTAGAGACCACAAATGCTTAGGGAGCACTAGCTGTGGGCTGAGTACTAATGGGATTGCTAAGGGAAATAATCTCCAAATAAAAGAAGTGGGTAGAAGCTGCGTTGTTTTATTCCCAACTCTTGACATTACAACAGAAAGCTGTGGCCTCTGGGGACAAGATGGATATAAGACTGATCTCTCGTCTGGAAATTTAAAATAGAATACAAAAATGATTCTTCTTTTTTTGTACTTTCCAAATATCAACCATGAGTATCCATTACTTTTGTAAACAAGAAAAAGTTATTTTTTGTTTGTTTTTTTTTTAGGAAAAAGTTATTTTAAGAATTATAAGCTAACAGATCATAGATTAAACTTCTCTGGTAATAGAATAGGATGGTAGAAATAAGAGATCAATTCCCAATACTTCTCATTGGATAGCCAAGTCGAATAATAAATAAACCTTGCCTTGCTAGACACATGAATCTCATCATCATCTCCTAAGACAAGGTGAGTCATGTAAAAAGAAAGTTAGCGACCAATTGACCAGATTGTGGCCTTTGGTCTGGAGATTTTAAAAGGGTTACAATCCAAATAAATTTTGAAAAGCTCTATTTTCAGTCATGAACAGGCAAAAATCTCCCACATTATTAATAAGGAGCAAAAAGTCACTGTCAATCAGCCATGAAGATATTTTCATTACTTTCATTTAATATTCTGAATTTCTGAGTCTAAATATCTTTTACCGTAACAGGCTGGATCAAATTTAACATTTTAAACATTTCTGGTTTATAGCCACATCTGCTGGGAAAGCATGGACTGAAATTTTAAACTAAATGTACACATTCCTTAGATGATTTTTGCATCTGTAAATAACAGTGGAATAACCAATTTTGTTAGCTGTAATAAACATCCTTTGCAGATCATTATTACTTTCATCTTAAATTTTTCAAACCAATGAAATTTTCAAACTTTAATATCAAAATTTTTTAATATTAAATTTTGATGCCTATGTATTTTTTAAATTATTTTAAGAAAAAATAAATTTGTGGTTACAGCTTGAAGGAAAAATGTTTTTCTTCCGAATTGTGCAAAGAGAAATCTTGAGAGAAGTTCCTAAAATGATAGCTTAAGTCCAATTTTCACCAATTAAAATTCTTTCCTTTTCTTTTCCAGGACTGCGAGATGACACCTCAATGAAACTTAATTTAGCCCTTTAGCCTACTCATTGCCTCAGTCATGTCACTGATACAAAATATTTATGATAACAGATAGGGCACGTTGAAATTTTGAAACTACACATTCAAGAAGTATCATTGCACTTGCCTGTAAAAAACAGACCATCAAGAACAAAAAGAGAAGAGATGCCTAAAAGCCAAGTCACAGAAAGATAAGCAGGAAGAGCCTAAGGATGGACGAGACTCCAATTTACCCAGGATACGTGGCAGCTCCTGCACCAAGTGACGGATGAGCAGGTCAAGGCATCGGGACAGGTATTCATTGCCGCTCTGCTGCTCCTTGCCTGGAGTGGTCTTTCTGCTGTCTCTCTCGATGTACATCACCAGTCTACACACAGAGAAGGGCCAAAGATTACCTCTCATGATAAAATAGTTGATAGCATCTGCCCGAAAATGCCACCATGGCAAGTGTTTCCAGGGGGGCACCGCCCCCATCATGTTGACATTTAGATATGGAGCGACTTGTCGGGCACAGTCTATTTCTGCCTTAGAAAAATGAAGACGTTTATGCAGAGAGAAAATAAGGCAACTCTGAATATCTCTGCCAGTGTATTACAAAACGACGCCCTGACTTCATTTGCTTTTGGCCCATTAAAAGAAACCCCACGTTCTTCAGATGACAGATGAAAGGCAAACAAAAGCATCTGGAGAGAAGAGGGCTTCGGCATTTTGAAGATTCAAAGTAGAACCACCAGTTGGCACGTTCGTTGGACATGACTCTTAAACTTGCTCTGAATCCCAGGCAAGTCATAGAAATTCCAGTTCTTTTACTAAACTGTGTATATAAATCCAAAGAAAATGATTCATTTCAGCACTGAATAATACAGAGAGCAGATATCATCTGAACACCTGGATTTCACATGCCCTTTTGTCCTCTGGTTTAATGATATCTGTCTCTTAATAAACTTATTTCTTCTTCAAACCAGTGGCATTTGTTATCATCTATCTCTGAACCAATAGCCTCCAACACAGAACTAGGGGACTTGTTGAATCATCACTCTGGGTACCAAGAGTATTGCTGAAAACTGTTAGGCCCACACTTCCTTCTCTTTGCTAGACCCACTACCCAAGTTCCCAGTCCCTGCAACTCTCTAAAGGGCAATGAGTTCCCTGACTTCAAAGGCCTCTTGATTGCAATCCCCCTTGCTGGACTCCTCTTGCCATCATCAACCATCTCTCCAGCCCTGTTGCAATCATCATCCCACCCAACTTCTGCTTCCCAAAACTTTGCAAAACTCCCACTGTAAACCAGAAAAGGTGGTTCTAAACACAATACACATACATAACATACATTGAAATCTTAACATTGAGCATTTATGTGGTTCTCTTAGTAGATTTATGCATCCTTTTGCCTTCTTGCTGGTCATTATTTGTAGCTCTATTAGTAAAGACCTGGGCATGAAATCCAATCAAAAGTTTAAGATCCATATAAGCCAGGTGGCATCTCTGTTTCAGTTGCTGATTAAAGCCCTAGTCACACTCTAATAAATACAAGACATTGCTCAAAATGTAAAGTAAATCCCGATGAATCCATAGAAATATGTCGCTATGACTTAAACAACAGAGAGCACAGAGCTCCATGATGATAAGTGAGCCAAAGAAACGAGACCCTAATCATTTCATGGTAAGAGGAATCCAAAAGCTTCACATAAAATGGGATGTGATAGAAGATGTGATAAAATGAATGGCATCAGCCTGGGGAGCCAGTCAGCCTGGCGTTCCCGGCAATCCACAGCAGGACACGCTATCGCTGTGGCCTAGGGCTTCCAAGCCAATAGCAGCCACTCCAGGAACCTCTTGATCAGCTGACTCCTGTTCCATCAACCCCACTAAGGAGCAGGACCAGAAAACACCATCTTCCTTTATGGTTCCCCAAGATGGCGTTGCCTGGTTTCTCCCTGCCCAGTCTCGCCATTTGCTGAAAAGCTTTATTCAACATTAAAGATTCTGGCATTTAACTGTAGCCCCTCCAAGCTAAGTATTTCAAATATGCCCTCTGACTGTACTGACTATAATCTGCTCTTATTGCTACGTGCACACTTTTCCACTGTGACAGTTCCTCAGCCTCCAAGGAACTTCCCCTGACTGAACCCATGACACTGCCTCCCAACCCATGACATCGTCTTTCAAAACCCAGGACATCATCTCCCAATCCAAGACATCTCCGAAAAAGTGCTTCCTTTTCCTTACTTACTTCCTGCTTCGATTGCATTCCATCATCTATCATTTCAGTACACTCTTTTTTTCACACCCACGTAGTCAAATGATCCGGATGAATCCAGTGATCTATACACTTCCTGTATGCCTGCAGAGAGGCTGTTGAAGTTAAATATGGAGCAGAGTCACTCCGTTGTAAAAGGATGACACCAATACTCAAGGGCACAAGACAGGACCAGCACTCAGCCTATCTCCAAAATGTTCTTCTCTTTAAACACTGAAATTTCCATCCTCTTATGAGATTCTCAGTGAGTGATTCTGCCTCCTACTATACAGAGAAAATAGAAAGCATCATGAAGAAATTCTTCCTAAATCTAAACTTATTGTGTGTCCTATCCTGGCCTCCTGGCCTCCCATCACAACCACTGACCTCTCTCTCCTTGCAATTCTGTCTGGATCACATTCCCTTCCCTTTTCTCAGAATCTTGAAACAACCAGTTCCTTGTTTTCCATTTTGTATGCTCACTCTCTCCCATTTAACAAACTACTTTTCCTGTACTTCTAGCAACTGCCCCATGGCCTCTCTCCTCCCTTTCTCAGGCAAACCTCTTAAGAAATCAATCCACTTCCAATATCTCCTTTGCTCCTCTTAACTTCTTCCACCCACCACAATCTGCCCTCACTCCCATCACTTTTCTAATGAGTCAGCTCTTTGCATCAGGTGGTCAAAGTACTGGAACTTCAGCTTCATCATCAGTCCTTTCAATGAATATTCAGGACTGACTTCCTTTAGGATTCACTGGTTTGATCTCCTTGCAGTCCAGGGGACTCTCAAGGATCTTTTCCAACACCACAGTTCAAAAGCATCAATCTTTCAGCGCTCGGCCTTCTTTATGGTCCAACTCTCACATCCATACATGGCAAACTTCTTACTTTTTGGATTTCTCTGGTTTATGAACCATGAGTAGGAGTCATCTATTCAAAACTTAAGTGTTTTGAAAACATGAAGTAGTATCAATGCTCTACACAGACAATTGAAAAAAAAAAAAACTTTAGGTGATGTAACACTCAATTACACAACATACCGTACCAGATGATAAATGGTGAGTGTCCGCAAAAATATTACCTCCTTTTCGTAAGAACTACAGACCTCCATTTTCTCACTAAGCCAAGTCACGGTGACTTTAAACAAGAGGTAAATCAACAGCAACATCACAGGAGTATCCCAAAACTTTATTATGGCCTGTGGCCCACTATGATTTCTAAGTTATTTTTCTCCTTTCCTTCAGTAGGGTCACTCAACTTGACAATACTGACAGAGATTTCAACAAATCTGGCTCTAACTCCCAGCCCTACCACCTTCTAATAGCGTGATCTTGAACAAATTTCTTAAGCTCTTTATACCTTCAGTTTTCTCATTATAAACGGGATAACAATGCCTACCTTGTAGGATTGCCGTGAAGATTAAATGAGAAAATTGTCTGGGGTCTAACACAAGGTACATACTCAAGACATGTTAGCTGCTGTTATTACTAAAAATAGTTGCTTCTATGAATTATTAAAATTAATGACCACCACCAAAATGAAGACACTGTTTTCTGGAGTGAACAGATATTAAGAGAACATTCCCAGGGAAGGCCACCTCTGCTGTTCATCCTATTCTCTCACAAAATCAAAGAGAGACAAATACAGTATCACTTATATGTGGAATCTAAACAACAGTACACACGAATTTATTTACAAAATAAACTTAACAATTACAAAAGGCAGAAGGGTAGGAAGGGATAAACTGGTAGTACAGGATTAACAGATACACAATACTATATAAAAAATAGATCGACAACAAGGATTTACCATATAGCACAAGAAGGAAACATAATTCCTTACAACAACTATAATGGAAAAGAATTAGAAAATATATATATATAGATATACATATATATATATAATCAAGTCACTTTGCTATACACATGAAACTAACATAATATTGTAAATCAACTATAGTTCAGTTTTAAAAAAATAAAACAAAGAAATGGAGCCTCAAATGTCCCACTTCACAACACTGCCAAATGGTTTCCCAAAATGGTTGTCCCAGTGGCATACAAGTTCCCCCTGAGTTACACCTCACCAGTATTTAGTAGCATCAAATTTTTGCTCATTTCTATTTTCTGGTGTTTTCTTGGCAAAACCCTATTAGCCTTTGCCCTGCTTTTCGTTACTCCAAGGCCAAATTTGCCTATTACTCCAGGTATTTCTTGACCTCCTACTTTTGCATTCCAGTCCCCTATAATGAAAAGGACATCTTTTTGGGGTGTTATTTCTAAAAGGTCTTGTAGGTATTCATAGAACTGTTCAGCTTCTTCAGCGTTACTGGTCAGGGCATAAACTTGGATTACCGTGATATTGAATGGTTTGCCTTGGAAACGAGCAGAGATCATTCTGTCGTTTTTGAGACTGCATCCAAGTACTGCATTTCAGACTCTTTTGTTGACTGTGATAGTTACTCCATTTCTCCTAAGGGATTCCTGCCCATAGTAGTAGATATAATGGTCATCTGAGTTAAATTCACCCATTCTAGTCCATCTTAGTTCACTGATTCCTAGAATATCAACATTCACTCACTATCTCCTGTTTGACCACTTCCAATTTGCCTAGATTCATGGACCTAACATTCCAGGTTCCTATGCAATATTGCTCTTTACAGCATTGGACCTTGCTTCTTATCACCAGTCACATCCACAACTGGGTGTTGTTTTTGCTTTGGCTCCATCCCTTCATCCTTTCTGGAGTTATTTCTCCAGTGATCTCCAGTAGCACATTGGGCACCTACCGACCTGGGGCGTTCCTCTTTCAGTGTCCTCTCTTTTTGCCTTTTCATACTGTTCATGGGGTTCTCAAGGCAAGAATACTGAAGTGGTTTGCCACTGCCTTCTCCAGTGGACCACATTCTGTCAGACCTCTCCAGATAATCACCATGGTGTGATCACTCACCTAGTGCCAGACAATCTGGAATGTGGAGTCAAGTGGGCCTTAGGAAGCATCACTACAAACAAAGCTAGTGGAGGTGATGGAATTCCAGCTGAGCTATTTCAAATCCTAAAAGATGATGCTGTGAAAGTGCTGCACTCAGTATGTCAGCAAATTTGGAAACTCAGCAGTGGCCACAGGACTGGAGAAGGTCAGTTTTCATTCCAATCCCAAAGAAAGGCAATGCCAAAGAATGCTCAAACTACCGCACAATTGCACTCATCTCACATGCTAGTAAAGTAACGCTCAAAATTCTCCAGGTCAGGCTTCAGCAACACATGAACCGTGAACTTCCAGATGTTCAAGCTGGTTTTAGAAAAGGCAGAGATCAAATTGCCAACATTCACTGGATCATCAAAAAAGCAAGAGAGTTTCAGAAAAACATCTATTTCTGCTTTACTGACTATGCCAAAACCTTTGACTGTGTGGATCACAATAAACTGTGGAAAATTCTTCAAGAGATGGGAATACCAGACCACCTGACCTGCCTCTTGAGAAACCTGTATGCAGGTCAGGAAGCAACAGTTAGAACTGGACATGGACCAACAGACTGGTTCCAAACAGGAAAGGGAGTACGTCAAGGCTGTATATTGTCACCCTGCTTATTTAACTTATATGCAGAGTACATCATGAGAAATGCTGGGCTGGAAGAAGCACATGCTGGAATCAAGATTGCCGGGACAAATAGCAAAACCTCAGATATGCAGATGACACCACCCTTATGGCAGAAAGTGAAGAAGAACTAAAGAGTCTCTTGATGAAAGTGAAAGAGGAGAGTGAAAAAGCTGGCTTAAAGCTCAACATTTAGAAAACTAAGATCATGGCATCCGGTCCCATCACTTCATGGCAAATAGATGGGGAAACAGTGGAAACAGTGGCTGACTTTATTTTTCTGGGCTCCAAAATCACTGCAGATGGTGATTGCAGCCATGAAATCAAAAGAGGCTTACTCCTTGGAAGGAAAGTTATGACCAAACTAGATAGCATAATTAAAAAGCAGAGACATTACTTTGTCAACAAAGGTCCATCTAGTCAAGGCTGTGGTTTTTCTAGTAGTCATGTATGGATGTGAGAGTTGGACTATAAAGAAAGCTGGGCACCGAAGAATTGATGCTTTTGAACTGAGGTGTTGGAGAAGACTCTTGAGAGTCCCTTGGACTGCAAGGAGATCCAACCAGTCCATCCTGAAGGAGATCAGTCCTGGGTGTTCATTGGTAGGAATGATATTGAAGCTGAAACTCCAATATTTTGCCACCTGACGCGAAGAGCTGACTCATTTGAAAAGACCCTGATGTTGGTAAAGATTGAAGGCAGAAGAAGGGGACGACAGAGGATGAGATGGTTAGATGGCATCACCGACTCAATCGACATGAGTTTGAGTAAACTCCAGGAGTTGGTGATGGACTGGGAGGCCTGGCATGCTGCAGTTGATGGGGTCGCAAAGAGTCGGACATGACTGAGTGACTGAACTGATCTTGTGGTGTTAATGCAAACTTTAGTAATTATTATGGTAGGCATATTCTGATATTTCTCTGTTGTTCATATTTTTTCATTTCTACAATACCTATTCAGGTCTTCTGCTGATTCACCCATGGGTTACTGGTCTTTTGTTATTGATCTGAAATTTATATGGTCTAGAACTGTCCCTCTTCTTTCTTCTCCTTCTGTCTTTCACAATGAAGTCTTCAATCCACTGGAAACTGCTTTATCATAAGGATTTTAAAAGGAATCTAATCCCATTGCTTTTCCAGGCAGACACACTTGCCCTGGTAATATGCATTGAAAAGGTACTTCTAAAACTAAGGGTGGAAGAAAAGGAGCAAAAGTACACATTTTTGGCAAAGTCTGACTAAAAAGCAATTTCATTTGTAGATTACCTTTTCTACCCAATGAATCTAAGTGACAGCTATCAGACTT
The DNA here is from genome assembly GCF_910594005.1 of Cervus elaphus. NCBI lineage: Eukaryota > Metazoa > Chordata > Mammalia > Artiodactyla > Cervidae > Cervus > Cervus elaphus. The sequence continues at coordinate 26,669,783 of NC_057838.1, forward strand.
GTACAAAGGCAGAAGTTTGAAGATTTATTCTCTATAGAAAGTAAAGCAGAAAGGTTCTAGACTAAGCGAAAGCAAGCCAAGCCAAAGAAGGGGCCACCTAACAAAACAGGGAGTCTAGGTGAATTTCTCAACAAACACCAGGACTTCTAGCCCCCTTCCCCAGGGGGCTCCCCAGGCCCAGGCAGCCAGGTCCCTGCGTCCCAGGCTGACAGCAGGAATGTGAAACTAACTGGCTCAAGAGAAACATCCTAGAGTTACTGATGCTAAAGTTCATGTCAAAAATGCCCAATGTTGAGTAGTATTCGAGCATGTAAATATACCACAGTTTATTCATTTCAGTGCTGACGGACATTGAGGCTGTCTCAACTCATGCGTACTACCAAGCGTAACTTAGGCTGGATCCATGGAAACATTTCTGTTGGATATATACTTGGAAGTGAGACCGCTGGATCATAAGGTATGCCTGGCTTCAGATTAATAGGCACTGCTGATGGTCAGTTTTCCAAAGAGATGAAGTCAATTTACACTGCAACGGGTAGGTATAAGAATTCCAATTGCTCTATATTCTTGCCACAATTTTTTCATGTGTTAATTGGCCATTTGAAGATAACCGGTTTAGTAAAGTTCCTGTTCAAGTCTACACTCATTTCTCTCTTGTATTATCTGCTCTTCCGTGCCTTATACATTTTAGTTAAGGGCCCACATCAATCACATGTGTAGCAAATACTTTCCACTACACTATGGACTTGTTACTTTCTCAGTGATCCCTTGTGGTGAACACAAGATCTTAATTTTAAGGTAATCCAATTTATCAATATTTTATGACAGTGCTCTTGTGTCCCACTTAAAAAAAAAAATTTGGTCTATTCCAAGGTAATAAAGAAATTTTCATGTGTTAGCTACTGGAAACTTGTTTTCTCTTTTTACATGATTTAAATCGACATGAATTAACTTCTATGCACAGAGTAATTTAGAGCTTTTTTTTTTCTTATACTGATATCAAAATGATCCATTTACCACTTACTGTACAAACCATCACTTCCTCACTGTTTTCTCCTGCGTCTCTTCTGCTCTTCTCCATATTTTCCATCCTTTTGTCTCTTCATTGGTCCCAGATGAATTTAGAACAGTATATTAATTCTCTACTCAGCTGTGTCTAATATGTAGTTAACCCAATCCCACGAGTTCTGCATTTCAGTTATAGAATATCCACTCTATTTGTTTTTATAGTTTTAGTTCTCTACTGAAATTTTCTATTTTCCAAATTCCTGAATACACTGATCATAGTTATTTTAAGGTATCTTTGTGATTAGTTCCAGTCTCTGTAACCTCTGTGTATACTGTAATTTATCTCACTTGTTTTTTGTATCATATCATCTTATCCTCTTGCAGGCCCAATTGCTTTCTGATGAGCGTTGGACTCTATATATATAGTCTGTGAGAAGTGGAAGGATTACTTTGAGACCGAGGGTTAAGCTCCTTCAGACCAGATTTACATGTAACCCTGGATCACCTTAATCCAACCAGAGATGATGATGGTTCAAAAGTGGGCTTCTTTCCCTGTTCCAGGAAATCCTCCAAATAAGTAACAGGGATCCAAATAAATAAATCCTCCAAATAAATAACAGAAATACAGGGCAGAGAAAATGGAAATGTTTATCTTCTGGACATCAAAGAATGCACAAGAACTTCCATCAAAATTTATAGAGTAGAAAAAGGAAATTTATACTTGTGTCTGAGGAGTCAATTTTTTCTAAAATCTAAACTACCTATTACAAAAAAATTTAATACTGTGCTACTTAATTGCCATAGTATGACATACCATTTCTTTAAGGCAAAAACTACTCACTTTCAGCCACTAGTACAGACTGTTAAAACATAAGGAGATATCCATTACCTCTGCTGGGAGAAATAAAAGACTGATGGGATCCATAACAATATAAAACTCCCTCTAGAATGATGCTCCATTTCTTCATGCCCTCTCGAACGCCTTCCCATTACAGGATGTGTTTACACAGGCTACAGGAGAATAAACTGACTTCACGGACAAGGGAACATTAGCTACTAAAAGAACTCACATCCTATGAAGGAAATAAAATGTGGAGACATTCGAGTATAGAATCCATAAACACTTTACAATTTCTCTACAACCAAACTGCAAATGTTATTCTTAGTGGTCTACAAGGGTATTAAGTTAAAAAGATCGACAAGCTGAACAATAATCCAAGTGTTAGTGAGATGGGGAAGCCTGGGAGTGAAGATAGACTTAGGGAGCGGACTGGGTTCCTTTGGGGCAACTTGAAGATTCCTCTTGGGCATGACAGTGAATATGTAAAGAATATGCAAACCGGGAGTTTGGAGAGGTCTTATAGATGCATACCAACCTATTTGAAGCCACGGATTGGATGAAATGACCCTGGGACAGTGGTGAAAGAGCAATAAAGAGGGCCCAGGAAGGTGCAGAAGAGGGAGAACCAGCGAAGAAGAAGAGACTGAGGTGGGGAGAAAGCAAAGAATGCATGTTAACTCCTACCATGAGCCCTTTCACTGCACAGGAAAATTCTGGTTCAAGCTGGCCAGCTGAACCCAAGCATTTTACTCCTCTTTTTCCCACATCCCCTCAGGAAATCCACATTATCCCTAAAAAGAGGAAGCTGTACCATTCACAGCTAGAACCTTCCAAGAATTTTGTCAAGCTGACGGTGCAGATGGAAGGGGGCAGAGGCAGGCACACAGGAAGGAGAAACCTGCCCGGGAAGCAGGGAGAACCCCAGCAGCACCCGCAGCTCCAAATGGCAGGGAGACAAGTTTAGGCGCTGGAACTGATAAGAAGAGGTGAGTTCCTCAAATCTAAGGACAGTTATTGGAAAAAACTAGTACCAGCAAACCCAGCACAAAGACCATGGTAACTACAAGGAGAAGGATCCCAGGAAGACTGCAGGATGGAGAAATTTTAAAGCAAAGGAGTGACCTGATAAAAGTGGCATTTGAAGAACGTGACTCTGGCATGGCACAGATAAATGATGAGAGAGGAAGGAAGCCAGATAGGCCATTAGCAGTTACGAGTGTGCAGGTGAAGAGGAGAAAAAGAAAGGAACTTGAGAGACAAGAACAAACTGCCTGGAAATGGTGAGAATAGGAGATAAGACTCCAATAGTCTTTTTGAAAGAGAATGGCACATCCACGTTACGAGAAATCAATCATACGTATTTTTTAAACGGAGAAGCCATGCTCCTTTACCTTAGTCCGGGATCCTCCAGGATGCCATCACCCCTGCCCCACCCCCATTCCTACCCCCTGAAGCCCCTCCCTCCCCTTCCGGTCCTACTGGACTCACTGTGCCCACCAATGGGCCACTCCACTGTCTACTTCTGCTGCAGACCTTCCCATGTGCAGTATGCTGCTGCATAAGATGCAAACTGTGGCTAATCCATCCCATTTGGATTCGCCTTAGACCACCTCACAAATAGTTTCTTGTTGAGACCACATACTATTTCAGAAAATCAAAACACCACATTTTTCCTTGCTTCACTTCAATCTAAACCCATTGGTATCTATCTACTGCACAATTTTTATAACTGACTTTTCTCCCTTCAGAGAAAATGTGTAGTTTAAATATGGAATTTTGGGGGGAGGAATAAATTTGGAATTTAAAATTAACAGATACAGATTACTATGTATAAAATAAACAAGGACCTACTATTTAGAACATGGGTATATTCAATATCTTATAAAAACCTATAATGGAAAAGAACCTGAAAAATAGACACATGTGTATATATATCCCTGAATTACTTGTACACCTGAAACATTGTAAATCAACTATACTTCAATAAATAAATAAGGGATCCTTTTAGAAAACTTATGAATTTTTGCCTAACTAAAAAATTTATGACGTTTTGATTCCACTTGTTTGACTCAGTATGAATAAAATGCTAGATTTCTAATTTTTATAAAACAGATATGCAACAAGCAACAAAGGTGTAGCACAGGGAGCTATAGTCAATATCTTGTAATAACCTATAATGGAAAATAATTTCAAAAATAATATAAATTTATATGTAGAACTGAATCAGCTTGCCGCACACCTGAAACTGTAAGTCAACCATACTTCAATAAAATATACATGTTAAGAAAAATAAGGGATCTTCAGCAAGCTCATCATCCAATACTTTTCTTTGTAATTAAAGCTGCTGCCTCTTGGGTTATGATGCTCAGGTGATAGTTTTGATCTAAATTTAAATGACATGAACACACCACATGTACAGACCTATTCTGTGTTTATTTCTTCAGTTTCAAAATGTAATAGACATTTAGGACTAGACATAGTTAGCAATCAGCAGAATCCACACACTGGCTACATGATCTCTGCAGCAAGGGCCATTATGATTAAAAACAAAAAAAGGGGACAAACAGGAGTTCCTGACATGTCCCCTCTCTAAAAAGATATTAACTCATATCCATAGAAAACCAAATGATAGAAATTGATACCAACATCAAAAAAACAAAACAAACAAAACTGACAGGCACAGGGATGATAAAAATCTATTATATGTCCATTTGTCTATTTGGTCTGTGCAGAATTTCAGAAAAATGACTGTGATGGACCTCAACTGTGGATTACCCAAAATGCAAACAGGTTGTGACTGCAACTGCAGCTGTGATTTCAGCTTGGTACCTCTACTGCAGCAAATTAGCACTGCCCTGGGATCTTATAGTTGCTATTGACCTGGCAAAGGCTTTTTTCTACATGTAAATATGGAAGAACCACCAGCACATGTTTGCTTATTACAATCATCACGGCAAACAGCAAACGTTCAGGGCCTTTCCTCTGAGCTCTGCCAACAAGCCCGCTCTTGGTCATCAGGCAGCAAAGATCTGCACATCCTGATGTCCCACCAACATCACACTTGTACTTACACACTAGCACTCTGATGACGTTAGACATTAGGCTACTGGACCTGAGGAACTTCAGCTGGCTTAGTAAGACATTTAAGAGACAGATAAACTCCATAAAAATCCATTGTCTACTAGGCCCCAATGAAGTTTCTAGGGCTTAATAATCTAGAACATGTTGAGCTATCCCTCCAGAGCAAAGACAAGTTATTTATCTTCTACTGATTATGACCAAAAAGTGGGCTTTGTGAACCTAGGCGGCAATATACACCCCCTTTGACTGTGTCCCTCTGACTCATTTTCTGAGAGACCCACATACTAACTAGTTTCTAATGGAGCTGGAATGAATGAAGGCTCTGTTGCAATTCCCATCTGCAGTGTAAGCAGTTCTGCCACATGGGCCATATGACCCAACACATCTACTGATGCTTTCAGTATCTTGTGGGTTATCTTGTGGGAATATTTATGGGGCCCCAGGAAAACACCAATAAATGAATCACAACACAGGTCTTTAGGTTGCTATCGTCTGAAGGTTTGTGTTCATCCCCAAATTTAACTAGAATCCTAACACACAATGCTATGATGTTAGGAGGTGATTAGGTCATGGGGGTAGAGCTCTCATGAAGGAATCAGTGCCTTTATAAAAGAGAGCCCACAGAGGGCCCTAATCCCTTCCTTCATGTGTGAACACAAAGATAAGCCTGCAACCTAGAGGAGGGCCTTCAACCAACCCACAATAGCATCCTGATCTCCAACTTCCAGCCTCCAGTACTATGAGAAATATATATGTCATTTTTAAGCCACCCATCTGAGCCACCAAGAAAGCCCCTTTATAAGCCACCAATCTTTGACATTTTGTTAGAGCAGCTAAGGGTTTTAGCTGCCAAGTTTTAGAGTTAAGTCATATTCTCATCTGCAGATCACTGTTCTTTTGAGAAACAGCCCCTGATAGAGGATGAACATGACGAGTGACATCCAATGATCACATGGTATGAGTAACCCATCACTAACCGTATCATTAACCTAACACGCCAAGCCACTACCGCTGGGCACACACAGCAGTAACCCATCACCAAGTGCACTGATAAATTTAAGAGCGGAGCTTGAACAGGTCCAGTAAGAACTACTAAGCTGAACGAGCAGGTGGTGCACAGTCCTTTGACACATTCTCTTTAGCACTGTCTCTCCTCTCTCGATCCTGATGAAGAATTATTTATAAGCAGTTGACCGAACAAGAAAACCACTGAGCCTGGTTAGTGAATGGTTCACTACAATACGCTGGCAGCAAATCAAAGTAGACTGCTAACAGCATGACAAAAGAAATCAAATGAGTCCCCGAAAAGGAAGCCCAACACATTTTGTTTTACTTTACGTTCAAACTGAGACATGGCTAAAGGTACTGATGCCTGCTGATTTCATGGGCACTGGCTATCAGCTCGAATCTTCTATTGATGGCCAGGGACTTTAAAAAAAAAAAAAAAGAGTTAAAAACTGGTGACCAGAAGTTCTGGGAAAGGTCTGTATGAGTGGACATCTCAGAATGCGCACAAAGCATGATGACATTTGTGCACCGTGTGGATGCCCGCTAAAGGACAATGACTTTAGAGAAGCCTCTCTACAAGCAGCTAGAGAAGATGACACATCCTGCAAATGTGAGCCCACACTATTTCTCCAGTCACTCCCAGGCTTGCTCACGGGCCCTCAGCCAGAGTGGCCTGGTGGCAGTATTAGAGGAGACACATGGGCTCAGCACAAGGAATGCACCTCTTCAATTGTGACCGAGATCCTGCCCATCCAGCCAACACGAGAAAGCAAAACTGCGCCCCCAGCCTGGCCCATAACCTGGGAAGACCAGCCAGCCAGCTAACAACAGACTGGTGCATGAAAGGGGCAGGAAACTCTCCTTTAAGTACAGACAAAAGAAGTGCCTTATTTATCATCATGATAATCAAAAGTAACACTCTATCTGATCAAGAAACTTACTGACTGCAGAAGTGGGTAATATGCTCAGGCCCATTGAATTCAGCAAGTAGCCCATCACCCAGAAACACCTGGCTTAACTGAGAGGAAGAATGGGCGACTGCAAACTCGGTGGTGCTGCCAGCTGGGAAAAAAACACAACACCAGGTCTCATAACAATGCGGTGGAATGCTTTGCATCAGCAAACTAAACATAGGCTTTAGCATTCCCCATCATCAAAACACACGGGTCTGGTGGTAACTGAGAGGCAGAAGTGGGAATGACTACCTCTCACTGTTACACCTAACAGCCCACTCACTGCTTTTTTACCTAGTTTCCACGACCCTGAGTTTTGCTGGAATGGTTCCGAGCAAGAAAGGTTTCCACCAGAGGACAAAATAATTCCATCTGGGGCATGGAGAGGATCACTCTACTGATGAAGAGTGAGTGATCACAATCACCGAGGAAATATTACATTGCTGCCAAACAGTGTGGACAGGGTCACAAGGACCTTGGAGAATCTCTGAAGAACCTGCAGGATTTTCACATGCACAGTCGCTCAGTCGTGTCCGACTCTTTGAGACTCCAGGGACCATAGTGCCCCAAGCTCCTCTGTCCGTGGGATTTCCCAAGGCGAGAATACTGGTGTGAGTAACCATTTCCTTCTCCAGGTGATCTTCCTGACCCAAGGATCAAATTCACATCTCTGTCTCTTCCTGCATTGGCAAGTGTATTCTCTAGCACTACTTGGGAAGCCCAGATACTTCTGTATCTAATAGCTAAAATTAAGGAAACTCTAAGCAACCAACAAAAACCTGGGTCATATCCTTCAAGTATTTGACAAAAGTACAATTCTGTGATTCAAGTTTATTTATAACAGTAGAACTTCTCAATCATTAGGATTCATGATATACATTTGTCATCATGCTCAGATGCCCTCAAAAAGGTAAACTCACCAACTAGTCAAAAGTTGCCCCTCTAACTGTACTTAGGATATAAGATAGTGGTAGGTGTTTTTTTCCTTAATTTGACACTATAATGGATAGAAAAAGTATTTATCATTTTAAATTGCACTTCTCTGATTATTCTTGAGACTATTTTTATGAATCTCTTTACATAGATTAACTCTATTACCTATGACACAAAACTTTACAGAATTTCTTAGCATTTTATTTCTGATTTGTGGGGCATATAAAAGTTTCTAAACTATATATAGCCAAACTATCAGTATCTCCTTTTATGGTTTATTTCATTGCTTTTCTGCTCAGAAAAGCTTTCCTTGCCCATATTTAAACATATTTTCTTCCAGCTGTTTAGAGTTTCTTTCTCACATGTAATTCTTTAATCCATCTGGAATTGACTTTTGTATGGTGTAAGCTGAGAAAATAATTTTTCCCACACAGTTAACCAATTATACAGAGTAAAATTTTTTTAAATCTTCAAGATCAAAGCAGATTTTTCCCCCCACTGATTACCATATTAATAGCAATGCTATGGGGAAGGGAGAAAAAAAAGGTCTAGGAAAACCTGATCCATCAGGAGGCATTGACATTTCAGGCTCATAACAAACCACACAATGAACTTACAAGGCTCTTCATCCCCTAAAAGGGTTATCATTTCTAGAGAAACATAAGACCCTATTTTATCTCCCGTCATTTTCAATATGAGTATGAAGCCATTTGGAGAAATAGGTGGACATTTGGGGGCTATCATATCCTTTTTATCTAATCCTGACAGCTCAATTTCACTGCCTGTCGTGCAAGATAGATTTGAGAGCTGACATCATAGAAAATGTACTGAAATTTAATCCACAAAAGGCTGATGGTGATGATGGTAAGCAGGAACAAAATATCTATATAATGTAGCAAAGGTTATCATGGGCTCTTGATGTGAGGTTTCAGTTCTCAGGAGATGGGTAGCATTGCCGTTAGCTCAAACATCCAGCTGCTAATGGAGTTCCAAGGCACAGGTATGGAAGAGAGAACAATTTCCTCTATGAACTCATCACAGAGAATTTTAACATCTCTCTAACCTGAAGCCTGCCTCCCTTTTGCAAACATTTATATTCAACACTGCATTTCATATGCACACTGATGTAATACCTGGGCAGCAAAGCAAAAAGGAACACATACCAACCTCCCATCTGGGAGGTGTGGGCAAGGCCAAACAGTGCACTAACCTTCCATCCTCTGCCTGGTGGAAGCAGGCAGCAGTGACCTGATTCCCCTGTAGGCGTAATTCCTATAAGACAGCGGGCAGCAGGCCCTCCATTCCTTGCCCAGCCAAGCAAGCCACTCTCCAGTCTCCCTGCAGGGGCAGTGACAGCGTGTCTGAGCAAGTGGCTGAACTTCCATTCCCTGGCCAGGAGAAGCAAACAGCAATCTGATTTCCCTGGCAGGTTACTTATCAATGGGTCCCAGTGATGAGCGGGACCTTCGTCCCTCCCCTAGCAGTGACAAGACTTAACACCAAGCGAGATGAAGACACACCCTATTACACAAGGTAATAGGCAAAATGTCCAGGATATAATCTTAAAAATCACAAACCATAGCAAGAACCAGGAAAATCACAACATGAATCAAAAAAACACAATCAAGAGATGCTAACACCAATATGAACCAGGTACTAGAAGGATCTAATAAGAATTTCTAAGGAGGCATCATAAAAATGTTTCAAATGATATGAAAGAACTGAAAATTTTAGGAGAAAAAAGTTTTTAAAATAACCAATGTAAGCTACAGAACTTTTGAAAACTACAATAACCAAAACTTAAAAGTCAATGGACAGGCTCAAGAGTGGAGCACAGGTAACAGAAAACACAATCGGAAAACTTAAGGACAGATTAGCTGAATTCACAATATCTGAAAAGCAGATACAAATAGGCTTATAAAAGAAAGCGTCTCAGGGACCTACCAGACAATAACAAAATGCCTTGTATTTGTATCATCAAGATCCAGAAAGGGAGAGAAATAATGGGACTGAAAAAGTATCTGAAGAAATAATGCCTGAAAAATACTCAAATTCAGCAGAAGACTTAAATGAGCAAACTCAAAATAGGAGAAACCCACACTAAAGATGTATAACAATTAAACTTTTTTAAATCCTAAAGACAAAGAAAATGCCTTTAAGACAGCAGAGAAAAATGAACCATGGCTATTGAAGGAACAGCAACTGAAATGAAAGATGTCTCATATGGAACTACCAGTTTGGTTCCAGGACCCACTGCTGATACCAAAATCCGTGGATGCTCAAGTCACATATGAACTATGCTCTCAATGTTCACATAGTTTTGCATCTAAGGAGTCAACCAACCACAGATTGTAGTTCTGTCTATATTTACTGGCAAAATACCTGCATGTAAGTAAACCTGCAAAGTTCAATCCCGTGTTGTTCAAGAATCAACTGCACTGCCAAACAATTAGTGTTCTTTATACACTTCAATATCTCTTCTTTGGAGTCACATCACACACTACCAAATTATTTTTCAAGTTTTAGAGACTGCTTTATTTAATTTTATTTTTAATTATATTAAAAATTCACCTGACACTTAAATCTAAATCATAAAACAGGTATATGCAAAGTAGAGCTGTCACCCCATCCCTGTTCCCTATTGTCTTTCGCTCCAAATAAAATGCCATTTTGTTCATTTTTAATTTATCCTTCTATTCTTTTTGAAAATAGTAATAAGTGCATGTCTTTTCTGTTTTCTCCCTCATTCCTACACAAAAGTTAGTATATAATAAGTACCCTTCTGCACCTTGCTTCTATCAGGATAATACGTCTTGGTGATCAGTTCATGGCTGTGTATAGAGATCCTAACAGCTGCTGAGTCCTCCATCATGGGGACTGTGGCTAGAAGAATTCTAAAAATGTCTCTCCCACGATTCCTACCCCTTGACTATTCAAAACACTAATCTGAGTACAACAGTGAAGGGAGTTTAAAGATAAAAAGGAACAAAATTATTTCATTTGCAGAGATGTGAATGAGCTTAGAGACTGTAAGACAGAATGAAGTAAGTCAGAAAGAGAAAACCAAGTATCATATATTAGCATGCATATGTGAAATCTAGAAAAATAAGAGAGGCGAACCTATCTGCAGAGCAGAAAGAAACACAGATGTAGAGAACAGACATATAAACACCAAGAGGGGAAAGGAGTGGGAAAGAATTGGGAGACTGGGGTTGACATACGTCCGCCACTACGTGTAAAATAGGTAACTAATGAGAACCTACTGCATAGCAGAGGGAACCCTCCTCAGTGCTCTACGGTGATCTAAACGGGAAGGAAACCCAAAAAGGAGGGGATACATGTGTATGTACAGCAGATTCATTTTGCTATACAGCGGAAACTAACACAACTATTGTAAAGCAACTATACTCCAATAAGAAATTTTTAAAAATAAAGTCCCAATTCGATTATCCTCAAATTATGTAGGTTACCTGCATGAGCCGAACCCAATCCGCTGAAACCTTTAAAAATGGGGTTTTCTACTGCTGGTGGCAGAAGAGTGAGGCCAAAGACATTTGAGTTGGTGGAAGGGGATTCAAGGTATAAAAAGGGCAACTACTCGCCTCCAGGAAAAAAGCAAATGGCTCTGCTGTGAATTGCCAATGGAGAGGAAGGACGGCCTCTAGAAGCCGAAAGCAAGCCCCAGCCATAAACCAGCAACAAAGCGGGGACCTCGGTCTCACAGCTGCAAGGGAATGAACTGTGCCAACAATCAGTGCTCTTGGAGAAGACCTCAGCCTCAGACAAGGACTGCAGCACCAGCCAATAACTGCACTTCGACCCTGTGAGACATGAGCAGGGGGTCCAGCTACGAAGAGCCTGACTTCCTGACCCACATGAACTGTCAGATGAATACATGTGTGTTGTCCTAAACCACTGAGTTTGCTGTCATGTTACGGCAAGAAGGAGAAACTAACACAAGGGTGACCACAATTCTCCAGCTAGTCTGCTGTATATAGTTTACCGTTAACAAATGATGCCTCACACATGTGTAATTTCATGTCTTTGCCAATAACAGATCTTTGGACAGCGTATCCGAGAAGTGAGATGGCTGGGACAAAGGGTAAAAATATGGAATTTCTCTAGATACAGCCAAATTCTTCTTCATAGTAGTCACAGTATTCTGCCATTCCCACCAGCGGCCCAGGACAGTGCCAGCTGCCCCAAAGCCTCCCCCACAGAACATGTTTCAGACTCTATCAACGTGCTGACTGAGAAAGAACAGTCAGTGTAGTTTCTCTTGTAACGAGGAGTATGAGGTGTTTTCCTCTAATAATAAGGAAGATTCAGCATTTACTCACAGATTGAGGATCATCCTCACTCCTTTTTCCATGAACTGTCTGTTTCTCATTAAGTCTCTGTTTCTGCTGAGTTTGTCTTGTCTCTTGGCGAGTCTTGACTTCTGAGTTCCATGTTTCCTTATGTATCTGGTGATTCTTGGTTGCCCATTTATATTTTAAGAGGATGCACTGAAGTGTTGTTGGAAGGTCTGCATGCAGGAGTGGGGCTCACGATGGATGGGCTCCAATACAGGAATATGGGGCAAGGTTTCTTGAGCTACAGTAGGGGACAGCCAAATGGCCAGTCCCTGCGGGGATGGGATCAGCTTCCCTGAGGTTAATCTCCAAACTCTGGTCAAGAGCATGGAAACCAGGCTGCCAACAGCCTGCAAGTTAAGGAAGGGTAGAAAGCAGATGTCCTCACCCTTGAGACTAAGCAGCTTTTCTACGATCCTCATTAGAGGGTCTCACAAAGCATCTCATCTCCCTCTGATATGTCTCAAACCCCACTTCTGAAGCCTTACTGGTTCAAACCACCCTGAATATCTCTCATGTCTCCTGGTGCAGCAGAAGAGGCAGAGGGTCCCGGATGCTCAGGCCTAGGAATCAAGTCTTCACGCAAATTGCCACCAATCCTCCTACGTTGAGTCTCACCTCCCTCTCACCACTGACTTCAAAGGTACCTTTACACCTGCCTTTCCCAGCCTGTCCTGAGTTCTGCCAGGCGGTGATCAGGTCTCCTCCCAGCTTCTCCCTCTGCAGACATTAATGATGTCAGTGAACATTCATCTCTCACCCTTCCAGCTTGCAAAAAACAAGGACAGGTGACAGTATTCCTCTGCCCCAGTCACCTCCCCCTCTGCAGCTCTGTGACTTTTTGATTCCTTCACCCTCAGTTTAATACAGCATCAGGAGACAGCATGTTTGAGCAGAAGATGACTACTGAGATTTCTTCCATTAGAAACCCTCCTCCATCTGCTCCTTTCCTCCTCCTGGCATTCCCCATGCTCTGCATGTGGGGTCTCCTGGACCAACACTCCAACTTCCCTATTGTTTCCACATGCATCTCCATGTCTTTGTCATTGGCTCTGTGTGGGTCATTGTGTCCTTTCAAAGCACTAATGCTGTCCCCAGCAGAGGCCATTTGCTTTTGGTTCTTCTGCTGAATTTCAGGAAACTGCTTCTCCATGGAGTTTTCATTCCTTGTTTGTTAACATTCTGTCTATTCCATTAGTTCTGCCTCTATGAGGGCTGCCTGCCCTTGTTCTTCCTCCTTCAAGTACTTCCAGCATCTCCGTCAGTGGACTGTGACCAAGCTCTGCTCGCTCAAGACTTCCTCCCCCGGCTCGGAGCCTGATCAGGCCAGGTTGTGGCAAAGATACAGGTGGGCAGGGGACACGTTCTCTCCAAGTGCTGGAAAATGAGATCACCCCCCTGCAGCCTCAGTCAGGGGCAGACTGGCCCCCAAGGCAGCTCCACTGTGGATGGCCTGGGGACAGGACCACTGGCCCAAATACCACACGCCAACAGCACCTGCATTCTGCACCCAACAGAAGACCTAAAGTCTGCTATTCCCCCAAGCTTAGAGGACAAAGTGTTCATGTCTCTGCCCACAGCACAGGAAGAATGGGGCCACCCTTACCTCTCCCGCAAGGCTAAGCCTCACCCTCCAGGCACCCCGCCCCTTCTCTCTCCAGAGAGTGCAGAGTAGGGGTCAGGGTTAGGGTGTGCATTCAGGCCACCATCTGTCCACCACGGCCAAAGTTTCTAAATATTCACTCGGGGACACAGAAATCAGTCACTTCCTAGGAGGACCAAGCCTGTCCCACGCAGGCTCTCATAGTCTGAGTGATTCGGTTCTTTCCAGTTAGTCTCTGAGTTGGGGTGAGAAGCGGAATTTGAGATAGGATGATTAGAGTGGCTCTCAGAAGTAGTAACCAGTAGACTGAACAGAAACCTGCATGAGCTGAGGAGATCAGCTAAGCACATAGGTGCGGGGAGAGCACCGCGGGCGTGGGGAACACCGGAGGGGTGTGTGATGAGCAAGCGTGTGCAGGAAGCGACAAGAACTGTGCGGCTGGGCTGGCATGGAGCAGGCGAAGGAGCGGTAGAACACAAGGGCTGAGAGGCGGGCAGGCATGAGATGAAGTCAGACAGGGCAGCCCACGGTCAGAGTGTGGGGTGTTACCTCAGCCCAATGGGATGTTATGAGGAGAATGTGAACAGGCAAGAAACAAAAGCGGATTCACACTGTGTGAGAGACACTCTAGCTGCTACACGGAGACCAGACTGTGAGTCTAAGAAACGATGGAAGAACACCTGTTGAGAAACCGTATTACTTCTCCTGGAGGAAAATGATGGTAGATACAAGGAGAGATGAGAGGCAGCAAAGACAGTGATGTGGTCTTTACTGATAGGTAAGAGCGACTTCTGCTTCCAGCCATGATGGGCTCACAGGATTAGGGCACACCCTCTCATCTATAACCACCAACAAATAGACAAAACATATGAGACATCAGTTCTCAAATGGACATAAGAAAACAACGGGTTGATCCCTGAGAGATGGGAATCAATGGAAACTTGTTAAGACCCTGCACATGACCCACACCTAGAAGTGGTTCACCTGCAATGTGATGACAGGCTAAAGACAGATATAGGGAAGAATCTAACAGAAAACTACAAACGCCTTCGAAGTGATGAACATGCTCAATGAAAGTCATGTGCCCATGAATTGATATTGACATGTGGTAGAACCCATCTGTGTGAAAAGACATTCTCAAAGATAAGAAACATAGAACTGCATTAGGGATCAGCATCAACAGGAACATTTGCAATCAGATTTGATAATAAGGACTCTCACTTTGACCCCTAATTAAGCAAAATGTTAAGTCTCCTCCCCAAAAGAATTCTATTTTTCCCATTATTAGACCTATGTTACAAAAAGTATATACTCAATTATTAGCAGTATACACTGTTTCTTTAACTTCAGTGAAGTGGTTGATTTACAATATTGTGTTAATTTATGCTATACAGCAAAGTGATTCATACATTATTTTTCATATTCTTTCCATTGCAGTTTATCACAGGTTACTGAATATAGTTCTCTGTGCTATACAGTATGACCTTATTCATCCATTCTATATATCACAGGCTGCATCTGCCAGTCCATCCCAGGGATATATTGCGAATAGTGTATTTTTAATTATGTCAACCAAAAATTTGTGAAAATTTGTCTTCTCTCTTGTAATAGAAGTACATACATAATATTCACAATTTTGCTTCTTGACTTGTAAATCCTAAAACATGTACTCTCTGTTTGCAGGATAAAATTTTCCAATCCCTAATCAAGATCCATCTCAGCAATTCTAGAATCTTCCCAGTATTCCACCTTAAGTAAAAAACCAGGTCGAGAAATAGACAGTAAACCATGTGCTCAAGGTTCCTCCAGGATGTAACAAACAGGGCCAGACAGTTTCAAACACATTAATCGAGAAACATCAGAGGATGGAGGGAACCTGAGGTACATTAGAAGCTTCTCCTTTTGGAGAGAAGAGGTGAGACTCAGTAACCATGAGAGATCTGCCCAGTCGAGGACAGTCCACATACTCCAGATCCCCATTCTGCCTCCTTCTCTGGTGCACTACACTGGTTCCTCGGGGCTTTCTGCTATTCTTTCCAGAACCTCATACTAATGAGAACTATGACCAAACCACCCGTCAACAATGCCTTACAAAGATGCAAACCAGAACCACCTTTAACACCCTACCTTTAACACACTGTGCTCAGATCTAGGAAATCCCTAGTACTTAACCACCAGCCGACATCAGTGTTTCCAAACAGAGGTGATAAGTGAAAAATTAAGCCCTTGGAAAAATCTAGGAAAATGACATTCAATAACCACGTACATAGGGGTCAAGAAACACTACTAATAAAAGAGGTACCAAACTGAAGTCATTGGCAAAATCAGAGAAAATCTTACCTTGCTTGGCAGCTGAGCAGCAGCATCTCATGGTTATGAATCAAAATATATAAAAGAACCAGAAAGGCTTTGGCTCTAATGGAAGTGGAGGGGCTGTCCAGCAAACGGATAATTGTAGAGACAAAGTCCTGTGGGAAACATGAGAATATTTTTTAAGAAAGCATGAAACAAATAGAACAGTCAACTCTGAAGGTAAATAGATTATAATAACCAAATAGATGGCATAAAATAAAATAACATCACTTGTCAGTTTTGAAATTCTTTTTTAGTGCTATACTCTATACCAAGTTATTAAAATGTATGATCTCATTTAAACCTGAAAAGTAGCTGGAAAAGGTGACAATATTATCTCTGTTTTAAAAAAGGAAATCTTGAAAAGTTAAGCACTTTGCCCCAAATCACAAAATTGGATTCAAATCCAGGTCAGACAGACAACAAAGCCTGATTCTTAACCACCCATCACATGATCAGAAGTGTGGCAATAACTAACTAGAACTCAAAGTCACGACTGCATGTATGCATGAACCTTTGAGCAAACCTGCACACACAAAGATCACACCTCTAGTCTACACAACTGAGGTCCTACAGACATAAAGTAAAAACAACAGCCAATATGGTACACAAGGAAAAAAACCTCAATTTCTATACATATATGGGTATATATGTACACATGCTCAGTGAGGTCTGACTCTGCGATCCCATGGACTGTAATTCATCAGGCTCCTCTGTCCATGGGATTTCCCAGGCAAGAATACTGGAGTGGGCTGCCATTTCCTACTCTACTATTTCTATAACATTCTTTACTTAAAGGTTTAACACAACACAGAAAAATAAGTGTTGACGAGTATCACTGTCATTTTCTCTTGTAACAAAAAGACTACATTCTGGGAGCCTACGGATATGCAAAAAATGGAATACACATACACACAGGGTTAACGGATATAAGTAGGCAGAAATATGGAATTGGATTGTTATAAAGATGGTTACAGAGAGCAGGACTTTAAGTTCCTGAGAGTCCTTGGCAGAGGCAAGCACCTACGAGTGACACTGTGTGTCCAAGGTAGGTGAAAGCAGCTCAATTTTTTTTTATTGTTGCCAAAGTGCTTTCACATTGGGTGCTATACTGGAAGGCAGGAAGCGCTTACACAGCCATGTACATGATTCTATTTTAAAATGGAGATATATCTGTATCTATGCACCAGTCTTTTTGCCTTTTCATACTGTTCATGAGGTTCTGAAGGCAAGAACGCTGAAGTGGTTTGCCATCCCTTTCTCCAGTGGACCACATTTTGTCAGAACTCTCTACCAAGACCCATCCATCTTGAGTGGCCCTACACAGCATGCCTACAGGGCATGGCAGTCCCTTGAACTGCAAGGACATCAAACCAGTCAATCCTGAAGGAAATCAACCCTGAATACTCATTGGGAGGACTGATGCTCCAGTACTTTGGCCACCTGATGCAAAGAGCTGCCTCATTGGAAAAGACCCCCATTCTGGGAAAGACTGAAGGCAGGAGGAAAAGGGGACGATAGAGGATGAGATGATTGGATGGCATCACTGACTCAAGGTACCTGAGTTTGAGCAAGCTCAAACTCAAGATGGTGAAGAACAGAACCTGGCATGCTGTAGTCCATGGGGCTGCACACAGGCAGACACAACTGGGCAACTGAACAACAACAAATCCATCAGTCTCACCTAGATCCTGAACCGAATAATCAAACTAATTCATCAACCAGGGTGAAAAACAGAATCAACACCAAGGTGGCCTTGAGTAACGGACCTGTTTTCACCTTTCCAGTTGACAGCAGAAAGCCCATTTCCCCACAGTCAACTCTCAGTTCTAGTTTATACAGTACAGTCCATAGATCAAAACAACAAACTGTTTCCCACACTGACACCACTCTCACACATACACGTGCATAACTGCAAAACCATGAAAACATCCATTAGCCATGTACTGAAAAACGGTTTCAGACTACTGCAGACTAGAGAGACATGATATCTGACTGCAATTCAGTATCTGGAAGTTCTGTTTCACATCAAAGAACATTACAGGGACAACTGCAAAATCTGAAAAGGTCTAAATTAGCTATGTTAAATAAATGTCAGCTTTGTGGGACTTCCCTGGTGGTTCAGTGGCTAGGACCGCACACTCCCAATGCAGGGGGTCTGGGTTCAATCCTTGATCAGGGAACTAGCTTCCACATGCCCCAACTAAGAAGTCCACAGGCCACAAGTGAAGATCCCACATGCCACAACTAAGACCCGGCACAGGCAGGCAGGTGAATAGTTAGACAGACAGACTGATGAATTAATAAATACTTAAGAAAAAAAATGAAAGTTTAAGTGTTTAGTCTTTCCTCTAGCTGGTAGGAAAGTGAGTTGTCATTTCTCCAAAGCCTTAAAAAAAATGTTATTTTCTTCTGACCCAGTTGTTGTATCTCAAGAATTTTAGTGTAACAAAGTGATGATCAAAAGAGCTTTAAGTACAAGAATGCTCATGACAGTACTGTTCATAAGATAGACAAAAATAGGAAACCAACTTAAGATTCCAAAATAGGGGTTTTGTTAAATCATAAGATTCTGAGAAAGATGGAAGGCAAAAAGAGAAGAGGGCAGCAGAAGATGAGATGGTTAGATAGCATCACCAACTCAATGGTCATGAATTTGAACAAATTCCGGGAGACAGTGAAGGACAGGGAAACCTGGCATGCTGCAATCCATGGGGTTGCAAAGAGTCAGACACTACTGAGCGACTGAACAGCAACATTATACCCAGTAATGATGCATGTGAGGAGGGCAGGTGAAGTAGGAAAAAGACGCCACAGAAGTGACATTGCACGATTTCCAAAGCCAGGTTTGCAAAGGCCATGCGGCTCCTGTCTGGTTCTGTTGAGACACTCTCTCTCGGAACCCAGCTGCTATGCTGTGAGGAAGCCGTACTAGCCCTCAGGGGCCCTACGTGGAAAGCAACTGAGGATCCCAAGCCACAGCCCAGTTGGGTTCCCAGGGAATGGCGAGCACCAGCTTGCCAGTCATCTGAGTGAGCCTTCTGGGAAGTTTATTCTCAATCTTTCCCAGCTTTGCTTAAACTACCGACTGGTGAGATAAATAAATTACTGGTCTTGTTTAAGCCACTACATTTTGAGCAGTTACACAGCAAGAGATAAGTGAAATATAGCTTAAGTGTACAGTGAGAGAGGAAATTTTTCCAGGTGCAATGAAGGTTTTGTACAGCAACGGTTGTAATTTTAAAACACAGAAATGTCACTAAGAAGTCATGATGAGGTCTAGTCTATGTCTTATTGATGGAATGTTATGCAGCCATTACTAACAATCTTGAAAAACTAAAATAATGCTTATGATTTTGAGGGAAACAAACTAGAAAAACTATGGCAAATAACAAAGATAAAAAATTGCATACAAGATTTGTTTGTAACACCAAAATTCCCAGTCCCTTACAAGATGCAATATATTACAGACTCTAATTTTGGATCTATACCTGAAAGCACCTTGTGCCCCAAATAAATTCTCATCTTGTCATTTCAGAAAAACTAAATGAACAGTGCTGACTGACTCCCTAAAACTAACTGCCCAGGGCACCATAGTTAATCTTAAGCAACATGCACCAGACCTCTAGAACAGTATTAATCTTACAACAAGATTACAGGCTACAGGCAAAGACTAGTGCCAAGGATGAATAATCAAAACCACCTTCAGAGAGTCAAAATAACCCCGGGTTACTGTAGGTTGCAATCCACCATGTATTCAGCTTTGATTTAAATTCATCTCACCATTTGGCTCAACACAACTAAATTTTACACGTGGAGGAAAAAAAGCAGAAGCTGTTGAGGTCTATAGCCCAAACCACAGATTGAAGAGCTTCTGTCCAACAGTCAAATGGTTCTTGGCAGTGATTTCAGAACAGACATATCTACATAACATAAAGATGATGTTATGAAATGTTCACCATGTGAGGAATTGGTTGAAAGATATGAAGCTTACATCACAAAGTGGTATCTTGATCAAAATTAAGCAAAAGGATAAAAATTCCTCCAGTACATATCATAAAGACAAAATTATGAGATAAAAAAAAAAAACCACAGTGATGTAGAGAACATCAAAGTGATTTATTTCCTGCAAATCTCCAGAGGTAAAATTGATTTGTTTCAATCAACTGTCATAGGTAAAAATCACTTAGTACAGCCTGGCCATCAGAAGACAGTAGCCTGAGAAAAAAAAAAAAAAGAGAGAGAGAGAGAAATCATGTGTGTGAATGACTATGCTGACATGGTTTTCCCATTTAATGTCGATGGAAGTGAAAAACGTACTAAAATTGGTTTTGGATTACACTTTCCTTAAAGAAGTTTAGCCAAGTAAGTAAAACGTCTCTTATACAACACATTTATTAATGTAGACAGATGAAAAATGTGAATACAAACTCATGTTATTAATATGCATTAACTAATTACCATATTTTAAATGAGCAACCTTTGAGTCAGGATGCCTAGTGACTTTGTGAGAAACAAGCAAAATAAAACAAAACCTGAGCTGACTGGCTTTCAGATTTTTCAAAGTTTTATATGCATGAAATTTCATAGTAATCTTCCATAGTACCTCCAAATATCATAAGCAATCTGTACCTTCTGGTTTATTATTAATCACTGTTGTGCTACTTGGTCAACTTATGAAATCTGAAACAGCTTCAGTCAAACTAGATTGCTGAAATAAAAATGGACACCAGCTCCTGTTAAAATTAACAAGTCAGGCACAAATTACAAAGGTATCCATAGGCAGTAACACCCAGAAGGAAATCATCTTACCAATGAGCATGAACAAATGCACCTTGAAACATAGTATGACTCTTAAAAAGTAATGTTTAAATTGTTAAGTGACCCCAAAGCATATGAAGTGCCAAAGTATGCATCACTGATTGTGCAGCTAAGAAGCACATTCAAGGTCACATACCTCACGGGAAAAAAATACGTCACTGAGGCAGATGTTTGAATCCACATAACGTGTAAACAAGTTGATGTGAGTGTACTAAGCTCAATTAATTGAAATAGAGCAGAGTAGGGTTCCCAGGGTTTTATATACTTTCAGTTTTCTAACATCAAGAACGAGGCACTGGATTTTTAATGTCTGCTTTTATTTTTTTAAGTCACATGGGTGACTTTGTTTTTTTACAAAGCAGTACACCAGTTTACAACAATTTCCATATGCTTTCCCCCTTCTCCCTGGATGCATTTATAGACATGCATATGTATGTATGTATGCATATGTGTGTATATAGATAGATAAGTACATGAAAGGAGGGGGGAAGGAGAGGAGAAGGAAGGAAGGAAGGAAGGAAGGAAAGAAAGGAGTCTGCCATTCTAAAACTGCAATGACATCTAGTATCAAACAATCATCCTGATTCACATTACTTGGTCTTCTTAGCTGATTCAACCATTGCTCGGTTGCCTGAAGGTCATTCTCTGACAGACTCTTCAGGAAGAGCTCATGGAAACTGACCTCTTCCATGCTCATACATCTACCTGTGGTCCCTGTAACAGAACACCCAAGATACTGAATATAAAATCCTTGGTGACAGACTCTCAGAGGAGCAGCTAAGAGAGTGCTTAATTTTACTGGAGTTTCTCCTAAAGGAATAATTACAGAAGTCCACGCAAAAGAATTTATAAGAATGCTCTCTCTTGCAAAAAAAAAAAGAGGGGGGGATTCTAAAATGTGCAGTAGTGAACTGCTGGAAAGCACTGGGGTACCTTCACATCATGGACCACTATAACCCTTTAGAAACAATACTGAAGAGTTATACTGAGTTACACACACATTCCTAACATCACTGAATAGAAAAGTATGAAAAATCGATCTAATTTCAATAGACCGATCTAATTTCTGTAAAAAGATTCTAAAATAGCATGTGCATGTGGCAGCAGGGAGAAGGAAATCTGTCAATGTCTGTGTATGTGTACATATTAATATACATACACACAATAAATATCAATTTGAAAAGTATATACAAAAATCTTGATGAGATTATTTTGCGAACATTAAGCACTTTATTTTACTCCTCTGTACTCTATATTCCATATATCCTGGATTTTCAATACTACATCCTAAAATTCATGAGTTATAAACATACCCTAATACAAATAAATATAAGTGACATTAGCTTCTTTTAGTTTCTAGATACTATAATTAAGGAGAATTGCAATGACTTCATCCAGTACCTCTCTCCCTGGTAAATCATCAGGAAAAATGTTTTCAGCACCCTCAAACTCCTCCAGCCCCAAATCTTTAAGATTCAGTATTTGTAGGCCATAAGAGCTTGGAAGAGACCAAAAAATAAAAGTAGGAAGTATACCAGGTATTCAAAAAATCAGTTTATATGGCACAAGACTGGTAAATAAGCTCACATCTAACTTACAAGGTTTTCTCTTATGCCTGGTCATGCCTTCCAGAAGCTACTCATCCAGAGTCATTCAAGCATCTGAACTGTGAACAGGTTATCAATTCCTTACATCTAGTGATAATGCAAGAATTACATATAAAATACCATCTACCAAGGATTCTGAAAGTATCCTATGAAGAGCTTCATTTGCCCTTTTTCTCTTTTTTGAAAACAGGGCAGAAAAACATTTTGTCATTTTTTGTTTTGCCAAATTTTTCTAATTACTAGAATATGCAGAATACATGATTTGTAACAAAGAGAGTCCCCTTGTACCATGGCTGTGAACACTCACTTTCACACCACAGTGTATAGAATACACACTCATTTTGATAAAGGAATCTTCTGCATTTAGCACATTATGGGCAAGCAGATCCTTTTGAAGATGATGACAAAATAAATCAAGCACTGTGATGCACATGGCTGCTAAATGATGATCGTGTAAGGACAATGATACCCATGTAGCTAATGCAGGTGATACTGTGAAGTTTAACTCTTTGAACACATCAATGTCCATTCAAGAACATAAACATTATTCAGAAGGTAATAATAATATGACCTAATGAATCTAGTGTAACATGAAAACATGGCTACAACTACATATTTCAAATGGAGAATCAGAGAGATTAATTACAAACCACACATGTTCATGTTCAATCATGTCCGACTCTTTGCGACCCCATGGACTGCAGCCTGCCAGGCTCCTCTCTCCAAAGAATTTTCCAGGCAAGAATACTGGAGTGGGTAGCCATTTCCTCCTTCAGGGGATCTTCCCGACTCAGGGATCGAACCTGCATCTCCTGCATTGGCAGGCGGATTATTTATCACTGAGCCACCTGGGAATCCCTACAAACTCCAAGTAACTATAAATCATAAAGTATGCTGCTAATCAAGTAATCCTAAATTCTAGGTTTTATTGTAAGATAAATATAGCATGTGTCTTAATGACCGCTGGTTAAGTTACAAGTAAACATTACTCTCATGATCTACCTTTCTAGAGAATAATTTAGCATTATTTATGCACAGGCTTCGAAGTATGCATAACACCTGTGGTGACTGATTAGCAGTGGACACAAAGATGCATGGAAATAGGATGCTCACTGCATCAGGCTGAGTACAAACCACAAAGTTAGAGGCAAATAGCTCAACAGTGGGAGAAGGGTTCAATTACCATATGCCACAAAATGAAAACTTATTTTTAAAATGTTCTTAGGGTATATTTAAAGACATATGCCTAACTATGATAAATCAACACATTTCAATCATAATTTTATAAATGTGTGCATAAAATACATAGACATGTGAACCAAAGACTAAAAGAGATAAACCTACATGGCAACAGTAATTAGCTCTGGGCAGCGAGATTATAGTCTATTTTGTTTTCTTCTTTAGGTTCTTCTAAATTTTCTGCAGTAAACAGTAATTTCTCTCACTTAAAAGGAATGGCAGGGGCCTCCTTTGGGGCTGAATTTCAACACAAAAATCTACCACAATACATAGGCATCAGTCCCCCGAATAGACAGGTGTGGTTCTTTCTTCCCATATCCAGCTGGAAGTAGTAAGCCTGGTATCTATTCCTGGGTCTCTTCCTCTTCCACTCATTCTAGCCTATTAACAACCAATGCCTGGAAAAAACACAATTACCAATAATAACCCCTAAAACACACACCTATATGCAAATATTTGTATTTTTCTTTAACTAAAAATAAAACTACGGCCACTGTGTCGAAACCCCTAAGGAAGGCAAATATCACCGCCCTACATGAGCTGCATCTTCTTCCTACTTCCCTGCCTTTTCTACATCCCTTCCCCACTGCTCACTGTGGACAGCACTGCTGCTCTTTCTTCTCTTCCAGGGTCTCTCCAGGAATTCTCACATTTCAGGGAAGCTGAACTAACCACAGAGTCCTTCCTGCACATGTCACACAGTGCACTCTTTCTTGTCATTGAGGGCTCAGCTGGAACATCACCTCCTTGGAGAGGTACTCCATGACTTCCCCTTGCCCTCCCCCAGCAAATGGTGTCTGGCTCCACCCCCTGCACACACCCCCCTGCAAGACATTTTATCAACATCATCCTGCTCAATGTTCTTCAGAGCACTAACACTATCCGAAATTATTCTGTTTCTTTGCTTACTGTCTGGCCTGAGCATCAGCTTTAGCATTTATAACCTCCATGAACTTGACAAAATCACTCAAGGCACTAAGTCTCATTTGAGAATAACCCAGAGTTACAAGTCATTAAGTGTCTAGTCTATGATAAATGTTCAATATGATGGTAAATTGTTTTAATTAATGAAAAATAGAACCTTACCTTTTAAATGACAATTCATCGTATTTAAATGGACACAGATACATTTTAAAGACCAGAGGACAAGACAGAAAAGATGCACAACGGCTAGAGGCCTCTGCACCTGAAGATCAGTATGTCAATGAGTTTGCTGGGGTTTCACTCTGACTCATACATCCCACGCTGGGTGCTGGATAATGCAGCAGTCCAGAAACACCAATAGCGTATGTGCATGTGTGCACACACACACACACAAATACATGGGAAACATCAGCTCTCTCAATCAGACACACACACACACACACACACACACACACACACACAAATACAAAGGAAACATCGGCCCTCTCAAACCAGAAGATCAGGAAAGGGACAGCCTGGAAAGACCAAAAACATTCAGATGACAGCTACTTTACTTCAGCCAAGCACCATGAAAAACCATGGCCCCTTCAGCAAAGGGCAAGAGGGGAGCCTCGACTCCCACCCTCACGTGATTGTAACAAGGCATCCAACACTCCTCCCTGCCAGGGAGACAGAAAGGACCACAAGGAGAGCTGGGACTTTCATCCCAACCCAGCAACAACAAGCCCCCTTGGTCCCAACCATGGTTATCAGCAGAGATACTGATGGGATGCTCAGACCTCCACCCATATTAGCAGCAGAGATGCTCCTCACCCCATTCCTGCTGAGATGGCATCATGAGAGGCTAGTGGGAGGCCTCCACCTTTGCCAACTTCTGCTAGCAACGGGACGCCCTCCTGTACCCAACCAGTGTCAGTGGAAGAGCAATGAGGAGCTCTTCCCCCCACCAGCCAGGAAGGCATCAGAGAAGGTGGTGGGAAGCTTGGGCTCCCACCCCTGCCCAGCAGGAAGGAGGAGCTCTGCCACGTCCCTGGGGTGTCAACATAAGTCCACAGGGCAATCTGGGTTTCCAGACCAACAGGAGAGGAACAAAGCAACGCCATCCTTCCTCTGCCAGTTCAGTGTCAGAGGAGACCCACCGAAATGGGAGATTTCAATAAAACCCAAAGTCCTAAAACATAACACCCAAATGTACAGTTTATACAGAGCTTCCGTTTAACAAGATGACAGAGTTCTGGAGGTCTGTCTCACAACAATGCAAATACACAACAAGAATGGCTGAGAGAGCAAATTTTATGTTTTTCACCACAATTTAAAATATTTAAGTAACAATACTAATTCAAAAGATTATTTTTCAATTAACACAGGTAATTATTCAATCATTAAGATACATGGAATATTAAACATTATAAAATAAATATAAAATCATTTAATTAATGCATATTATTTTACTACCTTTGTGAAATACCGTGTTTTAAACTCAATCAATCCATGCCTGTGTGAAGAAAAATAAACCGCCAAAACCCTCAGCCTCTCTTGCCACAATTTACACAGCAAAACTACTCAAATGGTGATCTTTCTAACACAATGGTAACAACCTTCAATGACTTGGTAAATTAAATAGCAAAAAATTAGATATACAAACTATACTTTCTGTGAGGCTCAAATTTCTTAGCAGAATCAAAATCAGACTAATAAAAGCCAAGAACTGGTTTGCTCTCTATTTTGACTTTTAAAATCAAGTTTACTATGTAAACATGACAATTATTAATTATAGAAATTCTTAGCTTTATAAAAAATCAAATTTAACACATTGCATTTTATGCAGAAGAACCACAGCAAACATTATATTTAAGTGGCCCCATTCCACACTTCTTAGCAGTGTTACCTGCTGAGAATGTTTCAGAACACTCTAATTTGACAGCTATTATCCCTCAGAAAAAGTTAGGTAATTGGTCCAATAAGTGTAAAGAACATTGCATACTACATCACCCTTAGGAAGATTCATAATACACATGAGCAACTGAAAAACTGGGAAAGGTTGTACAACTGAAAATCTCTCTGACTCACTGCTTTCCAAATGTGTGTATGTAGCTGTGGTCCACGACTTTCATCTGCTAACACCTCACTGGACACTAATGTTCAAGGGCAGGACTTCTCCAACCATAACCTTCCACCCAATCCTCTAGAGACCTCATTAAAATGTCAGCTCTGATTCGGCAGGTCAGGGAGGGGCCTGAGGGTCTGAAACGCTCACAGGTGATGCCAACGTTTCTGGCTCAGGGATCGCTCCTCAGCAGGCCGCTAGAGAAGATACTGAGGACAGTTGCAACAGAGACTTCTTTAAAGCCGTGTGGTTTTGTGATATGAACTGAACACTTACAGACTCTACAGTACATAAAATACAGGTATATCAAAGGATTGGAAGGAGACGAAGTTAAAAACAAGGGAAAGGGTGCTCTGAAGGTTCAGTGTGCTGGCGGAGTATTAGGACAAGGAAAGGGTGAGCAGAGAATATAAAGGGACCCCTCCAAAAGGCAGGCAAAGAACATGGGAAGAGAGATGGGGGCTGAGGACAAAGAGGCATGAGAAATATTAGCATGGAGGAAGGATTCATAAATTTTCTAACGTTTCATTACTAAAATGGGGCAAGTCGGCAGAGCCATTTACCGGATTTCTATTTTAATCACTAAAAGACTCTTTTAACATCTTCAGATGAATGGCCTGTGGTACAGAGGTTTGGCAAAATTCAAAAGGGCCCCCTTGAGATGAAAAATAAATTCTACAGAGATATATTGCTTATGGAGCCACTAAAATTGCAGGAGAAAACAACCATTTTTAAAGTGGAATCATAGGTCAAACCTTTTCCTGGATTAGCCTCTGAAGATGAATCCCACAGGACAGCATTGCACTGAATAAGGTCAACATGTACTGCTGGACTTTGCAGATGGCAGAGGCCAGGGAGTGTATTACTGAGGTCAGTCCCACCTTCTCAATGACATTCTGGAAGGCAGTAGGAGAATGGCGAGTGATTCTGCACAAGGCCTGCAGCGAGAGGAGAAGAGACACATTAGAAGACTCCAAGAGCATGAACCAAGCCCCAGAAAGAGAGCAAATACTTCTGTGGAAAGGAGAAAAAGGGGCTTAACTTGCTCCTTCATCACTTGTCTTGGCATAAGTAATTTGAACAACTTAGACACATTTAAAATTAAAACAATAATCCAACTTCCAATAAAATTTAAGTTGGGAAGCATGGGGCAGAGAGGGAAGTGGGAAGGGGGTTCAGAATGGAGAGGACACATGTATACCTATGACTGATTCATACCGATGCATGGCAAAAACCATCACAATATTGCAAGGTACTTATCCTTCAATTAAAATAAAAAATTAATAAATTTAAAATTTTTAAGTTATAAAACATTAGAAAACCTTACAAGTATCATGTATGTTATGCTGCTGCTGCTGCTGCTAGGTCGCTTCACTCGTGTCCGACTCTGTGCGACCCCATAGACGGCAGCCCATCAGGCTCCTCTGTGCCTGGGATTTTCCAGGCAAGAGTATTGGAGTGGGTTGCTATTTCCTTCTCCTATGTACGTTATGAGTTAACTAAAATGATAAAAGTTTTTCTGTATAGACTCATAAATTATTTTAAGCAATGAAAACATTAAGATAAGCCTTCTTTATGTAGACACTAAGTTAAAGGCTGAAGAAACTGTCATAAAAGTAAATATTTAACATTTATTGTTTAGTATGTGAAGAACACGATCTGAGACTATCTAAAGACTATCTAACTTAATTCTCCCAAATAACATTTGAAAGGTATTATTATTAGCCCCATTTTCTAGATCATAAAACTAAGGGACAGATTATTTAAGTAATTTGCTCAAAGGCATAAAGCTAGCAAGTGGCAATGATAGAAGTCAAACCAAGTCAAAGTAATCAAGACCCCTGAGCTAGTTCTCAAGTTCTCATAGACTATTAAAGATTAAATTTACAATTAACAAACTAATAGAATTTAGTAAGTATTGTAATAGAAGTAGGCTCAATTATGCTTGGAAAAGCACAAAAAGTTAAGTCAACAAAAGCTACAGAAGGAGAATGGTAACTCAGTCAGTTTTTGAAGGTGAGTGGGAGATGGACAGGTGAAAAAGTAGATTAAGAAAATTCTAGCCAGAGAGAAGAGAACAAAGTATTCACATGGAGACATGAAGATGCAGAGCAGGTTCTAGGAAGGGCAAGCTCTCTGGTGCAACTCTCAGGGGAAGAAGAGACAGAGAGTAGGAAAGAGGGGAAAATTATGACTCACCTACTGAGGAGATTATCTTTTCCTATTCTTGCCCCCTTTGCTGAAGATTGACCACTGATGCATAGGTTAATTTCAGGCTCTGTGTTCCACTGATCTGTAGGTCTTGTTTTTGTGCCAATATCACACTGTTTTGATTAATGTAACTTTATAATACAGTCTGAAGCCTAGGAGGGTGACACCTCCAGCTTCATAATTTTTTTCTCGATTGCTTTGGCAATGAGGGGTCTTTTGCAGTTCCACACAAATTTTAGGATTATTTTGTTCAACTTCTATGAAAAATGTCATGGGTATTTTGATAGGAATTACATTAGATCTATGGATTGCTTTGAGTAGTATGGCCATTTTAATAATATTAATTCTTCTAATACAAGAGCATGGGCTATCTTTTCCATGTCTTCCAATCATCTTCAACTTCCTTCATCAGTGTTTTATAGTTTTCAGAGTAGAGGTCTTTCACCTCTGTGGTTAAGTTTATTCCAAGGTATTTTAGTCTTTTTGATGTGATTTAAAACAGGATTTTTTAAAATTTCTGTTTCTGATAGTTCACTATTAGTGTATAGAAAAGCAACAAATTTCTACTTATTAATCTTGTATCCTGCATCTTTGCTGAATTCATTTACCAATTCTAATGGTTTTTTTGTGGAGACTAGGTTTTTCTATATGAAGCATCATGTCATCTGCAAATAATGACAGTTTACTTCTTCCTTTCCAATTTGGATGCCTTTTATTTTCCTTATCTGACTGCTGTGGCTGAGACTTCCAATACAATGTTAAATAGAAGTGATGAGAGTGAGCATCCTTGTCTTGTTTCTGAATTTAAAGGAAAAGCTTTCAGCTTTTCACCACTGAGTATGATGTTAGTGTGGATATGTCAAAAATAGCCTTTATAATGTTGAGATATGTACCCCCTATACCCACTTTAATGAAAGCTTTTTAGCATGAATGGATGCTAAATTTTGTCAAGTGCTGTTTCGGCATCTATTGAGATAATCATGTGATTTTTATTATTCCTTTTGTTAATATGATGTACCTGACTGACTGATTTGCAAATGTTGAACCATCCTTGGATCCCTAGAATAAATTTAACTTGATTATGGTGTATGATCCTTTTTATATATTGTTGGATTCATTTTGCAAATACTTTGTTGAAAATTTCTGCATCAGTGGTTCATCAAAGGTATTGGCCTGGTATTCTTATTTCTGTAGTGTCTTTGGTTTTGGAATCAGACTGAAGTGGACTTGTAGAATGAGGTATCACCTCATACCTGTCAGAATGTCTATCATCAAAAAGTCTACAAATAACAAATATTGAAGAAAATGTGGAGAAAAAGGAACCCTTGTACACTGGTGGTAGAAATGTAAATTGGGGCATTCACTCTGGAAAACAGTATGGAAGTTCCTCAAAATTCTAAAAATAGAACTACTATTTGGCCCTGCAATTTCACTCCTAGGAATATATCTACAAAAAAATGAGTACATTAATTTGAAAAGACAGATGAGCCCCAATGTTTGTAACAGCACTACTTAAAACACCCAAGATATGCAAGCAACCCCCAACAAAGATAAGTGGATAAAGCAGATGTAGTGTATACACACACACATACACACACACACACAATGGAGTATCACCCAGCCATAAAAAAGGAGGAAATTCTGCCATCTGCAGCAATGTAGATGGATCTAGAGAAAATATTGCCTAGTGAAATATATTTGACAAATACTGTATGGTATCACTTATATGTAGAATTTTTTAAAGTAATACAAACAGCTGTGTAGAGGGAAATAGAAACAGACTCACAGACACTGAAAACAAAGTACTGGTTACCAGAGAGGAGGGAGCAGTGAGGGGCGAGTGAGGGCATGAGGTTAAGAGACACAAAGTTATGTGTAAAACAGACAAGCAATAAAGACGCACGTACAGCACAGGAAATTACAGCCATTATCTTGTAACAGCACTTAATGAAGTATAATGTATAAAAATACTGAATCACTATGCTGCACATACATGTGTACATGGTAAGTCACTTCAATTCTGTCCAACTCTTTGCAACCCTATGGATTATAGCCTGCCAGTTTCTTTTGTCCGTGGGATTCTCCAGGCAAGAACACTGGAGTGGGCTGCCATGCCCTCCTCCAGGGAACCTTCCCAACCCAGGGATGGAACTCATATCTCTTACGCTTCCTGCACTGACAGGCAGGTTCTTAACCAGTACCACCACTTGGGAAGCCCCACTATGCTGTACGCCTAAAACTGATATAACATATTGTAAGTCAACTATACTTCAATTAAGAAAAAAGAAAATTGTTTCATTATTTCAGTATTATCTCAAATATTGTTCAATTCTTGAATTTTTAAAAAAAAAAAAAAAGCATTCTAAATGGAGTCCCTAAAGATCATGCTACAATTTGAACTTTTTAAGGAAATTTAGAGATCTCCCTTAAAGTGACTTAAAGACAGTGAACAGTAATTCTCATTAGCACTGTAACAATTCTTGGGAGAGGCTTTCAAAATAATACTGACTTGAAACTGATATAAAATATCTACCCAGCCATATGGGTTATTTCTTGATGCAAGATTTGTCCAGATTACTTCTAAATGTATTCAAAGCAATATGAGGGCAACTGTAAGGTCCTGTCTTCAGAAAGGCGCTCAAATGCCTAACTTATCTTCCATTTGGAAAAACTCATAAAGGTTATTTCTTGTAATTTGTCACTTCTAGATATAAAACACAGTTAAGAGTTCACAGAGGCTTAAGAGCATATGAGTACTTGTATTTCCCATGTTTAAAAAAAATCAAATCTCAAGATTGATTTTCAGTGATTTGGTGTTTAAAATATTTGCTTATTGAAACAGAGTTTGAAAGTACATTTTATAGCTGGAAAGAACATTTTCAGCTCGAAATTCACTATAAAATTTACCTCAAAAAGAACATTGTGTTATCTCCAGTTTTTTCATAAACATTTTTTTAAGTGAAGGATAATTGCTTTACAGTATTGCATTGGTTTCTACCAAACATCAACATGAATCAGCCATAGATTTACCCATATTTTCCAGAATTTTAATCATCTATTTATTAAAGCACTGTCTAGGAAAGAGACTAATTCGGAAGTGAAGGCTGCATACCTATTAGAAACATGAACAGAATCACTGTGGAATAAGTTTAAGAACCATTTCTTTCCTGTCTCTTGAATGATTTTTTTAATGTCATATCAAAATTACCTTGGGGACTTTTTCAAACTCTACACCCCCTCATCTGACCTCTGAGACCTTAAGATACATGGGAAAGGGGCAGCGGGTGGAGAGAGAGGAGGAAGTAGTCAGTGTTGCTGAAAAGTTCTCCTACAACACCAGGGTGAACCACCACCCTGAAACTCTTCACTTTGTCACCCTTCCTCTCGGCACACCAGGGAGTGTAAACAGCCCAATCACCTCCCTCACTGGAGCCATTCTATTCAATCTAACTCTAAAGGTTTCTCTGGTTCCCACTGTGGTTCATATAGAGATTCCCTACAAACCTAATAAATCCAGAAATCCTCTCATCCATTCAACACATTTTCCAAGTCAGGTCCACTCCCTTCAACCACAAATCCCTAAGGAATGGATGCCATTCCTGAGGGGGAAGGATTAATTAGCCATCTTTCACACTACACCCAGGGCAGTGTTTTCCAAGAGCTTCAAGGCCTAGGGCAGTGGTTCTCAAACCTCAGTAGGCATTAGAAGTGCTTGTTAGAATACAGATTACTGAGCCTCTCCCTTCAGAGACTCTGAGATAGTAGCTCTGGGTCAGGGTCCAAAAACCCATGTTTCTTACAAATTCCTAGGTTATTTAATGCTGCTCATCTGAGGCCCACACTGGTATAGGGGACTCTATGGGGTACCCTGCTTGTTTAACTTATATGCAGAGTACATCATGAGAAATGCGGGGCTGGAAGAAGCACATGCTGGAATCAAGATTGCCGGGACAAATAGCAATAACCTCAGATATACAGATGACACCACACTTATGGCAGAAAGTGAAGAGGAACTAAAAAGCCTCTTGATGAAAGTGAAAGAGGAGACTGAAAAAGTTGGCTTAAAGCTCAACATTCAGAAAACTAAGATCATGGCATCCGGTCCCATCACTTCATGGCAAATAGATGGGGAAACAGTGGCTGACTTTATTTTTCTGGGCTCCAAAATCACTGCAGATGGTGACTGCAGCCATGAAATTAAAAGACACTTACTCCTTGGAAGGAAAGTTATGACCAACCTAGATAGCATATTAAAAAGCAGAGACATTACTTTGCCAGCAAAGGTCCGTCTAGTCAAGGCTATGGTTTTTCCAGTGGTCGTGTATGGATGTGAGAGTTGGATTGTGAAGAAAGCTGAGTGCCAAAGAATTGATGCTTTTGAACTGTGGTGTTGGAGAAGACTCTTGAGAGTCCCTTGGACTGCAAGGAGATCCAACCTGTCCATCCTAAAGGCAGTCCTAGGTGTTTATTGGAAGGACTGATGCTGAAGCTGAAATGCCAATACTTTGGCCACCTCATGTGAAGAGTTGACTCATTGGAAAAGACCCTGATGCTGGGGAGGGCTTGGGGGCAGGAGGAGAAGGGAACAACAGAGGATGAGATGGTTGGATGGCAACACCAACTCAATGCACGTGACTCCGAGTAAACTCTGGGAGTTGGTGATGGACAGGGAGGCCTGGCATGCTGCGATTGATGGGGTCGCAAACAGTCGGACACAACTGAGCGACTGAACTGATGGGCCCAAGAGATGACTAGGCCAGTCTGAGTGAGAGGTGGTGGCGGCCTGGATTTCAGGGGTAACAACAGAGCTGCAGAGAGAGGCACACAGTCCTGGGCTGTATTTATGAATTACAGTCAAAGGACAGGTTGACGAGCTGGATATAAACAGCAAAGGAGAAGGAAATAAGGAAGAAGAAGCAACAAAAATGACATCTAGGCCTTTGTTTTCCTTCATCTATCTTCACTTTCCTTCCCCTCCCAAAGATAACACAGCAGATTCTGAAGAAAGGGGGCAGACACAGGAATGGGGGCCTTTGCTCACGGGGCCCAGGAAGTAGAGTGGCAGTGGCAAGGCAGGAAGATGAAGACACAGAGGAGGAGGAGGCCAGAGGGGACAGAGTCTGCTACACTGAATAAATGAATTGAACAGATCAATAAATATACTGAGAATAATGGGAACCAGGTTTCTGTCCAAGAAGGGATTTACAAATACAGAAAATGGGAGGTCTAGAAAGAATTCTAATATATTGGATTAAAATTGGAAGTATCAGTATGAATACATGAGTTTTGTTCCAAATACCTACAATGATAGATGTAAGAATAATTCTATATATGTGTGTATATGTTGCATGCGTGTGGTTAGTCGCTCAGTTGTGTCCGACTCTTGGAGACCCCATGGATTGTAGTCCTCCAGGCTCCTCCGTCCATGGAATTTTCCAGGCTAGAATACTGGAATGAATACCCATTCCCTTCTCCAGGGGATCTTCCTGACCCAGGGATCGAGCCCATGTCTCCCGCACTGGCAGGCAGATTCTTTACTACTGTGCCACATGGGAAGCTCTGTATGTATATATGGGTACATACACTTTTTTTCTATCTCTGAAAACTTAGAAGGCCTGAAAACAATAAAACCCCAAAACAGTAAGCACATCACCCAGACTGTGGGTTCTAAACATCAAAGCTTCCTTGGAGAAATTATTGGTTCCAGGGTTGGCAGAGTGAAAGTCCAAAAGCAGTCCAGAAACTGCATGGTTTCAGAAAGGAATCAAGTGAACAAGCAATGACAGAAATAGATCAACAGGACACCAAAGCCAGCTTGGAGGGCTTCTAGCAAGATCTGAGCATCCAAACAATACATAATAACAGTGGTAACAGTAATATGACATTACACTTCATCAAATAAAACAGGCATCCCTGATCATGATGATACAAATACACACATATATGCGAGAGAAGGGAAAGCGCATCCTTAGGATAGAATTCCAACCAATACCAAAGGCCTATTTTTGCACTGCTGTTAAGTACAATGTGCAACAGTTTTTACATTTTTAACGAGTTATAGAAAACAAAGAGAAAAATAAAACAAAAAGAATATGGGACCTAGGGAGGTGGGATCAGGTCGGGTAGAAAGGAGACCCAGGAGGGAGAGGATATATGAATACATACAGCTCAATTTGTCACACATCAGAAACTAACACAACAATATAAAGCAATTATACTCCAATAATAACATAAAGCCTTAAAAAAAAAAAAAAAGAATATGGAACAGAGACTGTATGTGGCCAGCAAAACCCAAAGTACATGCTATCTGGCCCTTTATAGAAAACATTCGCCAACTTCTAATACAAAAGGAATGAAACAACTAGGTAGCCATCATATGGCAACCATCACAGAGGCATCTGGTACAGGCAGGGATCCTCAATGGGGCTAAGGAGGTTCAATGGGAAAACACTAGACAGACCCAGGTTGAGCCTTACCCTACAAAATACAAGCCCCACACCCTTTAAACTCATAAATGACATGAAGTTCCCAGAAAGGCTGAGAAACTGTTTCAAACTGAAGGAGACTAAAGAAATATGAAAACAATATATTAACACGTTACCAAATATGATCCTGGGGCACAAAAGAAGAGAGAGACATTTGGGGGGAAACTGGTAAAATTTCAGTGAAAACTTAATAATTTAGATGAATGCTGACAACAAAATATAAGGAGCCCAAGATTAAAGAGTGAAGCTTACTGTGTCAGAGGAAGAAAGTGCTAGAAGGTTTTAGAGTCTGGTGGAAACTGGAAAGGACTTTGCCAAGAAAAGAAACCATGCTGAGCATAAAGATAAAAATGATAACATAAATCCAATTAAAGCAAGACAGGTTTTTTTTTTCTTTTTAAAGTCCAGGATTAAAATGAACGCCTTAAGTAAGATATGACTCAAAGATGCCTTGCAAAAGTTCACCGGTGTACTCTCTAACTCTTTCCGACAGTTTCTTCGTAATTACTAATATCACAACTTGGGGAGGGGATTCTAACAATGTGAAGCTCGTGAAACAGATGTCCTTTGTTTACGGACATGCAGTGAGCAGGACTGTTAGCCCTTGATCTTCAAAATAACATGGTAAATAGAAGAACTCAAAAATATCCACCAGGGGCTTTGCTGATGGCTCAGTGGTAAAGAATCCGCTTGCCCATGCAGGAGACACAGGTACCATCCCGGATCCAGGACGATCCCACGTGCCATGGAGCAACTACGCCTGTGTGTTGCAACTACTGAGCCCGTGCTCTAGAGCCCAGGAACTGCCACTACTGAAGCCCACGCCCTAGAGCCCACGCTACACAACAAGAGAAACTGCTGCGATAAGAAGCCTGTGCACCACAACTAGAGAGTAGCCCCTGCTCACTGCAATGGGAGAAAGCAACCCTGTACAACAGCCAAAAATAAATAAATAAAATTATAAAAAATATATATATCCATCAATATCCACCGGATTTAGCAATAAAGACGATGCTGTGAAAGTGCTGCACTCAATATGTCAGCAAATTTGGAAAATTCAGCAGTGGCCACAGGACTGGAAAAGGTCAGTTTTCATTCCAGTCCCAAAGAAAGGCAACGCCAAAGAATGCTCAAACTACCGCACAAATGTGCTCATCTCACACGCTAGTAATGCTCAAAATTCTCCAAGCCAGGCTTCAGCAATACATGAACCATGAACTTCCAGATGTTCAAGCTGGTTTTAGAAAAGGCAGAGGAACTAGAGATCAAATTGCCAACATCAGCTGGATCATCAAAAAAGCAAGAGAGTTCCAGAAGAACATCTATTTCTGCTTTATTGACTATGCCAAAGCCTTTGACTGTGTGGCTCACAATAAACTGTGGAAAGTTCTTCAAAAGATGGGCATACCAGACCGCCTACCTGCCTCTTGAGAAACCTCTATGAAGGTCAGGAAGCAACAGTTAGAACTGGATATGGAACAACAGACTGGTTCCAAATAGGAAAAGGAGTACATCAAGGCTGTATATTGTCACCCTGCTTCTTTAACTTACATGCAGAGTACAGCATGAGAAACGCCGTACTGGAGGAAGCACAAGCTGGAATCAAGATTGTCAGGAGAAATATCAATAACTTCAGATATGCAGAAGACACCACCCATATGGCAGAAAGTAAAGAAGAACTAAAGAGTCTCTTGATGAAAGTGAAGGAGGAGAGTGAAAAAGTTGGCTTAGAGCTCAACATTCAGAAAACATAGATCATGGATGCGGTCTCATCACTTCATGGGAAATAGACAGGGAAACAGTGGCTGACTTTATTTTTCTGGGCTCCAAAATCACTGCAGATGGTGACTGCAGCCATGAAATTAAAAGACACTTACTCCTTGGAAAGAAAGTTATGACCAAAAAAAAAAAAAAGAAAGTTATGACCAACCTAGACAGCATGTTAAAAAGAGACATTACTTTGCCAACAAAGGTCCGTCTAGTCAAGGCTATGGTTTTTCCAGTGGTCGTGTATGGATGTGAGAGTTGGACTGTAATGAAAGCCGAGCACAGAATTATTGATGCTTTTGAACTGCTGCGGTGTTGGAGAAGACTCCTGAAAGTCCCTTGGAATGCAAGGAGATCCAACCGGTCCATCCTGAAGGAGATCAGTCCTGGGTGTTCATTGGAAGGACTGATGCTGAAGCTGAAACTCCAATACTTTGGCCACCTGATACAAAGAGCTGACTCATTGGAAAAGACCCTGATGCTGGGAAAGATTGAGGGCAGGAGGAGAAGGGGATGACAGAGGATGAGATGGTTGGATGGCATCACCGACTCAATGGACATGGGTTTGGGTGTACTCCGGGAGTTGGTGATGGACAAGGAGGCCTGGCGTGCTGCAGTTCATGGGGTCGCAAAGAGTCGGACACGACTGAGCAACTGAACTGAACTGAAGTCATTAGCGATTTCAGCAAAACTAGGTTCATTCACATTTTTAGGACAGATAACTGAAACAGGCCAGAAAGGAGCATTTGTGGCAAAAAACCTTTCAAGAAG
Organism: Cervus elaphus; assembly: GCF_910594005.1. Classification (NCBI taxonomy): domain Eukaryota; kingdom Metazoa; phylum Chordata; class Mammalia; order Artiodactyla; family Cervidae; genus Cervus; species Cervus elaphus. Next base: position 26,707,849 of record NC_057838.1, read on the forward strand.
TATGGCTGGGGTGATGGGGGAACAAATGGAGGTACACCCTAGAAAACTTTGGATATGTTTTTATGTGGGATTTTTTTTTAATGGGGTAAAGAATACATGAACGCTAATTAGAAAGATTTAGTAGACAAGGAGAGATTAAAGATTTAGGAAAGAGCAAAAATAACCATTTGACTGAAGATTCTCAAGAACAGATAGAAGAATAATGGAGAAGCTTCTCTGAGAGGACAAGGGGCAGTTCATCAGTTGTAAGAGGAAGGGAAGAACTGAGGCAGGATAGGTATAGATGCAAACAGGTCCACAGACGCGGAAGACATACACTGCGATAATTCCCATTGGACGACTCCATTTTTATCTGGGAAGTATGGGGGAAGTCACTTACTGAGAATGAAGGAGGGAAAAATGTGGGATTGGAGGCTTAAGGAATAAAGATAAGGTCTGAAATTTGGCACATCGAGAAGCACAAGGATGAGACTCGAGAAATACAGGGAGGGTACCAGATAACACTGAGGGCCCAGATAAGACTGGTGATAAAAAGTAGAATTTAAATAAAGCATGAGAAAGGCTTGTATCGTTTTCACTGGCCCTTACATTGATACAACCAGAGTAACACCTCTTCATACAGAATGACCTTTTACACCAAGTCATTATAACCACGGAAGTGAAGTACTAAACAATAGGAATACAAAAACTACGAAATCATAGATGCCTGAACATTAATATCAATTCATTTGAACCATATGACAAACCCACTGAACATAAAATCTGAAAGAGGGAGCTGACAAGAACAGTCAAGGAACACTAAAAACATACCAGACCAAACGCTATACCCTATCCACTTCAGCAGTTTTCCACTATGACCTCCAAATAATTTTTAGAATCCTCGTGTCAGGATCACACAAGATCCTTTTGGAATGTCCCGACAGACCTCTCGCCTCAGGAGAAGAATCAAATTACTGTTCTCACTAACGGCCACTCTGAGATTTCTACCTATCCAATGAAATTCACTCTATATCTAGCATGGTTCTTCAAACTTGCTATTTAAATACATGCAAATATATCCCTCAAAGACACTCCATCTTACCGATATTGCTGTTATCCTAAGAGAATCAACCGTGGAATGTTTGAATAGGTACCATAAAACAGGTCCAATCTCCCCAGTGATGAAGCCCTGGGCCTGAGCGGAAAACGTAGTGCAGACATTTTCAATGATCTTTGCCGCCATGTGATTCACAACACGTTCTTCCTACAGGGAGAGAAGAAAACCAGGAGAAAATTGAACAGGTATTATTAATATTTCAGATGACAAATATATACACGTCATTTCTTCATAACCATGGCTTTATAAATAAAGACCTGACACCAAGACCATCACCTGCCCCTGGATGCACTAGGTATTTCTGGAGGCGTGGTCATTTCTTCAGGCTACTACAGAACTATTACATTTGGTTGATCGTTAAACGTAGTTTAACATAATTCTCCATATATTGTTGTTGTTGTTTAGTTGCTAAGTTGTGTCCGACTCTTTTGAGACCCCATGGACTATAGCTTGCCAGGCTCCCCTGTCTGTCCATGGGATTTCCCAGGCAAGAATACTGGAGTGGGTTGCCATTTTCTTCTCCAGGGGATATTCCTGACCCAGGGATCAAACCCACACCTCCTACGTTGCAGGTGGATTCTTTACCACTGAGCCACTAGGGAAGCCCCCAATTTTCCACATATTTCCATAAAAACGCTGAAATAATCTAGAAAATACACATAACAACTTACAGTATAACAAAAACTTGACAATGATTTTAAAATCATAAGGAATATGCAGAACAATCATCAGAAGTTACTCTGGGCTGGAAATAGTTAACTAAAGACGACCTAAATACAGGGCATCAAGGAAAGTCCTAAGAAAGAGATTGCTCCAGTGGTGTGACCAAATTAACCTCAACTGAAGGCTGTACTATATTGTCCTAACAATGCTTAAAAGTCTCAAAAAGGATCAAACTATTTCCAGGTAACTTAAATGAGTCCAAGAAAAAGCACAAAAGTACTTAAAAGACTTTTAAAAAATGCCCAACAACATAAAAATCACAAAATCTGACATCTGATTAAATTCACACACACAGAGCAGGAAAATATGACTCATAAGAGAAAATTCAGTGAAAGAATAAGAAAAAAGCATTTAAATGGATATTAAAAATACAGTCCATATACTGAAAAAGAAAGAAGCATAAGCATGTTAAGAAGGAAAGAAATAGATTAAAAAATGACCCAAGTCAGAAGACTAGAGATTATAATGTTTAATATGAAAAATACACTGAATTGGAATAACATATCAGACTCTGCAGACTCAATGATTAGAGAAGATTAGTGAAGACACAGCAATTAGCCTAAAAAAAAGAAAAAACTAGACTACTGGAGTGGGTTACCACACCCTCCTCCAACCTATCTTCCCAACCCAAAGATCAAACCCACGTCTCTTATGGCTCCCTGCATTGGCAGACGGGTGCTTTACCCCTTGGTGCCACCAAGGAAGCCCAATCTAAGAAACTCAATGAATGTCAAGTGGAAGAAAGAAAAATAACATCAAGGTACATCATAATAAGAAAGCTGACCGCCGAAGAAAGGATGCTTTTAAACTGTGGTGTTGCATGTAAATCCATGGCTGATTCATGTCAATGTATGGCAAAAACCACTACAATATTGTAAAGTAATTAGCCTCCAACTAATAAAAATAAATGGAAAAAAATAATAAACTGTGGTGTTAGAGAAGATTTGAGAGTCCCTTGGACTGCAAGGAGATCAAAACAGTCAATCCTAAAGGAAATCAGTCCTGAATATTCATTGGAAGGACAGATGCTGAAGCTCCAATACTTTGGCCATCTGATCTGAAGAACTGACTCACTGGAAAAGACCCAGATGCTGGGAAAGACTGAAGGCGGGAGGAGAAGGGGACGACAGACGGTGAGATGGCTGGATGGCATCACTGACTCAGTGGACGTGAGTTTGAGTAAGCGCTGGGAGTTGGTGATGGACAGGGAAGCCTGGCATGCTATAGTCCACAGGGTCAGAGAGTCGGACACAACTGAGTGACTGAACTGAACATCATAATCAGACTGCTAAAAAGCAATGATAAAGAGAAACTTGTAGAAACAGTGACAGTAAAAGGACATATAGAGACTATCTAACACATTACCTAACAAAGGTAAGGATGATGGGAGACTTCTCATCAGAAACAATGCAAACCAGAACACAGAGGAACAATACCTCTAAAGCACCAAAAGAAAAAGAAGTAACTGTCAACCTATAAATGTATACCCAACAATAACATCTTTCAAAACAGGTTGGTAAAGGGTACAAATTTTCACATATAAGATGAATAAGATCTGAAGGTTGAATGTAAAACAATGTGACTCTAGTCGATAACACTATATTGTATAATTGAAATTTGCTAAAAGAGGAGAATTTAAATGTTCTTTACGCCTACCATCCAAAAAAGGTAACAGGATAAAATATGAGATGATTGATGTGTTAACTCGATAGGGGAATGTATGCATATATCACCATGTATGCATGTATCAAATCATCACTTTGTACACTTTAAATATCTTACAATTTCATGTCAATTATACTGCAATAAAACTGAAAACAATTTAAATATCTATCTCTGATAAAAGAGACAAAAAACAATCAGCATGAACATAGACTTATATCTGTATGTATCAATCAGATTAACAAGCTTGACCTACTTCGAGAAAAAAAGCACATCACCCAACAATGGCAGAACTGAACTTTTTCCACCCAGTTATACATACATACTGAGTCATGAGAGAAGTCTCAACAAATTCCAAAGACTTAAAATCATACATACATCATTCCCTCCATCCACAATACCATGAAACTAAAAACAATAATAAAAAGTTTTTTTAAAAAAAGACAGGTATTAAATGAGAAAGACACATAAGAGCTATAGAATTTGTTAAGTCTACAAAGCATGTAATGGGATAGAACAGTTAAAGGAACATGACAATTTCCACAGAAGTCCAACCAGTGTGAACTGTAGAGCCCCGTGGAGCTTCCCCCCTAAGAGTATCTGCCACAGGAGAAGCGGAGGTGCAGACCTCACTCTGGCAGGGAGCAGGCCACGCTTGGTGCCTCTGACCTCACCAAGAGTCAGGAAACTGATCTACTCCCGTGCTCAGAAAAAAACTCAGGATTGCTTCTTTATGCCATTCTCAAAGCTTCGCTTTAAGACACATGAGGCAACTCCATACTTGGTAAGCCCTATTGCATTCTACTAATATCAGCATTCCAAATATTATGAATAGTGATATTAAAAAGAAAACCACAAAAAAAGCCTGCATCATTCCTATTCCCCATACACATTGCCCACTTTCACTATATAAAGGCAAGGGGAATGGTGCATACCTACAGAGAACCCAATATTGATGGCACACACATTCTTTATTAGGAAGATTAAACTTAAAACTGTGACAGTAACAAAAACAGAAAATGGAGCTGTACAGTTTAACTTCTATCCAATATCAAGAGAATTTAACTTCTCTGTCCTCGTTTTAGATAACTAGTGTCCAAAAACACTTCAAAGATAATACACATAATGACTAATATCTCTATACTTTCTAATTCAAGCCCTGTCTTTTTCTAATTAAATACATAAGCAATTTACCACTAGCTTTCTTTTTTAAGAGCACTAATTAAAAACTGAAAATTCAATTTCCTCTTAAAAGAAACTTGTTACATCGAAATTGTCTAATAAGCTATTGTTCAGAAATGAATAATTAAGCCAAGGATTTATTATTTGAGCCTCACATTTTAACATATGCCAGGTGTCAGTTCAGCACCCATAATTATATACAGACTATTATGCAAGTTATTTAAAAAAGATGAGGTTGATTAGATACAAATGCATAAAATTAATCTCCTTTAAACATGTGGAAACACTCTAGGTGCTATTTTCAGCTTCTATGTGCACTGTACAGTAGGTTGCTACCTATCCAGATAAAAATAACTACCTTCAAGGAAAGTCAGCTTTCTCAGCCTCCCTATTTCATGAACATACTGAACATATGCCACGTGAGTTCAATGCCAAACATTCCCAGGATCAATACAGTGATGATACCAAGTACATAATTTGTCTTTGCTATTATAATCATTGGAAGGACTGATGCTGAAGCTCCAATACTTTGGCCACCTGATATGAAGAGCCAGTGGCCTTCACTGGAAAAGATCCTGATGCTGGGAAAGATTGATTGCAAGAGGAGAAGGGGGAGACAGAGGATGAGATGGTTGGATGGCATCATTGATACAATGGACATGAGTTTGAGCAAATTCAGGGAGATATCGAAGACTAGGGAAGCCTGGCATGCTAAAGTTCATAGGGTTGCAAAGAGTTGGACACAACTTAGTGACTGAAAAACAACAAACATGAGGGTCAGAGCAGTGGAATGCAAAGCCAGCAAAGAGAGCCCAAGTCAGGAGCACGTGGAAGATCAACCAGCAAGGTACCTTTCTCCACACAAGACATCAGGTGGGGCTCCAACTACCAAACTACTCCAGAGTGGCACACCTGGGATTCAAATCCACATCCTCTGACTCCCAGCTCAAAGTCTCCAAAATGCCAACACCAAGTCGAAACAATGACCCAGTGTCATCACAGACACCTTTTCTTCTATACTGCCACGCTCTCTTTAAAAGTTATACCAGAGAGACTTCCTTGGCGGTCCAGGATTCATAACAAACAATCCGCTTTCCAATGCAGGGGACAAGGATTCGATCCCTGGTTATGGAACTAAGATCTCACATCCTACAGGGCAACTAAGTCCAAGTGCCACAACCTAGGCCCAGTACAGCCAAAATAAAAACAAATTTTTTTAAAAATAAAAAGTTATACCAGATTTTTTTTTTTTTTGGCATGTTCCACCCTAAGTCTCTCACTCTAAACATTTCCCTCTTTCCACCTGAGCATTTACGTCTGTAACAAGATCAAAACCACTTGACTCACATTTCTACTATCATTGTTAAAATTACAGAAATCATAACAAGTTGACCTGTTTGGAAAACAAGGTCATTATCTCTTAGGTAATCTTTTGAAAAAAACAAAGTTTACTGAACACTATTTAAATAAACTCGCAACAGTCCCAGAATAAGACTACCTTTCTCTCTCAAAGTGCATCCTACAATTTGCCACAGGATAAGATATGTCTGTGGGCAAATAAATTTGAAAACATCGTATACAATATGCTCCCATGTGGATTCATTAAAAGTTCTGAAAAGTACTAAATACAAATGAAACCATTCAACTTTGCTTAACCCAATGTGTCCCAATGTATTTGACTAGGAAACCCTTATCACAGAACATGTAGGAAAATCCCTTGGCAAAGTTAGTTATCTATGCACCAGAAACACAAACAAAATTTATAATTTAAAACTAAAATTGTCTTCTAAGAAATTTACATATGAGTTAAAACAAAAAAGTACAATTCCCATACCACATTTTTCTCAATGCACAGATTAGAAGGAAAAGGCGTAAAAATCAGAATCAATGGCCCATTTTCAATAAGGCACATTACTAAGTTTTCAAAGTATAAAAAGGCTAATAAGTTAGGCAGAAAATATCAATATATTTAAGAACAGAAACAGCACAACAATGTTAATGTTCTTAATACCACTGAACTATATGCTTAATAGCTAAGATGGAACATATTATATATATATTTTACCACAATTTAAAAACATGAAAGAGAAATAGAATAGACATTCTTAATCTATACAGTAATGCAACTTTGTTATTGTAACAAAAGAAAAAAGAGGCAATAAAATTCCACCCATCTGAAAAAGTTTAAACCATCCCATAAAAAACCCTGGACCAAGAAAAAAGTTTAAACTAGGGATTATCTATAAAATAACAATAATGGAAACACTACATGTCAAAATAATGGGACACAGCTAACACTAGGTTGAGAAGGAAGTTGATAGTCTTAAGCATCTTAATCACTACACAAGAGAAGGGAAGAAAACAAAAATGTAGTTACAAAACAGCAAGAAATGGCATACTAAACCAGAGATTAAAAAAATTCATTTTCCTATTCCTCATAAATGAAGACAGGGCAGTATCTTAATCATCTCTGCCTCTCCTGTATCCAGCCAGCACATAATATGTTTCATAAATGCTACCTCTAAAGAATGGGAGCTGTATCTGAGAGAGTTGACTTAGCAGTGAATTAAATACATTAGCAGAATGTCATGGAGAATCCAAAGGAACTACAATCATCTTATTTCAGTGTTTTTTAAACCAAATATGTCATTCTCTTGTTAGTCTTCTCATTGAGTATGCCTTCCATTTTCACTACTATCAATCCTCCTTAAGTTTATTCACAGACGTATATACTCTCAATCAAGGTACCAACAGGTGACCTTGCATGTAATTTTTAGAATCAACTTTTCAAGTAAAAAGAACGTTAAAAAGGAGCTCAGAAACTCATGAAAAAGATTACAATGGTAACAAAAAAATGTCACTGTGACTTTTCAAAATTATTAAAAAATAAAGACAATTAATTTAAACAGTGTGGCACAGATAACTGCCCAACAGAACTAATGACAGCCCAAGAAGAGACATGCACACAGACACGGCAGAGCTGACAGCAAAGTCGTGGGGAGAAGACGGACTTCTCGTTCAATGATGCTGGCCTAACTGATTCATTTTAAAAACAGCACTGGACCCACACGTATCACCACACACAGACACACAGAACAATTACAAATAAATTAAGCTTCTAAACAGAAAAAAGGGAAAAACAAAACTTGTAGAAGAATATGTAACATGGGCGTCCCTCGTGGCTCAATGGTAAAGAATCCGTCTGCCCATGCAGGAGACACAGGTTGGATCCCTGACCCGGGAAGGTCCCACATGCCTCGGGGCAGCTAGGACCACGCACCACAATTACCGAGCCTGAGCTCTAGAGCCCAGGACGCAACAACGGAGCCCACATGCTCTGGAGCCCGTGCTCCACAACGAGAAGCCGCCAGAGTGAGAAGCCTGCAGCCGCAACTGGAGAGGAGGCCCCGCTCGCTGCAGCTAGAGGAAGCCTGCGCAGCAGCGAAGAGCCAGCACAGCCAAAAATAAAGCCAGTGAAAGTGAGAGTCACTCAGTCCCGACCGACTCTGCAAATTCTCCAGGCCAGAATACTACAGTGGGTAGCCTTTCCCTGCTTCAGGGGCTCTTCCCAACCCAGGGATCAAATCCAGGTCTCCCGCATTGCAGGCGGATTCTTCACCAGCTGAGCCACAAGGGAAGCCCAAGAATACTGGAGTGGGGAGCCTATCCCTTCTCCAGCAGATCTTCCTGACCCAGGAATCAAACCGGGGTGTCCTGCATTGCAGGCAGATTCTTTACCAACTGGGCTATCAGGGAAGCCCAAAAATAAAAGTACACACAAAAACTTATTTATTTTTGGGCTTCCCTGATAGCATCACCGACTCAATGGACATGGGTTTGGGTGGACTCCGGGAGTTGGTGATGGACAGGGAGGCCTGGCGTGCTGCAGTTCATGGGGTCACAAAGAGTCGGACACGACTAAGCGACTGAACTGAACTAATACACACAAAAAAGAATATGTAACAGCACATCTTAGTGTTAGATTACCATCTCATGGATGGATCAATTTCTATTAAAATTAAGAACTTCTGTTTAGCCACAGATACTATAAAGAAAATGAAAAGACCAAACATCTTATGGATTGATAAATATCTATTAAAATTAAGAACTTCTGCTTAGCAACAGACACTGTAAAGAAAACTAAAAGATCAAACACAAAATAGAAAAGTATCTGGGACTCGTGTAAACAACAAAAGATTGATATCCAGAATACATAAAAGAAATTTCTGTGGGTCGAATACCATGACATCTGAATTTTTTCAAACATCTCAGAAAATAAACAAATGAATAAATAATAAATACACATATATGGATATATATACATACACACATCTTAAAACAAAGCAAAGAAGGCAAATATATTAACAGCTGATGGAAATAAAGGCCATTAGTTTTCTTTCCTTTTCGAATACTTGAAATATTTTATAGTAATAGCTGGTGGAGGCAGGGCAGAAGGATGATGGTATGCAGAATTCCTACAAAGCATCAGAAGAAACTGGCTTAAGACTTGATAATCATTTTCAAAACAGGAAATTCCAAAAACCAAGATAAACAGAAAAAGATGGTCATCCTCATTAGTAATCAAGAAAATGCATATTAAAACGACACTGAGGAAACAATTTAATGCTCATGAGATTGTCAAAAATTTAAACTGTGACTCTATCAAATGTTCAAGGATATGTGGGTTAATGGATACTCCTATATAAACTGATACACGTGTGTGCCTCTGTTCCTGTATTGAGGCATACACCAACACACTACTCAGTGGTACCGATGAGCTACACTTTACACAATCAACATGGATCAATCTCAACCTAACTTTAAGCAAAAGAAAGAAAAATTAGGTCTCAAAAGAACATGGTGCCAATCTATTTATACAGAGTTCAACATTTAGAATCAATCAATCTAGTATTTAGCAATACACTCAAAAAGGGAAACAAAATAAAGAAAAATTTGCGAAAAGAAAAAAATTTAAGAAAAACAAGAAAACCTTGGTGAAGTTTATCACCAAAGTCAGAAGAGCAATTACTCCTTGAAAGAAAGTACAAATTTCAATCCAGAAGAGATGGAGAAGAATTCTCTAAGCAACCAGCCTTTTGCTTTTTAACAGTGAGTCAGAGCACTTTTAACCACATCCATACAATCCATATAATCTTCTGTAAGAAAAGAACTTACTTTCAGAAATACCAGTAGGAGCTGGGAAAACAGTTTTCTACATTAAAAAATTAAATCATCGAAGACAAGTGGCTTAAAAATTATTTTACCTTCAACTATGTCCTGAATACATTAGACAAATTTGCTCAAGAAATGCTACAACTGAATTATCTTTGAAAAGACAAATCCTTTTTTAGGGGGAATGTTCACCTCTGAATTTGTCATTTTTTAGTGTATGTGCTGCCAAAGCATACACTAAAACGTCTTCCAAATATATAAAATTCTCACAAATTAGAGAGCTCTAGACTTTCTTCCCTCTTCATGAAAAATATACAAAACCTGACACACATACCAAGAGAGAATAAAAAACAAGTGTGTATATTCACTGTTAACTCTATCATTATATCATTAGCCATTTCATTATGTTACAACTAACAATACACATGCATAGCAAACATTCTTCATACTAAGCACTCAATGACAAATACAGGAGGGGTTGGGGAGGACATATGTAATAAAGGACACCACCTCATGGGTTAGAACTGACCATCTTTCACTCAGCATTAATCTAAGTTTTACAAATTAAAGATACAAAGTTCTAAAACTTTCTTTACACCATTTAAAAAATTCCTGGAAGACTCCTTTCTCCTTTGAGCTCCTGTATTTTGTTCTTTGGCATGAACGCACTTGACAGATCCCACTTTATAAAAGTTTCATCTCATCTCCCACAACAGGTAGATGTGTGCATGAACATAAAGTCCTCCTTCTTCATCGTGTGCCCCCTGGGTGTGCCTAGCTTGAGGCCTTGAATGATAAACCCAAACATGTCTTTTGACTACAGATAAAGATAACTTAATTCTCATATTGTTGATCCAACACAGTTCACTGGCTTCATGCATACCCCACAGGGACAACTGACTACGCATTCACCCTACAGGCTGGGACGTGCTCCCGGTGCCTTTCTGGATCACTAGGGGAAAACTGAAGAGATTTTTCTGTACTTGGAACATCATTCCATTACCATAACATGCATGAAGTAATGAACTCAAAAGGAAGATGTTTGTTTTGACATTTTTTTTTTCATTCCTTAAGGAATGCTTTTAGCCTATGGCTGTGCCTTGGGTGAGACAATGTCAAGGTTTAAAGAAAACAGAAAAACGCCAGCCTTTGAGGTCAGTTATAAAACCTCCTCACAGTCACACACAGGAGCTACTTATGCAAGTTGGCTGGTTGGCCAGCTGGCTGGTTTTCAGCCATTAACAGTAGTAAGAGAAGGGATGTGCATAAGCTGAAGAAACCACATCACATAATAACGACTAGTTAATATTAAAATCAATGGATGCTGGTGGCAGCTTCCTTGTTTCTGAACCACAAAATGGCAACATGACAAGATAATCACTGGGCTATCGAGGCTGGCAGAAAATTCCCTACATACACCTGGCTTACTAAACTGAGTTACTGGTAATTGGAAGGGGTGGGGGGATTAAGGGTATGTTATTGAGAGCTACTTAGGTCGTTCATATTTGCTATCGTCTCTTTAAAAGCAAGACATTTAAACAAGTGAATGTGAGTTGGTTTTTTCACTTGCTCCACTGTAGGTCACGGCTCACGGTGGCTTGTCGGGATTATTTAAATTCAGGAGCGGTGCAGTGCTTGCTTGACAGGCTCCTCCACCGCTGCAGGCTACAATCCTCACACAGCGCCTGAAGGGTTATTACAATTGCAGGCGTCCACAGAGGACAACAAAGGAGCCTTACCCCTTCCCGAAGGCACCTCATTAGCACCGTGTATGCAGCCAAGGGGACAGCCCAGCATTCTCGGGGGTTCTTTTTTTTTTCTTCCTAAAAATGAAGGAAAAGGAAAAGCAGTGAGGCTAAGGCACAGAAGACGTTAACCCTTTCAAGAAAAAAAGGCTAAGTTTCATACGGACAAATGACGCAGAACTTCTTAACATCCTACTGCAAGTACTACTTACAACCTGCCAACTACGACCTGATGAGGCGCCTTTACTGCAGATACATACAAAGCATTTCTTCTGTTTCCCAGTATGTCACACATGATGTTGATAAGCTCCCCTCAGCAACAGCTGGATGGAAAGGACCAAGGGATGACAGCATGATCTGGTGGATAGAGAAACCACTCCCCATCGATAACCACAGATTACGACATACATACTTCTACCTAAAGGTGTGACATTATGTGGAATGACTTGAAAGCACAGAACATGCAGTTTGGAGTAGTATCTCTGGATAATCCATAGGAACAAGGAAAACGCAGGACACTACCTAGCAAGATGAGGCTCAACAAAACCAAGTAACTAGGATCAGTGAGTACACTGACTTTAAGGATATCAGGAACAATTCTTTCACAGAAGAACTAAGTTAGAAAAATAACCACAAGAACTCTCCTGGAACCTAACACATAAAGTCACAGAATCAATCCGGGGCCACAGAGAAAGGTGAGAAAAAACACACACACTCTGGTTATAGCAGAAGAAAGGAGGTTCTGCTTAGACAGACTATTTCTGTTTTAAGATTGTCCAAATGTTAGAAGTGGTACCTTACCGATACAAAAGTACTTAATACCCATGATGACAATTGTGACTCATTAACACTGTACCCTTAATCATAAAATGCCATACATGGTCATAATCTAGCCATTATCAACCGGAGCTGCTCCAGCTCAAAAATCACTCGTTCAGCACCCAATTTAACTTTCAAACACAACGTGCCTCCCTTTCAGCTCATTTATTCACGACATCCACCACAACCTTTCCTTAACGTCCCTGGACCCTACTTCCCATGTTCCTCGCCCTTTTTCTTTACCCCAGTCTATCCCCTACCCACCTTGGCTGCCACTGAGATTCCTGGCCTATAATTTAATCACTCTTGACAAAGGCCTGAAGGACCTCATCCTGTGGAGTTCCATTGTCTCAGGTCTGGGGAAACTCAGGCTTACCGGAAGGCAGTGGCTTGTATTCTCCAGGCCTGCAGTCAGACAGCTGGGCTCTGGGAGGTGTGGCAGCAAAAACACAGACTCCAAGAGTGACGTAGGATGGGGAAGCCTGGGGACCTTCCACGCCACTCACCAGGCCTGCTCTCTCTGATCCAGTCCCTCTCCTGAAGAACTACAGCATTTCAACCCATTGCCCTCCCAAAACTTCGCTTTTCCTCTTCACAGAGATCATGAGAGTCACGAGAGAGGAACCACGCGCTCACCTCCACCTGTAGCTGGCTGCTGCTCACACCCTGGGTCACAGCAGGGCAGGTTCCTCCACTCCTTCCACGTGGGCTAACAAGTCCCCTCCCGCTCTTCTTCCTTCAGGGTCACTAGCTTCTGGACTATCCCTCACTGCTCCTAAGTGTTCAACGTCGTGTCTCCATGGGATCCTTCCCATTCCCACCAGACTCACTGTCATCTCCCATTTTCAAAACAGCCCGTCACCCCACATCCCTCTGCTCTTTCCCATGGTGATGCTCACTTTCCACTGACTTCCTCAGGATCCCATGTCCCTCTAAATCCTCAACACACAGCAGTCTGATTTCTTCTGCCTCCCCCTCCATGTTAAATAAATACACAAAACAGCTCTTGTTGGGTTCCCAGTGACTTCTGTATCCACTCAAACCAGGAGACTCTTTGTAGGTCCTTTTTCTTGGACCTTAAGCTCCACATTCAGCCCTATAAACTCTTTTCTGAAATGCCCACTCCTCTCCTGATTTTGCTCCTACTTCACTTACTCACAGTTAGGGTGCAGAAGCTTCTCTTACAATCCTCCCATCTATTTTCCACATTGAAACCAGAGTTATCCTTGTGGCACTTAAGTGAGATGACATCCTTACCTTTTTTAAAACTCTTAACCAGCTTCCTCTTGCTCTTAGGATCAAAACCCAGGCCCCCAACTTGGCCGAGGAGCCCTCCAAGACACATCCCTGTCTCCTGCAGCCCTGCTCACTTCCCTCCTGGACCACTGGCCATGCTGCAGTTCATGAGTGAAAAAAAGCACCTACTGTGTGCCAACAACTCTTCTAAACAACAGTCATGCAGCTGTGAGCAAGACAGACAAATGTTCTATCTTAACAGTATTCAGTGGGGCGGGCGGCGGACAAAAAAATTTTTTTAAGTAAACAAAATAAACAAGGCAAGACAGTCCTGCAAGCTATAAAGCAAAGCACAGCTGGCCAAGGGGTTAGAGGAAGCCTGTATGCAAAGGGCTTCATCTCACAGTTCTCAGGTTCAGGAGGAGGCTCTCTGCAGAAATCCATGCAAGAGGAGAGGAACGGCAGACATCTGCAGGTAAACACTGTGAGCAGGAAGAAACGCGAATGCACAAGCGTGGTGGCAGGATCAGCGTGTAGGGGGTCCAAGGGCCCATGGGGAGGTCAGTGAGGCTGGAAGGAGGAAGCGGCTAAGAGGGTAGTGAGGACAAAGGTCATACGGGAACTGAGGAGCAGCGCCCAAGGCCCAGAGGTGACTAGAGGGTTTTAGCTGTGGCAGCAGGAAGACAGGGAGCAGGGAGAGCTCTAGGAGTGACAACCGTGGCGTCTTCTGTGTCTCCACAGGCTCCTCCAGCTCAGGTCTGGGGAAGAAACTGCGGTGCACACAAGAGTGACGCAACGAGACCACCTGGGACTTCTTACAGCAGGCCAGGTGACAGAAGGAGAAGTGCTGGACCAAGAGAGACAAAACACGCCAACACCTGGACTCTAGCTCATTATGTATCCTTGACAAAAGGAAGGAAAAAATGCACAAACTAAGATGTGCTGTCTCACACATTCCTCTGCAGAATCACGGTCTGGACTGCTGTCCTCAATCTCATAACCTTGGGGTGTTATCAGAGAGCCAAAGGTCAGGACTCCAGTCTCTATGTTATACACGATATGTATGTATGCACGTATGTATGTATGCGGGTATGTGTATACATATATCAATCACTTCAGGTCAGTTCCAGTAGGTCAGCACTGCCCTGAGACATTAAGGTTTACCTACATTCAAAGTTACAAGGCCACAAAACACTCTCATCCCACGAAACATTAGTGATTTTTGTGGATGTAGCTTCCTGTCGTTAGTTCAGCTCAGTTCAGTTGCTCAGTCGTGTCTTGACTCTTTGCAACCCCATGGACTGCAGCACGCCAGGCTTCCCTGTCCATCACCAACTGCCGGAGCTTACTCAAACTTATGTCCATCACGTCAGTGATGCCTTCCAACCATCTCATCCTCTGTCATCCCCTTCTCCTCCCACCTTTAATCTTTCCCAGCATCAGGGTCTTTTCCAATGAGTCAGTTCTTTGCATCAGGTGGGCAAGGTACTGGAGTTTCAGCTTCAGCATCAGTCCTTCCAATGAATATTCAGGACTAATTTCCTTTAGGATGGACTGGCTGGATCTCCCTGCAGTCCAAGGGACTCTCAAGAGTCTTCAACACCACAGTTCAAAAGTATCAATTCTTCGGCACTCAGCTTTCTTCACAATCCAACTTTCACATCCATACATGACCACTGGAAAAACCATAGCCTTGACTAGATGGACCTTTGTTGGTAAAGTAATGTCTCTGCTTTTTAATATGCTGTCTAGGTTGGTCATAACTTTCCTTCCAAGGAGTAAGTGTCTTTTAATTTCATGGCTGCAATCACCATCTGCAGTGATTTTGGAGCCCAGAAAATAAAGTCTCTCACTGTTTCCCTTGTTTCCCCATCTATTTGCCATGAAGTGATGCAACCGGATGCCATGATCTTAGTTTTCTGAATGCTGAGGTTTAAGACAACTTTTTCACCCTCCTCTTTCACTTTCATCAAGAGGCTCTTTAGTTCTTCTTTGCTTTCTGCCATATCATTAATATGTGGTCAAACGTCATGGCCACAGAATCATCCCTATGCTAAAATAGCCTAGCTTATATCCAATTAAAGTAAGTGCCAAGGGAAATGATTCTTCACATCTACTTTCAGAAATAAATAAAAATGTGATTCTGTATCATTCCCTTTATAGAAGACTCTAAAAAATGCAAACTAGTCTTTGTGACAGAAGGCAAATCAGTGGTTGCCTGGGGACTGGGAGAGGGGCAGGAAGAAGGGATTATCAAGGGTGTTCAGGAAAACTTTTGGAGGCGATGGAGATTTTCATTATCTTGACTGTGGTGATGGTTGCACAGATGTATACACATATTAGCACTGACCAAACTGCCATCTTTAAACATGTGCAGTTTATGGTATGCCAACTATACCTCAATTAAGCTGAGTGAAAAGGTTAAAAAAAAACACATTCACAACAAGAGTTGGACTGGACTCCCATCCCTGATAAGATGGCAGACAAGATACCTGACCACTCTTCTAAGGAAAGCAGTTTTACTCTGCATCCTTAAAATGCCTCAGAGAGCTGACAAAAAAACAAAGAATAATCAAGCCAAAAATTAGCTGCAAGCATGAAGGGATAAACACATCACTGAAGTTTGCTTCCATTCTCCAAGCCTGCAGAACTTGCTAACTTTGAGGTTTGATGTCAAGGCCTCAAGGGCCCAAGGTAAGAATAAAGTTGACAGAAACTCTCCAGCCCCATCCCCAAAGAACCACAAGGAAAGCTGTCTTTCACAAAACTTAGCACACAAGACAATGTTCCAGTGCAAGAGGAGGGAGGGAGGGAGCTCTAAATACTAATTGAAGAAGACATCCATTTTAATTATTAAGAATTAGCTCCAGTGTATAAACCTCCATATACTTTTTAATACTGTGTAATATTAAATGAAAAACGTTGTTCTACTTGTTATATAAAATGAGACAAAGTAAGAATCTACATTTCTGCTTTCTCATTTGGGCAAAAAATAACTGTAAGTACAAGTAAGAAAGAAACTGCAATGGTTATTTACTGGGGAACTACACAGAAGTGGACAAAAAAAGAAAAGAGACCACAGGCTGTGTACCTTTCTATACTTCCAAGTTTTGTAGTTTCATGAATGTGATATCTCTTCAAAATATAAAATTATCTGAGAATAAACTCAACTAAGTGAAATACACAAAAAGCTTTATGAGTTAAACAACTTACATTAAAAAATTTGTAATATAAATATACGGAAACATGTTTTTGTGCATTAAAGGACAACATACCATAAATGTACTAATACTCTAATAGACTCAGCACAATTCCAAACATGTATTAGAAGACTCAAAATCATAAAGATATCAGTACTTCTGCATAGTCGATGCTGTTTTCAAAAGACGATTTCAAAATTGGACAATCTGATTCTAAAATTTATTTTGACATGCAAATGACCAGGTAGAGTCAAGACATTTATGAAAAGGAAGAATGAGGAGGAGAGATTTGTTGTACCAGCTATCAATACTAAATATGGAACTAAGTGATTTTAAATACTGATGTTTTCTAGTAATTACTCTAATCGTCTCAGAATGATGATTATCCAGACAGTCAACTTAGATACTAAAGATACTTAGGTTATATAACACTTAAGCAAGTTCTAGAACCAAAACAAGTGGAAACAAAGAACTTTTGATTAACTTATAATGTACTGGCACTCATTTAAAAGAGAGCATCACATGAAATCAATGACTCATAATGTATCTATATCTACTCAACATATTCCCCCAAAGAGAGGCCAAAACCTGCAGTCACAAGCTCTCACCACCATGTTATTAATAACAGCATGTGTATTAGTCACTCATTGTGTCCAACTCTTTGCAACTTCATGGCTCCTCTGTCCATGGACTTCTCCAGGCAAGAATTCTGGAGTGGCTTGCCATTCCCTTCTCCAGGGGATCTTCCTGACCCAAGGACTGAACCCATGCCTCCTGCATTGCAGGTTCTTTACCATCTGAGCCATCAGGGAAGCTTCCAGGTGGCACTAGTAGTAAAGAACCCGCCTGTCAATGCAGGTGGAAGTAAGAGACACAGCTTCAATCTTTGGGTTGGGAAGATTCCCCGGAGCGGGGTATGGCAAGCCACTCCAGTATTCTTGCCTGGAGAATGGACAGAGGAGTCTGGTGCACTATGGTCCACAGGATTGTAAAGAGTCAGACACAACTGAAGCAACTTAGCACGCACGCACGCACATGTGAAAAGGTCATCTCTTGAGCTGCTGGAAGAGGGTGTTTGCTATGACCAGTGCGTTCTCTTTGCAAGACTCTGTGAGCCTTTGCCCTGCTTCATTTTGTACTCCAAGGCCAAACTTGGTGCTCTCAGTAGGTAAGTTCATTTCACTGGGTACGTTTGTATCTGCCTTGGCAAACTCCAGGAGATGCACGCTATACACACACCCTACTGTGTGTATATTTACACACAGTGTTTTAAATATCAATGGTGTTTTTATACTGGAAGAATCAATGATATCTTCTTGCCTAGAGGAGTCAAAGATGGCAGCAACCTGGGGACACTTTTGTGGGGAGGGGTGCGGTAGGGGCTCTGGTCCGTTGGCTTTAAAATACAGCTTGAGACTCTCCTACACTTTAAAGAAAAAGGGGCACTGGGAAAGAGGAAAGACTGACCAGGAGAGAGAGAAGAGTCAGAAAGACACCAAGAGCCTCTCCCCTCCACAGGCAAAATTTTCACTGAATTCCTTACATGTGCCCAAAGAGGTAAAATCAAAACACTTTGATATTAACACTTATCAGCCAGGAAATGTCAGAACACATCAGAGAGCAACAGAGTCAACCAGATAGTCTTACCTCGGTGGCGATAAGATAGATCAGCTCTCCCAGGGTTGGTAAAAGGCACTGTTTTAATTTGCTGTTCCTGAAATTTTCCCTGATTAATTCAGTTAAAAGAGTGATTGCCTGAAAAGAAGGGAAAAAAATGTGTATTATTTCATGCATACCTCTCAGTTCTTTACCCTATATGTAACAGGAAAAACATTCCACAAAATTCATCTGACCTTTTTAACAACTGGTCTACAAATGATTTTCAATATATGGACCTTATTCCTGAAGAAAAAATAGGAACTCTCTGGACGATGATGTAAATTAGTTGTTGTTCAGGCACCAAGTCATGTCAGACTCTTCACAACCCCATGGACTGTAGCAGGCCAGCTTCCCTGTCCCTCACCATCTCCTGGAGTTTGCCAAAGCAGATACAAACATACCCCGTGAAATAAACTTACCTACTTATCGCACCAAGTTTGGCCCTGGAGTACAAAATGAAGCAGGGAAAAGACTCACAGAGTGTTGCAAAGAGAACGCACTCGTTATAGCAAACACCCTCTCCCAACAACACAAGAGACGACCCTAAACATGGATGTCACCAGCCAGTCAATACCAAAATCAGATTGATTATATTCTTTGCAGCCGAAGATGGAGCTCTATACAATCAGCAAAAACAAGACCGAGAGGTGACTGTAGCTCAGATCATGAACCCCTTATTGCAAAATTCAGACTTAAGCTGAAGAACATAGGGAAAACCACGAGTCCATTTAGGTATGACCTAAATCAAATCCCTTTCGATTATACAGCAGAAGTGACAAATAGTTTCAAGGGATTAGATCTGATAGAGTACCTGAAGAACTATGGACAGAGGTTCACGACATTGTACAGGAGGCAGGGATCAAGACCATCCCCAAGAAAAAGAAATGCAAAAATGGCAAAATGGCTGTCTGAGGAGGCCTTACAAATAGCTGAGAAAAGAAGAGAAGCAAAAAGCAAAGGAGAAAGGGAAAGATATTCCCATTTGAATGCAGAGTTCCAAAGAATAGCAAGGAGAGATAAGAAATCCTTCCTCAGTGATCAATGCAAAGAAATAGAGGAAGACAATAGAATGGGAAAGACTCGAGATCTCTTCAAGAAAATCAGAGATACCAAGGGAACATTTCATGCAAAGATGGGCATAGTAAAGGACAGAAACGGGATGGACCTAACAGAAGCAGAAGATGTTAAGAAGAGGTGACAAGAAGACACAGAAAAACAATACAAAAAAGATCTTAATGACCCAGATAACCATGATAGTGTGATCACTCACCTAGAGTCAGACATCTTGGAGTGCAAGGTCAAGTGGGCCTTAGGGAGCATCACTACGAACAAAGCTAGTGGAGATGATGGAATTCCAGCTGAGCTATTTCAAATCCTAAAAGATGACACTGTGAAAGTGCTACACTCAATATGCCAGCAAATTTGGAAAACTCAGCAGTGGCCACAGGACTGAAAAAGGTCAGTTTTCATTTCAATCCCAAAGAAGGGCAATGCCAAAGAACGTTCAAACTACCACACAATTGCACTCATCTCACATGCTAGCAAAGCAATGCTCAAAATCCTTCAAGCTAGGCTTCAACAGTATGTGAACTGAGAAAATCCAGATGTACAAGCTGGATTTACAAAAGGCAGAGGAACCAGAGATCAAATTGCCAACATCCGTTGGATTATCGAAAAAGCAAGAGAATTCCAGAAAAACATCTACTTCTGCTTCACTGACTACACTAAAATCTTTGGCTGTGTGGATCACAACAAACTGTGGAAAATTCTTTAAGAGATGGGAATACCAGACCACCTTACCTGCCTCCTAAGAAAACTGAATGCAGGTCAAGAAGCAACAGTTAGAACTGGACATGGAACAACAGACTGGTTCCAAATTGGGAAAGGAGTATGTCAGGGCTATATATTGTCACCCCGCTTGTTTAACTTATATGCAGAATACACCATGCAAAATGTCAGGCTGGATGAAGCACAAGCTGGAATCAAGATTGCCAGGAGAAATATCAATAACCTCAGATATGCAGATGACACCACACTTATGGCAGAAAGTGAAGAAAAACTAAAGGACCTCTTGATGAAGATGAAAGAGGAGAGTGAAAAAAATGGTTTAAAATTCAACATTCAAAAAACAAAGATCATGGCATCCAGTCCCATCACTTCATGGCAAATAGATGGGGAAACAATGGAAACAGTCACAGACTTTATTTTTGGGGGCTCCAAAATCACTGCAGATGGTGACTGCAGTCATGAAATTAAAAGACACTTGCTGCTTGAAAGAAAAGCTATGCCCAACCTAGACAGCATATTAAAAAGCAGAGACATTACTTTGCCTTCAAAGTAATAGTCAAAGGTATGATTTTTCCAGTAGTCATGTATGGATGTGAGACCTGGACAAAAAAGGCTGAGTGTGGAAGAACTGATGCCTTCAAACTGGTTTCCTTGACAGTCCCTTGGACACCAAGGATATCAAACCAGTCAATCCTAAAGGAAATCAACTCTGAACATGCATTGGAAGGACTGATGCTGAAGCTGAAGCTCTTATACTTTGGCCACCTGATGCGAAGAACTGACTCATTGGAATAGACCCTGATGCTTGGAAAGACTGAAGGCAGGAAGAGAAGGGGACGACAGAGGCCAAGATGGTTGGATGGAATCACTGATTCAATGGACGTGAGTTTGAGCAAGCTCCAAGAGATGGTGAAGGACAGGGAAGCTGGCATGCTGCAGTCCACTGGGTCGCAAGGAGTCCAACACAGCTGAGTAACTGAACAGAAACAACACCTACAGCATGTATCAGTTACCACGCACTTTCACTGTATCGATGATCTTCTGCCACGCAACTGTGGCTCTGTCTTTAAAGCCAGAAAATCTAGGCTGAGAGAGTGGAAGCAACTTGCCCCACATACCATCCATGCCACTTGGAGGCTTATACTGCATTAAATTCTACATTAAATCCTGCATTCAGTTCTTATACTGCATTAAAATTTTAAGTGATTCCTTCAAAAATATGAGAGGAGCAATATTATAACAACATTTCGGTATAATTCACTTTGAAATTCTGCAGCATATTTTTTATCAGATCTAGTTAATTTTCTAGGACTCATGCAGAGAAAATCCCATGCTCCATGCCAGAATTTATACCCCAGAACACAAGGTTAATCAAATCACGCTGTGACCACAAACTAGGGCTGAATGGTTTCAGAATGATACATATAGAATGAGATGGGGGGAAAATATGTACGTAAGTAGTATGGAAACAGTGCTCTGAAAAAGTGCGACTCAAAACATGGTGCACAAACAAGATTATTTCTCATGGTGATAAGACCTAGGTTTTTAAGTTGAACATACACCAAAACACTGTGTTGCACACCTAAAACTAATACAATGTTGTATGTCAATTATATCTCGCTTTATCATTTAAAAGTTTAAAAACTGAAAGTGAGCAATTTAAAATTTTCAGAACAATGTCACAGTGTAATAATACAACATCCCAGCATGTGATCACTGGTTCTACTTTGTAAACAAGAGTGTGGACAAGTTGGAGTTGGACATCAAGCAGCTGCATGATAGTCATGCACGGGAGGAATACTTGATGTGGGGACAGTTTTGATTTATAACTGACCTACAATGAGCTATATTTTCTTGTTGCTGTTTTTCTGCCGTGCCGTGTGGCTTCCAAGACCTTAGTTCCCCAAACAGGGATTGATCCTGGGGCCACTGCAGTGAAAGCTCTGAGTTGTAACCACTGGACTGCCATGGAATTCCCTCAGTTGTATATATTTAAAGTGTATAATCAGATACATTTGACATACGCACATCCCATGTGAAATCACCACCACAATCAAGACAGCAAAACCCTCAAGTGTTTCCCCAGGTTCCCTTGGTAATCCCTCCATCCCATTACCTTTCTCTTCTCCTACCAATTTACTTTCTGTCATTAGTTTGCATTTCACATATCATGTTTTCTTCTTTTTCTGGCTTCTTTCACTTAGCATAGTGCATTTGAGATTCAGGCATGCTATTTTTATTTATTTATTCATTCATTCAGGCATGTTATTTATTCTATAATGCATTCTTTTTTATTGCTGACTACCCTTCCTCCATATAGACATAACATCTTAGGTAACCCCCACCACTTATTGCCTTACACACGGTGTGTCCCCTATATAAAATGGTTGAGGAGGAAAAAGCAATCATATACAACACATTAGCCTTTGCAGGTCATTTCTATACACAGCGTTTCTTTTCCTTTACCCTGTATTGATCAGCCATTGATCATTCATTAATATTACACTGAACCATCCGAAATTAACAATGCTCAGCCATTTTTTACCCTATGAAAACCACACACTTACCATAAAAGAGTGGATAAAGGCAAGTTTTCTAAAAAGAAAGGAAATGATTTTTTAAAAGGAACCTTGGAATATGAGGAAAGAAACAAGAACATGACAGGCAAAAATACAGGTAAATTCAATAGTTTTTCCTTCTCCTATCAAGTTTTCTAAATTAACTTTGATAGTTGAAGCAAACATTATAAAAATGCTTGATTTGGTTCTAAGTGTATTTCGAGGATATATTTTACTCACTACTGACCAGGGGATTTTTGCATAAACTAATGCCTATGGCCAACAATGTGCTATGTAAGCGAACACTGAAACATCTCTGGTCAATAACGTTAAGGTAATAAAAGACATATCAATATATCTCTGGTCAATAATATGCTAACTATATAAAACAGAGGGAGGTTAAATGGTTGAAAAAGGAGGTAAGTTTTCTATACTTCACTTGAACGGGAGAAATGATGCCACTAGACTGTGATTAAATTATATATGATATAAATATAAGCAATGTTAAAAAAGAAAAACCCAAAGATGATCTAAATAAAAGAAGGTGTATTTTTATGTATGTGTGTGGATATTTTATTTTCTATACAATATGATGTTTTGACATCTTAAACAAACCATTCTGGCTGGGGAGAGAACGACCTTCCTAGGGCCAGCCAATTCTTAGAGGTAGCTAAGGCCCAGGAAAGTGAAAAATGAAAAATGTTAGTCACTCTGTCATGTCCGACTCTTTGCAACCCCATGGACTATAGCCCACCAGGCTCCTCTGTCCGTGGAATTCTCCAGACAAGAATACTGGAGTGGGTAGCCATTCCCTTCTTCAGGGGACCTTCCTGACCCAGGGATCGAACATGGGTCTCCCACATTACAGGCAGATACTTGACAGCGTGAGCCACCAGGGAAGCGTGTCTTCAATATGCCAACCACCAAGCCCAGAACCACACCTCCTCTATCTGGTCCTTATACCTCAGAAGGCAATACTCTTCTGTCTTCATCATCCTAGGCCAGGTACCAGGCAACTCGAGACTGTCATTATTCCATAGGCTGCTGAAAGTATTCAGACCAACCAATTCTAAGCTATTCATCCTGCTCTGCCTTTCCCGTGGAAACCCCAACAAAGGGCACAGCCTACGCACTCTGGTCTTCTGCTTCCTGACCACCTTGGTGTTGTTCCACATGGCTCTGTAAGCCACCTGTCTCGAGGAGCACTAAGCATAATAAACTCTATTTTCCTGAGCCTCTGCTCTTTCTCCTCGTGTGGTCAATCCTGACTGACCATCTCATAAATGAATACAAAAAGGAGATATACTAGGTTCATAGATAGTACAACTCCCAGTGAAGATGTCAATTTCCCCCAAACTGATAGCCTGGTTTACGGAAATTCCTACCAAAATCCTACCAAGACTTTTTTGTAGATATTGACAAGATTATCCCACAATTCATGTGGGAAAACAGAAGTATCAGAATTGCCAAAATGATTTTGAAAAAGGAGAATAAAGTGGTTGAAAACTGTTCTACCTGGTTTCAAGACAGTATACACCTACAGTAATCAAGACTGTGAGACAATGTCAGAGAGACAGACTCTCAGATCAATGAACCTGAACAGAGAATTAAGAACTAGCTCCACACTGGTATGGCTGCCCACTGGCTTTTGACAAATATGCAAAGGTAGTATAAGGGAGGAAAGCCCATCTTTTCAACAAATGTTGCTGGAGCAACTGGCTTTCCACTGGAAAAATAGTAAACCTCAGCCTAAGTCTGACACTTTATACGAAGTAGTAACTCAAAATGGATCATGGACTTGAATGTAAAACAGAAAAACAGAAGTAAAATATATATATACGACATATAAAATATATATATATCATATATATAAATAAAATATATAAATACCATATATACATATATATATATGATAAAGTCTTCAGAATCTAGGTAAAGAGTAGATCTGATACCAAAAGCACAGAGACATTGTACCAGAGAAGCGATACAACTGGCAAATAAGCATATGAAAAGATGTTCAACAGTATTGACAGTTATGGAAATGCAAATTAAAACCACAATGAGCTATCATGACACCTCTTATCAAAAACAGAGTGACAATAGCAATTGCTGCTAAGGATGGGGAGAAACTGGATGGTTGACACCATCTCTGGTGGGAATGCAAAATGGTGCAGCCATGCTGGAAAATAGTTTGGCAGTTTCTCAAAAAAAACATAACAAATGAACCACTAAACATGCAGCTGCCACAGGACCTAGAAACTGCACTCATCAGCATTTATCCCAGAGAAATGAGTACTTCCATCCACACAAAACCTGTTGTTCAGTTTTACAGAAGCTTTATTTGTAACTGTCAAAACTGGAAATGATCCAGGTTATCTTTCAACAGGTAAATAAATACAGAATACTATTAAGCAATAAAACGTAACAAAATGTGCACACACGCAACAACCAGAATGAAGAGTCAGAGAATTAGGTTAAACAAAAAAGCCAACTCTGAAAGGTTATATACATCTTCAAAACGAAAGAAGTACAGAAATGAAGAACAGATTAGTCAGTCACCAGGGGTGGGAAGGAAGAGCATGAGATAGAGGGAAGTGGGTATGGTTATAAAGGGCAATAAGGGTGATCCTCGTGGTGATGAAACTGTTCTGTTCATTAACTATCTCCACGTCGACATTCTGACTGTGATATTGCCTGATAGTTCTCCAAGATGTCACCATCAGGGAAAATTAGATGAAGTACCATATATAGCTCTACACTATTTCTTACAACTGCATGTGAATCTACAATTACCCCAAAATAAAATTTTAACTTTTTCAAGTTAACCTCGTTCTAAATTCAAAACCCAGATTCAACTTTCTGTTTCACAAAATTCACAGCAGGGACATAGAGCTCTGCTCCATTTGATCATCCACTGGCCATTTGGTATCAGTAAACATCACAGGAAATTAAAACATTTTAATGCTGCAGACCCTTAAAGATATAAAACTGTCTGAACTGCCTCCAGCATAACAGAAACTGCTTTGGAACTCAATGCCTTGGAGACAGACAAACATCATATGATTTATGCTAGTAAAGTCACAGCAGCCCAATATTTCACTTGCAAAACTTAACTTTGGATACCATTAAACAATGCACAACAAGTAAATTTCCCTGCAATGTTACTGTATAGATTTTCCACTCATTCTGTAAAAATTTCAAGAAACATTAATATTAAAAAGGAAAACTGTAAGAATAACCACATAAATGACAAACACCAAGCAGGAAAAATAACTTTGCTGACTTAAGTATGACACTAAAATATGCCAATACTAAACAGAACAAAAAATGTAAATGAGATTGTTTAGTTCTTCTTCCAACTCAGAAATCCAAGTAATATGTGGATATTGTTCTTAGGCATGTTTCTCCTATAGTGTATAAAAATTTATAGTGTATAAAAATGAAACTAAAATAGGTTTTTTTAAATGGGATGGATATTCAGGTATTTTTTGGAAAATCTAAGGAAAATGAGGAGAGTGGAGGGTATCTTACTTCTAGTATTATTATGCTTTAAGGCATATCTACACAATCACTGATTCTATTACCCTAAAAGAAACTATGCTTCTGCAACCATAGGCATGACTGGTTGCTTGATTACTTCAAATAACAATAATTATTTATAATTATAAATAATAATAATAATTATAACAACAACCAAATATAATAATAGGATTGTAATCCTATTTCTTAGGTCTGTATAGTCAAAGCTATGGTTTTTCCAGTAGTCATGTATGTGGTGATAAAACTGTATAAATATGAGAGCTGAACAATAAAAAAAGGCTGAGCACTGAAGAATTGTTGCTTTTGAACTGCAGGGCTAGAGAAGACTCTTGAGAGTCCCTTGGACTGCAAAGAGATCCAACCAGTCAATCCTAAAGGAAATCAGTCCTGAATATTCATCAGAAGGACTGATGCTGAAGCTGAAGTTTCAATACTTTGGCTACCTGATTCAAAGAGCTTGCTCATTGGAAAAGACCCTGAAGTTGGGTAAGATTGACAGCAGGAGGAGAAAGAGAAGACACAGGATGAGATGGTTGGATGGCATCACTGATTCAATGGACATGAGTCTGAGCAAGCTCCAGGAGATGGTGAAGGACAGGGAAGCCTTGCATGCTGTAGTCCATGGGGTTGCAAAGAGTAGGATACAACTGAGCAACCGAACAACAACAAAATCCTATATCTTAAACTACTCTGAAGTCCTAAACTCAAAACTCATTTTACAACAACTCTGACAAGGGAAAGCCAGGCCTCTTTCAGCTTTATCTGAAACTATCAGATTGACATTAGGTCGGCTGTGCTTCAATTTCACATACCCGAACTGAGTCTCTTAGGCAGAGAGACAGAAGATGAAGAAGTTCTGCAGTTATAAAACTAATATTCTGAACTCACACAGAGTTTGCTTGCTCCTGACTCTCAAAATATAGTTTTTAAATGTCCATGTTAACAGGTATACAATTAACAGCTACAAATAGAAATTGAAATAAACTCCAGACCAAAGAGACTCGAGTGTTTTATTAGGCCAAAGGGACGTTTTTAAGCCCTA
Organism: Cervus elaphus; assembly: GCF_910594005.1. NCBI lineage: Eukaryota > Metazoa > Chordata > Mammalia > Artiodactyla > Cervidae > Cervus > Cervus elaphus. The sequence goes on from NC_057838.1 coordinate 26,735,271, forward strand.
TATAACTGTTCCCAATGGGAGATAAAGCAGCAGACATCACAACAACACAACCTTTCAAATTAGATAACTGTTCAGCATTCTTCCCTGTGCAAGTCCCAACCCCTCAAGCAGGAGCATTTCACAACCTCAAAGGAACAGAGAATTCCAATGGATACCACTCTGCCCAACCTTCTTCTTTCTTAGAACACCATTTTCAATGTCCCAAACACAGCTTGCTCACATAAAACATGAACCTCATAATCCTGTCTTCAATTTTATTTGTATTAAATCTCAGACTCCACCGGGAACTGCATTTCAGATCTGTAGACTTGAAACTTCAAGATCTCATTTTCAAAAGTGTTGGTTTAAAAACTGTGAGAGAGAAAACACACACTAGAAACAGATAAGAGAAGGCTGAAGAGGCAGAAACAGAAAGATGGTAAACTTATTTGAAGAGAAAAAAAAATCTGTTCTGTATCTAATAACTGGAAATACTATTGTAATGTTGCAACACTGTAAGAAGTTCTCCTAGTGACTTCTGGATATCAAAGTGGATATAATCATTAATCTCTAATTCTCTGCATATTATTGATAATTGGGTTGCTGCTGCTAAGTCACTTCAGTCGTGTCCGACTCTGTGCGACCCCAGAGATGGCAGCCCACCAGGCTCCCCCATCCCTGGGATTCTCCAGGCAAGAACACTGGGGTGGGTTGCCATTTCCTTCTCCTATATTTTGCCTATCATTTCCAAATCCCACATGCCCATAAATATCAAGTCAAGCAAACCATTCAATCTTTGATTTGGATGTTCTGACGTAAAAACTTGAGGCCAAAACAACAGCCACAAAACTCTCTTCCCCCTGGAACATACCATGACAAACACCTCATTTTAACAAATACAGAACTGGAGGGTTATCTGCATTCAAATTGGCATCTAACTCCTAAAAGTAAATAATCAGGGAGAAAAAGTCAGTACTGCTATCTTGTCACTACCCTGCAGAGGCCTAAATGTAAATAAACAACCTGGAACTGGTGGAATTTTTTATCTTGAAGACTACACACTGTCAGGAAAAGCAAATAAATGCATAAGCAGATTTCTTTAACAGCCATCAAAAAAATTTGGAAGCACTTGGTACACAAACTTTATCAAGTTCCCTGATTTTTTTTTTTTAATTAGATGTCAACAAATTTCAAAACTGCAAAAGAATGTGTCGCTTTTTGTCGCCAGTCACCCAATCCCTCTTCCTAACACCACTCAAGTTCCTTTTGAAGAAAACACCTCTCCTGAATTGTGCTTGTCTGTGTGATGCGATGACAAAGCAGGCCCTCCAAACATGGAAACTGTAAGGGCCCTGGCTCCTTCAGAAACATCTTCCCTCCTGGTCTGGTTCAATTAAAGCTAAATCAGAAATACAGACACGGATGTAGAAACCACGCCTATGGTTACCAGGGGATCAGGGGTAGGGAAAGTTATAAATTGGGAGACTGGGGTTGACATATACACACTACTATACATAAAGCAGATAACTAATAAGAAACTATTGTATAGCACAAGAAACTCTACTCAATACTCTGTAATGACCCGTATGGAAAAAGAATCTTTAAAAAAGTGGATATACGTATGTGTATAACTGATTCACTTTGCTATACACCTGAAAACACAACATTGTAAATCAACTATACTTCAATAAAAATTTTTTAAAAATAAACTACATCACTAGAGGATTTCTTTTTGTCCTTTATATCTTATGAGAGAATAAAATTTTGTGTTAATTACCGCAAAATCAGAGGTCTTTAAAAATAAAATAATAAATCAGAGTTTTATTCAAAACTAAAAAAAAAAAAGACGAGGCCACAACCTAAACAGCCAGCAAGGCCCCTGCTCAGAAACCTGAACCTTGAGTGGAGTGTCACAGAATAAACAAATCAGCTGAAGTTTACTAGCACTGGCTCCAAGCAAGACTCCAAGAGGGCCCTGCTCCAAAGGCCCTCTGGAGCTGCCAGGCCCTGACTGCTCTAATCCTTCTCTTGGAGTCTGACCTTGCTCATTTCCCCTAATAAATACACTCTATGCTCCAGTTAGGCAGTCAGCCTGCAGAGGCAGTAAACAGTACTTGTGCCATGCAGTTCCTCTCCCTTCCTGGACACATGAAAATATTTCCCAGCTCCCCCGAAGTTGGATGGGACCATGTGACTAACACTAACCAATTGGCTGAAAGTAGAAATGATGTGTGTACATGTGTGCGTGCTAAATTGTTTCAGCTGTGTCCGACTCTTTGCGACCCTGTGGACTGTAGCCTGCCAGGATCCTCTTTGTCCATGGAATTCTCTAGGCAAGAGTACTGGAGTGGGTTGCCATGCCCTCCTCCAGGGGATCTTTCCGACCCAGGAATCCACAGGCAATTTCTACTGTGTCCCTGTGTCCCAGGAAACGTGAGCATACCTGCTGGATGGAGATGAACTGCAAGCAGCTGGGGTTCTGAAGTCAGCTGCCCTCAGAGCACCCAGGCCAACAGCAAGAGAGTTCTAAAGCCTCTGAGGTTTTGATGGTTGCTATTACCACAGTATCAGCTAGTCATACCCCAACTAAGACAGAATTCTAATCATCCAATTCAGACAGACCACTTTAGTCATACATAGTAATGACAAAGTTCTAGTACCTTAAAATAATTACTGACAACACAATCAGTAAATTACTGCACCCATATCTTAGGGGAGAAGAAGATCATTTGTGTCGCAGCTAAGACCTGCCATCAACACTTGTATCATGGATCTGACACCAGAGTTGTGAAGCACCAATCACCAGAAAAGCTGTGAATGAGAAGTATACTGATAAATCCTGCCCTGCAGGTTAGGAAATTGGGTGTCAAATTGCCATAAATCTGTAATAAATCTGCAGTTTGAAACCAGATTAATCATTAAAATTCTTTTGCCCGTCTCTGGCAGATGGCAGACAAGATGTCCTAAATATTCCTCCCACTGAAAATAATTTTAAAATGCTAGATAAAATATTTTTTAATGTCTTTATAAACTGCACAGCTGAACTGGCAGCTATGGGAATCTCAAAGACTGAAACTTGGAAAATATGCCAGCAGAGAGAAAACAGGAAAATAAGAAAATAGGTAAGCAGTCAAGATACTTTAACCCTGCAGGCATGTGATGCATCTCTGTGACCTTGAAATGACCTCCTGAAACGGAACAAGTGACAAACTCCAGGGCTTGCCCAGAGTGTGGTATCACTTAGGAGACCATTCACATTAAGTTGGGACCCCAATGATGTATGAGTAAGAAATGAACCAAACTGCAAGAGAGGGCAGTAAGGAATCTTGAGACCTTGGCGCTGAATGAAGCAATGGGGAAAAGTAATCTTCCCTGAGAACCAAACCAGGCCTCGAAAGCAGGTATGCAGGTCACATTGACAATGCTTCTTGCCAGGGAGTCCAGAGATTCAAACACTTGGGAATTTGCTAGCCTGGCCAATTAAAACATGGCCTTTAACGATGGCCTACAATTAATGAGGTCAAAATGCTAGGATTTCGCCAGCATACAGCAAGTGAAAGTTGCTCAGTTGCGTCCAACTCTTTGCGACCCCATGGACTATAGCCCACCAGGTTCCTCTGTCCATTGAATTCTGCAGGCAAGAATACTTTCCCTTCTCCAGGGGATCTTCCCAACCCAGGGATCAAACCCAGGTTTCCCAAACTGCAGGTGGATTCTTCACCGTCTGAGCCACCAGGGAAGCCCAAGAATACTGGAGTGGGTAGCCTAACCCTTCTCCAGGGGATCTTCCTGACTCAGGAATCGAACCCAGGCCTCCTTCGTCGCAGGTATTTTCTTTACCAGCTGAGCTACCAGGGAAGCCCATACAGCAGAGCAGTGGCTCTCAAACTTGAGTATACATCAGAATCACCGAAGAATCTGTAAAAACACAGGATGCTGGGCCGTGCCCTCAGAGTTTCTCACTCCGTACGTTTGGGGCAAGACCTAAGAATTTGCAGCTCCAACAAGTTGCCAAGCGATGCTAATGGTCTAAACCATGCTTTGAGAATTACTACTGTGGAACTCTAGTGCCTGCACACTGCAATCACCTGTGAACTTTAAAAACGACAGCTTTCTGCATCCAACTCCAGAGATTCTGGTTTAACTGGTCTGGGCTATGGCCTGGACATCAGAATTTTTAAAGCCCCTTGGAATTCTAATCTGCCACCCAAGTTGAGAAGCACTGCTGCAGAGGACAGAGTCAGGAAGAGCTCAGGGAACTGGAAATGCTGGAGTGGTTCTACAAAGGGCAAGCTAACCTGCCCAGCCACCTGCTAAACCAGCCCTCCAGGGACGATCTGAGAAACAACCCCCCTTGTGAGGGGGGCCCCAGCACCCCTGGGCAGCCTTGCAGTGGAACTCTCGACAGGTCAGAGTCGACAGTAAGAAACACTGACCACGGAGCTCAGTTCTCTGATCACAGAGCGAACAACGGAATTGAGGGACAGCGAAGACCAATGGCAGCTCTTAACTATGCAAATGCCAGTAAGTCACGGGGCAGTTTGGTGATCAGAGTATTCTGATCCACTAAAATCTAAGACAGTGGTAAACTGACCATCAAATCAGCCTACTAAGCTTGGGCTTCCCAGGTGGCCCAGCAGTTTAAAAAAAACAAAAAAACAAAAAACTGCCTGCCAATGCAGGAGACACAGGAGACACAGGTTTGATCCTTGAGTCAGGAAGATCCCCTGGAAGAGGAAATGGCAACCCCCTCCAGTTTTCTTGCCTGGGAAATCCCTGGTGGGCTACAGTCCATGGGGTTGCAAAAGAGTCAGGCACAACTTAGCAACTAAACAACAAAAACTGACGTTTGACATAGAATAAGAACATTTCTAGGCCTACTGGGCAGAGACCTAACAGAGTCCCTACATCAAGGACTCACAGCCTCTTATCCAGATCCCACAGCCAAGCTGGTTCACAGACCCAGAGCTCCTTGACTAATCTGAAGATCCCCTTGAAAGAGACCCCTACAAACTGGCCACAGGTAAATGATGTCAATCTGTCCCAACACCTTCATTCCGCAGAGGGTCCACAGCCAATGACCATGTGACTGAGCACTGGGGAATGGGAAACACCCAGACTCTCTGAATGTATTAGTTACTGTTTCTGAATGAGGGCTGGTCTCCAGAGACCTAAGCCGCCACTACAGTCCAGGAGTCAGAGTAAGAGCTCATTAAGGGTCAGGGGCTAACATGGAGTCTTAGCCAAATCCACCTTACATCTGTCCCGTGATCCCAGGCACCGAGCTCTGGTTACCCTCCCAGCCCGGGAACACAGAGTGACCACAGATACCAAGTAATTAGTAGGATGCTCACAGCAGATCCCTATTTAGAGTAGGAAGGACCAAAGCAGAACACCTACCCCACCTGTCCACTCAGTGACAGTAAGCCCGAAGCAAATCATGTCCACGGAGAATCGGCGATTAGGGATCACTGCCACAGAAGACATGGAAGGAGCCACGGCAGGGATTTCTACCAACGTGCCCACTGAACTTGCCTGTCGGGCCAGTGCAGAAGCCACATGGATCGTGGAGAGTGACTCCTGGTTTTGCAGATTTAATGAGATGATGATGCCAACTGTAGCTGCAGATTCAGTTTCAGATGTGGCATCTTTACTGAAGCAAATCAACAGAGTTCCTGACACCTAGTATGGCTCTCTTTTTTATTCCAATCAGTAATAAAAATAAAAAATCAGAAGTAGTTACTACTTGCTGAATTGCCCTGTATAGGTCAAGTCACCCATTCTGTCACAATACAGACTCTGACCACCTTGATACTCTGCAGGACACCGGCTGTTCTGTTACACTGAGGACGTGATGCTAACTGGATCTGGTGAGCAGTGCTCTAAATTTGCATGCCAGAGGGTAGGAGATAAAGCCTTCAAAAAGTTCACGGTCTATTAACACTGCTGAAGTTCCCAGGAGCCCTCTTGGAGCATATGATCACGTTCCTTCTAAAGTGAGAGGGAATTTGCTATCCCTGGCACTACCCAAGATTAGGAGGTCCCACAACTAGTGGGCCTGTCTGGATTTAGGGGTGCCAACTCACTTAGTGATCACTGACAAGGCTGCCAGTTTTGAGAGGGGCCCAAGAAAGAATTCTGCAGCAGGTCCAAGCTGGTCTGCCAGATGCAGCACAGACTGTCAGAACTGTCTGTGGCAGAAAAGAACGCTACAAAAAGTCTGTGGCAGAGCCAGAACACAGACCCCTCAGATTTTGGAATAAGGTCTTACCCTACCCTCTGCCAACTGCCAATCTCCATTTGAAAAGCAGCACCTGGCTCCTTTCAGGGCCCTGGCTGAGACTTAACGCCTGTCTCTGGAAGACTATGGTACCTGATCTGGCCACCATGAATCAGAGGCCACCATAAAACTGGTTATGCACAATAGCATTTTAAAACTGAAACGGTATGCATGAGTCCAAGTCACGCAGATTCTTTACTCGCATTTGATAGGCAGGCGGCTCAGACTCCCTGGTATCTGCCGTCACCACTCAGCCGCCTCTCCCTTCCTCAGCCCGCCCCTGTGACTTCCTATGAAGTTTTATGTTTCCTTCTTTCCAGAAGGAAAAGCATAGACAGACCTGGTGCACACATGGGTCTCCACGGCCCGTCAGCACCAGGAGAAAGTAGATGGCCACTTCACTGCAACCCCATCCATAGTGGGCAGGACTTTGTTTATGGTAAATGCACACGCACTGCCTGGAGAGAGACGGATGCAGCGATGCATCTACACCAACCCAGAAGCAGTTGGTAACAAATCCACCTGAAATGCAGGAGACCCTGGTTCGATTCCTGGGTCGGAAAGATCCACTGAAGAAGGGACAGGCTACCCACTCCAGTATTGTTGGGCTTCCCTTGTGGCTCAGCTAGTAAAGAATCTGTTTGCAATGTGGGAGACCTGGGTTTGATCCCTGGGTTGGGAAGATCCCCTGGAGAAGGGAAAGGCTACCTACCCACTCCAGGCCTGGAAAATTCCATGGACTGTATAGTTTATGGGCTCTCATATAGTTTATGGACACAACTGAGTGACTTTCAATAGGCTTGCCAGGGGACCAAAAACTTGAAAAGAAAACCACTGTATTAAAAATAAATTTTAAAAAAAGTCTGGAGGAGACAGGTACAGACAGGCTCCTAGAATGGGAACAGAGTGAAGACATTCATGACCCATTCACATAAATGCCCTCAAAAGGGCCTTACCAAACAGCTGGAGGATCAGACCTATCCCGGGGATGCCAGGCAGCATCCTTCACCAGCACGGGTCCTCACTCAACAAGGCTGTGTACAAAGAACACGGAGGGAAGGATGGAGGCAGCCCAGGGGCTCAACAACATGGACTTTCGCTCACCAAGACTAACTTGACTACCGCCGTGGTAGAGGGGTCAGCTGCCATGGACAGAGGCCAACTCTGAGCAGTGAGAGAGCTCGGGTCCCTGGAGGGCCCAGCCTGCAAGCCAGCAGCAGACTGATTACACTGGGAACCTCTGATCATGGAGGGGACCACACTGTACCCTCACTGGGAGAGAGGCCCTTGAAGGCAGGGGCCAGTCATTCCCGCCCTGGCACTTGTGCCAACTCCACTATCCATGGTCCTGCCCCTTTCCACCAGTCTCCCAATCGGAGCTCCTTCTGGGTTTCAGGGACCACATCCATCCCAATCCATTTACTTTTTTTTTTCCCTCTGGGGCCAAAGTTCAGTTCAGGTGCTCAGCCGTGTCCGACTCTTTGCGACCCCATGGACTGCAGCACACAAGGCTTCCCTGTCCCAGGAAGCCTGCTGGTGTCCAGGAAAACCCAACTCCCGGAGCTTACTCAAACTCATGTCCACTGAGTCGGTGATGGCATCCAACCATCTCATCCTCTGTCGTCCCCTTCTCCTCCTGCCTTTCAATCTTTCCCAGCATCAGGGTCTTTTCAAATGAGTCAGCTCTTTCCATCAGGTGGTCAAAGTACTGGAGTTTCAGCTTCAGCATCAGTCCTTCCAGTGAACACCCAGGACTGATCTCCTTTAGGATGGACTGGTTGGATCTCCTTGCAGTCCAAGGGACTCTCAAGAGTCTTCTCCAACACCACAGTTCAAAAGCATCAATTTTTCGATGCTCAGCTTTCTTTGCGGTCCAACTCTCACATCCATACATGACTACTGGAAAAACCATAGCTTTGACAAGACGGACCTTTGTTGGCAATGTCTCTGCTTTTTTTTTATTTTAGATTTTTTTCATTTATTTTTATTAGTTGGAGGCTAATTACAATATTGTAGTGGTTTTTAATATGCTATCTAGGTTGATCATAGCTTTCCTTCCAAGAAGCAAGCATCTTTTAATTTCATGGCTGCAGTCACACCATCTGCAGTGATTCTGGACTCCAAAAAAGTAAAGTCTCTCACTGTTTTCATTGTTTCTGCATCTATTTGCCACGAAATGATGGGACCGGATGCCATGATCTTAGTTTTCTGAATGTTGAGTTTTAAGCCAGCTTTTTCACTCTCCTCTTTCACTTTCATCAAGAGGCTCTTTAGTTCTTCTTCATTTTCTGCCATAATGATGGTGTCATCTGCATATGTGAGATTATTGATATTTCTCCTGAAAATCTTGATTCCAGCTTGTGTTTCATCGAGCCCGACATTTCTCATGATGTACCCTGCATATAAGTTAAATAAGCAGGGTGACAATATACAACCTTGACGTACTCCTTTCCCAATATGGAACCAGTCTGTTGTTCCATGTCCAGTTCTAACTGTCACTTCCTGACCTGCATACAGATTTCTCAGGAGGCAGGTCAGGTGGTCTGGTATTCCCATCTCTTTCAGAATTTTCCAAAGTTTGTTGTGATCCACACAGTCAAAGGCTTTGGTGTAGTCAATAAAGCAGAAGTAGATGTTTTTCTGGAACTCTATTGCTTTTTCAATGATCCAATGGATGTTGGCAATTTGATCTCCGGTTCCTCTGCCTTTTCTAAATCCAGCTTTAAGGCCAAAAGGTGAGAACGATTCTATTACCAACCCTGGAAATGACATTATCCATTCTACTCATCACACCTTTGTAAATAAACCATGACTGAATTATCCCAATTTGAGTGAGCCACCAGTTAAGAGTGAATGAGTGATAGTTACCTTTGAAAACCTTTGCTTTCAGGTGAAAAGACAGCCTTCAGAATGGGAGAAAATAATAGCAAATGAAGAAACAGACAAAGGATTAATCTCAAAAATATACAAGCAACTCCTGCAGCTCAATTCCAGAAAAATAAATGACCCAATCAAAAAATGGGCCAAAGATCTAAACAGACATTTTTCCAAAGAAGACATATAGATGGCTAATAAACACATGAAAAGATGCTCAATATCACTCATTATCAGAGAAATGCAAATCAAAACCTCAATGAGGTACCATTACACACCAGTCAGAATGACTGCTACTCAAAAGTCTACAAGCAATAAATGCTGGAGAGGGTGTGGAGAAAAGGGAACCCTCTTACACTGTTGGTGGGAATGCAAACTAGTACAGCCACTATGGAGAACAGTGTGGAGATTCCTTAAAAAACTGGAAATAGAACTGCCATATGACCCAGCAATCCCACTCCTGGGCATACACACCGAGGAAACCAGATCTGGAAGAGACACGTGCACCCCAATGTTCATCGCAGCACTGTTTATAATAGCCAGGACATGGAAGCCACCTAGATGCCCATCAGCAGATGAATGGATAAGGAAGCTGTGGTACATATACACCATGGAATATTACTCAGCCATTATAAAGAATTCATTTGAATCAGTTCTAATGAGATGGATGAAACTGGAGCCCATTATACAGAGTGAAGTAAGCCAGAAAGATAAACACCAATACAGTATACTAACACATATATATGGAATTTAAAAAGATGGTAACGATAACCCTATATGCAAAACAGAAAAAGAGACACAGATGTACAGAACAGACTTTGGGACTCTGTGGGAGAAGGCGAGGGTGGGATGTTCTGAGAGAACAGCATCAAAACATGTATATTATCAAGCATGAAACAGATCACCAGCCCACATTGGATGCATGAGACAAGTGCTCAGGGCTGGTGCACTGGGAAGACCCAGAGGGATGGGATGGAGAGGGAGGTGGGAGGGGGGATCGGGATGTGGAACACATGTAAATCCATGGCTGATTCATGTCAATGTTTGGCAAAAACCACTACAATATTGTAAAGTAATTAGCCTCCAACTAATAAAAATAAATGGAAAAAAGAAATAAGAATCCAATAGAAATTGGAAAAAAAAAAAAAGAAAATCTTTGCTTTCTAGTTTTTTATACTGCTTTGTGAAACCAATTAATATAGAAAATGTCAGGGACTTCCCTGGTGGTCCAGCAGCTAAGACTCCATGCTCCCAATGCAGGGGGTCTGAGCTCGATCTCTGGTCAGGGAAGTATATCCCACAGGCCGCAACCAAGACCCAGTGCAGCCAAATAAATAATTTTTGAAAAAGTGACAGGTCCACCCCAATAGTTGGATTCATCCTCTCCTCCTTGGAAAAAAATACCAGAACACCAATGTTGTACACTTAGACAGACCAGTGAATAAGTTGTCAGGTTTCACTTTGAGCAACAGCCTTTTAGGCCTTCACAAACTATTGGTTTTATAGTTTTGAGTTAGTTTACTCATTTTTTTTTTTAAAAAAAAAGGAAAAAAAAACACTATTCGAGTCACCAGGGACACTGGATCTATATGTCATTTCGGCATCAGAGAATCAGCCCCTGAAGCCCACTTTCTTGGTCAAGCAACGATATACATGGATGGCGATGTGGCAGCAGCTAAGGAGGACGGTGCCAAGCCAACACCTGCGGCCTGCAGAGCCCACCACCGAGACTCCATCCACCATGACGAGAACAGGAATGCTGTCCTAATACACGTCTTTTTACCAGCATGGGGTATCGTCATGACTCCTAGCAATCGTAACAGAAAAAGATGCATACTCCTTCTTTCCGCTCGTCTTCACTTCCCTCTGGTGACCACAAACTAATCCTGACACAGATGGGGGGAGAGGCCACTCCAGGCAGAGGAAACCAAGCCAGATGTATATCACAGGTACAGCGGCACGGTGGCAGGTCCCCTCTTCTGTATCTGATGCAAGCATCTCCTGCGGTGCAATTGGCATATATACATTTGTTGAGGGTTAAATGACTTTTTTTTTCTGGGAACAGCAGAACACAATTATGCATGCTCACTATATAAATGTTTTCCTAAGAAGTCAAGTTACCATTATCTGATATTAAAATTGAATCTTTTTGATATATAATAATTGAAAAGCTATGGCACAGAGACATAGCTCCAATACTGTAGTTTGGAGCTGGCTATCAGACAGCCAGCTGATAAAGCTGTAGGTAAAGCGTCTACCTACAATGCAGGAGACCCGGGTTCAATCCCTGGGTCGGGAAGATCCTTTGGAGAAGGAAATGGCAACCCACTCCAGTACTCTTGCCTGGAAAATCCCATGGACAGAGGAGCGTGGTAGGTTACAGTTCATGGGGTCGCAAAGAGTCAGACACGACTGAGCAACTTTACTTCATATATAGTTTTATATATATATATATACACACATATATATATAAAAAACAAGCTCACATCTACATATATATATAAAACTAGTATTATTTACTTGTTACTATATTCTTAACATCATCTTTTCAACACTCCTCAGAAATACAACGGAAGCTCATTTTTAAATTGCATTTTTCTGCTTCAGGGATCAGCTGTGATGAGTTGTATTCTTGGCAATTCTTTCCATCACCAATTCTCTTCCCATGTTTCTTTCATCTAACAGAAAATTAAATGTGATGGTTTGCTAGTTCCCAAGGATTACTAAATTACATCACATTCAAATATATAAGCCTCACAATGGCTGCTCTAAAAATATTAAGCCCAGGTAAAATGAGCATAAAAATTAGTCAGACAGAAAACACAGAAGCTAAAAATCATTCTACAAGATGTCAGGTAAGAAATTAAATGAATTCTATCATTATAAGAAATTAGGAAACACGCCTTTTAAATATGCTTTGATGTGAGATGTTTAATTTGTATGCAGAAGTTGATTCAAATATGCCAATTCCCCAAATGATACGAACTTCAACATCATGGCTTAATACAACAAATCCAGAACATTTCACATCATTCTACACAAAGGCATGAACATGATACAACTCCTGCTTTGTTAATTTCAACACATTTTACCTCTCATGATGTCCGAAAGGTAAAAGAAGCACAAGTTTGTTTAGCAGGGAGGCGCAAGGGTAAATTCACTGAAAATAGTAACGGGGAAGGGTTACACACGATAACCAGCCCCAGCTCGGGGCCTCGCACAAGCCAGAAATGGTCACACAGCGTCTGCTGTGAAAGATGGCGTTCTCCAGCCCCACAGCACAGAAACTACCGAGGCGGCCGAAGTGAGGGACACAGCGTCCTGCGGGGCCACTGAATAACTCTGACAAGAAGGGGAACAGACACTCCACAAGGCAGAGGTAGTTTTCTCAGGGAAACACACAGCACCATTTCTACAGATTGCCATCAACAAGAAAATCCTGCTCAAATTCAGGTTTTAGAAGAAAGTTCACAAAAACATGGCTAATGTATCAAGAGTTCTTCCCACCGGCAATACTTTGTTGAGGGCTCTGTCCTGGGCTGTAACACAAACCCTCACGTACACAGCACTGATCTTAAGGGAGTCCTTACTGTGGGACAGATTCCAATAGCACTTTATCCAAAGGAGACAGAGATCATTCTCCCTGAGATTTCGGTGGAAAATCGATGTCTCTCTGTGCTTCATGTTGCCCTGCCAAGCAGCAAGCATCTTGAGCCAGAACTGAAGTGCACTTTGAGGCGGAGTGGGGCTGGTGTCTTCCTCACTCCGGCTGACCGTCTCAAACCCTTGGTCTTGGCCAAGGACCTGTGGTTCTGAGTCTTGCATCATGACATCATATTGTCATGATGATGACATGAGCTCAGCGCCCTCAGCTACTGACCCCCAGCTCACACTTCTTGTCCGCTGAGACCACGGGCTCCTGGCTCACTGCCTTCCTCTCCACCTGTACTCCTGCCCCCACCTTCAGCCAAGTGGCCATCTCTGTGAAGGACACACCAGAACCCTGACCACACAACAGGCCCTTGAGCTCCTCACTCACTCCCCTGTTCCTCTACCCTGAATCAGCCACTGACCCACCGTCACACCCGGACCCCTCATGGTATCCCCAACTTCTCCAATTCAAACACTCCCTCACCTCCACTCAGAGCTTCTCTCAAGTTTCCTTATCCAAAGCCCTTCACCAATATTTCTTTAAACATCCAAGCCCATGAGCCCACCACCTTCTCACAGTCTTTACATGCTTTCATACATAGATAGGGTTCTGGGGAGAAAGACTTAAAACAGTAAGGCCTCAGGCAAGAGGGCTTGGAAGTGAGCACTCCCTCCCCTCAATACACTCAACTCTTCCCTTGATTAAAACCCAACTGTCCTCCACAGAACATCACACAACCACTAGGCAGACTGCAATGAAGAATTTAAGGTGAAATAAATCAAACTTGGTTTCTATGGAGTCCTCCTTTCTTATCATTCTGAGATGACAGCTCCATATCTTCTCTGCCTTTCTGCAATGGTGACCTTGATGTACTCCATCATCAGAAACCATCAGATATGAGATCCCTCATTCTCCACCACCAACTCTTACCCCCACTCCATCTACATTTATTAATCCTGTCTTCCTGTGACAGTGAATTGAATCCATTCTCTGCCCTAAGGCAATCAGCCTGTTATCATTCATACTATGTTGCCTGCCCTGCACCTTCTCATAAAGCTAAATAAACCTGATGTTGTGTAAATATAAATAAACATATATCGATTTATGTACATATGTGTGTGTGTGCGCATGTGTATATTACACTGTATTGGGGGGCGGGGGTAGGGGTTGAATTCACCAGTGAACTCATACAAGCCCAGAGCTGTTATGGGTGGAAGGTTTTTTACTAATTTATTCACAGACTCAGGGTTCTCCAAATTTGTGGAGAACTTCTTGATGGAACTTCTTCCATCAGTTCCAGAAAGTTGTGTTATTCGGGCAACTTGACCATTTAAGTCATCACCATTTAAGTAAGCATGAAGCTACTCAGTCCCTTGAATGTTCAGTTTTCTCCCTGCTGTCTTCCTTTCAGTCCTGATATTGTTTATTTGCATTTTCTCTTTATTTTCTCTTGGCTATAAGTTTTAATAATTTTAAGTTAACAAAATATGAACTATTGGTTTTACTGGGTTTTATATAGTTACTTTTCCAGTTCATTGATTTCAGCTCTTACTTTTTATTACTTCCTTTATTTTAACAGAGTTGCATTGAATTTGCTCTTTTCTCTAACTTTCTTAAAATGGAACTTAAAACATTTTTGATTTCCAATATACTGGTTTTCAAACTATAGTCCCAGAACCAGCAACATTAAAAAGTTATCTGGGAACTTACTGAGACACAAATGCTTATGCCCTCCTCCACCTGCTGAATGAGAAATGCTGGAGGTGAGGTCCAACAGTCCACATTTTAACAAACCTTCCCAGTAATTCTGATATGCATGAGGCTTTTCACAGCTAATGTTCGCTATGCAAGCACTTAAAGCTGTGGGTTATCCCCTCTTACTACCATTTTAACAACATCACAAACATCTTGATGTGTTAGGTGTCCTTTATCATTAAGGTTAAATGTTACATAAATCCTCTTGGGAGTTCTTCATTAACACATGAGTTACTGTCGGTGGGAATGCAAATTGGTAGTCACTATGAAGAACAGTATGAAGGTTCCTTAAAAAAACTAAAATTAGAGTTACCAGTAAGATCCACTCCTGGGCATGTACCTGGAGAAAAGTCTAATTTGAGAAGACATACAAAGACAGTGTTCACTGCAGAACTATTTACAATAGTCAAGACATGAAAACAACCTAAATGTCCATCGACAGATGAATGAATAAAGAAAATGCAATAGATTAAATATATATGAAATGGAATCTACTCAGCCATAAAAAAAGAATGAAATAATGTCATTTGCAGCAACATGGATGAATCTAGAGAATATCATACTACGTGAAGTAAGCCAGACAGAGACAAATACGATACCACTTCTGTGTGGAACTTTTAAAAGAAAGATACAAATGAACTCACTTACAAAATAGAAATAGATCCACAGAAATAGAAAACAAACTTAAAACAGTCACCAAAGGGGAAAGGAGCAGGGGATAATTTAGGAATCTGGGACTAGCATATATACACTCCTATAAAAATAGATGAGCAACAATGACCTAGTATACAGCACAGGAAGCTATACTCAATATCTTGTATAAGAGAAAAGAATGTGACAAATAGATCTGTATTATGTGTAACTAAATCACTGCCCTGTACATCTGACACGAGCACAACATTTTAAGCCGACTATACTTCAGTTAAATAAATCATGAAACTGATGAATAAAGAAAACAAACATCAAGTACTTAAAAGTAATTTGCTTAATTTCTAAAAATTTGAGAAAGTTTCTAATTTCGTCTTATTAACTTCTAATTTCATCCCATCGCCGTAAGAGAATATATCCTAATTGATTCTAATCCTTTGTTAAGATATGTTTCATGGCTGACAATATGGTCTTAGTGAATATTTAGTGTGCATTTTAAATAAATTTATTTTACATTACTTTGAATTAGTATTCTGTAAATGCAATTAATTCAATTTCATTCATATCATTCAAATCTTCTATCAGTATGTTCTTTTTTTCTTGCTTGTTTAAAAAATATTCAATAATAGTAACATATTTGTCTACTTCTCCTTTTAGTTCTGTCAATTTTCTCTTTATTTTAAAGTGCTCATAGTTGGTACATATAAATTCAGGGTTGCTAATATTTCCTAATGCACTGAAGGGGTTTCCCTGGTGGCTCAGTGGTAAAGAATGCACCTCCCACACAGGTCCTTTGTCTCCGTAGGTTAGTTCATTCCTGAGTATTTCATTCTGTTGCAATGGTGAAAGGAATTGTTTCCTTAATTTCTCCTTCTGACTTTTCACTGCTAAGGTATAGGAATGCAAGGGATTTCTGTGCATTAAATTTTATATCCAGAAATTTACAATATTCATTGATTAGCACTAATAATTTTCTGGAAGCATCTTTAGGGTTTTCTATGTAAAGAATCATGTCATCTGCAAACTGTGAGTTTTACTTCTTTTCCAAACTGGATTCCTTTTATTTCTTTTTCTTATCTGATTGCTATGGCTAGAACTTCCAAAACTATGCTGAGTAACAGTGGCGAGAGAGGGCTCCCTTGTCTTGTCCTGATTTTAGAGGAAATGCTTTCAATTTTTCACGAATAATGTTTGAAATGGGTTTGTCGTATATGGCCTTTATTATCTTGACATATGCTCCTTCTATGCCTACTTTCTGGAGAAACTTTTTATTATAAATGGGTGTTGAATTTTGCCAAAATCTTTCTCTGCATCTATTGAGGTGACCATGTAGTTTTCATTTTTCACTTTGTTAATATGGTATGTCACACTGATTGATTTGTATATATTGAAGAATCCTTGCATCCCTGAGATAAAGCCCACTTGATCATGATATATGATCTTTTTAATGTGTTGTTGGATTCTGTTTTCTAGATTTTGTTGAGGATTTTTATAAGACACTGATGAAAGAAATTAGAGATGACACAAATAGTTGAAGAGATATACCATGTTCTTGGATTGGAAGAATCAATACTGTGAAAATGACTACACTACCCAAAGCAATCAGTAGATTCAATGCAATCCGCATCAAACTACCAATGGTATTTTTCACAGAACTAGAACAAATAATTTCACAATCTGTATGGAAAAACAAAAGACCCCAAATAGCCAAAGCAATCTTGAGAAAGAAGAATGGAGCTGGAGGAATCAACCTTTCTGACTTCAGACTTTACTACAAAGCCACAGTTATTAAGACAGTATGGTACTGGCACAAAGACAGAAATATAGACCAATGGAACAAGAGAGAAAGCCTGGAGATAAATCCACGCACTTATGGTCACCTTACCTTTGACAAAGGAGGCAAAGATACATAATGGAGAAAAGACAATCTCTTCAATAAGTGGTGCTGGGAAAACTGGGCAACTACGTGTAAATAATAAAATTAGAACACTTCCTAACACCACACACAAAAAAAATAAATTCAAAATGGATTAAAGACCTAAATGTAAGACCAGAAACTATAAAACTTAAGAGAAAAACATACGCAGAACACTCTGACATAAACCACAGCAAGATCCTCTATGACCCACCTCCTAGAGTAATGGAAATAAAAACAAAAATAAACAAATGGGACCTAATTAATCTTAAGAGCTTTTGCACAATTAAGGAAACCATAAGCAAAGTGAAAAGACAGCCTACAGAATGACAGACAAAAATAGCAAATGAAACAACTGACAAAGAACTAATCTACAAAATACACAAGCTCAATACCAGAAAAACAAACAACCCAATCAGAAAATGAGCAGAAAACTTAAAACAGACATTTCTCCAAAGAAGACATATGGATGGCTAATAAACACATGAAAAGACACTCAACATCACTTGTTATTAGAGAAATGCAAATCAAAACTACAATGAGATATCACCTCACACAGGTCAGAATAGCCATCAAAAAATCCACAAACAATACATGTTGGAGAGGACGTGGAGAAAAGGGAACCCTCTTACACTGCTGGTGGGAATGTAAATTGATGCAACCACTGTGGAGAACAGTATGGCGGTTCCTTAAAAAATTAGGAATAAAACTACCATAAGACCCAGCAATCCCACTACTAGGCATATACCCTGAGGAAATCATAACTGAAAAAGAAACGTACTCCAACGTTCATTGCAGCACTATTTACAATAGCTAGGACCTAAAAGCAACCTAGATGTCCATCAACAGATGAATGGATAAAGAAGTTGTAGCACATATACACAATGGAATATTACTCAGGTATAAAAAGGAATGCATTTGAGTCAGTTCTAAAGAGGTGGACAAACCTAGACCCTATTATACAAGGAGCAGTAAGTCAGAAAGAGACAAATATTGTATATTAATGCATATATATGGAGGCTAGAAAGATAGTACTGATGAACCTGTCTACAGGGCAGCAGTGGAGATGCAGACACAGAGAACAGACCTATGGACACAGTGAGGGAGAGAGAAGGTGGGATGATGCGAGAACAGCACTGAAACATATACATTACCAAATGTAAAGTACACAGACAGTGGGAATTTTCTGTGTGACATAGGGAACCCAAAGTTAGTGCTCTGTGACAACCAAGAGGGGTGCGATGGGGAAGGAGGTTTAAGAGGGAGGGGACATACACATATACCTATGGCTGATTCATGCTGATGTAAGGCAGAAACCATCACAATATTGTAAAGTAACTAACCTCCAATTCAAAATTTTTAAAAAAATTTTTTTAAAAAGAAATCTGCCTGCCAATGCAGGAGACACAGGTTCAATCCCTGGGTCAGGAAGATCCTCTGGAGAAGGAAATGGCAACCCACTCCAGTATTTTTGCCAGGAAAATTCCATGGACAGAGGAGCCTGGCAGGCTACAGTCCATGGGGTCTCAAAAGAGTTGGACCCAACTTTGCAACTAAAAACAACAAAATGCATTGAAACTTTTATTATAAAACACCTATCTCTAACTCTAGTGTTACTCCCTTAGTATCTGTCTTTTTATTAACATAGCTATGCAGCTTTCTTATTAGTCGTGTTTCCATGGTATATCTTTTTCCATGTTTTTAGTCTACCTTCATATTTAAAGTATGTCTTATGTAAACTTCATATAGCTAGGTTTCTCTTTTTAATCCAGTATGACAACCTGTGCCTTTTAAATGAAGTATCTAGGCCACTGAACTTTAATGTAATTATTAATGTGATGTGGTTTAAGTCTACCATCTTGCTATTCACTTTCTATTTGTCCCATTTTATGTTTCTCCCTTTAATCCTCCTTTCCCAACTTACTTTTGATCGAGTTCAGAATTGCACTGCATTTCTTCTACTGACCAAATTAGCTACAGCTGTTTGTTTCCCTTTTTACTGGATACTCTTGAGATTATGATAGCGTCTGTTAAGTAATCACATTTCACCTTATATCAGCATTACTCTATTTCACATACAATGCAAAAACACATACAATGTGTACATACAACATAATATACACATAAACTATAGAATGAGCTAGAAAAAATGTTTGATGGGATAATTGTTAGAAATTTTCCAAAATTTTCTGAAGTCTCCAGCTAACTTGGAGGCTGTGTGTGTGTGTGACACTCCCTGGAACCCAGCAGAAAGCAGTAGGGTGAGAGGTCAAAGAGGAGCAGAAATTTCCACAATTGCCCAGAGCTGGGGATATAAGAGTTTGGAGGTCAAGTCCTACCAAGTTAGGAGGTGGGACTCAGTTCCTTGACCTGGGAAGACTGCTGGGTTCTACTTGAACTCTGTTCCCTACGGAAACTCGGAGCAACGGCCCGAGGATAAGCCAGTTGAAAACATAGCTCACACAGTCAGCTTCCTTTCTTCAAAGTTGGGCGTCCCCTCCACCTTCTACCTACTTCTGTTTCATATTCTGTCTAGATTCCTTATCATTATTAGCAGAAGCTTCTCATCCATTACCAGAGCCACAACTCCAACCCAGGTCTGATTTTTATGAAAAAGTTTCTCACCTGGGAAGAAGTGTAAATGCATACTCCAAACAGTAATAAAACCCAAAAAACTCTGGTTACAAACTTACATAAAAACTTTAAACTTTTCTAGAGCTAAAGATAAAATCAACAAGCTTCCTTGATATCTCCTTTTCTTATTCTTCCTGCAAATTCCCCTTCCTACTAAAGGTGTAGCTCTTCAAGAGCCTTAGTTCCAACAAACTGCTGCTGGGCAACCTAAGGCCTCAATTTCTATTCTCAGGTTCCACCAGATCTCAAAACTCAATGATAATAACCACCACCCTACCCTGCCTCAGATAGCCTCAAAGTCTTACCATTTCACATTTCAGCTCCCTATTTCTGACTTTTGCAAATTTTTCTTACTTTCCCAGACATCCAACTAAGTATTTTAAAAGTCTTTGTTACATTTTATCCTGTATTTCTAGATTTCTTGTTTTGCTGCTGTGGGAGGATTTCCAAGTAATCTAAGTAGCTAAGTTGTCATAGTTTGAAAAACATGTTATTTTATAAGTAGAAAAAAAAAGTATAATGGACAGTACATGGGAAAAACTCTAGGTAAAAATAATTCCATTTATGTACATGAAACAGGTACATCCCAAAGTGGAACAAGTATCATTTGTTCTTCCAAAAAGTGATATGTTGGAAATGAGGACTGTGGGAAACAAGGACCATGAGACCTCACCGTGTGCAGTCGTTTCAGTAATGAAAAGCTACAGCATGCAAGGCACCAGGGGAGCAGTGAGACTGTGCAGCGTAACAGAGAACAAGAGCCTAAAGTGGACATGCTACACCACAGCCTTTAAAATAGATGCCAGAACAGCCAACTGTGCGTAAATACAGTTCATCGTGTCCTGCACTTAAGAGTTCCACAAGTATACAATGTTCAGAGAGAACTAAGCTGCATAATGCTTCAAATCACCATATATCTACCACTTACCATAAAATGCAAACCTAAGACCACAGGGAATTCTGCTCTATGTCATGTGGCAGTCTGGATGGGAGCGGAGTTTGGAGGAGAATGGCTACATGTATATATCTGGCTAAGTCCCTCTGCCGTCCACCTCAAGCTATCACAACATTGTTAATTAGCTATACTCCAATACAAAACAAAAAGTTTAAAAAAAAAAAATCTAAAATCAATTCAGTAGAAGGCTGAATAACAGAGGGTCAATATCCTTAAATTAAGAATTCATAAGATAATGATTATCCTAGCAAAAAAAATGACATAAAAAGTAAAATAAATTTGACAACTGGATGAATTTTCAAACAGTAACAGCAATAATACAGTTGCATACACAATGAACTAAGTGAACTAATCTGTTGAAAACGAGAGAAAAACACAATGGGAATTAGTGACAGTTAATATATTGATTAGCATGCCATGAACTAAAATCACGAGTTCTAATTTAGAAAAAGATCAAAACAGGAGAGTTACAACTCATGTAACTTTTCAAGTTATTTTCTTACTGTACACTCAACTTGGCAGTGAAGGAGACACTGCAAAGATATCTGGCATCACCTCTTTAACAAATGATCCAAGTAAGTTCAAACACCATGTTTCCTGATACAATGAAATACGAAGTAGCCAACATCATCTATGATACAGTATTTCTAAAAAGAACTTAACTTGAACCCATCAAGTTTCCAGACCTAACTTAGAATTTATAGGAAACATTGGGACTAGAGAATCAAATTTAATGATACCAAGAGAAAGCAAACAGACAAATATGGAACATTGCACAAGGCAACTCACTTGGACTTTTCAAGAACTTAGTGTCATGGGGAAAAAAAATGGGGACAGAAATCCAGAAAAAATATGATCAAAAAGAATCCAACAGAGCATTATAAAGATGTTAATACATCATGAGTGGAAGGCCTTCTAAAAATGCTAGGGTGGTTTAATTTTAGGACTGCCATTGATATAACCTATCTATTAAGAGAGATAGGAATAAAACCGATACAATCACCTCTATAGATGTCACAGAATCAAATTCAACACTCATTCATGTTAAAAAAATAGGCTAAAGATCAAGAACTTGGTAGATGCTAATTTAACACGATTTTATGCCAAAGCCAAGTATTAATGAAAACACAGAGCACTGAAAATTCTCTTTCATTGGTGAAAGGATTTTAAGGTTATAAAACTGTTTTGGAAAACAGTTTAGATGACCCTGTGAAGTTGAACATACACATATCCTATGACCCAGCAACTCTAACTCCTAGGTTTATCCAATAGAAGGCTCACATAAGTGCATCAAAATGTTTTTACAAGATTTACCTGTAATAGCCAAACATAGCAAACAACCCAAACGTCCATCACCAGTGGTGCAATGGTGTAATGAAAAGGCACGACAGACACCCACAACGAGAATGAATTTCACACACATGACGTAACAGAAGCCAGAGACCAAAGACCACATGCCATGTGATTCAATTTAAATATAACTGGGTAACACAGTGCAAAGTAATCACAGCATCAGAAGGTATGGCAGGAGTCACCTTTAGAGCAAAGGGAGAGATGAGTGATCAAGATCAGGCCCGAAGGATCTCCTGGCATGCTGGCAATGTTCTGTTTCTTGAACCAGGGGCAGTTTCCTGGGTTTCCACTTGCAACAATTCACTGGGCATGAAATTTATGTTTTGTGCACATTTCCGTATATTTGTAACACTTCAGTAAAAAGAGTATTACCATCTTTAATCCAAAAAAAGAACGCACAAAGCAATCCCTGCATCTATAATCCCAAAATATGCAACACAAAAGGAAAATACATATAATTATATATCAAATTGGTGACAAGATTATTTGAATTGATCTGAAAACTCAGTTTCTGTCTGTTGAGTGTATCCCAAGGACCAAAAAATAATAATAATAGTAACTTAAACAGCACTTTGTAATTTTATTGTTACTAATAATACAGTTATTATTTTTAAACCATTTATTCTCAACTATTGGTTAAAGAAGGTAAGTGTGTTGATGTCATGAGCAACTAAGGCTTTCAGCTTATAACAAGAGCACTTAAATTTTAAATAGAAAAGTTGTGAATTGGAAGTACAGGTATGAGTGAACTTGTGATTTTTCTCTTTACGAACATTTCCTAGCTAGAAGAAATGACAATCCCAGCATCAGTGACACCCAGACCCAGACTGTGTTCTCTAAGAACTATTGTCAGCTAAAATTAAATAAGGTTTCTTGTAGAACTGACTTCAGAACTAAGACTGACTATTCCCAAGGGTAGTGAAAGCTCGTTGACAGAAAGCAACTAAGTTATCAGAGAGAGTAGTCAGCTCATACAGAAAGGAGCAAGGAGCAAACCTTAACCGGCTCCTGTTGGACTGAGGTGGAACTCAGTCCAAAAGACTAACACCTACAGAAGACTGAAATGTACAAACATACACATGTAAATCCGTAATTTCTTAATACAAAAAAAAAATCTTACTGGACAGAATTAAGACTACTAATGCACAACGTGTTATTCTGAATATTGGTCTATAAAGGTGGATAATCATTCATCCTGCCTTTGCTAAACACACTGTATTTTTGGATAACCAATTAGCTGAGGTGGGAAAGTTCTAATGTAAGAAAAATTACCAGCTGTATATGAGAAAAGAATTATAGAAAGAGAAAATTATCATTTTTGGAACCCTGAAGGACTAATGCCACTAAGCATTGATCATTGATGGGTGCTAGAAATGTTAGCGTGATGGAAAAGTTCAAAATCATAGCACTGACAACACTTGAAGCTAGTGAGCAGTCACACTATCACTAATATGGAGGTAACCAGACATCATTATATGCATCTTCCTATGAGTCAACAGGAAACACAGAGCACCAACCAGGAAGAATTCCTACCCTTTCTCCATAAAACAACTTGAATCTAAGCAAGTCTACGCATCTAACAAGCAGTTCATGGGAAATATAGGAGAGAGGATCACAAAGGATAGAATAAAACCTAATGAAACTCAGCTCTGGTTAAAACAAATGCCAATTTCTCCTCGATAAATAAATGGCACTAAAAAATAATAGGAAAATGTTTGAAATTAAGGGACTCAATAGTCAATGTTCTCTAAATGCAGTACAGGACCTTATTTCAGTCCTGGTTCAATGAAAAAATACAGAATGACATGTGTGAGACATCAAGGAAATCTGAACACCGACTGGTATTAAATATTGGGGAACCACTGTCAATTTTGTTAGCTGTGGTAACAGCATGGTGACTATTTTTTAAAAGCCTTTTCTGTTAGATATATACACTAGAGCATTTATGAGTACAATATGATGTCTAGGATTTTTTTTTTTTTTTTAATACTATAGCGGGGGTTGGGGGTTGGGAATTTCTCTGGCAGTCCAGTGGTTAGGATTCCACACTTTCTGCTGGGGGCTGGAGTTCAAAAAATTCCTGGTCAGGAAACTAAGATCCGGCAAGCAGGACACATAGCACCGCCAAAAAAAAAAAAAAAAAAAACACTAACAGGGGGAGGGGGGAGACAGAGGGAGGAGAACAGAGAAAGGGAAAGAGATAAGGAGGGTGAGTGAGAGGGTGAGACAACAGACAGACAACATTCGTAAAATTTCAGTAACTCTCAGACGTGATCTCAGTATTTCGGTCTCTCTCCTTTTACGTACATTGAGATTTTCCATAATGAAAATGTTTAATGAAGGGATCAAACTAGAGTATCTGTTAACATTCCTTCCAGTTCTGTATCTTAAGGTTTTATATTCAATTTCCTAAAATATATCCACTGCATGTTTAAGATTTAAATATATGTAACATAATATCATAGTATTTATTTTAAATTATTACACATAAGAACGACAACAAACTCAGGGTGATAATGTGTTGCCTAGGAGGAAAAGTATAAGAAGCTGGCTATATTTTTCTGTAGAAAACATAAGGAAGAATTTAATAAATGCTTCTAAATATATACAAGAGACCACAACTAGCTCTTTTCTGTAGCCAGTAATGGCAGAATAAGATGGAAGGGACTTAAACTGTATCATAAGAAAAGTAAAATAGATTTTTCTCCATCCATCTCTTCTGTCTCCTTGTAACAAATTATACTGCCACACTTTCCTACCATTCTTGTAATCGTTTATTAAATCTTTTAACATGGACTGAATACCAGATGTACACACGTTACTTGGCTGGCTAGGCACCATGGATTACAGTGATGAATAATGAGGTTCTATAAAAAGACAATGAAATAGTGCCATTAGCAGCAACATGGACAGACAGAGATTATGATACTAAGTGAAGTAACACAGACAGAGAAAGCCAAGTATCATATGATATCACTTATATATGGAATCTTTATTTTAAAAAAAAAGATAATACACATCAACCTATAAACAAAACAGAAATAGACCCACAGACATAGAAAAAAAAAAAACTTATAGCTACCAAGGGGGAAAGGGGAGGAGGATAATTAAGAATTAACATATATATACTACTATATATAAAATAGATAACAAGGGCCTACTTGTATAGCACAGAAAACCATACTTAGTATTTTGTAATAACTTACAAGGGAAAAGAATCTGAAAAAAGAAGAGATACAGACAGACAGATATACATATAACTGAATCACTTTGCTGGACACTTGAAAGTGACACATTGTAAATCAACTGTACTTCAATTAAAAAAATAAAATTTTAAAAATTAATAAAATAAAATGAGGTCTATGCCTTTAAAATGCCTATAGGATCTTCAACCACGAGTTTTATTGAAACGTACTGGAGAAATCAGGGCATATTTCACACTTGGAATTTTATTGATGATTTACTGAAAAACTACGTATGGACACACAATTGTGCTACAGAAAACTCGTCTCAAGAGTTCTGAACCTAAGGCTCATAGTTGGGCCTCACAGGAATCCTCATCTCCTGAAACGACTGCACTGTTCTCAAAAGGCTGTCATGGCTTCCCTTAATCTAAAATGGTAATAATAGCCAATGGACTGGGACCACATCTCATGCAGCAGAAACCAAAAAAACAGGGAAAAGATGAACAAATTGCCATGTACCTGCCAAGCTTATTTCTTCCTGAAGTTCTAACTTGTGAAACTTTGCTTCCAGTGTTTGAGCGTCCTCTAGTGGTTGTCTCAATCGCTACAGTCAATTGGTCTTAACGGTGGCGTACCTTGCAAAACTTTGTTTCCTGTGTTTGAGTGCCATCTAGTGGTTGTTTCCACTGTTACAGAACTAAAAATTTTGTTGGATTCAATAGACATGAACTTGGGCAAATTTCAGGCGATAGATAGTGAGAGGCAGGGAGGCTTTGCGTGCCACAGTCCACGGGATTTCAAAGAGTCGGACGTGACTCAGTGACTGAGCAACACAATACAAAAATCTTGTAAGCAATAACAGAATTTGTAAAAAGATGGCATTATAAAGGAGCACCTGACACAATTTCAAGTTATTTTGAAAATCCCTCATTATCCAACAGAAAACAGTTCCCAACATAGTATATGTTAATTCAAAAGTTTCCTAAATAGCTAAATACACACTATTACTTTTTAAAATTAACATCCAAGAAATGGATGTTAATCCAGACATCCAAGTAATCTAGTTAATGAAACAAAGCTTCATCTAAAAATTGTTGAAATCACAATGAATAGAGCCCAGAAGCCATGTAACTCCACCACATCACCTTCAATAACTGCCAATGTTGAAAATGAGAGGCTGTGCTGAAGTGTGAAGGTCTGCTGAGGTTACTTTATAGCGGCTGCCACATTCCATGAAAAACGCTTAAGTGAATACCCATGAAAGCTGTATGTTCTAAAATTGAGAACATTCTCTGCCATTCCTCACATTTCAGTAATAAAAGAAGTTACCTCAATAACAGGTGCATTTTCCTGGAGCTCACTTGTGTGCGAGGCCAGTAAACCAATCACCCGAGCGACCTTGGCCCTTCTGCAAACAGACAGAAAATGGCTTCTGAAGTGGAGAGTTAGGACCAAGTAAATCAACCCCATTTAGTTACATTACACAGCTGTAAGCGTCACCATGAGAGAAAAGTGGAATGGGTAGGGTGAGCGTACATTCCCCCACATGTATGGCCCAGAGCAATGCCCCCTTGTGTACACAGGGAGACATGAACACAATGCCCTCTGCAGCCCAACTGCGTGCATGCATGCTCAGTCGCTCAGCCGTGTCTGACTCTTGGTGACCCTATGGACTGTTGCCTGCCAGGCTCCTCTGTCCACAGGATTCTCCAGGCGAGAACACTGGAGTGGGTTGCCATTTCCTCCTCCGGGGACCTTCCCGATGCACAGATCAAACCTGTGTATCTGGCGTCCCCTGCACTGGCAGGTGGATTCTTCACCAAAGAGCTACCTGGAAAGTCCATTTGTAATGGTGACAAAAACTGAAGTTGTGCTTTAATGGTGAAATGCAAAGTAAAAATTTTTCAAAGATCTTTGCCAGAGAGAGGAAAGAAATAGTAATTACCCCTTTCATTATGTGAATGGTTAAATAAACTGTGGTACATCCAGACAATGGAATACCTGGCACTAAAAAGAATGAGCTATCAAGCCATGGAAAGACATGGAGGAACCTTAAATGTGTGTTACTAAGGAAAAAAAGCCAATCGGAAACAACTACATACTTTATGATCCCCACTACATGACCCTCTGGAAAATGCAAAACCATGGAGGCAATAAAAAGGTCAGTGGTTAAATAAAAGTCAGAGGTGTGAACAGGCATAACACAGATTTGCTTATTATCCAATAAATACTGTATGATACCATAACGATGGCAACACATCATTAAACAGTGCCCAAACCCACAGAATGTACAACACTAAGAATGAACTGTACTGTAAAGTACAGAGTTCGGATGATTTTGACATGTCAGTTTAGGATCTTCATTGATAACAAATGTACCGTTCAGGTGGGAGAAACTGATAACTGGAGAGGCAGCACGTATGGGGGAGCAGAGGTATAAGGGAAATCTCTTTACCGTGCCCTCAATTTGCAGTAAGCCTAATACTGCTCTAAAAAAGTAAATTCGATAAAAACCAAGAAAGGGTGAATTTTATCTCAATAAAAAAGTAAGGAAGCACAAGAAAATCCAGAGTCAAGAGATACAAAATCCCACATCCATCCTACAGGAGTTTCAGGAGCAGAAAAAGGATGAAAAAGAGATGAAGAAATCACAAGGATAGAGAAAAGCAAAAGAAAGGCTTTTAAAGCCTTTAAGAGACCGACTGGCAAAGAAAATTTGTAAAAAGATATATCCTAGTAAAATTTTGCAGGCCTGCAATATAAAGAAAAACTCTTTTTTCACTGAAAAACAGAATCCAACTGGTCACATATAAGAGGAAGAAGAAAGGCGGGCTGGGCCCTGAGTCTACCAAAACTGCAGTTAGGACATGAGAGAATGGGAACACACACCAGGGCAGGATGGGTGTGGTCTGAAGGTGCTGGGCGGCCTCAGTCAGCCTGCGGGGCCTGGGCCCCAAAACCACAGCCAGAAAGCTTCAACGAAGGAGTAACTCCACAAGCACAGCCTCTGGGAGACATCCTTCTTAAAAAAATTTTTTTAATTCTGAAAGAAACCTACCAAATGAAATCCAATCCGTTAATAAGTGAAGTAACTCACAAATGGAGAAACTGTATTTAAAAAAAAAAAAACTGACAATAAGCATTTACTTTATTGAAGTATCAAGCTATACCAAAAACTAGAAAACTCATTCCTAGAATATGAATATCAAGGGAACCTAAAACCATCTTGAAAAACAAGAACAAAGTTGAAGTCACATTTTCTGATCTCAAAACTTACTATAAAACTATGGTGATTGAGACACTGCGATACTCACAGAAAGACTATACTGACCCGTGAAACAACAGAGAGCTCATAAACAAACCCTCACCATATGTGGTCAACGCGATTATCAACAAGGCTGCCAACACCATTTAATGGGGAGAGGACAGTCCTTTCAAAAAACGGTGCTGGGGAAACTGGGAAATATACACATGCAGAAGAACGAACCTGGGCTTTCCTGCTGGCCCACTGGTAAAGAATCCGCCTGCCAATGCAGATGACATGAGTTCGATCCCTGGTTTCCGGAAGATCCCGCACGCCTCAGGGAAACTAAGCCCATGTACAACTACTGAGCCTGAGCTCTAGAACCCACCAGCTGCAACTACGGAAGCCCTCACACCCTACAGCCCATGCTCTGCAACAAGAGAAGCCACCGCAATGAGAAGCTAGGCAGTTGCCCCTGCTTGCTGCAACTAGAGAAAAGCCCAGGTGGCAACAACCAAACAAAATGAACGAACCTGGACTCTTGCCTAATACTGTACTAAAAAAAAAACAAAAACAAACAAAACTCAAAATGGATCAAAAACCAATACGTAAGAGCCAAAACTATAAAACTCGTAATTCAGTTCAGTCGCTCAGTCATGTCCACCAACTCTTTGTGACCCCCTGGACTGGAGCACGCCAGGCTTCCCTGTCCTTTACCATCTCCCGGAGTTTGCTCAAACTCAAGTCCATTTAGTCGGTAATGCCATCCAACCATCTCATCCTCTGTTGTCCCCTTCTCCTCCTGCCTTCGATTTTTATGGTCATGATTTTCAAGCCCTGCATCATAATTTTCTTAGTAAATGAAGACATTCTGACTGGAGTGGAATACAGGTTCTGGTACACTTGCAAATGAGTTTGTGTCTGTGTATGGACCTTTTATATAAAAATCTTTTACATAAGGAAGTGTAGAAACACTCACATTACTGACGGACACTGTACAGGCAGAACAGAAGCCTGTCCTGGAGAAGACCAGAGTCCGGGGCTTGTCTCTGAAACAAGGGGTGACTTTGGGCAATGGTGACCCCCGAGGTCAGAGGAATTTGAAATGGCGTTTCCCACCAAACATGGGAGGCTGGTAGTCCTGTTCAGACTTAGAAACATTCCAGTAAAGAGTGCAGCATAGAAAAAAACATAAATGTATAAGCTTTATGCATTGTATTTGGCAATGATTTCTTGACTATGACACTAAAATCAGACAACAAAAGAAAAAAATGAAAAACCTGGTTGCATCAAAATTTTTAAATGTATGCATCAAAGAAGACTATCAACAGAACAAAAAGGCAACTCACAGAGTGGGAGAACGCACTTGTTAAGTCAGGTACCTAATACAGGGTTAATATCCACAATACATACAGAACTCCTAAAAACAAACATAAGACAACCAAAAGTGGGCAAAGGACCTGAAAAGACTTCTCTCCAAAGAAGATAAACAAATGACCAATAAGGACATGAAAAGATGCTTGACATTACTAGTTATTAGTGAGATGCAAATCAAAACCACATTGTATGTAACTTCATACCCATTAGAAGAGCTACTACTGAAAAGAAAAGAAAAATGGAAAAAACTAAGGGTTGAAGAGGATGTGGACAAACTAGAACCCTCATGCACTGGTGGTGGGAATGTAAATAGTGCAGACATCATGTAAAATGGTATGACGGTATTCTCAAGACACTGAACAAAACATCAAATAATCCAGCAATTCCACTCCCAGGTATATTACCCAAAAGAACTGAAAGCAGGGACTCAGACAAGTATTTGCACACCAGTGCTCACAGCCACACTCTCTGCAATTGTCAAAGTTAGAAGCAACCCCAGTGTCCATCAACAGATGAAAAGATAAACTATGGCATACACATATGTGGAATATTATTCAGCCCTTAAAAAGGAAGACATTCTGATCCATGCTGCAAGACAGATGAACTTTCAAAGCCTTAAGGTAAGTGAAGTAATGCAGACACCAAAGCACAAATGTATGATCTCACTTCTATTAAGCACCAAGAAGATGGAAATTCATAGAAACAAAAGATAGAGATTATCAGGGGCTGGGAAGAGGAGAGATCAGGATTTAATGGTTACTGGATAAGAGATTCTGTTTGGAACTGAAAAAGTTCTGGAAATTGACGGTGATCACGGCTGCACAATATACATAAGGCCATTGAGTTATAACTTAAAATGGCTAAATGATAAATTTTGTTATGTACAATTTATAATTAATAAAATTTCTTAAATCACAATATTATGTACTATCTGTGAAGTATACCTCCTTAAAGTTGATTGACAAAGGTTATGCTGGGAAAGACTGAGAGCAGGAGGAGAAGGGGGCAACAGAGGATGAGATGACTGGATGGCATTATCGACTCAACAGACAAGAGTTTGAACAAACTCAGGGAGATAGTGAAAGACAAGGAAGCCTGGCATGCTGCAGTTCATCTGGTCATAAGGAGCAGAACGTGACTTGGCAGCTGAACATCAAACAGTCAGATTTTACAAATGTTCACTGTTAGGAGTTCTAACAAAAGGGCATTTTTATACAAAGTGACTAGGAATGCAGGCTGATATGTTTGTACACAGCTTTTCGGCAATTTATCAGAAGTCACAAAAATTATCTATTGTTCTCTACCTGTTCATTCTAATTCTACAAATCTGCCCTGAGAGGAAAAAGAAAAAATAGATAGGCACAAAGATTTAAGCACAAAAATGTTCATCAGTGTATTATTTACATTATGATACTATCCAAAACTAGGGGCAGGGTAAATAAAATGATCAAATATTCATAGCCTATAAGAAGAGGCATACCACAAAAAAAATCCTGGGCAAAAAAATTCATGACATGAAAAACATGTTATATAAAGGGAAGAGAAACTTAACAAAATTACACCACATTATTTTTCATTTTGTTTTCCTATACGCAGAACACCACCAAGGAGCAAGCATACCTATTTCAACAGTGATTATCCCCTAGCTGAGTTAAAGACCCTTATCATATGCTGTCAAGGTGATAAGAGCTGGATCAGAAAAAGCCTCACTGGAAGTAGTAGTATTTGAATGGACAACGAGAGAAAAATAAGACTCTGAGCAGAGGGCTCATCTAGCTATCATTTTCCTCAAATTAAAACTGTTTTACAAGTAAGTGAAAGTCGCTCAGTTGTGTCTGGCTCTTTGTAACCCCATGGACTCTACAGTCCATGGGATTCTCCAGGCCAGAATACTGGAGTGGGTAGCCTTTCCCTTCTCCAGGAGATCTTTCCAACCCAGGGATCGAACTCAGGTCTCCCACATTGTAGGCGGATGCTTTACCAGCTGAGCCACAAGGGAAGCCCAAGAATACTGGAGTGGGTAGCCTATCCCTTTTCAAGCAGATCTTCCCAACCCAGAGATCCAACTGTGGTCTCTGGCATTACAGGCAGATTCTTGGCCAACTGAGCTATCAAGAAAGCCCATTTCACAAGTAAACGTCAATCTAAAAAACAGAAAAAAACAGTAGTACCTGGAAAGGATTAAGAATGTCTGTTTTTAAAAGTCAGCAGGGGGCACCCCATTCAAAGGTGTAATTTGAGTCTCAGCTGAAGGGTTAGATGATGTTGTTGAGCATACCACAATCTTTGTCAAAGTTCAGTAGGCTCAAAAATGACCTAAAAATCCTATTTTGTAATGCCAGAATTAACCTTGGGAGAGTAATATTAGGAGATGTGTGAGAGTAATTATTCAAGAAAGCATTCTGTGGACACCGTTGCTTCCCCCGTATTTCACCAGCATGGAAGAATTCCTCTCCTACCACTGGCCCATTTTACAAAACGCCTTCACCTTCGTGTTTCCATGTGCTTCTCAACAGTAAACTGAGCTTGACAGCACCAACTACAACTTCCACACCCCCAAAATATACTAAGCACCCACTAAGAACCAGGCACCGTACAAGATACCTCATACATGGACTTCATTCAATATTTAATTGTAAAGAATTTATACATGTATAACTGAATGACTTTGCCGTATACCTGAAACTAACACAACATTGCAAATCAACTACACTTCAATTTTTTTTTTGAATTGTAATTGTTACCTAAAATCTGTGAACTTGGTACACTATCCTCATTTTACAGATGAGGAAACTGACACTCAACTGTTGTAATAATCTGCCCAGGGGCGGACCTGTAATCCACTCCCACATCTGTCTGAATCGAAAGCACTTTCATCATCCCCCAGAGATTCCCTCAGAAGCTGAGAGTCTCCGAAAGAAATAATCAATCATCTGATCGAGTCTCACTGGTGACCAGAGCACAAAGCCTGCTGAACTTTTATCTAATGTGCTTTTCACCAAGCTTGCTGCCTCCATATAAGCAAGTACATATCCTTCCATCAGGAGTTTACAGACCATAATCTCATTAGATTTTGTGAACCACCTTAAGGCAAGATAGAGTGGCAAAGGAAAACACCTTAGTGTAACTAAATTAAAACACAGGGACAAGTGTAAAGCATTTGATTCGGAATGTTCAAGGGCTTCCCTGGTGGCTCAGTGGTAAAGAATCCGCCTGCCGATGCAGGAGACACAGGTTTGATCCCCGATCAGGAAAGATCCCACATACCTCGGAGCAACTGAGCCTGTGCTCTAAAACCTGAGAACCTCAGCTACTGAGCATATGTGCGGCAACTGCTGAAGCCCACACGCCTGCAGCCCATGCTCTGCAACAAGGGAAGCCACTGCAATGAGAAGCCCGCCTGCCACAATGAAGATCCAGCACAGCCAGAAATAAACTAATTAAAATTATTTAAAAAAGAAAATTCTAAACAGTAACCATGAAAAAAGTTTTAGAGTAGTTTATATAATCTTAGAATTGTATTTATAATATTAGGATAAGGATAGCTTAGTTGGTAAAGAATCTGCCTGCAATGCAGGAAACCCTGGTTCAATGCCTGGGTCAGGGAAGATCCACTGAAGAAGGGATAGGCCACCGCCTCCAGTATTCGTGGGCTTCCCTTGTGGCTCAGCTGGTCAAGCATCCGCCTGTAATGCAGGAGACCTGGATTTGATCCCTGGTTGGGAAGATCCCCTGGAGAAGGGAAAGGCTACCCACTCCAGTATTCTGGCCTGGAGAATTCCATAGACTACATAGTCCATGGGGTACCAAAGAGTCAGACACGACTGAACGACTTTCAACTTCACTTTCATTTTTAAACTTACAGTTGGAATGGTACAGAAAGGACTATGATTCAGAGTTATCATTACTTTAGAATATTTTGTAATAAGTATTTAAGAGAATGTGCTTTTAATAAATGTTTTAACTACTTAATAAAATAAGAATAACTTATTAAAATATAAATGTTACTTACATATCCCAGTTTGGAGCTATTCGCAAATGCTGGATTAGCAACTGGAACTAGAATATAAAAATTAAAATGAATTTCAATCACGAAATGAGACAGCAATTGACCACTAAATTAACAAATTAAACCTATATACAAATGAAATGCAAATTCCACACCAGGGAAGTAATTACTTACAAAGATGCAAAAGCACTGAATATACTGGATAAAAACTAAGAAACAAGTACGTCCAGTTTCTCCAACTCAATTCTATTCTCTAAACATGCCACTGCCCCTCACCCCACAAACATAAGTATCAAATAAGGAACTGTAACACTACTCTGCAAGAAAATGAACTTAAATTTTTTCAAGGTAGTTCCCCAATGAAGGCCCAGAAAGGAAAATGCTCCAGAACACTCTAGCTCCTTTCTGAGGATGATTTCAAAAGCTCTGCCAAATTCCGATGGTTTCATTGATGAGCCAAGACAGCCCAAGAAATATTATTATCAGAGGAAGAAGGAAAAAGGCTTAGAGACTCAATTCCCCATTCAGTGTCACATCAGAAACCTTGGAATTCACCAGGAAGACCCACAAAAAGAGCCCCTACTCCACATGGGCAGCTCACTCTAGCAGCTGATGAAAAGATCTCTCTCTTATGATTTCACTGATGAAATAAATCTTACAATTACTACAAGTTAACGTAAAATGCAAGCAGAGTGTTACCAAAGAAGCTCTTCAAAGTCAATGTCGATTCAAATGCTTTTAGATCTAAGCGTTAAACAGAGGACAATACTGGCAAACCTGTCATCTTGATAAATGACTTTTTTCATTTTAATTAAACTGAATTAGTATTTTAGTGCTTGCTTTTCTCTCCATAGAAATAAAAACGTTAAGTGCAGAAGGCAGGCTGCAAGGACGTGAAAGGAGTATTTGCTTCCCAGGATTTAGGAACCCACCAGGGGCGAGTGGAGGAGCCTGGGGGCCACCTCTCTGTGCCCGGCTACCACGCACAGGTAGCAGAGGAGATTCAGCTTGGCTCGCGAGGCCGCTGTACTCTTCTCCATGGAGTCGATCTGCGAGCACACTTGTTGCAGAAAATCATTCCAATCCTGGTCTTCCAGAAATACTAGTTTATCCACTGCAGAAGAAAGAAAATAGTAAAAGTGGGGATTACCTGTAAAAAGATTGCTAAAAATGTTGCAAGAGAAAGTGGAACACAGAATTTCAACAGCTAAAGTGAGGGCAAAGAAAATCCTAACTTTACACTATCAAAACCAAAAAACACTCTAAAGATGTCACTACTTTTAGTTACTCTTCTATAGTCTTCTATTTTTCTACCCATGGAGATGTTTTAAACTATGTCAACGGAAAACTATGCTTAAAAAAACAAGGCAGATGCCTAAATTTAGTAGAATTTTCTTGCAACCAAGAGGATAACAAAATGCAAAGTTAAATAAAACTACTATGAAAAAAACAAGATGGCCTTTGCATAAATAAAGCATCCTAGCCTTAAAATATTGAAAAAGCCAAAATTTCTATAGTTGTTATGAAGTCCCAGTGAAATGTCTAGTAAATGTAACTAAGTTAATACAGAGCTGAAACCACCTGGGAGTGCCACCTCCAAATGCCTACAAACAAAAGGCAAAAACTGGAAAATGAAATGCTAGCTATAATTAACGTAATTTCACCTAATCTCTATATTTAAACAAAATAAGCTTTAACAATAATTTCTTAAAGTAATTCAAACTAAAGTGGAAAAGGGAAGGAATATTTCAAGATAAACACCTCTTAGTTTTCATAAATTGTGCTTCTACTTGGAATACTTAAAACGTGAACATATTTCATTTTACATTTACTTTGATTTCAATTTTTAGATTCTACTCCAGCTATGACGAAGAATCTTTCCAGGTCTAGTTTAAAATATAATTTATCAAACAAAATACGTCAAAATTCAAGGTCTTAAAAATATTCTTACACTCACCCTAAATAAGACTTTCCATTAGGAAAAAAGAAAAGTAACAATCACCCTTCAAGTCTCTCCAGGCCTACATCATCCCCACAAAAATGAGCCATCTGACTCCAATCTCAACTGCCCCACTCCCTCAGGGAGAAATCTCAATTCTTCCTTATGGTTTCCAACTCTCTATACCCACAACAGCACGATTAATGTTGGAAATTCAACTGGCTTTTAAGGTCCAGGGCAAGAGAAGGGCCCACATGCACAACAGGAAAACCCACCCAGCTTCACAGAAACTTTCCTGCTCAGGAGAGTATGTGGCAGCCTGGACCCAGCTGAGTGAGGCAAAGGCTGGCACCAGAGGATTCTAGGGGGTTTATACAACAACGCCTCAAGAAAACAGCCAGCTGGCAGGAAAATAAAAATTTAGCTATTCATAAATAAAATATTCCATTTACAATTACATTTTATATTTGTATTTGTCTGCCATGAATCTATGTGTTTGATAAGCCCTTAAGGATCCTACCTGAATGTGCTGGTAGATGCAATATTTTTGGATCATATTTAATTGGTGGTTGTTTCATTATCTGTGGTTAAAGAAAAACACTTTTGAGATGGGTATCTGTCTCCTGATGTATCTCCTATTAAGTTCCGTTCAGTCACTCAGTCGTGTCCAACCTTTTGCGACCCCATGGACTGCAGCACGCCAGGCTTCCCTGTCCATCACCAACTCCCAGAGCTCACTCAAACTCATGTCCATCGAGTCGGTGACGCCATTACAAATCAATGAGGACAGAGAAGAATAACGTAAAATGCAACACCAAAAAGAACAAGCATTCAACAGAGCCCTTTCAGATTAGTACACAAACACGAGTGATAAGGCATAAGATAAAACCATTTCAGTTGATGTCTGCAATAAAATAAAACTTCATGGAAAAGAGTAAGTCACCCTATCTTGGCTTACTCTTAAGCTAATTTACTTCTAGGTTAGAAATTTAGTTATTCAATAAATATATATTGGCTACCTGTCAAGGCAAAGCACTGTGCTAAGGGCAAAGGGGGAGAGAAACACATAAAAGACATGATCCAACTGCAGAGAGCTGACATTCTGGTTGGAAAGATACGACAAACATCTGTTAAGCAACAGAAAAAAACATGAAATATTAGAATGCAAAAATGGCAGAACACAATTACAGACTTCAGAGAAATGTTTCTAAGAAACTAGAGAATCAATAAGGACTTTAGGTTTGATGCGGTCAGGATTTACAGAAGAGCAGCAAGGTGGGCTGAGGTCTTGAACAGAAGACCATGTAGTTTTCTCAAGCAAAATGAAGACTACATGTAGCAGTTGGATCCATGAGTTTGGGTTAGCTGGGGGACTTAATTGTGACACTTTTAATTTAAAAATTCAACCCTCGTTTCTATGTCTGACTTTTCCAACAACTCCCTAGGGAGCATTTTTAAAACTTTCGCTGGTAGTATTCTCACCAAAAAATGGCTAACGTCATTTCTAATCATGAGAAATGCTTAGGCAAACCCAAACTGCGGGACATTCTATAAAATACCTACCCAGTACTGTACTCTTCAAAGTATCAAGATCGTAAGTCGCTAGGTCGTATCCGACTCTTGGAGGCCCCATGGACTGCAGCCCACCAGGCTCCTCCATCCATGGAATTTTCCAGGAAAAGAGTACTGGAGTGGGTTGCCATTTCCTTCTCCAGCGGATCTTCCTGACCCAGGGATCGAACCCAGATCTCCCACATTGCAGGCAGACGCTTTACCGTCTGAGCCACCAGAGAAGCCCAAGATCATAAGAGATAAGGGAAGAGTAAGAAATTACCACAAGACCATGGAGTACAAGGACCGACTGGAGGCAAAGAACCAACTGCAACGTGGGATCCCGGCACAGAATAGGGACACCGGTGGTACAGGTGATAGAATTCGAGCAAGTTCAGCAGTTACTAGCACTGTACCAATGCTAGTCCCCTAGCTCTACTAACCATGCTATGTTCCTGCACAATATTAATGCCAAGAGAAGCTGCATGCAAGCTCCCCGCCTCTCGCCACCACCTGCCCTGCCATCCTGCCCCCCTACGAGAGATATGTCTCTCTGTGATCAGCCCCCCACCCCAATCTGGGGAGCGCTGCTCACTGACACGTGCCTTCACCACACCCCAGCAGGGAGAATGTCTGCAGTCGTTCACCTAGGTAAGTATTGGCAGGTGGCAAGAAAGAAAGAAAAGCAGACAACCACAAGAATCAGGGGAGAAGATAAGACTGGGGAATGAAAACGTCACCCAGACTCCAGCCCCAGGGTGGTAGGGCGTCTTTGCGGTCTTTCCACACCTTCGGATTGTCAATGATTGGGGTGATGACGAGGTCTGAGTCGGTGTAGATAAGCTCTCTCATCCGGGACTCCAGATCCTGCTGACTCACGTGGCCACTTGCAGTCTGGAACAGTAACAAGAATTAGACCGTTTCTGTGACTGTGTGCTCAGCCGCTTCAGTCGTGTCCGACTCTTTGCAACCCTATGCACTGTGCCCTGCCAGGTTCCTCTGTCCACGGGGTTTCCCAGACAAGAACACTGGAGTGGGCTGCTGTGCCCTCCCCCGCTCCAAGCAATCTTCCCAACCCAAGGACTGAACCCTCCTCCCTTGCTTCTCCTGCACCGGCAAGCAGACTCCTTCCCACCAGTGCCACCTGGAAGCCTCATGTTTCTGTGACTAGTGAAGAGCTTTAAGTGGCGGAGTCAGTAACAGGCTAAGTAGACGCCACTGAAAAAGGTCACTTTTATCAATGGACCACCACTGCTCTTCAAAACACTTCCACAGACAGTCTCATCCGATCTTCACAAAAACCCTGTATCTACTGTATTATTATTCCTGTTTTATGGGTGAAAAAAACAAAGCTCAGAGGAAGTAGCTGACTTGATTGTGTTCACCACAAAGGTTGGTTAGAACTACGAAACAGATATTCTATAGTCTGATGTGCTCAACTATGAAGAGGCAAACTGATCTTACAATTATCAGCATGTTTTTTATCTTTCATCCACCAAAAATTAATCTGTTTATTTCCGCTTTACCAAATAGTCAATATAAAGCTTAAATTAAAAAAAAAAAAAGCTTAAATTACAGTGTAAAAAAATTCCAGGCTGAAGTATTAAATGCCTATATCTTTATAAATCCCAAAGTGGAATTGATACATAATGAAAACAAATAACTAAAGGTTCCCCTTCAGTTATTCAAGATGCTTCTTTGTGCTTTTCTTAAATTCAATTTTTATTCCTAGTGCTGCACCTTAAGTATTTCACATCAGAAAAAAAAATTGGATTTATGCATTAAGAATATCCATTGAAACTCTGACCAACAAACTGATAACCAGAAAATCAAATCAGTAAAGTGAAAAATAAGTAGAAAAAGAAACTATTCAAAACTAAGGTAGAGGACAGAATAATCAGCTAATAAAGTTCCTGGAAACCACAACCACCACTTTGCAACTTAGAAGACAGGATATTAGAGACATGAAGAATTAGGAGGAACTTTTGTAAAAAGTGTAAAAATTTAAGAACACAGACTTTCAAAACTGAAAAACTCAAAAGCCAAGGTGAAATCAACTGAAAAACTTTTAAAATAATCTAAGAATTAGTAAAGTAGACCAATTAGAAAACTATATATGTAAAAATTAATTTCATATATATACAGTGAATGTATGTACAAAAAAAAGGTTATAAAAATACCATGTATCATTGACTGTAGCAAAAAACAAACAAAAAACCGTTAAATGCTCAGGAATAACTTAACCAAAAAGTACAGTGAGGTCTTACTTATTAAAGGAAAAAAACTTTTATAAAATTATGTTCCTTTGTTTAAAAATAAACATACATGTATGGAACCAAAAGTAATTATATCAAAATGTAATCAGTGGTTACTCTAGGTAGTCATTAAATTACAAGCACTTTTTTCTTCTCTTTGTCCTCTTCTACAGTTTCCAAGTTTTCTAAAATTTTTGTAATTGAATAAAAAGCATCAGGTATCATTTAAAGAATTATAAAATCTAAGCTCCCTCATAGTAATTCTATAATTAGTGCTTGAATATTCTCAATAAGATGATTACATACACTCCTCTACAATAAACTTCTTTGGCAAAACAAATTCAACATTTATCACATTTTAGAAGGCATCTTTTTACTTTTATACTGATTCCATATCTCACATCTAACAAAACATGTATTAGCACAGGGAGATTTTTATTATAACCTTTTACCATTTCATTTCAATGCAAAATTAAGTTTCACATGGTTCAAATGCATTTCACATTACATAAAAATTATGGTAAGAATTAAAAGCAATTATATCTGCCAAGCAAAAAGTACAATAAAAGATAACATGGAAAAATATTTAATTCAAAATATTTCTGCATTCAAAACAACCTATGATTGAAAGAAACTAAAGAAGGTCTAAATAGAAAAGAAACTAAAGAAGGTCTTAGACTAAAGAAGGTCTAAGTAGAAAGAGATCCCATGTCCGTGGAAGCAAACTTTATACTGCTAACATGGCAATACTCCTCAAATTGACCTAGATATGCAACCTAATTGTTCTCACAATTCCAGATGGCTTCTTTTCAAAACCTGGTGAACTGATCCTAAAATTCCGATGGAAATTTAAGAGACCCAGAATAGACAAAAAAAAAAAAAAAAAAAAAAAACCTTGAGAAAGAACGAAGTCAAGAATCATACTTCCTAATTTCAAAACTTACTAAAAAGCCACAGTGCCCAAGACACTGTGCTACCAGCATGAGGCAAGAGTCAGTCAGTGGAGTAGAACTGAGAGTCCAGAAACAAGCCTTTAAGTTAATTAATACTCAACAGGGCTTCCCTGATAGGTCAGCTGCTAAAGAATCCTCCTGCAATGCAGGAGACTCCGGTTCAATTCCTGGGTCAGGAAGGTCCCCTGGAGAAGGGCTAGGCTACCCACTCCAGTATTCTTGGGCTTTCCTGGTTCTATTCCTGGGTCAAGAAGTTCCCCTGGAGAAGGGAATGGCTACCCACTCCAGTATTCTTGCCTGGAGAATTCCATGGACAGAGGAGCATGATGGGCTGCAGCCCATGGGGTTGGAAAGAGTTGGATATGACTGAGTGACCAAGCACAATATTCAACAAGAATTCCAAGACGTTTAAATGGGGAAGGAAGAGCCTTCTAAACAAATGGTGCTGAGGCAACTGGATATCCACATGTAAACCAAAGAAGTTGGATGGACCTCCTTGCCTCATGCCATATACAAAAACTAACTCAAAAT
Source organism: Cervus elaphus (assembly GCF_910594005.1). NCBI lineage: Eukaryota > Metazoa > Chordata > Mammalia > Artiodactyla > Cervidae > Cervus > Cervus elaphus. The sequence goes on from NC_057838.1 coordinate 26,776,360, forward strand.
GGATTGCAAAAAAAAAAAAAGGATTGCAGACCAACATGTAAGAGCTAAACATAGAAATAAACCTTCATGACCTGAGAGTTGGCAACTGTTTCTCAGTTATGACACCAAGAGTACAGGCAACAACAAACACAAAAAAGATAATTTGGTCTACATCAAAATTAAAAACATCTGTGGTTCAAAGGACACCATCAAGAAAGTGAAAGAACAATTCACAGAATTGGAGAAAAAGTTTATAATCATATATCTAAAATATATAAAGAATTCCTACAACTCAATAATGGACAAAAAGATGACATAGACATTATTCCAAAGAAGATATAAATTCCCAATAAGCACTCAAACAGATACTCAGTATTATTAGCCAACAAAGAAACAAAATCAAAACTACAGTGAGATATAATTTGATACCCACTAGAGTGGCAATAATAAAAGAGACAATTGCAGCACTGTTCACAATAGCCAAAAGGTTGAAGCAACCCAAGTGTTTATCAAAAGATGAATGAATAAATTGGTACAAACACACAATGGAATATTTTTCAGCCTGAAAAAGGAATGAAATTTTGATACATGCTATAAGATAGATGGACCATGAAGACATTATGCTAAGTAAAATAGACCAGATGCTAAAGGACAAATATTGTGATTCCACTTACGTTAGATTACTAGGCAAATTCACAGAGGCAGAAAGTAGAATAGTGGTTGTCAGGGTCTGGGAGAATGTGGGGAATGCATAGTACTGCCGGTTACGTAACAATGTGACTGTATCAACACTACACGCCACTGAACTCACCCTAAAAAATGGTTAAAATGGTAAATTTTATGTAATGTATATTTTACCACAATTTTAAAATCTACTGACTGGCAAACAGTAACAAGTTTTGGTAAGTATGTGAAAACCGGAACCCTCATACACTGAGAGGGTGAATGCTGAGAATGTAAAATGGTGCAGCTGCTTTGGAAAACGATTCTGCAGTTCTTTGAAAGGTTAAAAAGAGTTACCATATGATGTAGCACAGAATAGATACCCACACAAAAACGTACACAACCGTTCACAGCCGCATCACTCAGGAGAGCCAAAAGAAGAAAACCACCCAAGTGTCCACAGGCTGATGAATGGAAACATAAAATGTGGTATACAACAGAATATTATCGGGCAATAACAAGGAATACAGTATTGATACAGGCTACAACTTGGATGACTTTTTTGTGTGTGTGGTGTATATATATATTTTTTTTCCATTTATTTTTATTAGTTGGAGGCTAATTACTTTACAATATTGTAGTGGTTTTTGCCATACATTGACATGAATCAGCCATGGATATACATGTATTCCCCATCCCGATCCCCCCTCCCACCTCCCTCTCTCTCTGGGTCTTCCCAGGGCACCAGCCCCGAACACTTGTCTCATGCATCCAACCTGGGCTGGTGATCTGTTTCACCCTTGATAATAAAAAACATTAAAGTAAAAAAAGACAGTCACAAAGGATCCCATATTGTACGATCCATTTAAAGGAAATATCCAGGACAGGCATATTTATAAAGGTAGAAAGCAGATTAGTGGTTGCCTAGAGCAAAATGTTAGAGAAATGAAGAAAACATGAGTGACTGCTAGTGGGTACACAGGGCTTCTCGTGGGATGATTAGATTAACTGTGGTGATGACTGCATAACTCTGGGTATGCTAAAAGCCTCTGAATTATATACTTTAAATGGGTGAATTGCATGGTGTGTTAATTACATCTCAATAAAGCTGCTATCAAGAAAACACCTTTGAAGCACCTCTCTCTTAAGAGTATTTACTAGAAAAACCAGTGATAATCAAGGAAGATAACTTAATTGTAAATCTTACAATTACAAACATAGTTCACAGATTAACTTGCAATTATTCTTGTGAGTCTCTGTTATCTTGCATAAGAAAAAAAATTAAAAATTCTATCTTTGCTTACTTTGGTCAAGGGAGACGTCTTCTGTGGTGAATTCTGAGTCACAGCATCACCAGGACTTAACGCCATTGCAGTGCTGGTTCTTGGAGTAGGACGAGAACTGAAAAACGCACACCAGTTAACGTTATTCAAGGGGCTTCCCAGGCGGCACTAGTGGTGAAGAATCCGCCTGCCAATGCAAGAGACACAAGAGACCCTGGTTTGATCCCTGGGTAGGGAAGATCCCCTGGAGTAGGAAATGGCAAGCTGCTCTAGTATTCTTGCCTGGGAAATACCAAGGACAGAGGAGCCTGGCGGGCTACAGTTCATGGGGACACAAAGAGGCAGATATGACTGATCAGCTGGGCACGGCATGGCATGCTATATACAGTATTTTGTTTTAACCAGAAGCTTAAAAATATTATTTTTTTAATATCTGCTGATCTAGGCAGGGCTTACATTAATAAAGTAGCTCAGATATTCTACAAAGCATGGAAAATGTTTATAACTTTATTTCATAAAATGTTTGAACTGGCAAATTACTTTGGTACCTACTTAAGTAACAAGTTATAATCCTCATCTGTTTTTAATGATTCCTCCCATACTTATCAATGGATGCCATACTCTGGGGGCCACTCCATTACATCCGGGTCTCTGAGTTTGAGTTTTTGGCATTTTATGAAATTCTTCCATTTAAATCATTATGGTCTTTTTGTGATGAATTCCTTCAAATTTCCAAATATCACCTCTCCTCCACTTACCTGCCTTTGTATTCATTCATTAAACAAGCACTTACTTAGATCACAAAATTTACCAGAGATTGTACAAATTTTTTTAACTGAATTTAAATGCCTAAGATGTATAGACAAACTTAACATACTTTATATTTAAATATGGGTAAAACAAATCAGGAAATTTTAGTTTATTATTATAACTCCTATGTCATGAAATTAAACTATGAGGCTGAACCTATAAATGAACTATAACACTTAATATTTACACATTATTAAAATTTTAAATACACTGGCCTAATCACTTTAAATACCATTCTGATTTTATTATTTCGATGATTGCAAATATTGTTTAAGCCTCCCAGATAAAACTATATTTAAAGAAAAACACAACCTGTTCTTTCCTATAAATCTCTGTCAAATAAAGGAGCCCGACTTCTGAAATTTTAAATTCAATTTTACTTGCAGTAGAAGTACAAAATAAAGAAGTTTTAACCCTTATACATAGAAAAGTTAAAATGGTTTGGTTAAAATTTTTAAAAATACAAAGGGAAGTCTACATTCCACTGGCCAGCACTGAACAGTAACTTGCAAGGAGAGCAAAATGGGAACGTGGCATTTACCGCTGTCCTTTATTTCTGTGCAACATGGTTTGCCACCAGGACAAGACACTTTAAGAAGACTTAGCTTTCATCTCCCATAGACTCCTTACCAGTCTGTTATTTTACGTACCTTAGAAGAAACATGGACTCATTCAATTGACCCCCAAGGGCACTCTTAGGCCGCAACTCAGAAGGATTTTCTGTGGCAGGAAGGTAAAACAATATCCATAAGTGAACAAAAATATGAGCAGGGCATGATGTAGACAGAGATTTGAAGAGAAAGATAAACAAATTAGGGACTGCCAGAAACAGTGTTCGGAGCAGCAGGAACATGGTCAAATGAAAGCTCACCTAGCCTGAAGGAGTGACTGAGTCGCTGCCCACTCTTCTCCCCCTTTGCCTGTCCACCTTGAGGGCTCTTCAGAAGCTCCGTGGCATCTTGGGACCCAGAATATTCCATGTTTCTGCTGTTTAACAAGAGAAACTCAACTCAGTCAAGCTTACTACTGAGCTTTCTATAGTTTTCTGTGTCAAACAAGAGGCTGGCAAAGATATTTAAGTTGCACAGGACATTTGGCCAAACTATGGAATTAGAAAGGTAGTATTTTTCATTGAGTAACTAAAATGAGCACTTACTGTGTGCAAGGCACTGTGCTAAGGAGCCTATAAAATTTATCCCTGAAAAATAAATAGCAGCGGGCCAACAGGAGAAGTAAACCAGCACTCGAAGTATCAGTGAGCAGTAGTGAGCTTCCCTTTTATTTCCGCCCTTCCAGTGTTGCGAGCCCTGGGCTCAAAGGAGCCCCACAAGAAGTCCTCTACCTCTGTTCCAAGGAACAGGAAAGGGAACCCCTAGGGGTCAGAGCAGGGGAAATACCCGAGTTTTTTGTTTGGTTTTTGGTTTTTCTTATTCCCTTTTGTCCTGCCCCAGCCTCCAGGTAATCTTGCAGCAGACACTTCTGGCCCACACCTAAAATCCTGCGGGAGGAACATCCTCTTCTCTAACCAGAGAGCTATGATCCCAAGAAGGTGAGACAAATCTCTCTGTTCTCTTATTTTTCCTCTCTCATCATCCTCCTGTCACTTGGTCCCAAACACATCCATCAAGACATAAAAATATACACCATGAGTAAGGGTGGTTCACAATGGGAAGGCAAGGTTGCCTCAATATTTGAAAACCAATTTATATAAGAGTCCATAAAGAGAATCTAAAGGAGAGAAACCACATGATCGTATCTACTGATACAAAAAGGCATTTGATGTTTCCAACTGCAAAGGGGAAGTTACAAAACCCTCCAGCTCATGTGTGTGTGGGTGTGTGTGTGGGTGTGTATGCATGCTCTGTTGTACCCAACTCTTGCAACCCTGAGGTCTGTAGCCCACCAGGCTCCTCTGTCCATGGGGATTCTCCAGCCAAGAATACTGGAGTGGGTTGCTATTTTCCTTCTCCAAGGGATCTTCCTGATCCAGGGATTGAACCCGTGGCTCTTGCATCTTCTGCACTGGCAGGCAGGTTCTTTACCACTAGAGCCGCCAGGGAAGCCCATCGTACTTAATGCAGAAAGGCTGAATGCATTCTAAAATCAGAAACCAGGCAATGGCGTTCATTCTCATCACCCCACATTCACTCAGTTCAGTTGCTCAGTCGTGTCCCACTCTTTCATTACCTCATTCATTACCATGCTAAAAAAAAAAAGCCCTTGTAAGGCCAGTAAGAAATAAAAGGCATACAGATCAAAAGGAAGATGGCATACTAAGGTGTGAGGTGTCCTAGGACTTGCTGACACTGATGGACAAGGACCCAAGCCCAGGTTTCTGTACTCTCCATAGAGCCTCAAGTGTGAAAACAGTTGAAGCTCAGTGGATCACAGAAACCAAAGTTTGAGAGAGACCTTATATAGAATTCAGATTTCTCTATCCAGTACACTAAATTGACAAGATTAAAATTAAGAATCAAACAACCATTATCACTGAATAAAGTGGAGAGAGGAGGAGTCGATTATCTGGACTCATCTACTTCTCATAATGCTCTTTTCAAAACACCATCACTTCTGTAAGTGTCCTAGGCTAAGAAGATTTAATAATAAAAATGAAGTATACTAGTCAGGATGAGCTAGGTTATGCTGTGGTAAGATGATCCACAAATACTAGTGACCTAGAATCTCCTAGCTTTATGTCTCACTCGTGCACACAGCCACCACAGGCTGGCAAGAAAGCTATGCTCACCGTGGTCACTAAAGACCCAGCCTGAAAGCAACTCTATTTGGACATTTTCTTCCTGGTCACCTCAACAGGAGAAAGAAATGTAGCAACTCACACACTGGCTCTTTGAGTTTCTATCCAGAAATACCTCATCACTTCTGCTCACATTTCATTAGCCACAGCAAGTCACAGGACTGCACCTAATTTCAAAGTGGGAAATGAGCTCCTGCCATGTGCTGACAAGGTGGGAATCCAGGTGAACACAACTAATGACTAAGGTACTAAAACCCTGTCTGGAGAATAAACAACTGACCAGAAAATGAGCAAAGTCAAGCACACACAATGTCATGACTAAACTCTTTAAGCAACCCGTAATTAAACAAATGCTTGATTTTCTATTATGAAAAGCACAGAAATTCACATCATTGAGGCTGCCATCATAGTAATGGGCCAAGTGTTTGATAACCATGCCCCCACACACAAAGATCAGCTTGTACTACCTGACGTTGGAATCCTCAGTGCTTGAGTCCTGATCATTTCTAGCAAAAGCATCCTTCCAAAATGAATGCTGCAGCAGGTCTGCCCAAGTCAGTCTTTATAAAACAGAAATGTTTAAAATCTATTTTAACATGATTTACCATGGAGAATTCCCAGGACATGTCCTAGTTACACATATCAGGTTTGTTTCACATATTCCTTTTTATTATCTTTTTTTTTATTCTTAATTTTTAACTGAAGTGTAATTGCTTTATAATATTGTGATGGCTTCTGCCATACAACAATGTGAATCAGTCATAAGTACACATGTCCCCTCCCTCCTGAACGCCCTTATCCCATAACCCACCCCATACGTTGTCACAGAGTACTCCATTGAATTCCCTATGCTATACAGCAACTTCCCATTAGCTATCTATTTTACATACGGTAATGGACATGTTTCAGGGCTACTCTCTCAATTCATCCCTCTCTCTCCTTCCCTCGCTGGGTCCAAAGTCTGTTCTCTATATCTGCACCTCTATTCCTGCCCTGCCAATTTTGTAACTTCACTTTTTTTTTTTTTTTTTGGTAACTTCACTTTTAGAAGTTCATTCAGAAATAGGCAAGATTATCAACTTCATGGCTATACACACTCACACTTCTGTTTAGGAATCAAAACATTATTAGATCACCCACATTAAGATAACTTCAGGCTGTATCTGAAAACTGGACTCACTTTCAAAGCATTAAGTATTACTACTGATCAATTATACCTGAGGTATACTCAGACTCAAAATGATTAAGCCTAAAATTCAAAAAAGATAGTAATTTATATCTAATTATTCAAAATTTATGAAATGAAATTCAAACTACTTTGGTAGAAATTAAAATACAAGCGATAACGAATTGGCAGCCACAAGTATATATCCCTTTTATACAAATGGCTCCTAAAATTCACTAACAATTAAAACTGCCAATAAAATGGAATTTCTTTTTTTTTTTTCATTTATTTTTATTAGTTGGAGGCTAATTACTTTACAATATTGTAGTGGGTCTTGTCATACATTGACGGAATTTCTTTTTCATCTATCAAAGTAGAAAAATGTATAAGATCAACAAAGCACCCACTGTATTTAACAATGGGAGGGAAGGAGCTTTCTAAAATTGCTAGAAGTAAACACCTTCCCATGGTCCTGGGATCAGCAAATGTGTCCACATTTTTAATGTTCTTATTAGCCTTTGGCCAGCAAACCCATCTTGAGAAACTTATTCAAAGGAGATAACTTCTTAAGTGAACAACAACAAAGAGAGACAAAAACATATTTATCTTACTGTAGCAGTCAGTATATATGATACTCTAAATCAAGAAGCACTCTCAAAAAAAAAGCACTCTAAATGTTGTTATCATACATTATTGCATGTACATTCAGCAGCCATTTAAAATTACAGTGAAAAAATAAAATGATCAAGCAGATATATAGAGTAAAGAAACTAGGTTATGGGGTGGTCCCATTTATGCAAAAAAGTATTTCATATGGAATATAAACACATAAAAATGTATCCTAAATAAGGTCCTAAATTAAGCATATTTATATCTTATCCAAAAAGTCTGGGAGATTATCCACCAAAGTAACACTGATCCTAAAAGCATTCTATTGCAAATACAGCAGTGTCTTACAATTTTTTCAAGTATAAACATTTTCTTCTGTAGCTTCTCTCATATTTAATGCTGATACATTACATGCTATATTAAATCTATTCATTTTACACCCTGAAGTAGAGACCCCAAACATTTGTCGAAAACCTCAAGATATCTAGTGCGAGAACCAGAAACTAGCCTCTCCTGTCTTCCAGGCCAGGGAGACCCCCGCCTTCACTCCCTACTCCCTTCCGCCCTCCCCTACTCTGTATCCTAAGGATTTCTAACTTTCTGCCATCCCTGCCACACAGAAAATTCACACCGTGCCTGCGATCTGCCACTTGACATTCCCAGTGTGACAGCAATATCATATTGATAAATGACATCACATTAAAATAGGGCCCTGTTAGTCATTATCACATGAAGTATCTTGACAGCACACCCACAGTGGGGAAGTCTAAGCAGTTTTAGCCTGAAACCCACAATGCAAACAAAAAAGTGTACTCCTTGGATTTTGGGAGTAACAAGAAAATCTGTCAAGCTATGAGGCAACTACCTGCTACTCTAGAAGAAAAACTGACTTTTAAAATGTCTCCTGATTAAAAACACCTGCAAACAGAGCAGCCACTCAATGTAGACTCTCATTTCTTTTTTCCCCCAAAAAAGAGAGATCAGTTTGAACAGTTCTTTCTATAATAAGAAGAGTACAATTTTAGAAGTACACTAAAGGAAAAATAAAAAATATTCCACTGCTCATTCATATTAAAATATTACCCATACGTACCTTTTCTGAGGGTCTTTTTGAAGCAAACCATCAAGCAAATTAATAAAATCTGAAGAAGCTTTAGGACAAGAAGAATCTAGACACAAAATAATGCCCCAAAAAGAAAGAAAAGTGATAAGTAACTGAAAATACACCCTGCATCAACATTATAATAATAGCATTTTAAGCATATCAATTATTTTTAAAAGAACACTGAATACATGAGTAACAATAAAGCCTCCATTTAATGGAGGAGGGAACAAAAATTTAAAACTTTTTCCCTGGACCACAATAACACATGTACCTCAAAAACTAAGTTCTGACTAACTTCTTAAACTTTCTCTTTACAACCCCAGTAATGATCATGAGCTCACACCCTTGTCTTCAACTATTAATTATGCTTCATTGTCTGAGGCATTCTTAACTTAACCAGCTTTGCTTGATAATATACTGTGACTGCAGTACTTGTAACCCCACTTTATTTCAAAGATTTTTTAACAGGAAAAGAATAAACATCACAATACTATGATACTGTCAAATTACATACATCTCCAAGTGTTCTATCTTTTTATATTGGACAGATGCATACCTTGGTCAAATTATCAGTCTATAATTAAAAGAAGTGGCCCAGAAGATGATGGCCAAAGCCATCAAAACAGATGGTGCTATTAGGCACTATGGCCACAGGCTGAACAAGATCTCTGTGAAATAATTACCCTTGGGCCGCCAGTGGTTTTCTTGCCCAGACCTTTGATAACCTTCATTCTCAGATTTCTTTACCCTGCATAAATGTCTTCAACTTATACAAGAAAACAATACTCAATGCTATGAGTACTCAAGTAAAAAATCAGAAGTCATCATTATAGGAAAAAGGAATGACTGATTTCTATGAAAACTAAAGTTAATAAAAAAAAAAAAGAAAGAAAGAAACACTTTTTAAGAAATATAGATCCCTTTCAAAATAGCAAGATTTTTTGGTTTTTTTCACCTAGGATGATTCTTAAAATACTGAAAATATTCTGCATTCCTATTTCTTCCATCAATTATTGAGGATTTTTTTTTTCTTTTAAAACTCACAACCTTATTTTTCATAAAGTCTCATATTCATTTTGGGGTCTTAAGATTCACATCTTTTGAGGTATGTAGCAAAGTGTTTTATTATGTCTGTACCTTCTTTTTCTTTTCTTTCCTTAAAATTAATAATGGTAGACACATTAATTATAATTTGTATGATTAAATTTTCAATACTTTTAAAACACTGCAACCAAATCTAGCTTAAAAGCTTGAGCTTATCAGGGTAGCATTCTGATTTCTCAAGACACAAGACTGAGAAATGCTTGATTTGTTCCTATTCAAACACTACACAGAATTAACTACATGGGACATGAGTACATATTAAGTAAATGGTACAGACATATGAAAACACCAAAACGACATAAAAGTTTGAGTTTTAAATCTTTAAACCAGATTTCTTTTGATATAGGAGGACAAAATAATTTGTATTTTTAAATGAGGGAACTTAATAGTACTATGCTTTCCATTTCAGCATCTTTTTAAAAATGGCAAAGGGAATACTAAAATTTCTAAAAATACCAATTTGTGACTATTTAGAAAACACAAATTTGAGGGGTTATGAATCAACAGAAACACTTTGGGATAAAAGTGCACCGTTGGTCCGTGAGGTAAAATGACTACATATACAATAAAAAAAGAAATCCTACCTTTTGGAATAGGTGGCAAAGGATCTTCATAACAAATCTTTTCAATTAGTTCTGAGACACATTCTGAGAAGAATGGAGGCTTTCCTTAAACCAAACAAAAACTTGCAAAATTAAACAACAGTTTGCTACCATCAATAATTCTCAATAAATCTCAACTACAGACAATTCAAGACTTATAGGAAAAATATACACATACAGCATAATTAATTACTGAATGCTGAGTATACACCAGGCACACTGTCTATACATTTTTATATTTCTGCAACTGAAAATTCATCATCCTAAAAATACAAAATTCACTTATGGATAACCATACTCCAAGGGTTGCATGGGCCATTGGACACATCTGAAAATTCATAGTCAAAGGTACCTTTACAAGATTTTCTACTAATAATCAGTTTTCAACAATTAGGCATATTTCAACATTCCAAAAGATTAGCATTAAAATACCTCCTTCCTAAAAAACCTGCACATGCTGAGACAACCAAGCAAGTCAGCCAAAATTAGTATGTAGAAAAATTTAGAAAAATCAGCTTTGTCACTTCTTATAGGTAAACTCTTTGCAAACTACATATGTAACCATTATGTATGTGTGTCCAGCTCTGATTTTAAACTGAACCAGAGAGTAATCACCTGAAAACATTTCATAGAGCAGGCAGCCCAAGGACCAGAGGTCACTGGTGATGGAGAAGTCGGTACCCCTCACAATTTCTGGAGCTGTGTAGACAAGAGATCCTAAAAATAAAGGTGAAAGGACAGTTTTGTTAGGCATTCGTACTGTTGCCAACACATAGGAAAGACTAAGTAAAGTGAAAAAAGATCAGAGAACATGCACATGAATAAATCTTCATGCATATTTTACATTTTTATGTTTTCTAATTTTAAGGTCCCACTTGCCAAGAGAGATTCCCTGGTGACTCAGTCGGTAAAGAATTCACCTGCAATGCAGGAGACCCGGGTTCCATCCCTGGGTTGGGAAGATCCCTTGGAGGAGATCTTGGCAACCCACCCCCGTGTTCTTGCCTGGAAAATCTCCATAGACAGAGGAGCCTAGCAGGCTGCAGTCCGCAGGACTGCAAAGAGGCAGACATGACTGAGTGACTAAGTACAGCACTTGCTAAGAATATGTGCTTTCACAGTCCCTAAGTCGTGTCTGACTCTGCAATCCCACAGACTGCAGCACACCAGGCTCCTCTGTCCTCCATAACCTCCCAGAGTTTGCTCAAATTCAAGTCCATTGAGTCAGTGATACCACCTAACCATCTCATCCTCTGCTGCCCCCTTCTCCTTTCACCTTCAATCTTTCCCAGCATTAGGGTTTTTTCCAACAAATTGGCTCTTTACATCAGGGTCCAAAGTATTAGAGTTTCAGCTTTAGCAACAGTCCTTCCAATGAATATTCAGGGTTGATTTCCTTTAAGATGGCTGGTTTGATCTCTTTGCTGTCCAAGTGACTCTCAAGAGTCTTCTCCAGCACTACGGTTCAAAAGCATCAATCTTTGGCGCTCAGCCTTCTTTATGGTCCAACTCTCACATCCATACACAACTACTGGAAAAATCATAGCTTTGACTAGACAGACCTTTGTAGGCAAAGTGATGTCTCTGCTCTTTAAAATGCTGTCTAGGTTTATCATAGCTTTCCTTTAAGTAAGCATCTTTTAATTCCATGGCTGCAGTCATCATTCACAATGATTTTGGAGCCCAAGAAAATAAAACCTGTCCCTGCTTCCATTCTTTCCCCTTCTATTTGCCATGAATTGATGGGACTGGATGCCAGGATCCTAGGTTTTTGAATGCTGAGTTTTATGCCAGCTTTTTCACTCTCCTCTTTCACCTCATTAAGAGGCTCTTTAGGTTTTCTTCACTTTCTACAGGTAAAGTAGTATTATCTGCATATGTGAGAATGTATTGAAATTTAAGGCTTTTGAATAATCACCTGAGTAAGAGGTGTGGCACACTGATGTGTCTTCTTTTAAATTAACTATTCAGATAGTTGTAAGAAAAGGACCTTTGACTGTTATCAACAATATCTTGATCAGAATAGATTAAGTTATATAGAAGTCAGCACTCCAAATTCTCACCAGCTTAACGACACAAGTTTCTTCATCACGAAACTACACATCTCCTACAGGTCAGCCAATGGGCTACGACCCTCACAGTCAGTCCATCCAAGACCCAGGCTACATTTCAATACATGCTTCCTCAGTCAGCAAGGTGGGCAAAGAACGTGGTTAACTTAACACTGGCTCTTGAAACTCCCGACTCAAAGAGACTTATGTGCACCCCTGGGGAGCATGGCAGGGCAATGCAAACCTACTGTGTGTCCAGGAGAGGAGCAGGGAGCCATCTGGTCAACAGTACTAGTGTTTACCACGTACACCGGACAGAGTTTAGTATTACCCAGAAATCCAAGTTCCAGGGTTAGAAAGCACCCCTGCTTACTGACATGAACCGCTGAGGCCTGGAAAGTACCCTCACATCCTCTAAGCCACAGAGCTGGGCAGTTACAGAACACCTGTCAAAACCCAGGGCTTTCTATCTTCCTATGAGAATGTCCTTCCCATGAAGTGAGTCATCATCAGTCACTTGGAAAGAGGTTAACGTACCCCCCTCAAGGGGACTGTTCTTGGATTAAGCTCAGAAGTAACCAAGCATCACTGCTAAAAACTGACACTTCTCTGTAACACAGCCCTCTTCCCCTTTTGAAGGGACTATTGCAAAAGGTACATTCCTGAAACACACTGCCCTCCTTGTCTTCTGTAATAAAAGCGCAGTCTACAATACTCATTTTCACAGGATGCCAGTCATCCCATGGGAAGATATTTGGGGATTTAAAGAGCCTTCTTCCTGGGCATGAAATTTTACTTCAACACTAACCCTAAAAGTTAAATTTCTTTCCTCATATTTGTGGGCCTCTGATTGACCTGCTGCTCCCCATCACGTTATCTCATTCTTCTCATCAAAGCCATGTGACCACCAGGCCCAGGGATGCCGCCCTCTCTCCCAGCGCCTTTTGCTTCCTGATGAGTCTCACTGGTCCAAAGTCTCAAGTACTGCACCAGGAACTTAAGGAAAAAAGATCTTTACCACTTTTATCAGAAGTTCTCATATAAGAAATTATGACTTCCTGGTCAGGGAACTAGGATCACACATGCCACATGGCATGGTCAAAAGAAAAAAAAAAAGTAGGAAAAAGAAAGAATTTGACTTCACACTCTCCCCTCAAACACGGTGAGCTAACAGCCTAGGCCCCCTCTCACTGTCAAAACCACCTCCCAAGGATGCATCCCTAAAAATCTTCCATACTTGCAGAATATTAGCTACTTAACAATGTTGAACATGTACCGAGCTACTGGTGTGTGCCAGACACCGGTGTTAAGTGCTGAGGATACAGCAGGAAGGGAGACAAAATCCCCTTCCTTACGTTCTAACGAGCAGTCAGTGATGAAGCGAAGGAGGCTTTTTCAGAGGTTCCCTGTGCTTTAAACGGCATTAGATTCGCATGGAAAACCTTAGGTCCTAGACAAAGCCATCCATAAATCCAGGCTTCTCCTGGTCCTTATCATTTATTTTCAATACATCATTTGGCTGGCAACATAAAAAGTGGACATTTTCTCCAAAACACGTGACTTGGGTGGCCCACCACTGTAGTTCTGACCTTGAAGCTCATCTCATACCTTTCACTCTACTTTTCATGTTTTTCTTCACTACATTTTCCCCGCTGTCACCTCCTCCTTCTTCTGCTGCCACCAAGGTGAAGAACTCTTCCAAATTTTCACCCTCCACTTTGGCCAAGCAAAAATTACTAAACTTCAGTGTTCCAGGCCCTTCCAAGAGTATCTATAAAGGTGAAGAAACAAATGTGTTCAAAAGTAAATTCAGTATAATTTTCATTTCCATCCGTACCTCTTATAATCTCACCACAGAACCTTGAGTATTGACTTTCTTGCTTCATCACAACTCAGAAAATTAAACACAATTTTTTTTAAAAGAAGATGCCGTGCTCAGTCACTTTAGTCATGTCCAACTCTGCAATCCTGTGGACTGGAGCCTGCCAGGCTCCTCTGTCCATGGGATTCTCCAGGCAAGAATACTGGAGTGGGTTGCCATGCCCTCCTCCAGGGGATCTTCCCGACCCAGGGATTGAACCAGGTCTTCTGCACTGCACGAGGATTCTTTACTGCTGAGCCACTGGGGAAGCCCCGAAATGCAGCTTAGGAAATATAAATCCAACACTAATAGAATCAAGTATTAAATTCTCCCTTCTCAGATGCAGATGAAAAATGTGTCATAAAACCACAGAGGGAAACAGTAGTCTTTTGGGAAAGATGAAGAATGTCCATGAAACAACCTATTCACGAACCCTCAGTGACAGCTGAAAGAGGATTTGGAAACCCACCAGTCCTAGGGGTTGTTTATTTAAATGAGGAAGTGTGATTTAGGGTTTAGACTGAGGGTTCTGAAGTTAGAGACCTAGATTTGACCCCTAGTTCACCACTTACTGGCAGTCTAACCTGCAGAAATTACTTAGCCTTTGTAAATCTCAGCCTCGTCACCTATAAAATGGGGAAGGTGATACTTCAGATAGTTTTAAGGACTGAGGTTATACATAATGCAAACGGCTTCTGACCGTGATGGGCATGTGAAAAGTGCTCAAGTCTGCTAATATAATTTGTGATTAGAAGTTATCTGTTGATATTGAAACTATACCAGGAACCAGTGTTCTCTGACCTTTATCTTTTCCCTCCCTCGCAAGGGGCTTTTTGATCCTCAAAAGCAATTTAAAGTTTACTCTTTACTTCTAGTCACAAATACTAAGGATGTCAGTTAGTCTACCACAGTGGCTTTTAAACTTTTTTTTTGAGCACCTGAAGGCCTTGTTAAGACAACAACGAGTCCCTCCCCTGAGAGTTTCTGATTCAATAGGTCTGGGGTGAGGCCCAAGAACCTGCATTTCTAACAAGTCCCAGGTCATGTTGATGCTGCCGGTCCAGGGAACTCACTTGCAGAACCACTGGCACGT
The DNA here is from genome assembly GCF_910594005.1 of Cervus elaphus. NCBI lineage: Eukaryota > Metazoa > Chordata > Mammalia > Artiodactyla > Cervidae > Cervus > Cervus elaphus. The sequence continues at coordinate 26,791,440 of NC_057838.1, forward strand.
GGCAGGTATTTTTTCTTAAGTTAGTAAATATTTTAGACTTTGCAAGCCATACGATTTCTGCCCTGACTTCTCAAGTCTGCAACCACCGACAGTATGTAAATGAAAGGGTGTGGCTGTTCCAACAGAACTCCATTTACAGATATAGGCATCCTGCTGGAACTCCTCCAAACCCAGTTCTAGAATAAAAGTTACCTCATATATCAGCCTGAAACTCCAAGATTATGAACAGCTGATATGAGACCTCATTAAAAAAACTCACATATAGGAGCTGGAACATTATAGCCTCTGGGCCATATACTGCTACTGCCTATGTTTGTACAAGCATGAGCTGAGCATGGTTTTTATGGCTCTAAAGGGTTGAAAAAAATGAAAATAATACTTCTTGACAGGTGAAAATGAAACTGACATTTCCATGTCCACAAATGGAGGTTTTTTTAAAACAAAGTTACACCCATCCATTTACATTCAGGGCTGTAACACAGTTGAGTGGTTATAGCCTTCAAACAAGTATATGAATATTTCAAATAAGAATGTCTGTTACAGAGAGTTTTTATGGAGTTTTCTTTTTGTAGGTTTCATTATGTTCTTATACAGATGGCTTAAAGTAACATTTAATGAAGACATAGTCAACTTTTCATTTCATTAACAAAGGAGAAGCAGCAACTAAGAGCAGTAACACATACAACCCCTAAGAGTATGAACTCATAAAGGTAAGAGGTACCACTAAGAGCACACCATCTACCAGAAAAGTCCTATGAATGTCACCCAAACCTAATATGTCATTCTCACTATCTCCTTGAACTATCTACCCCCCCCCCACACACACACACACACATCACAGGCAAGAAACCTAAGCTACACAGAGACAGAAAGGGTAACTGGTCCAGGACACACAGCATCTCAGCATCAGTGAGTGATACTGATGTGACTCAGACACTAAGCAGGTTTGTGACTCAACAACACGGAAACACAATTAGTGATGGGTAATTAGTTCTACCAGAAAAGAAAAATGTTTGATATAAAATAGCAGGAATCAAACACCCATTGTCAAGAATGTCATTATCAAACTAAAATAATGGCTCATAAGTGTGAACTATAATTTAAGAACAAAGAGTCTTATTCTATATGTCTGTTGAGCTCATCATTCACAATGTACCTCAGGAGCAATGATACTTACTCCAAGAATCCTGAAAGGAGGGGAGATTTCACTTTCTAAAAGGTACTTCAATAGGCAGCTAAATAGGAACCTAAAATATAATACTATGTACTTCCTTTTGTTAAAAAAAAAAAATGTTGACTAAAAAATTTCAACATGCTCTAAATATATCAAAGTTGTATCTAAAAATAAAAACATCTTTGAGGAAGCATTATAAATTGAGACACAAACAGTCAGGGAATCAAAACTTTCATGAATTACCTTCCCAGGAGAAATATCACAAAAGAGAATGCCAAGTTGATGAAGATGATGTAATCCAGTCAGCAGGTCAATTCCAAATTCTCTCACTACATCTTCTGGGAGATTTTCATCTTGAGCAATAACCATTTCTAATGAACCACCTGCAAGTTGATTAAAATCACCCACTTTAACCCACCAACATTAGACAGTGCTTCTAGAAAGGTTCCATGCTGGGACCTGAGCATTAAAACATTATCAAATCAGTTCATCTGGACAATCCGACAGGGAAACATACTCATGAATGAACACTGGTCCAGGAACCCTAACAGGAATCTCCACACTCCAGAGCCAGCTAAGGGCGAATGGCTGCTCGGCCTGGAAGGATAGTCAATAAATACGCCAGTGGAGTGAAGGAAGAATCGCTCTGGCACTGTGATCTCTCACTCCAGACCCCTCAGGAAAGAAACAGCTACAGAAATTAGTGTTAAGTGCTACCATAAACTGTACACTTTAATCACACTGTGCAAAGGATAGTCACGTTTACCCCCACGCAAAGTTAGGTCACATTCCGCAAGTACTGCCTGGCACAAAAAGGTGCTCTTCTTAAGAATTAGAAAATTACAAATTCTGATGTATACTACTGATGAAATAAAAGGTCAGTGGCAGACACATTGTGAATTCCACGTCTATATCCTTGCAAGATCCCTGTCATAATTCTACCACCTAAGTGTCAGAAACAAACTTTTTTTTTTTTTTTAGGATCAAGATTATAATTAGAAAAAAAAAAGATTATAATTAGAAGTCAAGTTCACAGAAAAAGAAGTCTTTTTTTTTTCTGGCAGCTGAAAGTTCAATCAGAATTCCTGTGATGAAGGTAGGAGGCATTCTGGGTTCTGTTCATTTTGTTCCGTGGGTGAGGAACCATTCCAAACATAGGGATAAATGAGTTAGGTTGCTACAACAGCCAGGGGTCAGAAATAACTGCTGAAACAAAAAGTAACACAGGTGGAGTCCCCTGATCACCTCAACAGTGTGTACATCTGATGAAAGAAATTAAACCATCTCCTCCTGTTGATTCAAAAAATAAAATGCAAAATGCAAACAATTTACTATTCCAAATAAGCTCTTTCATAATTGCTTTATAAATTCTAAGGGCCAACAGGTAAGAGACTCATAAAGCTAGAAATGATTACATTTCATCTTTTTTTTTTTTTTTTTTTCTTTTTTAGGGAACTATATTCAATATCTTGTAATAATCTGTTGTTGTTCAGTCACTAAGTCATGTCTGACTCTTTTGTGATCCCACGCTCCTTTGTCCATGGGATTTCCCAGGCAGGAATACTGGAGTGGGTTGCCATTTCCTTCTCCATACATTTCATCTTTTTAATGATTCTTTATTATTACTCAATGTATAACTGTGGTACTTCTTACATTTTTTCCTAAAGACACTGAAACTAAAAGTCCAGACAATACCTATGAATTTAGTCACCTTTCTCTCTGTATACAGTCTTGGAAAATTTTATCAAGCAAGAGCTTTTATCTCTAATTATTGCCAGGTGGTGGAATTTGTTGATTCAGCTATTTTTCTATATTGCCTAAGTTTTACTAGTTCAAGTACCCTTTGCATAAGAATAAAAAAATAAGAACTAATTAGGTAATAGGTAGTTGACCTCAAATCTTTTCTTTCTATTGAATGGAAAAACTTGTTTCATCAATCATCACTAAAAATTATTTCTAAATTTTATGAAGATGATATAGTATTATTTTATACCAAAGTAAAGTTAACCCTAAACTGCATCTCTTCCTCTTACCAAACACCTTTGTTTTCTTCCTGTCCCTAATATATCAAAAACAGGTGTTCAAGTTAATGTAGTCAATAGTATGCTTATATTCATAATAGAAGAAAAAGTGAAAAATAACAAAACCTACATCATATGTTTTTTCAAAGCAACCTATACAGTGACTATAATCATAGCACTTCTTTATTCCTACCTGTGCAGAGTTCCACAACGAGCCAGAGATGATTGCTGGTCTCATACCATTCATGAAAAGTTACAATGTTCTTGTGTTTAATTTCATGGGTCAGACGGACCTATAAACACACACAGCATTCACACTAAGAAAAAAAGTTCTTAAAACCTTTGAATCTACTAAGAAACACCTAAATATCACACCTGGGAAATAGATAAGAAAACAATGGAACTTATTCAGAGGAATAAAATAATAAATAATTTAAAACATAGACATTAAGAATGATGGTTATATGCTTACTTGCTCAGTTGTGTCTGACTCTCTGCAACCCCATGGACCGTACAGCCTGTCAGGCTTCTCTGTCCATGGAATTCTCCAGACAAGAATACTGGAGTGGGTTGCCATTTCCTTCCCCAGGGGATCTTCCCGACCCAGGGATCCAACTCATATCTTCCGCATTGCAGGTGGATTCTTTATCATCTGAGCCTCCAGGGAAGCCCTAGTGTGAACATACTGATCTTAAAATGTACATTTCCAATGGATTATGAGAATACTTGTATACAAAAAACAAGAGTGAATTCAAAAACTCAGTAGTAAAGATGCAAAAGCGTGTCCATTAAAAAATATTAAGTTGCTTTGGGGATTTTCGGCTTTCTCCCTTTAAAAATCCCATTAAATATAGGAACTAAAACTACAAAATGTGTATAAACATCAAGACTCAGAATTGCTGATGACTGACTATCAAAGTGCACTGGATCCTTGCTTTCCAATTTTCTTAAAAATAAAAAAAAAATAGAAATTCTACTGTCGGAACCGGCTCGGGGCTTTTCGCCACGCCGTGTCCCCTTATCTTCCTCTGCTGGGTCAGCTATGGCAGCCGTGAAGACCCTGAACCCCAAGGCCAAGGTGGCCCCAGCGCAGGCAGCGTTGGCGGTCAACATTAGCGCGGCCCGGGGGCTGCAGGACATGCTGAGGACCAACTTGGAACCTAAGGGCCCATGAAGATGCTTGTTTCTGGTGCTGGAGACATCAAACTCACTAAAGATGGAAATGTGCTGCTTCCTGAAATGCAAATTCAACACCCAACAGCTCCCTTAATAGCCAAAGTAGCAACAGCCCAGGATGACATAACTGGTGATGGTACTACGTCCAATGTCCTCATCATTGGAGAGCTGCTGAAGCAGGCGGATCTCTACATTTCTGAAGGTCTTCATCCCAGAATAATTACAGAAGGATTTGAAGCTGCAAAGGAAAAGGCACTCAGTTTTTGGAACAAAGCAAAGAGATGGAAAGGGAAACACTTATAGACGTGGCCAGAACATCTCTTTGTACTAAAGTTCATGCTGAACTCGCTGATGTCTTAACAGAGGCTGTAGTGGACTCCATTTTGGCCATTAAAAAAACAAGATGAACCTATTGATCTCTTCATGGTTGAGATCATGGAGAGGAAACATAAATCTGAAATAGATACAAGCTTGATCAGAGGTCTTGTTTTGGACCATGGGGCACGGCATCCTGATATGAAGAGAGGAAAAGATGCATACATCCTCACGTGCAACGTGTCATCAGAATATGAAAAAACAGAAGTGAATTCTGGCTTTTTTTTACCCGAGTGCAGAGGAGAGAGAGAAATTAGTGAAAGCTGAAAAGAAATTCATCAAAGACAGAGTTAAAAAAATAATCGACCTGAAAAAGAAAGTCTGTGGTGATTCAGATAAAGGATTCGTTGTTATTAATCAAAAGGGAATTGATCCCCTTTCCTTAGATGCTCTTGCCAAAAAAGGCATAATAGCTCTGCACAGAGCTAAAAGGAGAAACACGGAAAGGCTGACTCTTGCTTGTGGTGGGATAGCCCTAAATTCTCTTGACGACCTAAATCCTGATTGTTTGGGACATGCAGGACTTGTCTATGAATATACATTGGGAGAAGAGAAGTTCACCTTTATTGAGAAATGTAACAATCCTCGCTGTGTCACATTACTGATCAAAAGACCAAATAAGCATATGCTTACTCAAATCAAAGATGCAATAAGAGATGGCTTGAGGGCTGTTAAAAATGCTCTTGATGATGGCTGTGCAGTCCCAGGTGCTGGCTCAGTGGAAGTGGACATGGCAGAAGCCCTGGATAAACACAAGCCCAGCGTAAAGGGCAGGGCCCAGCTTGGAGTCCAAGCATTTGCTGATGCGTTGCTCATTATTCCCAAGGTTCTTGCTCAGAACTCTGGTTTTGACCTTCAGGAAACACTAATGAAAAGTTCAAGCAGAACATTCAGAATCCGGTCAGCTTGTGGGTGTGGACTTGAACACTGGTGAACCAATGGTAGCAGCAGAAGCAGGCATATGGAATAACTATTGTGAAAAGAAACAGCTTCCTCACTCCTGCACTGTGATTGCCACCAACATTCTCCTGGTTGATGAGATCATGAGAGCTGGAATGTCTTCCCTAAAAGGCTGAATTGAAGCTTCCCTTGTATCGGAATCCTGAAGACTACAGAGTGATCCTAATAATACAGCTATGGAATTTTGGTCCAAGCTTCAAATGATCTTCAAAGGATTTTCTTTTCCCATATTAAAAAAGGAGAGAACACTGGCACCTATTCAGATTCTGAAGTTCTGAAATTATAATTACACTATTTTTTAAATTGCACTGCAGTGTCCACATACAGCAGGTCATACTTACCCAGTAAACAGGACATTTTGCTTTACCCTCAGTGATACAAAAATATTAGATAAGCATATGTCATCTACCTTGTTATTAAATATTCACTGAAAAGCAAACCAAAAAAAAGAAAGAAAGAAAAACAAACCAAAAAAAATTCTACTGTCACTCAACACAGGCTAATGAGCCCATAATTTGTTGAAATACAGAGCTCCCTGTTTAAGAAATGGAATTTAGCACACTCCAGGAACAACTTGGTGGGCTCATATTGTAACAAAAAGAAAGGAGAACTAATCTACATGACTTAGAAGACAGATGAGGAGAAAACCAAACAGAGCGACCAAGGGAGAATTTGAGGAGCATCTTGTAATAAACCCCCAATATAAGGCCACTAGAAAGCGGGGAGAACCCTGGGTAAATAAGTTTAAAGGTAGCCTTGCTAATTCTGGCTTGGGAAGGGGAGGTCCTAGTGAAAAAATAAAGGAGATACAGAAGTCCCAAAAGAATTCAGGCCACAGCACACTCCTCCTGACTCCCCATCACTCAATACTTGCCAAGTACCTACTCTTCCAGACACCGCTCTGCCCATCTCACCCTCCGCCCAGACCTCCATCACCCATGTGCAGCCTCCACTGGCCAGTGCAGGAGATACTGTGGCCAGGACTCGCCACAGAGGGCTACTGTGCTCCGGAGCGGCAGCTGGGATGAGCTTCAAGTGTAAAATACACACCAGATACCCAACAATCAACATCAAAATTAGAAAAATATCTCACTGGTTGCACACTGAAAAAATAATACATGGTATTATTAATCTCATATGAGACTAATATATATTAATAAGATGAATTTCACCTATTTATTATCCTTTTTCAATGTAGATATTATGAACTTTACAGTTAGATTTATAACCCCCATTATATGTCTATTGGACAGCATTGCTAGATTTTTTTTAACTGGTAATATTATTCTCTCCAAAATCTCTTCCACACACCCTAATCCATGACCACCACTCACTCCCTTTCCAGCTCACTTGCTCTAGGACTGCAATTCTGGTTCAGTGCAACCCTCCCCACAGTCTGCATACACCTAAGGCACCGAAGCAGCCACAAACCATGCTGATTGCTCTGCCTTCCACTGACGAACCCCACTGTCAAAGGGCCCCAGCCAGTCTGCCCTCCAGATGACCTATTCACACCTTTTCTTTCCTCTTTTCTAGAACACTGCCTGCCCCTTCCCCCTAACTGAAGACTTAAGATTCTCACCTCAGTGAAAACGTAATCAGAAGAGAAATTCCTCCTGTTCCCAGTTCCGAATCGACCAACTAGAGAGCATCTTGTCCCATACACCTGTCTTCCCTCAACTGTCCACACACCTCTCAAAAGCCAACACCTCCTCACGCAGGTGAGGATGGCTGTTTAAAATAACAATAAATAACAACGACAAAAATAACAATAAATAACAACGACAAAAATAACAAGTGTTGGCCACAGTGTGGAGAAATAAGATCCCTTGCACACTGCTGTGGAAATGAATAATGGTAAGGTCTCTGGGGAAAACCGAATATTTCATGAGTTTGTTGAAATCTGTAATGACTTGTATTATTATAGCGTCTATCATATAGAAGAGTTTCACTGCCCTAAAATCCTCTGTGCTCCACCTATTCATCCCTTCCACTCTCCCCCACCCCCCAAACTCTGGCAACTACTGATCATTTTACTGTTTCCATAGTTTTGCCTTTTCCAGAATGTCACATGGCTGGAATCATACACTATGCAGCCTTTTCAGACTGGCTTCTCTTACCGAAGAATGTCCATTTAAGGTTCCTCTGTGTCTACTTGTGGCTTGATAGCCCATTTCCTTTTATTAATGAACAGTATTCCAGTGTATATATGTTCCAGTTTGTTTATTCACTCACTTACTGCAGGGCATCTCGATTATAAATAAAGCTGCTGTAAACATCTGTGTGCAGGTTTTTGTGTGGACCTAAGTTTTCAACTCTTGTGGCTAAGTACTAAGAGTGTGATTATTCAGTCATTCAGAATTCTTTTCATCTTGCAAAAATGAAAATTTCTACGCATTAAACAATAATTCCCCACTTCCCCTTTCCCTGGCAATCACCATTGTATTGTACTTTGTTTCTGAAAAGTACCTCATATAAGATGGTGATGGCGGCACAGCAATAGGCATGTACTTACAATATCAAACTACACACTTAAAAATGGTTAAGATGATAAACTTTGTTATGTGTATTTTTCCACAATTTAAAAAAAAAAAAAAAAGCTAGGTTTGCTCCAAGGAGTCTGGGCTGTAAAGTGGTACAACTATTTTAAACCCAAGTTAGTCTCACCTAATGTCCTTCCTTTGGAAAGCTTCATAAGCATGTACTAAATTTAGAAGTAAATGATCTAGGGACTTCCCTGATGGTCCAGTAGCTAAGACTCCTAGCTCCCAATGCAGAGGGCCAGGGTTTGATCCCTGGTCGGGGAACTAGATCCCACCTGCCACAACTAAGTCCTGTCACAGTCAAATAAATTTATTTTTAAGTGATCTGATATAGACTATATTTTCCCTGACTCATAAAAAAAAACAAACGCCAGAAATCTAAGTTGCTAATTATTGATACTTGAGTATGTTTAGTAGCCATTATTCAGGACTGTTGGCACCAAAGAGAGAAGGTCACCCATCCCAGACTGAAAATGTACTGTCGGCCGCAGTGAGATCAGCGACTTCTGTTTACATACTACTTGCTCTGATAGTCTTTTCTGTCCTTTCTCAAAGGGAGAGGTACTTGACTTACCCAATTGGTTATTTCAGGCCTCCTGCACTTATCAGTACAAAGAATAGCTACAAAATTGATGGTCCCCTTCCGTCGCCCTTTGTAGACCACAGTCTTGCTTCCTCGGCCAATCTCCTCATACAGGATGAAGTTTTCCATCTCTGGGTTGACTTCTCACCTTCGATAAAATGACAGTCTAATAGCATCTCTAACTCCTAAAAAGTAAACAAAAATGACACTTCAAAACCCAAACTAGTTGCATGATTGATCAGCCTAAGCTATGTAATAAATAAATCTATGTAATAAAAAATATGTAATAAATAAATCTAATAATTCTATAAATTCAAAAATCCGCCTACAAAAGTTGATACAAGTGTCTTTGTTTTCATAAAATGAAAAAAAACTAAGGAAAAAAAATAAATAAAAGAATTCACAAACCAATATTCAACTCCCTAGCAACAAGACCTTAACAAAAGTAATGAAAATGACATCTATTTTGAACACATGGAACAAAACCAGGGAATGAATGAGATTTCAGTCAATGTATCTTGATACAGCTCTTACTCTGTTACACCGGAAAGCACTTTTTGTCAGTAACTGTGTAATGAATGGGGTAATAAGCCCCATCTAACCATAAATTACAAGAAACGAGACAATGCATGTGAAAACACTATGAGACAATGCATGTGAAAACACTATGTAAATAAATATGGAATGATAGCATTTCTATCTAACCCACAGAGATTTTAAGAGTCAATTCAAATATTATTCAAAGTTAGTGGTCAGCAAACTACTGATTCCTGGGCCATATCCAGCCTGCTGACTCCTTTGTAAGTAAGTGGAACACAGCCATGTCCAGTCATTTATATGTTGTCTAAGGATGCTTTCCAGCTACGACGGCAATGTTGAATAGTAGTAAGACTGACCCTATGACCTGCACACCCTCTAAAATATTTACTATCTGGCCCTTTACTGGAGAAAGTTTGCCAACTCTTTCAAATCATTTTTTTTAAACCACCCACTAAAACAACTTCATTTTCTTGGCCAACAAAATCACCTTATATTCATGACTGAATAACAATCAGACATAGTCTTTTACAAGGCCATGCAGTTTCAAAGAGTCAGACACAACTTAGCAACTAAACAACAGGGGTTTATACTTCAGCCAAGAACAGAAGTATCAATATTTATACTGATAGTAGATATGCTTTCAGAGTAGCTCAAAATCTTGGAATGCTAAGGAAGTAACATGGCTTCCTTACTTCCAGGAGAAATAAAATTTCAAGTGGCTCCTATGTTCAGAAATGATTAAATGCAATACTTTTACCTGCCAGGTGAGCTATTATTAAGATTCTGGGGCATTCTAAGCTTGACTCTCCAGAAGCAGAACAAAATCACCTGGCTGCTATTAATATTGCTGCAAGAAATGCTGCCCTTAAAGGGACCAACAGCAACCAAACCTCTGTCGTGGTCCAAAGAGATATTTCCCAAAATGATAATTTAGAAAAACTGGCACAAAGGGCCAACAGTTGGTCTCAGAAAAGGAAAAACAAGATTAGAAATTCAACAACTGTTGGTTTGATAAAAGAAAAAGCTTTGGTTTGGACTAAGGAACAGCACTGCCATATGGGAGACTAAAATTCCCACTCCTTATTCCTGTATATGCATTTTGTCAGTCTGCTAACAAAATGACGGCCTTCATGAATCAATACCACTGGGGAAACATTAATTAGTGGCAAATGGATTACATACTGTGTCATCTAACAGATAAAGTACGATTTAGTCATGATCTGTGTGTTGTCACACTGGACCAAAACCTTTGCTTGCAGACAGTCTACTGTCCCTCATGGGGCTAAAGGACCAGCATTCTTAAAACTCAACTGGCAAAACACAGAGGCCCTCCAAATATCTCGACCAAAAGCATCGCTGTTGGTCCTTCTAAATCTCAGATCCAACCCTTCTGTAATTCAGAAACTCTCAACCTCTTGAGATAGTCACAGGACACCCAATGCCCTGGGCTCCTGCTTCTTACAATCCACAACTAATAAATGCAGAGTTACTCCAATACTGAAAGGCCTAATTGCTTCTACGAAAAATAAGCATGTTTTGGCAGGGCAGTCATTTTATAGTGCACCCTCAGGAAACAAAGACCTCCAGCATCACACCTTGTAACCTGGAGAGTTTGTTTACTGGAAAAGACATTTCTAGAAGAACCATCTTCAGCATCACTAGAAAGGTCCCTACTGAGTATTACTAACCAACCCTTGTGCCACCGAACTCCAAGGAACACAACTTTTGGATTCACGTGACACATGAAAAGAAAGTGCACAACTCTTGACTGGACCTGCACAGCAACTGGTGACCTGAAAGTAAAGATTTTTCGGAATTAAAGCAGACAACATCCAGTGAGACAGCTTTCCCAAGGTATGCGGATCTGGCCTGCTGGAAGTCTGTCACTGTGGGGCTGCACCCTGCAGGCCTGTGAGCCTCGCAACTGCTCAGCCTCAAAGAGAGAACCTGGAGTCAGCGACAGAGACATTAGTGACTTATTGGACAGGGGGTCTTAAAGGCCTGAAGCAAGGTGCTGGAGAGACAACCCACTGTGTGGCAGATAGCAGGCAGAACAGGACATGGCAGCAATCTTCACTACTTGAGGGAGGAGGAGTCTACCATTTACAGGGGAACTGATGTCAGGTGGGCTCATCAGGTACCAGAGACTAATTAAAAGGATTGGATAGTCCTGTGAGTGAAGTAGGGCGTGGTCGAGCAAGGCATGTACAGAAACCAAGAGAACAACCATCTTGAATGGGCTAACCATACAGTTGCCAAACCTTAGATGATGGCATAAGACGTCAAATGATCACCACTGTCTGTGACCTTGATAACACATAGATTTTAGATTAAAAATGCCTGGTAGATCTCTCTCCTTCCCCTCCTTGGTAACTGTTATCTTAATAGGTTTCCACTCTGCACTTTCCCCTCCACCTGAGACACCATACCCAGGAAAAGATATTTTCCGACATAGAGGGACAAAAAGCCACTCCAACTACAAAAACTGACTCTTGATCAGCGATGCTTTCAGAGAAAGATCTTGATCAAATGAGAGAAATGTAAAATATGTATATACATATTAAACAGAAACCTCGATTAAACAGAGTTGGGAGACAAGAAGTGGGGCACTCTCATACCCTACAAGCCCAAGTGGAAGAAGAAAGACTCCTCTTCTTTCCTGGCAAGAACTCCGTCAATGGAGTCTTTGTCTACTACAGCCTTCCCAACTTACTCTTCCCCTTTATAAAATCTTTCTCCTTCCCTGCCAAGCTGGGGAACTGCACCATGTCTTGTCGTGGTTACACAAAACGAATTGCAATTCCCTGCTGATGCCAAATAAGGCCATCTTTTCTGGAGAAATATCTGGCAGTCTTTTGGTTCCGGTAAAGAGAACCAGTCCTGACTCCCGAGCCACCAAAATGCAGGCTTCACAGGAGAAATTATGTGTCAAAAAAAATAACCGGAGATTTTAAATGTTCACAAACTGGCTATGATACATCAGCATAAGATGTTAAAGTAAGTTTTTATATAAGATGAGTGATTCCTTCAGAACAAGTTTTTAGGCCACAAGAAAAATACAATCTGAAAATTTTGAATTTGAGTCAGGCCAAATTCATTTCCTCAATCTTTCACTGAATAGAGGCATCTGAGCAGCGCACACAGCCTGAAATTAACAAAACATATCAATTACAGAGTAGGCTTAGACAAGGGTGGTTTTATACCTGCAGTATCTCCTCTCTCTATGGGCTCAACGTCCTTACAGCAAAATAAGAACTCAGACTATTTGATAAATTATCTTTCAGATTTGAAAACCACTGACTTCAAGATTCTTTTTTATTCAGTCTAAGGATGTTCCTCACCTCAGACTTCCTAATGCATTTTTTAAGTGTTGTAACTTCTTAAATTGTAAAACAAAACACAAATACAAAAAAACCCACAAAATAAACATATAGCTTAAAGAATTATTACAAGAAGGGCATCCTTGTAATCACCACCCAGACCAGCGACAGCACTTTGCCAAGAAGTCCTTCCCTGAGCCTTGGACAATCACAACTCCTCATGCTCCCCGCAAAAGTAATCACTTCCTGACTTCCTTTATAGTTTTCTCATTCAAGTGCGCATTCCCAGACACCACAGTTTAGTCTTGCACATTTTCTAAAAAGCACTGTGCATCTTTTAAGTCTCTCTTAATCTGCAAGTTCACCCAGGTATCAACAGAGCAACTCACACCTATCAGCAGTTGAAGCATTTATGATTTCAGCGGGCTGGGCCTATACTCAAACTCTGAAACACACCAGGCAGCAGGGGCACGCAGGTGAAGACAAGAACCTTCTCCTAGTCATCCACACCTTCAAATCTTTAAACTCGCTCTCTAGCAGCATTAGCAACACCTGGGAACTGAGAAGTGCAAATTCCCCACCCTGGGGCCCAGACCTTACTGAATCAGAAAACTCTGGAAGCGGAGTCCAGCAATTTGCCCTCCGGTTGCACGCTACCTTAGAAATCCAAGTCAACCTTTCCCGAGAGCACAAGAGGCGGCGGGCACTACACGGGGCACTAAACTGGTGCTCCTCCTCGCAGCACTTTTCGGACCAAATCAGTTGCAGGCTTTGAGCTTCGTCTGACCTCGAAAGCGTAGGCTCTAAGTCGCTACGTTAGCACCCTCTCTTCCCGTTACCCCCGCCTCCAAACTGGAGGCTTTCACTGCCTCCCCACGTCCAACGACATCAGTCAGCGAGGCCAGCTTAGAACCCAGGAAGCTAAACCAGAGTTTTAAGAGAGAAAGCTCCGAATTTGAGGTGTCTGTAAAGCGCATCTCCAGAACCCAGGTCCTAGAAGAAGTGTCCCGTGTACCCTAAATCAAAAGTTTTGTAGAGTTCAACACAAGCACAAAAAACGCGGAGCCCGAAGAGAGAAGGGGCGCTGGGGGCACAGGGTCCACGGAGGGAGAGAGAGTGGTGGGCGGCCCCCCTGCAGACCGGCGAACGCTGAGAGAGACGAGGACATAAATTCGTGGCCCCTAAAACCGCCACTGCCGCTCACCTGCTCGCTCGGTGGTGAGAAGCCGCAGGTCCATGGGATGGATACCTAGCTAGCTCGAGTGCTCGCGTCTCGGCCCCCGCGCATGAAGACGAGTCCACTGGCCAAAGGCAAGGGGCGAAGCAATGGAGCAAGGCGGGACGCGAAAAGAGCACCGTGAGGCCCTGTAGGTGAAGCACCCCTTCGGGTTTGGATTCGGCCAGCCGGTCTCCAAGGCAGCACGCAGAACGCCGGTTTGAGCGCCCAGCGCTGATTGGCTGAGCAGTTACGGCCGAGAAGTGGAGCCGCTAGGGTCAACTTCAGTAGCCCCAAGTCAACTTCAATGGCCCCGCGCCCAGCGTTAGGACGAGTTCACCGATCGACCCCAAACCGGGGTAGAACGTGCTTGGGAAGGCAAGGCTCAGAGCGTCGGTAACTGGCCTTGCGAGTTTCGCACCCCTCCGCGTTTGGATCGGTCCAACCCGTCTCCAGGGCAGCACGCAGAACGCCAGAAAAAGCGCAGGGCTCTGATTGGCTGCGAAGTTTGGGTTGCTATTGGCTGGGGTCTGGAAGTGCGGCGGCTGTATTACAGAATTGAGCCATCCGAGCACTGGGTGGGGGAATGGGGCTTTTGGGCTGGTCGTTGGGGCCCTTCATGAGTAGTAGTTGCATAGTTGGTGGCAGTGCAGTCTTGTGCCCTCATCGTTTCTTCCTTCGTCCACTGTCTTCAGTTTTCTTCCATCCTTTTAGGTGGAAGGGGCAATTTAGTCTGTGACAATCGCTCCTCAGGTTCCTTACCTGTTAGAAAAGAGAATGTTACTGGTTATCTCCCTTCTTGTACACGAGAAAAGACCAGAAACCTGATCTCGAGTTGGTTGCTTATGACTTTCAAAGCTCCAAACTCTCAAATTCCAACCACCAAAAACGTTAGCACAAGCTCCTCTCTTCCACACGGAGTTAGCTCATGGATAATCACCTTTGGCATCAGAATTATCTGAAGCTCTGGTTAAAACGAGGCCCGCCCACCCACAGAACTTCTGATTCTGTAAGTCTGGTGAGCCCCCGAAGTTCTTATATCTATAAAGATGATGCGAATGTTGCGGATAACGGACCACGCTTTGCAAACCTTTACGGTTAGGAACTGTGTCTGTCTCTCATCTCAAGTTAATCACGTCTGCTGTTCTTTGACATCTAACCCTTCTTGCCTTCCCAAGAGTCTTATGGGAAGCATGATTGTCAGTTTTTTGTATTTAGCAGATTTGATGTGGAAAAAACATTTCCTCATATATCACTTCCTAATTAATCAAGACATACAATGAAATATCAGCTAATTTATTCTGAGTTTTGACAGCCTCATCCTTAATGTCAGAAATAAGTATCTGGAATGTAGTTCTTCCTTAAAACTGGTTAAATACACATCACCTGTGTTGAAGAAGTTCCAATATTTTTGGAACAACTAGGGAACCTAAGAAAGATGTTCCACTTCTACTTACGAACCAAACCAGATCATTTGGGAAACGCTCTAACTGTCCTCACAAAATAATTTGGATTCATGATTGGAGGAACTGAACACATCAATTTACCACGCAGCCTCCCAAATTCTCACTGAAATGACTGAATCAAGACTTAAACCCTAATGGCACTTAACAACAAGGAGGGAAGAATGAAATTAGAGCACTCCCCAATACCATTTGTTGTTGCTGAGTCACTCAATCATGTCCAACTCTTTTGCGACCCCATGGAATGTAGCCCCCAGGTCCCCCTGTCCATGGGGTTTCTCCAGGCAAGGATACTGGAGTAGGTTGCCATTTCCTTCTCCACCCTAATTCCATACACAAAAAAATAAAGTGTATCGAAGACCTAAATGTAAGGCTGGACACTATAAAACCCTGAGAGGAATACATAGGCAGAACATTCTTTGACATAAATCGCAGAAAGATCTTTTTTGACCCATGACCTGGAGTAATGAAAATAAAAACAAAAATAAATGGGACCCAGGTAAACTTAAAAACTTTTGCATAGCAAAGTAAACCATAAACAAAATGAAAAGATAACCCTCAGAATGGGAGAAAATATTTGCGAATGAAGCAACCAACAAGGGATTAATCTCCAAAATATATAAACAGCTCATGCAGCTTAATATCAAACAAATCACAATATAAGCTAAAGATCTAAATAGACATTTCTCCAAAGAAGACATAAGGATGGCCAAAAAGCACATGAAAAGCTACTAAACATCACTACTTATAGAGAAACATAAATCAAAACTTCAATGAGTTATCACCTCATACCAGTCAGAATGGCCATCATCAAAATATCTACAAACAATAAATGCTGGATAGGATATGCAGAAAAGGGAACCCTCCTACAATGTTGGTGGGAATGTAAATTGGTACAGCCACTATGGAGATTCCTCAAAAAACTAAAAATAGAACTGCCATATGACCTAGCAATCCCACTCCTGGGCATAACATATCCAGAGAAAACCATAATCATTTAAAAAGATACATGCAACCCAGTGTTTATTGCAGCACTATTTACAATAGCCAGGATATGGGGAACAACCTAAATGTCCATCAACAGAGGAATGGATAAAGATGTGGTACATATATACAATGGACTATTAGTCATAAAAGGAAAGAAAATAGTGCCATTTGCAGAGATGTGGATAGATCTAGAGACCGTCACATACAGTGAAGTCAGAAGGAGAAAAATATCATATAACATCTCTTATATATGGAATCTAGAAAAAATAGTGAAAAGTGAAAGTCGCTCGGTCGTGTCTGACTCTTCGCGACCCCATGGACTGTACAGTCAATGGAATTCTATAGGCCAGAATACTGGAGTGGGTAGCCTTTCCCTTCTCCAGGGGATCTTCCCAACCCAGGGATCAAAGTCAGGTCTCTCACATTGCAGGCAGAGTCTTTACCACCTGAGCCACAAGGGAAGCCCCAAAATTCTGGGGTGGGTAGCCTATCCCTTCTCCAGCAGATCTTCCCAACCCAGCAATCAAACCGGAGTCTCCTACATTGCAGGCAGATTCATTACCAACTGAGCTATCAGGGAATCCTGAAAAAGTAGTACAGATGGACTTATTTGCAAAACAGAATTCAAGACAGGGGTGTAAAGAGCAAACTTAAGGATACCAAGAGGGAAAGGGGAGGGTGATATGAGGTGGAAGATTGGGACTAACATAGAAACACTGCTATATATAAAATAGATGACTAATGATAACCTACTGTATAGCACAGGGAACTCTCCACAAGGCTCTGTGGTGGTTTAAATGGGAAGGAAACCCAAAAAAGAGAAGATGTATGTATATGTGTGATTGATTCCATTTTTGCTGTATAGCAGAAAGTAACAAAACATTGTAAAGCAATTATACTCCAATAAAAATTAAAAAGAACAAGGAGGGAAATCATCATCAGATGGACAATCTCAGGCCTTTCTATCTGGAACACAGAAAACACTTGGAAAAGCAGAGGATCTATAGCAGAAGTAACCCCAACTTAGCCACTAACATTTGAGTCTCCGGGCATGTAATCCTCATCTTGGTAATGGATGAACAGAATTCCACCTCCCCTACCAGCTGGCTTGACACTCTGGGCAGCATCTGTCTGCCCTGGCTTTTGCTTTCAAGATGAAAATTTCGAATCACTTTGTTAGTGACATGAGCAAAGGACCTAGAACACCGGAGGATGGGGAATGCCTTCTGAACCTTGTGGCTCTTCCTGCCCAGAAAGATGGCATGGCTAGTGTTTTCATATTTGGTGCAAAGATTGGAAGTTTCCTTGTTCAGGAAAGAGATTTGCCCAAGAGAAAATATTGACATCTAGCTTAGGGAAGGTCTCCCAGTGAAAGAGCCTATCTCAAGTGCCTTGACCCAAAATGAAGTTTCTTAATCAATGAACCTTCAAAATATGCAACAAACACTGAATGAGCCTTTTAGTGTCTTACTCTTGTATGTGGGGGCTTCCCTTGTGGCTCAGCTGGTAAAGAATCCGCCTGCAATGAGGGAGACCTGGGTTCGATCCCTGGGTTGGGAAGATCCCCTGGAGAAGGGAAAGGCTACCCACTCCAGTATTCTGGTCTAGAGAATTCCATGAACTGTATAGTCCATGGGGTCGCAAAATGCCAGACACGACCTTTCACTTCACTTGTATGTGAACACACAGAAATATCAAAATAAACAAGAAAAGGCTCTATCATTAAAGACAAAGATTAAAATAAGCAAATGAATAAAAGTAACAGAGGAAACAAAGACAATGCAGAAAACAGACTGAAATTTCAAAATTATAATTAGTATCTTTATAAACGCTATAAAGTTTTATAAATAAAGCTGTATAGCATCCATAGTTTCCACTTTATTTTCTCTTTAAGAGATATTTAAGAATTAGATTCTGTTCATTTTTAATTAGCAACTGGATGGATTTTTGCTGTTGTTGTTGGCCTGTATACTACTTGATTTGAGGGATTTTTTGAAATTTCCTTTGTGCTCTAATAAGTGGTTAATGTCGTTAAATGTTCCACGGGCATTTGGAAAGAAGATATATTTTTACTTGTTGGGTTCAAAATTTCATATGCACATTTTCAAGCTTAGTAACTGACATGTTCAAATCTTTTAAATCCCCTTTTTCTGGTGCTTTATCCTGCTTGCTCTGCCAGTTCCTGAGAACTGTTTTTGGAAGTTACTCATTACGGTTGTGGATTTGCCAATTCTTTGTCATTAGATTTAGTTCAAGCTTAGAAAAATAACAACAAAATGTGCTGATGGAAATGAAAGGCCTTAGCAATGATGAACACAGAAATGAATGAAACAGAAGAGAGAGAGTAGGAATCAACGCAACAGGGGTGTAAACTTGAGAGGGCAGGAGATGGTTTCCATGACGTTCTGCCGGGTCGTCATTTCCCCAGAGAACTGGACAAAGAGGTTGGCCATGGTGTCCTGGGGTCTCTAGCCCTCCCTGAGGTATGACACGCTCTGCTCTCAGGCGGCCAGCGCAGAGAACAGACCCTGCTGGAAGCTGGAGTCCAGGATTGCTGCACCTCGTCACTCTGGAAGGCCTGGGAGAAAGCATGATCATTCTTCCAGTGCCAACTTATTCTGAATAACCAGACACCACCTCCCTCTTGGATGGGGGATTTTCAACCGTATAATATTATTAATAACCCATAGCCCATAAGATGTCTGGCCTTTCTCCTTTAATAACAAAATTATTCATTCTAACAGGCATCACACATACTGTGGCAACTCCAGGATGAACTAGATTTCCAGTGAAAATATGTATATTTTTTGGCTACTTTGTGTGACAAATTTCTTAATGGTTGGTCCCTTTTCAGATCCTCTTTACCTCTGGCCCTGACTCCCCTACACCTGACACTGCTTTCTTCTTTTTCCTTCCTCAAAGCTCATTTTACTGTATGAAACAAATTTTACTGAAGGTGTGGCAATAGCAGAGAAAGGTTACAACACAACTGAAAACTGAGTGTTAGAAATAGACACAGATATAGAAAACAAACTTCTGATAACCAAAGGGGAGAGTGGGGGAGGGATAAATTAGGAGTTTGATATTAAAATATATACACTATTATAAATAAAATAGAAAACCAACAAGGACCTACTGTAATAGCACAGGTAACTTCCACTCAATACCTCGAAACAAACTGTAATGGAAAAGAATGTAAAAAACAATATATGTGTAAATCACTGAATCACTTTGCTATACACCTGAAACTAACACTAACTAACACTGTAAATCAACTAATTTTAATAAAAAACATTTAAGTGAGTGTTAGATGTAATGCTGGTAAGAGTGTTAGAAAGCAGGTACTTTCACATTGATGATGGGTGAGCAATTTGTCAATAATTATCAAAATAATAAATGTACATCCCCATTGACCCAGAAATTCTAATTCTAAAAATTTATCTAGTAGATATATTCTTTACATTTGCAAGATGACATTTGCTCAAAAGTGTTCATTACAGCCTTCTTTGTAATTTTTTGAAAATTGATATCAACTCAAATTTCTATCAGCAGAAGACTGATTAAATTAGAAATGAATTTGCTGTTTGTGTATGGATATGACAACGTCTCCAAGATTAATGAGTAAAGGGAAAAAAGATGCATAACACTGAGCATAGTAGACTACCATTTGTGGAGAGAAAAAAAGAGGGGCAAGAATATATGTCACTATTTGCTCATATGTAAAAAAAAAACAGATCCAGCATCTCCTGAATGATGGACAGGAAACCAGTAACTACTGACTGGGGGAGGTGGGCGTAGGACGGGGTATGAGAGACGCATTTTGTACAGTTCAGATGTGGAAGCACATAACTGTTCTACGTATTCTATCTGTACATCATGTAATTTAAACGAATACATTTATATTTTATATATGTGTATACTTTATTTATATGTCTATAATTTAAGTGGACAAAATGGAATGTGGCCCAGTGATAGCCTGCAAGTCCTCCCACTGGTGACCACATACCATGCACCACCCTCCTCCCTGGACTCTGCCTGTTTTCTGTTATTACCTCTTCTGTTCATTCAGGACTTTACCCCCCGTTTTTCCTTGTCCTCTGGGGAAAACTGTAAGCCTTAGCATGTGATCTGATGGAGCATCTGAACTCTAGCCATTACTCACCTCCCTCTAGACAGAACTGATCTCATCTAACCTTTCATCATCAGCAAATTCATCGAGGAGCTTGCCTAGACAAGTATCACCCACTCCTGACTTTTACCTTCAGCAGTGCAAAGAATCTGAAGATTATTTGAATTCAGATATTTCTCTCATTTTCTAAATTTTCCGAATTCAGAAAATCTGAAAAAAAATTCAGATTTTCTCAGATTATGAGGTCAGCCTCCCTAAGAGTCTGTGACAGGGGAGAGGAGAGGCAAGCTGCCCTTGTCCAGAGTAAAAGTCAGTTTCTTTTCCTCTTATTTTTTTTTTCCCACTGCACCATACGGGATCTTAGTTCCCTGACCCGGTACCAAACCCATGCCCCCTGCATTGGGAGAACTGAGTCTTAACCACCGGACCACCAGGGAAGTCCTTCTTTTCCTCTTTCCTGATACAGTTAACAATGAAACGAACAATCTTATACAACCATCTTGGCGAGTATCTCTGATTTTTTGCTTGAGGATAAGTTTCACATATGATAGGGTGGTGTCAAAGGCTTAACACTTCCTTTGTGATTAAAAAAGGAATTATTTTCAATCTTAAGCATTTCCCACAGGGAGATTAACTATTCACCTATCTTTCTAGTTGTCTCAGTTTTCAGTATCAGATTACTTAGTCCATCAGTAATCTGTTTTGATGAATATTGGTAAACCAGGTTATAATTTTCTTACTCTTCAGAATAATTAACCAATTATCCTAGCACTAAAGTTCTCCATTTCCTCACGAATTTGAGGTGCCTCCTTCAACACAGACCAGTTTTTTAATATGCACATAGTGGTTTGTTGCTAGCTTATTAACGTTGCTCCATTGAGTTCTCCATGTTTTGAACAAGTTAAAGATGGTTCTTAATCATCTGGGTGTTAAATTTTTCTAATACAGAAGAAAGAAAAATTATCAGCCAAGAATGAAGGGACAGGGATGACAATGAAAAGATAGGGGAAATGGTTAAGACAAGACAGTGTGGTGTGTGTTGCTGAGAATCATTCAGAATCAAGGTACTGAACTCTCTCGTGGTCTGGCTGTGGCTTGTTGCTGCTGTTCTCCAGTCACTAAGTCGTGTCCAACTCTCTGCGCTGTAGAACCTCAAATGATGAGAAAAGAGTCTGGCATCATGACTGCCTGGAGTGGGCAGTAATCTATGAGCAAGATCACAGGAATCATGCACATCATCTGTCCATACATCAACAGATGTATATTGAGAGCCCCCATATGTCAGGTACTACATTAGCTCCTGAGGCTAAAGCAGTGAACAAAAAAAATAGGATTCTGACTTCTTGAGCTTACTGGAAGAAGAGAGAAAAAAAGATTGTCCCTAGAGTAGGAAAATGTAGTCAATGGAAGTTATGCATCTTGTTTCCTTTTCTTATTAAGATAAGCAGGTGATTGTCAATTTTTGACAGCTCAGAACATTCATCCCCTTTCTTCCTATGTTTGGGTTGTTGATTGCTGTCTTAGTTTGAGTTGCCTAGAAATGGAAGCTGAGAAGGGAATTTCTGTGTACGTGATTTATTGGGAAGGTGCTTGTAGGGGAGGGCAGTGAAGGCAACAGGACAGGGCATGGGAAGAGCAAGGCAGTGGAGACTACGTTTGGCCTGTGCCTGCTAGGAGCTGGAACCATAACTTGCACACAGATTTTGGTCCCACTTTGAGGCAAGGTGTCACTTGAGAATGCCTACAGCAGTCAAACTGTGACTGCAGGCTACAAGGGATGGGCAGCCTGATTTCCAGCACTAGGGTTATAACAGTTAAGAGTAAATTTCAGGAGAAGGAAGTGAATGGGGGATGAGCCATAGCCAGGTAAAGAAAACCTGAATGTGAAATCAAGAACAGGTGCTACATTCATCATATTAGAATTCCACTGGCCTTACCCCTAACCCTAATTATAACCCTGGATATGGATGCAGCCTACCTCTGCCCTAGGGCTCTCTTTGTCCTAAGGTTAACAAATGCCCTGAACCAAGCCCAAGCCATAACCCTAAAGCTCACTCTGTTGCAACCCTAGACCTAACCTTAGCCCTGACTCTAATCTTAGCCCCAGTTGTAACCCTGATGTTTATGGGAAATCATATGATGTTTGGCATTGGGATTTGCTTCAAAGTAATTCAAGAGATGAGGGGACTGGGTGAGGCTAGAGATGGATTGGTTCTGCATTGATAACTGTTGAAGCTGGCAGTGAATACATAGAGCTCACTATACAATTCTATTTTTACATTTTAAATTTTTCATAACTTAAAAAAAAAACTGCTGATTGTGTTGGTGGTAGCTGTTAATTTTGAAATTTCTAAGGATGAGGGAAGGCCCATACGGATATATTATCAGGACCATCTCTTTTAAAATGGAGAAGAACTAAAAAGAAACTAGAGAAGACAGACTGGAACACTTAGAGAAAAGTGTTTTTTTGAAAAATGCTTTCTCTGATTTGTCCCAGGATTTTGCCTAAAACCCATGTCACAATGGGCACCATAGAGTTATTAAAACTTATTACAGTTTTCTTCCACTAAACCAATTTCTATTTGATTATCCAGGGTGAGAAGAGGAGAGTGAAAAGCTGGCTTAAAACTCAACATTCAAAAAACTAAGATCATGGCATCTGGTCCCATCACTTCATGGCAAATAGATGGGGAAAAAGTGGAAACAGTGGCAAATTTTATTTTCTTGGCCTCCAAAATCACTTCAGATGGTGACTGTAGCCATGAAATTAAAAGACACTTGCTCCTTGGAAGGAAAGCTATGACAAACTTAGACACCGTATTTAAAAGCAGAGACATCACTTTGCTCACAAAGGTCTGTATAGTCAAACCTATGGTTTTTCCAGTAGTCAACCTATGGTTTTTTTCAGTAATCATACATGTATGTGAAAGATGGACCATAAAGAAGGCAGAGAGCCGAAGAACTGAAGCTTTCAAACTGCGGGGCTGGAGAAGACTCTTGAGAGTCTCTTGGACAGCAAGGCGATCAAACCAGTCAATCCCAAAGGAAATCAACCCTGAATATTCATTTGAAAGACTGATGCTGAAGTTGAGGATCCAATACTTTGGCCACATGATAAGAAGAGCCAACTCACTGAAAAGGACCCTGATGCTGGGAAAGATTGAGGGCAGGAAGAGAAAGGGCCAAGAGAGGATAAGATGGTTGGATGGCATCACTGAATCAATGGACATGAGTTTGAGCAAACTGCGGGAGACAGTGAAGGACAAGGAAACCTGACATGCTGCTGTCCATGGGGTTGCCAAGTCGGACACAGCTTAGTGACTGAACAACAACAAAGAATCTGAAATGTGAAAGTCTCTCAGTTGTGTCCAACTCTTTGCAACCCCATGGACTGTATAGTCCATGGAATTCTCCTGTCCAGCATACTGGAGTGGGTAGCCTTTCCCTTCTCTAGGGAAACTTCCCAACCCAGGGATCGAACCTAGGTCTCCGGCATTGCAGGTGGATTCTTTACCAGCTGAGCCACAAGGGAAGCCCAAGGGAAGAATCTAAATCATTATAACAAGGGGAAAATAGTGTGTTGTTAGCCATGAAATTAAAATCTCACAGATACATAATTCTGCTTTTCAACTCTCAGTTCTGTGCAATTCCTGTGACAGAAATAACCCCTTAATTACTGTCACTTTATGTTATATGTCGCTTTGTGGTCAAAATTAATACCCCTTGATTGTTTGTTTAATTGTCTTATATTTTCTTATATATTTTTCTCACATATGAACGTTAGGATAGATTGACATATATGTCTTTGGTATTTGATTGGAATTACATAAAATTCACAGATTCGATTGGGGATAAATGACATATCACAACATCGAGTCTTTCCATCTGATTAACTGGGCTAACGTGTAATTACTATCCACAGGTTTTAGTCAAATCTAATTAAACATGACAGCCTTATATTAGCTGTGCTCAGGCGGACAGCTGGGGGCTTCTGAGTGGTATTGGCTGATGAGCTCTGCAGAGGTGAGGGGTCTGCAACAGTCATTTGGAGGTGAGCACAAGAAGTGACAAGAATAATAGGAGGAATTTTTGTAACATGTAAATATTTCTTAGGATCCTCAGGTTTACTGGGGAAAAGGGCAGAACTCCCTGCAGTTCTGCGTGTTATGGACTCAGGCTGTGTGTGAGCTAACTGAGGAAAGTCAGGTGTGGAGAAGTTGAGGACACTGCTGCCATATTATGCTTTCTTTTTATTTTTTCTTTTAACTTATTGTGCATTGTTTTGTTGTATTCTCGCCCTTCCCATTGCTTCCAACTTTTGAAAAGAAATCATTGTCTTTTGCAAACACCAGAAAGCTAGACTTTGTTTTTTCACCCTGAGAGTCTTCTCTTTCTAAAGGAAAATTTACCTCTCAGTGTTTCCTCTGACCCTTACTCTTACCATATTTTGTTTTGACTTTATTATACTTTATCAGTGTTCCCCTCCGTTGATTTGGATGTTCAACAGCTTCTTCAGTTTTTCTAGCAATAACCCCTAATATCTTAAAAAAAAACAAACATATTTCTTCATCAACATAATACACTACACAGGATGAAGCCATTAGACTGATGATCTCCTTTCTCCGTCTTCTTCCCTTTCCCTTAACTGTCCAGATTTAGTAGAAATTATATTTTAATTTCAAGTCATTCATTTTGTTAACATTTAAATAATACTTTACTTTAGTAGGGCTTTCCTGGTGGCTCAGATGGTAAAGAAGCTACCTGAAATGCAGGAGACCTGGGTTCAATCCCTCGGTCGCGAAGATCCCTTGGAGAAGGGAATGTCAACCCACCCCAGTATTCTTGCCTGGAGAATTTCATGGACAGAGGAGCTTGACTAACAGTTTCACTTTCTTTAATAACCAATGCATTAAATATTCTTATCATATTATTGAAAGTTATTGAGACCTTAAATTATACCAATTTCAATGTTCACTGCTATTTTTGAAATAAACGTTTTAAGAATAGTTTTAGATTTATTGAGAAATTGCAAAGATAGTAGAAGAGTTCCCATATGCCCAATACTCAATTTCCTCTATTATTAATATCTTACATTAATGTGGTACATTTGTTGCAAATATTGATGATGAAAAAATATTGATACCTTATTAACTAAAGTCCATGTTTCATTCAGATATCCTAAGTTTGTACTGAATGCTCTTTTTTCGTTCCAGAATCTCATTCAGAATACCACATGACACTTAGTTGTGTCCCCTTAAGGCTCCTCTCAGTTGTGATAGTTTCTCAGATTTTCCTTGTTTTTGATGAACGTGACAGTTTTGAAGAGTACTGGTCAGATATTTTTAGAATGTCCCTCAACTGAGATTTTTCTGATATATTTCTCATGATTAGACTGGGGTTGTGGGTTGGGGAGAGGTTGCCCCCAGTGGCAAACTGCTATCCTCATCATATCATATCAAAAGTACATGCTATTAACCTGACTTAGCACTACTGAAAATCTTGATTGCCTTGCTGAACTGGTGTTTATCACGTTTATCTGCTGTCAAGGGATTTCTTCTCCCTTTCTGCACTATACTGTTTGGAAGAAAGTTACTATGTGCAGTCCACACTTGTGGAGTATGGAGTTATTCTCTACCCACTTGAGAGTAGAGATCTACACACTTTAACTGAAATTCCTCTATATGAGAGATTTGTCTCTGCTTCCCCATGTATTCATTTATTTAAACTGTGACTTTTTAATATTTATTTATTTATTTTTGACAGCACTGTGTCTTCCTTGCTCTGCGTGGGCTTTCTCTAGTTGCTGCAAGCAGGGTCTAAGTTGCGGTGTGCAGGCTTCTTACTGCAGTGTCTTCTCTTGTTGCAGAGCATGAACTCTAGTTGCATGGACTTCAGTAGTTGCAGTGCACGGGCTTAGATGCTCTGTGGCATGTGGAATCTTCCCCAAACAGGGATTGAACCATGTCCCCTGCATTGGCAGGTGGATTCCTAGCCACTGAACCACCAAGGAAGTCCATATTTTAATTATCTCTTTGGCTGTACTTAGTTGCTGGGTCTTAGTTGGGTCTTAATTGGGTCTTAGTTTGGGTCTTAGCTGGGTCTTAGTTTGGGTCTTAGTTGCTGCTTGTGTGATCTTATAGTTGCGGCATTTGGGATCTAGTTCCCTGACCAGAGATTGAACCCAGGTTCCCTGTATTGAGAGAGTAGAGTTTTAGCCACTGGACCATCAGGGAAGTCCATCATGTATTTATTCATTCAATCAGTTACTTATATCAGTGTGGAGTCATGGCTATTTATTTTGTACTTGGCGTTAAAATCTAGCACTGATTTATTTTGTTGTTCAAATTATTTCAGTTTTGACCATTGGAACCTCTTTGGCCATTGGAAGCTCTCTCAGCTTTGGTAATTGGAAACTCTTTTCTGTGCCCTATGACATACCCCATCATTTTGGGTTGGGTTTGCTTTTGTGTTTTGAGCACTTCTTACTGCCTAGTACTCCCAGCTGCTCCAGGCAGGTATTGAATTTTATCACTATGTTTTGCATGTGAAGGATTAGGTTCTTTATTTGAGTTTATTCTTGTTTTCCTGGAGTACATCCTCATGTAAGATTAATGTCTTTTTCTTAAAGAAATATAAATTTGTTACAAATTTAAGGGTAAATATTAAAGAAACAGAAATAGTGTGCCAATCTTTCAAATTAATTGAGATGGGGAGGAAAAGAATCAATAAGGTGTGTTCGGCTCAACAAGCTTTTGAAATGGAGGGGAAAAGGAAAACAATGACTTACATTTCTTTTAGTGTGTGTCCTTTTTTTCCTGCTTGGCACTGGAATGTATGGCCTTGAAGGCTGCTTCAAATAAGGCTTCTGAGTGGCAGCTGACTCACATTGGAATTCTTTTCAGGAAGAAGATCCACCCTTTCTTCAGAATGTCCAAGATGGTCAGACATAGGTGCTCTCGCACTTTGCCCCATGCCTTGTGCTTTTGTTGGCAATAAGGTCATCTCACGTGGGATGAGGTGGCTTTTGTGTCCTGTCCCATGGGGTGATTCAAGTAAAATGAAAGGAATGAGCACTTTGTTCCCGTTCCTGAAAGTCCTTCTTTGTCTACTCAGCTAAGAGATAGGCCTAGCATCTTCCTTTAAGAGGCTGCTGGTGCATCCTCCATTTAATTGGTTCACGTGGGGTGGGCTTGGGAGGAATAAGGTACGCTGTGTCTCCTCACCTTATTCCGTCAGTTAAAACAGCTTCCTGTTTGCCAAGTTATTTTACCCTACATGGAGTTTGTTTCTTATTGGTTTTTCATCCCTGGGGCCCAGTCAAAGAAGCAGGAATCTATTCATACTGGTCAACTGCTTTATTTTGCTAAAGGCGATAAAATTAGTAACACCAGGAGAAGAGTTCTACTTGCTGGAGCTGAGCAGTGCCAGATAGTTACTTTTGTTCTCAGAGTCCTTGTAGTTCAGAAACAGCTGACCCTATCTCTCCTTACTGCTCTCCTATTGTGCCATAATCTCAGCGTGACTAAAGAATTTTCTCTGAGGCTCTTTGCCTTGATGGCTACCAGTAGAGTCTGTACTGAGCATAAACACTGACTAATATGTGTAATACTTATGGTAGGATACGTGTCTTAGTTTGGATTCCTCCAAAAGAAGACCATAACTATGCAAGCAATTTATTTGGTGATCCCAGGAAACATAGGGCTTCCCGGGTGGCTCAGCGGTAAAGAATTCACCTGCAATGCAGAAGACTCGGGTTCAATCCCTGAGCAGGAAGATCCCCTGGAGTGGGAAATGGCAACCCACTCTGGTATTGCCTGGGGCAATCCTATGGACAGAGGAGCTTGGCGGGCTATAATCCATGGGGTCGCAAAGAGATGGACACGACTTAGTGACTAAATAGCAACAACAAGGAAACACAGGCAGGAGATCAGAGAAGAGAGACAGGAAGAAAGATGGCCAATGAAGAATGTTTAATCCAGCAAAAATAACTGGAACTTAATCACAAGGTCTTCCCTTGTGGCTCAGCTGGTAAAGAATCTGCCTGCAGTGCAGACCTGGGTTTGATCCCTGGGTTGGGAAGATCCTCTGGAGAAGGGAAAGGCTACCCATTCCACTATTCTGGCCTAGAGAATTCCATGGACTGTATAATCCATGGAGTTGCAAAAAGCTGGACACAACTGAGCGACTTTCACTTTCACAATCACATGAAGGGAGTCTGGCAGCCAGCATAAAACATACAATTGTCCTAAGGGACAGAGGAACTTCTGGTACAAAGTCATCGATTCCCCAGAAATTTCAGGCCACTGCACTAAGCAGAGCAGCCTTCAGTGAGCAGGAGAGGCGGTCAGTGAGAGAGATGCAAGGCTGGCAGCTGGCATGGGCTGAACACAACTACAGGGCCATGAGAGACGTGGGTGGAGTATCCCTCACAATAGGTTTTGCTCAATTCTTATTAACACATGTCAGAACCTGGTATGATGGTGTGATAATGCCTTGCACCTTACCAGACCATATGTACTGGTATCTTTCATTAGTAACAAACTGTAACCCTAAGTCTTTACAGTCATGTGACCTAGCTGAGCCAATCATATAATGTCATACATGCTGGTGAAGCATGAAGTATAGTAAAGCCATAAGCTTATAGTTTTTACTGATAAAGCACATTTCCTGATAATTTTCAAAACAACACAAAATAAATGTAGCTAAAGGACGTAGTCTTTGCATGTGTCTGTTTCCCAGACCCCTTTAGGCAGAAATGCTAGCTGAAAAAAAAAAAAAAAAGAAAAGAAAATGCTAGCTGAGCACAAAAATCTGTTTTCCCATTCTTCTTGGTTGTCCAACTAGCCTATATTTCCCAGCCTCCCTTGCAGGTAAGTTTGACCATGTCACTAGGACCTCTGGTCAGTAAAATTTGAGTGGAAGTGATATGTGTGTCCCTGCCAGGCCTGATTCATAAAACCTCCTCCATGCTATTTACTGCAGCCCCTAATTGAGATGGCCAGGCCCAGGGTGACCTAAGATGGCAGAGTCAAAATTAGCCAAAGTCCTTTTGTAAGTGGGTGAAACAATTTGGAATTACTCTAGGCTGTTACTTGAACAAACAATAAGCCATTGTATTCAGCCATTATATTTTAGAGTTGCTGATTACATCACTTTGCTGGTGGTGGTTTAGTCATTAAGTCGTGTCCAACTCTGGCGACCCCATGGACTGTAGCCCGTCAGGCTCCTCTGTCCATGGTATTCTCCAGGCAAGAATACTGGAGTGGGATTTTCATTTCCTCCTCCAGGGGATCTTTCTGACCCAGGGATCGAACTCAGGTCTCCTGCATTACCACTGAGCCACCAGGGAAGCCCTTACATCGCTTTAGTCCACTCTCATTAATAAACCCCAACACCTATCCTGGGACTCCCATGGACCCTGGATGAAGAATCCCTTGCTCAGGGAAAAGTAAAAAAAAAACAAAAAACACATATACAGACAACACTAGGAAACAGGCAACTAGGATAATATTGTGACAGCCACTCAGTCATGTCTGACTCTTGTCACCCCCATGGACTGTAGCCCTCCAGGCTCCTCTGTCCATGGGATTTCCCAGGCAAGAATACTGGAGTGGGTTGCCATTTTCTTCTCCAGGATAATATTAACCACACTTAAAATATGCAGCAGAAACTCAGAAAGGCATATAAATTTGAAAATAGAGAGAGCAACTAGAGAATTAAAATAGTAAAGGTAGTTCTCTATCAGGCTAAACTGCGATAAGGAATCTTTAGCTTAGAAAGAGGATTAGATGAGCTCAAAGTCCATGAAAGCCTGAGGTTTAGCTGGAGTTCACTTTAGAGTCATCCAAGTCCTAGAACTTGGAGATAAGAAGTCTTTTATACCATAATCAGAAAGTAATATGGGACGTTCATTACGCCAAGGATAATAAGGTAGATTGTGAAAACAAGCAGGATCTAGCAGGTTTTTGATAGATGTTCACTTCACAATGGGCTGTGAAAAGGCAGATAAGAATGTTTAGTACATATTCTCAAGATCTTTTAACTTTGCTATAAAAAACAATAATTACTACCTTTTTTTAGACCCTAAACAATAAAATTTTGATCTTTGGTTAGATTCTAAAGGCTTGATCATTCAAAAAATATTTATTGAGCAGTTATTATGTTCTAGACATTGTGCTGAACATACATCTGGGCATATGTCTCTCTCATGAGTCCAGAAAGAGGAAATGAAAATCAACAATAATAAATACATTTTGTAATATTTTTAAATGTACTATACAAGGGAAAAATAGAGCAGGCAAGGAGATTGGGATGCCCTGGGGAAAGAAGTGGCATTATTAAATGAGATGGTTCAAGGAGGCATCACTGAGGTGAGGGGAAGTGTATTCCAGGAAAGGGAACAGAGCAAAAGTGCTGAGGCGAGGGTGCCCCTGGAATGTCCAAGGAACAGCAAGGAGACCACTGTGCCTGTGGTGAGTGAGGGAGTTGGAGAAAAGAGGAAAATAAGGTCGGGGGGCAGATAGTGTAGGTCTAACGGGCCACTGGGAAGACTTTTGCTTATATTCTGGGAGAACTGGGGAGACAATAGAGAGCTTTAAGAGAGGAAGGCCATGATATGACTCACAGTTTCCAGAACATTGGCTCCTGTGTTGACAATGGACTATAGGGGAGACGGGGGCCAGGGGAGCTAGTCCAAAAATTAGGAGGTTCTTATAGGAATCTGGAAGAAAT
Source organism: Cervus elaphus (assembly GCF_910594005.1). Classification (NCBI taxonomy): domain Eukaryota; kingdom Metazoa; phylum Chordata; class Mammalia; order Artiodactyla; family Cervidae; genus Cervus; species Cervus elaphus. The sequence goes on from NC_057838.1 coordinate 26,822,658, forward strand.
GACGGTGGTTTGGAGTAAGCTGCAGAGAGTGACAGTGGTAAGTAGATTCTGGCTTATATTTTGAAGGTAGAAGCAACAGACTTGCTGACAGATTGGATGTGGGGTTGAAAAAAATCCCACTCTTGGGCATATACCCAGAGAAAACCGTAATTCAGAAAGACACATGCACCCCAATGTTCATTGCAGCACTATTTACATTAGCCAAGACATGAAAACACCTAAATGTCCATCAACAGAAGAATGAATAAAGAAGATGTGGTGCATTTATATAATGGAATATTGTTGTTGTCATTTAGGCGCTAAGTCGTGTCCAACTCTTTTGAAATCCCATAGACTGTAGCCCACCAGGCTCCTCTGTCCTTGGGATTTCACAGACAAGAATACTGGCGTCAGTTGCCATTTCCTTCTCCAGGGAATTTTCCCGACCCAAGGACTGAACCCGAGTCTCCTGCACTAGGAGGCAGATTCTTTACCATTGAGCTACCGGGGAAGCCCACAATAGAATATTACTCAGTCATAAAAAGGAACGAATTTGGGACATTTGTAAAAGCGTGGATGGACCTAGAGATTTTCACGCAGAGTGAAGTAAATCAGAAAGAGAAAAAATTAATGTCATATATCAATGTGCATATGTGGCATTTAGAAAAGTGGTATAGTTGATGTTATTTGCAAAACAGAAATAGAGACACAGACAAAGAGAGCAAACATGTGGACACCAAGGGGGACAGGGGAGGGTGGCTGAATTGGGAGACTGGGATTGGCTATATACATTATTGATGCTATGTATAAAACAGATAACTAACTAGAACCTACTGTATAGCACAGGAAACATACTCAGTGCTCTGTGGTAGCCTAAATGGGAAGGAAATCAAAAAACAAGGGGATATATGTATACATATAGCTGATTCACTTTGCTGTGTGGTAGAAACTAACACAACATTATAAAGCAAGTGTGCTCCAATAAAAATTAATTAAAAACATAAATACCGTCATTGCAAAAAAATAGAGAAAAGATGAAAACAATTATAAGGTTTTGGGCCTGAGCCTCTGAAATCTGGGTGCCTGTAAGAGTAGAAACTGGGGAAAGACCAGCAGTTCAGGTTAGGACCTAGAAGGTTGAAATGTCTGTTAGACATCCAAATGGCAACGTCAAGTAGGAAGTTTGTTGATGAGTCTGGAGTTCAGGAGGGAAAGTCAATGCCAAAAGTATAAATTTGGAAGTTATCCATGCAAAGATGGTGTTTAAAAATCTCAAGATTAATATTGGATGCAATAAAGAGATTATTGGTATTAATCTATGTTTTTTCCCTTCTGAGAAATCTGTGAGCAATGGGTCAGCATTATAAACATAAAGGCTACATGTCTTAATTATAAGATTAGTTTCCCATCCCAATCCTCACCTCTCTATCCTTCCCATCTTCCAAGACTGAGTGATTCTACTTTATTTGCAGGAGAACCAAAGCAATGTATTTAATTAGTCATATGAGGCTAGAAGCCTGGATTGGATTCTGACCTTGTTCATAGTATGTGACTTTGGGTAAGTTAATTAACTTCTCTGAGGCTCAGTTTTCTTATCTATAAAGTGTTAATAGCTATCCTATAGAGTTGCTGTGAATTCACTGAGCTGTTATAATTAAAGCACTTAGTACTGTGCTTGGCACATATATGTGCTCAATAAATGTTAGATTAAAACCCGAGGATAAGACATTCAGTGATAACATCAGAGTGGGTATAATGTAGTTGGACTTTTGCTCTTGGTCTAGAATGGTGGCAGGTTCAAGTTCTTTTCTTGGAAGATGTATGTGTGGGAGGTGGTTACAGGTGAGTACCCCCCACAATCATTTAGGGTGCTCCATGTCAGTTTAAGCTTTACTTGTAATAATTGACCTATTTCCTATATATCTATGAAATGAGTAGAAAACATTTTTTCCTTTAAAAAAATAGTAACTGTAAGATTGTCTGAGAAATATTGATTTTAACGAAACTTCAGTTGTGCAAACCTATACTCTACTAGTTCAATTTGGGGGGGCCACGCATGTTACAGTGGGGTGTCAGCACATTACTGAAGTATGACTGGCGGGCAGTAGAGGTGGTGGAGGTAGATGCTGTGGAAGCCATGTCTCCCTGGCTGGCCCTGAAATGGTCTGGTCCTCTTTACACCTTCCAAAGCCATGAGATCATCTTGGTTATCCAATTGAGTCCATCTTCCACACAGCAGCTGGGGGGAACTTTTTAAAAATCTGCCTTTGATGATATCACTCTCTTACCTAAAACTCTTTTCTCCTTACCCAAACCATCACAAACCCACGGTCTGGCTCTTTCTCACGACTCCAGCCAAGGAGGGTCTTTGTTGCCTCTGTTTATCTCATGCTGTCCCTTTCCCCTTTGCTCGGTTGGCTCCTGTTCTTCCTATGGATCTCACCTTAAGGGTCACCTCCTTAGACCGGTCCTCCCAGACCAACTATCATAAATCTGCCTATTACCTACTTTTAGTGCCTGCATCCTTTTCTTCAGAGCATTTGTCACAAGCTAATTGAATATGTGTTCATGTATCATATTACCTGATTCATCTCCTAGACTGGGATGTCCAATAAGGCCAGGATTATACCTGTTTTATTCACTATACTGTCACCCTATCCAATACCTGGACTATCCAATACCTGGCACAAATAGGCGCATACATATACAAATTGTTGAAAAATGACTCATGCGTCTATTTTCTATAATTTCTTCTATCCTCAACCTAAGCTAGTATTTCATCCATTCTGTATCTATTGATTAGACATCTATTATGAATTAGGCACTGGTTTTGGTGCTGGGAAATTATGAACTGGCTTCGACGGTAAAGCGTCTGCCTGCGAACGCGGGAGACCTGGGTTTGATCCCTGAGTTGGGAAGACCCTCTGGAGAAGGCAATGGCAAGCCACTCCAGTACTCTTGCTTGGAAAATTCCATGGATGGAGGAGCCTAGTAGGCTACAGTTCATGGGGTCACAAAGAGTCTGACATGACTGAGCAACTTCACTTTCATTTTCCTTTGGTGCTGGGAAAGCAACAGTGTGATAAAAGCAGACAAAAATCCCTGCCCTCAGGCTGCTTTTTTGCTGGTACATCAGGCATCATTTTATGTTTGTATCTCCTGTGTCATACCTGCTTGATTTACTTTTCTGCTCAGCGTCCACTTGACCAGGGGGAGGCAGGAACTGGTGGATAGATGCTCCATTCTTTTGTCTTTCATTCTTTGCAGTTCCTCAGAGGGCCACGGCAGTGGGACTGAGCTCAGTTGATCATAGTGTTTACCACCTAGACCAAGCACCCTTGGAAGGGCTTTCTCTCCTTCCCTCTTTTGTGTGGTCCTGATTCCTTTTCTCACCTCTATTCCATGGGATCACTCCCCTCAAGCCCTCTCTAACCCTTCTTCTGAGGAGAACCTGACCCAACAAAGCTAGCATCTTAATTATTTGGTCAGGTCATTTTCTACATTTCCATCCTGGGTCCCTTGCTATATTTTGGGTTCCTAAAGGTCAAGTGGCTCAGACAGTAAAGCGTCTGCCTACGATGCGGGAGACCTGGGTTCAATCCCTGGGTCAGGAAGATCTCCTGGAGAAGGAAATGGCAACCCACTCCAGTATTCTTGCCTAGAAAATCCCATGGACGGAGAAGCCTGGTAGGCTACAGTCCATGGGGTCTCAAAGACTGAGTGACTTCCCTTTCACTTCACATAAAGGTCAAGGATTGGATATTTTTTGTTTGTTTGTATGCATTTTCCCACAGTAACTAATTCAGAGCCTGACAAATATCTGTAAACATGTGTTGATTTTGATTTTGATTAGATTTGACAAAAGGAAAGAATAGTGACTTTCCATGACCCAAGAGAGGCCAGAGTCACTTCTGGTGCAGACACCTCTGCCTAATATTGGATGAGGCTGGGACCTGCCAGGGCAATGACTGTTTTTTCTTCCATGTATCCATCCTGCATCCTTCCCAGGGCCCTGCACTCTTGACTTGCAGCAGCAGAAGGCTACCAGCAGCTTCAAGTAGCTCAGGGCCCATAGCTGGGGGGGGGCTGACTCGCTCCAGGGGTTCCATCTGCCACCTGCTTCCTCCAAGCTGTGAGTGTAAGAGGCAGACCGGCCCCTCCTCCTCTGGAGCGGAATCCACAGTCTGTCATCTGGTGCTGGGAACCAAACGTCAGGACCCTGCTCCCACAAGGCCACAGGCAAGGGCTCAAAATGGCTGAATGAATGACTTCAGAATTCTGTACCAACCTTGACTCTATCTCATGGAAATGGAGAGTGACAGGCAGCTGGTAAAGGTGCAAAGAGCACTGGACATATTTCAGCAGACAAGAGTTGTAGTTACGGGTCTACCACTAATTCGATGCTCCTCTGGTCATGTACCACTTTTCTGCCCGCAGTTTCCTGAAAATGAGAAGGTTGGACTAGATGATCTCAAAGATCCCCCAGCTCTTGGATTCTTAAATTACAGAACTGGAAGGAACCTGATCTGTCAGTTAGACTTCACATAGTCTCTTCATCCTTAAAAAAACCCTCACTGTTGGTAACAGCTCCATGTCGGCTCTAAACCTACTAGGACCTCCGCATATCTGCTCTTTGAACTCCCAGGCAGCCATGCTCATTTATGTACATATCTGGCACATACATGATCTTTTTTTTTGGGTAACTGAAAAAAATTCTTTTTTCAGCTGTGCTGGGCGGCTTGTGGGGATCTCAGTTCCCTAATCAGGCCACGGCAATGAAAGCCCGGAATCCTAACCACGAGGCCAACAGGGAACTCCTTGTAATGAAATTTTTAATGAGATAATTGTAGATTCACGTTCAGTCATAAGAAATAATACCCTTTGCCTAATTTCCCCAATGATAACATTTGGAAAACTTTAATATGGTATCACAATTACGATATTGACATTCATACAGTCCACCTGTCTTCCTCAATTTCCCTAGTTTTACTTGTACTTATGTGTGTGTGTATCAGTTCTACATAAATTTTATCACCTATTCTAAAGCCACAAGTCCTAAAACCACCAGGATCCCTTGGGTTGTCTTTTTATGACCACTTCTTGCCTTCTTCCCATCTCACCTCATCCCCCACTTGATGGTTTTTCAAAATCTTTTTATTTGAAAATAATTTCAAACTTACAGAAACATTCCAATACACCCTGAACTCAGATTCACTGATGGTTAATTTTTTTGCCCATTTACTTTATCATTTTTTTCATCAACAGTTTTTTTGTGAATCATTTGAAGATAAATTGCATACGTAGTGCCTCTTTACCCCTATGCAATACTTCAGAGTGTATTTATAACAGGGATATCCTTGTACACGACCATAACACAAGTATCAACATCAGCACACTGAGCCTATACTTTACTATCAGGATTCCAATTTTGTCCATTGGAATGTTCTTTACAGCATCTCCCCTCCCCCAAACATCCAGTCTAGGACCAGCTATCACATTTAGTTGTCAAGACTTTTTAGCACTCTTTAATCTTGAACATTTCCCAAGTCTTCTTTTGCGACATTGACATGTTTGAAGAATACAGTCCCTGCCTCCTTTTGAAATAGATATTCCTCATTTTGGTTTGTCTGGGGTTTCATCATCATTAGATTCAGGTTCTGCATTCTCCCTGGAAACACTGTCTAGGTGATGTGTTCTGAAGACATGTTATCCATCTGCTTTCATCCGTGAAGTCAGTTTTGATCCTGGTCAAGGTGCTGTCTCCCTGCCCCTCTGTATACTGAATACTTTTCTCTTGCTACTAATAAGCCTAAACCACCTATGGGGGAGACACACTAACCCAGGCAAATATCTGCCCCACAATAAACCACAACCCCCTAGAGCCAGCATCCGTGGATGATTCCTGCTTGAACCGATCTTTACTATACACCTTCTCTTCAAGTCCCCTTCCAGTAATGGAAACCAGGTTTTTCTCTGGTTTAGCTTCCTTGGGTCTTCCGTTCTGATCTGAGTCTTCTCCATGTCCTCCCAGTGTCCTCCATGACCTTTGGGCAGGGACGAGGCCGCTGCTGTAAACTCAGCAGCCTCAACTGGAAATGAGGTCATGCGTGTTGTTCCCCGTTAAACTGTCCACTGGTGATTTGCATATTAGAGTAGCCTGAATGCACTTACTTCCTGGATCGTTTCCTGATCCTCCACATCCCTGTCTCCCTCCCTTACCGTTTGGTGGCATTTTGTTCATTCATATTCCCTTCACCTCCTGGCTCTGGCCCACCCCCATTTAAGCCTAAGGATTGCTTTCCTAGGGGACGGCCCGGCCTGCACGAACGGAGCGCCTGGATTTCCCCCGCGTTCTCGGCAGTCAGCGTGAGTTTCATCCTCCCCATAGACTGGCCGGACAGACACCAAGAAGTGCTAGAAGTGCTCGGGGCGGAGGCGGTGGTACTGGGAGTGTGGGATACCTTTCCCGATCCAGGTATTTTCGCCCGGGACTTCTCCAAGCCAGACGCCGGTAAAGGCGCAGGAGCCGGCCACCTGCCGGAGAGGTTCGAGGGGCGCAGCACGGGGCAGCAGCGACGCGCTCCGCCCGGCGGGCGTCCTGGAGGTGGTGGCGCGGGCCTGCAGGCGGGGCGGGGGAAGGGGAGGGCTCGGCGCGCGTCGGGCAGTGACGGCAGCGCGGAGGGGAGGTGCGAAGCGCCCGCCCGCCGAGAGCCATGGCGAGAGGCCGCGCCGCGGCGCCCGCATCAGTGCCCGGGTCCACAGCAGCGCCCCCGCCCGCCGCCCCGGGGCCCACCAGGCCGCCGCCCCCGCGTGCCCCCGAGCCTCTGACGGCCGCGCGCAACGAGTGAGGCGCCCCGGGAGAGGGGCCGCGCGCGGGAGGGCGGCGCAGGAGGGAGCGCGGGGGACCCGGAGCGCCCCGACGAGCCCCGCGTCCCAGAACCCGGGACCCCGAGCCCGGGAGCGCCGAGTCGGTGGGAGGGCAGCCGAAAGAGGAGGAGGCGCCCCAGCCGAGCCCGCCGCGTGCGCCCCGGTGCCGCCCGGCCGGCTGCTGTGGAGGGAACCGGAGCCGCCGGGCGGCCGGGACTGGGCCGAGGACAACGAGAAGGAGGCGGCCAGGAGAGCCGATCGTTTGGGCAGCTCGGCGCCGGAGGCCCCCGGGATCGCGCCTGCTACGGGGCCGCGCTCCGTGCGCCTCTCGAGGGTAAGCCCGGGGACCGCTGACCGGTGACTTCAGTGCATCGGGCCCTCGGGGATGGGTGGGGAAGCTGTTTCGGGAGTGTGGGTGCATGCAGTGATAACGGCGAGAGGCCGGGACCCTGCGGGGACGGCCCCCTCCGGCGTCGGCCGCACCTGCGGGAGGGCCATGGGGCACAGAAAGGTGCCCATAGTGCATCGTGTCGGTCACGCCGCGTGGCCTGGATTCCCGGCTCCGGCGCTTCGAAGTGACAATGAGGCGACCTTCAAAGAGCCCCGAGCTGAGCCAGGCCAGAGCGCGAGCGGCACCCCATTCCTATTCACCCGCCAAACGAATGTAAACTCCATCTTCTGAGAGTGTTTGGCTCGGGACAGATGGCTTTTAGGCCCCCTCCTTTCCATCCCGAGAGTTAACAAGTTCACTTTGTCACTTTTTGGACCCGAGTTTTTCAGTTCTTTTCGAATCTCCAAGGTCAGCCTCCTGCAGTTACAAGAAACTTAATAAAATGTATTGCTTCCTCTTTTGTAAAGTTGTGTTCAGGAAAACACAAATCTAAAGTCCCACTTCCTTGCTTCCCGGGTTGTCCCTGGGTGCCCCCTACCCTTTAAGTCTACGTATTTTAGACCCCTTTGCTGCGCCTGTTCAGAAACTGAAATCAGCGTCCGCTTTGGGCTCTTTCTAAGTATGTCTAGGCCTCTGATTAAAAAAATATTTGTCCCCCTTATGCCTCACTAGAACTTTGCTTCAAGCAAATGGGTGAATGTTGTCAGTGTCTGCCGTTGGGTAGGCAGGATGGGTACCCTTTCCAGTGGAGCATCTTTTGGTGATGGGGTAGGGTGGAGATATATACCCCAGGCAAATAAGCTAGGAACAGCGTCCTTTCCGGTGTCCAACTGCAAGAGCAGCAGAGAGGGAGGGCGCCAGACTGAGCGATGGGGGCTCTGGGCGGTCTGCACCAGCGAGGTGTCCCAAGTTCTGGTGGATGATGACAGGTCGGCTGGCAGGTTCAGAATTGGACCTGGAGTGACAGATGGCTCCTGCCTCTTGGTTTGGAAAGATCACGTGTGTGTGCCCTTCCATCTCTGGCCCCATCTTTATCACAGAGGTGCCCAGACAGTTGTGCACCGAGCCACCTGGAACGCTGACCCAGGCTTGGGGATGATGCTGAGCTGGGTAGAAAGTGCATGTCCGTGGGCAGCAGGTTAGACCAGAGTTGGGTTTCAGCTTGGTCCCAGCACCAACCATTTCCTGTTTGATGCCCCAGAGACCTGTGGGATTTGGTTTCCCACCCTCAGCTCTCTGTGGAGGGTGTCTCCACTCTGGCTGTGTTGCTCATAATCCTTCTCTCTGGTGTGTTAGAGAAGAACTTGAAGGGGGGAACCTGGATTCAGATTACAGCTCCTCTCTTTGCTGGCAGTGTGACCTTGGGTGCTTATTTAACTTCTTTGACCAGGCTCTCCCCTCTTTGGGATTGCATGCCCCCCCACCCCCTGCAAAACAAAGGAACAAAACCCAAACAAACTTCCCTGAACTGTTGTAAGGATTAAAGAGTGCTGTGAATGAAAGTGTCTGTAAAAGTTTGAATGACCTGGGAGGGTTTTTAGGTCTTCTTCCAACATGACTAGATTTGTGACTTGGTAAGGTTTTTGAGCCCTAATGGGTATGATAGCAAACATAATAGAAGTTATTTTCCTTCTTATAGGTTTATTGGGAGGGTTGAATCAGATTTTGTAAAAGGACTTTGAAAATGAAACAGCATTGCTCACATTGAGAGGAGTTCCTAAACTTTGTTTCCAGACTAGCAGCATTTTACTGTTTGCCATGTGATGTGGACTTTCTTCTGAGCTCCTGCCCCTAAGCTTGCACATAGTAGGTCTCTGTAATTGTTCGATGAGGCTGGAATTAACTCTCTGGGTTCCCCCCGTGACTGTCTGCTCCCAAGGTGGAGAGCCGACCTTGGGCTTTCTCTGCCCAGCAGCTGTTGGTGTTTTCCTAGACTTGATTATTCTGTTACACCATATAGCCTAGAAGACAGCTGAGAAAGGCAGGCAGGCGGCTGCTCTTCCGAAAGAGGTGCTTCTTTTCTCCTGCTGGGCTCCAGTGGGAAAGGCATTGGAGGGTGAGGAGTTCCTTTAAACTTACTGAGGGTTGCTGATATTAAATCAAGTCTTTCACCTGTCTTTCAGTTTAGTAAACTTGAGGATAATGTTACAACAGCCAGCCTCTTCAAATATATGATCACATGACCTTTGGTTTTGACAATGAACCCTGATCTGTTTAATTCACCTGTATTTGGTATGTATTTGGATTTCTGTGAGAGGACAAAGGGATGGTCCTTTTAGGAGATTGAGATGTTAGGGGACAACTATTTCCACCAATCCCAGGGCTCATGTGGGTTCTTAGATTTTTAACCTGGGTGAGTCTCTGTTGTATACAGAAACACTGTTGAATGGGTCTTAGTGTTCCTCTCCCTCTCTTTTTCCTTCTTTTTGAATAAATGTTCCCTAATTTGACTTGCCTTTTTATTAGGTGTATCCAATTGGAGGCCACCTGCACTGTTGAAAAGTTCAAAGTTTTAGTGAAGAGAGAGAAAATAATCGCATATGTATCAGTCTGGGTGCCTCTGAACTACATACAATACCAAATGATGTGCAGCTGGTTAAAGAAAGGATTTGACATGTGTTTTATGAAGGACTGCGTGGCTTCATTATTCATGGAGAAGCAGTTTTAATTATGTATTTGTTAATAGTGCACCTGAAATAGAAGAGGGTGGAACACAGTGGAAGGTGAGTTCTTAAAATCTGTTTGGGCTTCTAGTCCAGTGTTCTAGGAAGGACTGCTCCCAGCCTCGCCTGGGTGATGGTGAGAAGCACTGTAAGTCTCTATGAAGACTAACAGGGGCAGTGACCTCTCAGGCAGCCACTCACAGCCTTGGGAATGTCTTTTGGCTCCCGGGTCTCAATAGGAAAAGGATTCTACTGATGCTTCTAAAGCCGGACTTTGCCAAGTGGCTCAGTGGCAGAGAATCTGACTGCTGACAGAGGAGACACGGGTTCGATCTCTGGGTCAGGAAGGTCCCCTGAGAAGGAAATGGCAACCCCCATCCAGTATTCTTGCCTGGAGAATCACATGGACAGAGGAGCCTGGAGGGCTACAGTCCATAGAGTCTGAAAGAGTCTGAAACTTACCCTCATAGCCCTTAGGGCTGAGGGAACCCTGGAAGGGGATTGGGGGGCTCAGCCTGAGGCTTCCAGCACTTCCCAGTGAACTTTCAGTGTTACTTCCATTATTCCTTTGATGAATAAAATGCAGGATTCATCTTATTTGTTTTAGTATAAAAAGACTTTAAATTGCTGCCTGGAGTCAAAAAACACTCAAAAAGATTCACCTTATTTTCCTTGGGGCTTTGGGAGCTCCCTTCAGGGTAAGCATTTGTACCCCAGTTTGATAATTTTTTTCCTCTTGGCCCCGCTGCGTGGCTTGTGGGACCTTATTTCCCCTACCAGAGGTCAAATCTGTGCCCCTTTCAGTGGAAGTAAGTAATCCTAACTATTGGACCACCAGAGAAGTCCCCAGTGTGACAGTCTTGGAGCTGAATTATTTCTAGGCTCTTTTCAAGTTGCAGGTTTTATGCTATGCCAGGACATTTAAAAGCAGAAGGTAATCTTCCTAGGGGAAATGGATTTTGTACTGATATCTGAAAAGGATGCTCCATTTTTTGGGGGGGAAATAGGTATATGAGTAAATTAAAGAACCACTAGAATATGAATTATCTGCATTTGAATGTTAAGGAAGACCCTGCTCTGGGTGTTCAGGGGACTTTGAAAAAAAAAGTTTTTAAAATAATTAGTTGAAAATCACTACAAACAGGTGGAGTAAGTGGTTTGTCTTTCTGTTGAGTGTTACAGGTGGTCTCCTTTATACTGACTGAGCCACCAGGGAAGTCCCATCCTTAGCATACCATTCAGAGCTCTCCCCTTTTCATTGTGCTCCTTCTAATGCCTGGGCTTAGTTAGTAGATAGTGTGAATATGTTGACTGAAAAAAATGCCTCTGTCTCCTGACTTCTGTTTACACAGATTAGCTATTGGCAAATTCTACATTTGATAACGTAGATGCAGGTGTATTTGCAGCTCTTAAAATAGATACTAATTAGAATAGGGTATGAGATTTTATTTTTCTCTCTCCAGGTTTGCAGAGAAGAAACATCCATGCATATGGAGAACTGGAGGACTTAGATAAGATCTCCATCAGTTCCTCTGATGTTCTGGTAAAATCAAAGTCCTTCCAGCAGTTCTTTTTTTTTTTTTCAGCAGTTCTTTATTATCAGCAGCATATGCTCTGGGTGGGCCTGAATTTTTTTTTTTTTTTTGGATAGTGGTGTTCTGCAAGCTGTCAGTTTCACAAAAAGTAGAGGAGGCATGATCTAGTAGAATGTAGGCTCACCTCCTTTTATTATGAAAGTGAAAATGAAAGTCACTCAGCCCTGTCTGACTCTTTGCAACCCCATGGACTATATATATAGTCCATGGAATTCTCCAGGCCAGAATACTGGAGTGGGTAGCCTTTCCCTTCTCAAGGGTATCTTCCCAACAGGTCTGCTGCATTGCAGGCAGATTCTTTACCAGCTGAGCCACAAGGGAAGCCCTTTTATTATGGTCCTTAACAAATAGTTTCCAGTTTGAGATGTGGCCAAAACTAGAATGTCTCTCTAGGGTGCTGGAAATGGTTTGGCTTTGCTTGTAGTATTGAATCATGCATTTTAACTAGGAGAAGCAGGTAAGCAGTGAGTGCAGAGACTGTCTTCAAGTTACTGTTTGAGGACCACAGGCGCACTTTTCTTGGGGAGGACAAATTTCTTTGACCTCCGGGAGCATTGATTGTCTTCAGTGTAATGAGGAAAGCTGGGAGTGAGTGACTGTAGATGCCTTGGCTAATTATGCCAAAGTGGCTAAGGGTCCAGATTCATGGTGGAACAAAAGGTTGTGGCTTGGATGGAGAATGGCAGTGGGAGGAGGGGGATGCTCGTGAGAGGAAAATCTTGTCTGTTATTGTTTCTGCCTGATCTTGGTCACTGCTGTTATGGCCCCAACTGATTGCAGGAGTGTTTAGTTCAGTTCAGTCATTCAGTCATGTCTGACTCTTTGCGACCCCATGGACTGCAGCACACCAGGCTTCCCTGTCCTTCACAACTCCCAGAGCTTGCTCAAACTCATGTCCATCAAGTTGGTGATGCCATCCAACCATCTCATCCTCTGTCATCCCCTTCTCCTGCCTTCAATCTTTCCCAGCATCAGGGCCTTTTCTAATGAGTCAGTTCTTCGCATCAGGTGGCCAGAGTATTGGAGCTTCAGCTTCAGCATCAGTCCTTCCAATGAATATTCAGGACTGATTTCCTTTAGGATTGACTGTTTGATCTCCTTGCAGTCCAGGGGACTCTCAAGAGTCTTCTCCAACATCACACTCCAAAAGCATCAATTCTTCCATGCTCAGCTTTCTTTATGGTCCAACTCTCACATCCATACATGACTACTGGAAAGACCATAGCCTTGACTAGATGGACCTTTGTCGGCCAAATAATGTCTCTGCTTTTTAATATGCTGTCTAGATTGGTCATAGCTTTTCTTCCAAGGAGCAAGTGTCTTTTAATTTCATGGCTGCAGTCATCATCTGCAGTGATTTTGGAGCCCAAGAAAATAAAGTTTGTGACTGTTTGCATTGTTTCCCCATCTATTTGCCATGAAGTGATTGAACCGGATGCCATGATCTTAGTTTTTTGAAAGTTGAGTTTTAAGCCAGCTTTTTCACTCTCCTCTTTCACTTTCATCAAGAGACTCTTCAGTTTCTCTTTGCTTTTTGCCATAAAGGTGGTGTCATCTGCATATCTGAGGTTATTGATATTTCTCCTGGCAATCTTGATTCCAGCTTGTGTTTCATCTGTCCTGGCGCTTCATATGAACTACTCATGATGTACTTGCAGGAGTGTAAAGCCCTATTATTCAACGTGTGGTGGGCCGGCCTGCATCATCTGCATTACCTGGGAGCTTGTGACACCCTCAAAGTGGGAGACCCTGCCCAGACCTGCTAAATCTGATTCTACTTAGTAAACATGTCCCGAGGTGGTATTACTTGTCAGGCATTCCTTCATGGTTACACAGAGTGTTCTTTTTAGAAGCACAAGGCCAGATTTCAAGTATATTGGGAGGAGTAAGTGGCCAGCACACCCTTGCTCCCTATGTTGTTGGGGAGAATTGGTGCTCAAAGCGGGAAGACTGCTGAACCCATTCCCTTCTCAGTGCCCTCCTCTTCCCTTCCTTCATTTGTATGCAAGGAACCCTAAAATTGGAGGACCCAAAGAGGGCAGGGACAAACTATCATTCTAATCAGAAGTGAGGAAAAGCAGCCCAAAACTTAGCCAGCGATTTACCCTCCCTACCCTCACATTGAGAGGTGTTTTAAGCTCTTAAAAGTATGCCAGAGTGGTCAATTGGGTCTTCTCCCCAAATTCTAGCCAAGTAGTTGAAAGGTCCATGTATCCATCCATCTATCCATCCACCTACCCCATGAAGAGTCACTCTTCAGTGTTGGGTCATGTGCTGTGAACACCGGAGACTTCAAAAATGACAGAGTGGGAGCCAGATGGAAGGTAAATGGATCTGACCCCAGTAAGTCTAACTCTATCCACCCTCCCTTCTTCCCTGCCGCTTCCCCAGCAGGTATAGGGCCATAGGGCTGCCATGCTTCTTTCATAATCTCCTGCGGGGGTGGGAGCAAGTTACCTGTCTTTGCCAAATTTTCTTTTTCCCCCAGAGGTGCCCAAGTCCCCCCAGTCTGAGATGAAGGGAAATCCCTAATGCAATGACCATTTTTAGTTCTTTAAAAAATTTTTGGTAAAGTAAATGTCGCATAAAATTTACCATTTTAGCCATTTGAAAATGCACAGTTCAGTGGCATTAAGTACATTCATATTGTTGTGCAAATATCATGACCGTCTATCTCCAGAACTTCCATATCTTACCCCGGAGAAGCTCCGTACTGAGTAAACACTAACTCTCCACCCTCCCTCTCCCCTCAGCCTGTGGCGAACACCATTCTGCTTTCTGTCTCTTATCAGTATGAATATCTAAGAATCTCATATGAATGGAATCATACAGTATTTGTCTTTTTGTATCTGGCTTGTTTCACTTGGCCTAATATCTTCAAGGTTTAACATGTTGTATCACACACCAGAATTTCATTCTTTTTTGAAACTGAATATTATTCCATTGCTATGTATGTAAATATTTTGTTTATCCATTCATCTCTCTTTGGACACTCACGTTGCTTGCATCTCTTGACTGTTGTGAATAATGCCACTATGAATGTGGGTGTATAAACAACTGTTTGAGCCCCTGCTTTCATTTCTTTTGAGTATGTATCCAGAGGTGGAATTGCTGGATCCTGTGGTAGTTCTGTGTTTAATTTCTGAGGAATCACCATACCATTATTCTCAGTGAGTGCAGCATCTTGTATTCCCATCAGCAATGCACAAGGGTTCTGATTTTTCAACATCCTCACCAACACTTGTGATTCTCTGTGTTTTTTATAGTTTTATGCTGTGTGTATTTAATTAAATTAATTATTACTATTTTTGGCCACATAGCATGTGGGACCTTAGTTCCCCAAACAGGAATTGAACCTGAGACCCCTGCATTAGAAGCACAGTCTTAAAAAGAAAAAAAAAAAAAAAAAAAGAAGCGCAGTCTTGACCACTGAACCACCAGGCAAGTCCGATTTTCTGGGTTTTTTTTGATAATTGCCATCTTACTGGGCACGACATGGTGATTTCAAGTCACTCTTCTCCCTAAGTTCTGTTATCCTCCAGCACTAACCAGGGTCTTTGCCTTGCTTTGATCAGGGGATTCCTGAAAAGTGGTTGATAACAGGAGCTCTTGCTTCAACCCTTGCTGCTATTTGCCGTTTAACTCGAGGGGCATCGCGTTTAATTATTTAGTGAGTGTAGTGGGATTCAGGTTAATAAGGTTTCTAGAAGCTGTTAGTGCTTTAGTGTCTGCGTCTTTATGATCTTTGTTTCTATTCTTCCCTCACGTTTTTTATTTTGAGTGGAAATTGGAGTGTGTGAGCTGGGGACCAAAGAGGATGAAAACAGAAGGGTAACTCAGTAAGACAGTCCGTTCCATTTTGTGATTCTGAATACAGGGTTCCAACAGTTAATTTGGTTTGACTTTGAGTGGTGGTGAGGGGTAGGGGGGTTGGTGGACTGACATCAACAGAGATCTGGCAGCACAGTTAAAATGTTAAGGGCATTTTTTTCCTAGTTAAAACAAGAGTCCAAAGATGTTGGCCTTGCTTACATGGGAGAATTTCAAGCCTGGGAAGAAAATTGGAGGTTTACTTAAAGGGACAGGCAGATTCTTGTCAAGTTAAGTGTTGGACCAAAGTTGGAGTTGGTAAGCTCTATGCTGGGGGATTAAAAACATCAACAAACAAACAGAAATCCAAACCTATGATTCTGGAATAGCAGCATAATGATTTAGAGGAAAGATGGGGAGCAGGAAAATGAGCAATTTGTTACATGTATGACTCACTGGCGCTCTGTCTGAGTGGTACATCCGGGTGCAGGCTTTCATTGTGGAGAAGAGTCCTATCCAGATGAGTATTTCATCCCAACCTTTGCATCTAGAATGTTTTAAATAAAATGCCGAGTGCTATGGGGATTATACAGTTCTGCTTTATGGAGCTAAGTAGGATGTAGCCTTGTTTTTTTCACTTGTTAAAAATTAAAAACATCCAGATGTAACAATCTGTCTGGATAAACTAGCATACTATTTTGTTTGTCTATTTTTATGAATACTAGATAGGCATCCAACACTTTTTTAAAAAATTCTTTTCTTTTTTTGCAATGCCATGCAGCATGCAAGATCTCAGTTCCCCGACCAGGGATCAGACCTGGGGAGTCCTAACTGCTGGACCACCAAGGAACTCCATAACATACTGTTGATGTGTTCGAAGCCATGTCCCCTCCCCCCATCCTTTAAGATTGGTGCTTTGTCAGGGACAGATATGTTAAACCCAGCAAAGAACTCTTGTTTGTGACAGCTAGTTCCTGAATATAGTACCTTATATGATAATCTCATATAGTTATTAAGAAGATGAGATAGATTAATATGTATGCTTGACTCAGTAAGCATTTTGTGTTAGCCATTATTGTTGCTGTTATTGAACTCCTTATGTCCATTCATCCACAGATACTTTTGAACACTTATCTGTACCATGCCCTAGAGGTATATGCTGGCCTTCATTTTTGTGGTACTAACAGGAATGGCCCCCGTGACCTAAGGCAGTGATGAGGCTATGGCTTTTGTTCAAATGACAGCTATCTTCCCTCCTTTGGCTTTGAGGAGGAGGGGTTAACTTTGCAAGGATCCCAGAGAAATCCCTCTGGATGTGATATTTGGAAACAAATAACAAGACATTTCAAAGGTCTCTTAAAAGGAGAAGTGTAGTTTGGTGTTAAAATTCTGAGAAAATACCCTTCTATTTGAGAAAATAAGCAGAATATTCTTTCTACTACCATAGTAAATAAGGAATGACAAGCAAATCATTGGCAAAATAGACTAAAATGTGCACTAATGCAGTGGATGTGGTTATATTATACTTGCAAGGTAGGGAAATAGTTTGTATTATTAGATGAAGGAACTACTTTTTATGAAGTACAAGAGGAATGTCATAGCAACTATTAAATGTTAACATGAAAGAATTTTAGGTGGGCTAAATCTCTTGATACTAAAAGAGAAATGATACTCATGTGAAAGGGGATAAAGTAAATATTCCTGGGATTTTGGTCATCTTATTAGTCAAACCTTTATCATTTATGAGATAGTGAATTCTCTGTTTGGCAAAAGACAGCGTGATAGAGAATGATCAGGATAATCAAGTCTCAGAAATTCCCTCACAAAGTCAGAAGTTGCAGCAACGTTTGTTCACAAGGACAGCCAAGGGATGCAGTTTGTAGACTCTCCTAAGAGAAGGCTGTGGCAGGGCAGGGGTGAGTTAGCGGAGGCGACTGGCTTTCTCTTGGTGAATGTGCCCAGGGCAGTCTGTGCTCCAAGGTCCCATCCACCTCTGGGTTGACTGAGACCTTCTGTGAAACTGGCTTTACGCAAGGAGAGAGAGAGGTGACTTTACCTGGGGTTGTAAATGATACTGTGGGTGGAAAGAAGTGGATTCCTTTGAGTAATGTTGGGAG
Source organism: Cervus elaphus (assembly GCF_910594005.1). Classification (NCBI taxonomy): domain Eukaryota; kingdom Metazoa; phylum Chordata; class Mammalia; order Artiodactyla; family Cervidae; genus Cervus; species Cervus elaphus. The sequence goes on from NC_057838.1 coordinate 26,840,080, forward strand.
GATGAGCCCTGTTCTCACTTTGAGTAGATGGTGGTAGGGTTGGAGGGGGCAGAGTCAAGGATGGGGCTGAGATTTCCAAACTGTATTAACATCTCTCAGTTATGCAGGGGTGAAGGCCTGGAGGATGCTATTGTGAAGGTGCAGTGTGTGAGGTGTTTGTGAGATTGGTGGTTTAGTTACCAAGTCATGTCTGACTCTTGTGACCCCATGGACTGTAACCCACCAGGCTCTTCTGTCCATGGGATTCTCCAGGCAAGAATACTGGAGTAGGTTGCCATTTCCTCCTCCAGGGAATCTTCCCGACTCGGGGAATGAACCCAGGTCTCCTGCATTGCAGGCAGATTCTTTACCCCCTGAGCTATGAGGGAAGCTTTTGGGATGGGGGACATCTGGGGCTGATGCTTGGAAGAGAGATCTGAGTATGAGGAAAAGGTCTGGTGGCCATCCCTGTGTGGACAGTGATGATAAGTGTAGAAGCACTCACACAGGTTGGCCAGGAGACCGAAGTGCTGGGGGAAAGTGTTCTTGTGGCAATAGGTGGGGTTCATGGGTCCTTCTTCTGTGAGAGGCCAAGTAGGCTAAGGGCTAAAATGTTCTTCGTGTTTGTTTATGCATAATAGGTGTGCATTTATTTGTAGAGTTGTATCTCTCTGTGGTTCTCTATGGTTCAGAAGAGATGCTGGCTTAGCCTTGTACTCTTATAGTAACACATCGACTGTAAGAATTCTTCGGGTATTTGTGAACATTTGCAGGTTTTCTTGCCAGACATCATGTGGGTTTGTGTCACATATTGTTTGTGTCTGTATTTTTATGATTTCCTGAAACAATAAGCTCTGAGTTAGATTTTTCTGCACTTTGTGATCTTTGTACACCTTTCTTGAGGTTTTACAGTTTGTGATATTGGAGCTATAGGATTGTGATAAAATTGGAAGGCATTAGAAATTGCTCATTTTAGCAGCCCCATCAGAATGGACAAATGGACAAATAAGAATGGACAAAATAAGAAATTTGACAATATCAACCACTGGTGAAAATGTGGAACAGCTGGAAGCCTCACGCACCATATTTGAAGAAGAACAAACACTGGGAACACTGGCAGTATTTACTAAAGCTGAGCATATACATTGCAACCCAGTGATTCACTTCTCCATATGTGCGCGACAGAAACCAATATTCTTGACTTAGTTCATAGCAGCTTTGCTAACAGTAGCTCCAAAGTAGAAAACCCCAAATGTCCATTGACCGTATACACAGATTGGTATGTCCAAGCAACGGCATGCTACTCAGCAATACGAAGGAGTGAAATACTAATCCATGCAACAAATGGATGAAAGTTATAGGCAAATGTTGAGCCAAAGAGAGATTTTCTGGCGGTCCAGTGGTTAAAGACTACACACTTCTGCTGCAGGGGTACCGATTCTCTCCCTGGTTGGGGACCTGAAATCATGCATGCCACTTGGTGAGGCCAAAAAACACAAAACAAAACAACACAATTGAGTCAAAGAGACCAGACACAAAAGTGTACACTGTAGGATTCCATTTTCAAAAATAGGCAAAACTATCCTGTAACAGGGATCTGAATAGTGGTGGTTACTTGTGAGGAGGTATTGACTGTATAAAATATATATGAGTAAAAATTAATGGAGCCAAAAATATAAGATAATTAAAGGTTCTAGGTGATTTGGCAACTGTTAGATTTTAATGCAACATGATGTAAAATATTTGCTCCATAGAATTTAACTGTGCTCAAACTTGTGGGTTTTATACCATTCCCCATTCCCCCCTACCCCCCTGTCTTGAAGAACATATACACACATACCCTAGTAGATGGTCCATCAGGCAGCTGTTGTCTGGTCTGGGAGGTAGTTGGGAAGCCTGAGTGTTTACTCTTCTTCGCTGGTGCACCCAGGGTGTATTGTTACTGTTGTGGGCTCGGACCTGGGCTAAGGTGAAGTCACTGAGGCGCTTGCCTCAGGTAGCACATTTAAGGATGAGGTAGTAGCCAAAAATCTAAGTAATCAAGATCAACAGTATTTTAGTGCCGTATTTCTAAAAAAAAAAAAAAAAGGTAAACTAATGCAAAGAAATCTTTAAAAAAAAAAAATCAAAAATTTAAATAAAGGCAGAATTGGTATTACTGAGTTTTGTTTTGCCTGATGCCCTAATATGGTTTGGCCAGGTGTACCGTTGTAGGCCTGAAGATGAGCCAGGGGAGTCTCTAAGACTTGAGAACCATAGACTTGACCTTGGCTGTATGACATAAAAAGTGTGAAAGTGAAAGAACAAGGTTAATAAAGACTAAAATGATTCTGTTAATGCTTTTAGTGCTTTGTGAATGGAAACAACTCTTATTTTTGGAAAGGAGTCTCAGTATATTAAACATTTCAACAAAAGGGAATAATGTATAAAAGTACTTATGATAGTCCTTAAAAATACCACAATTATTATTTAAATTTTTGTGAATTTTGCCATGTTAGCTTACAGCAGGAGTGGCATTGGTGTTTTAAATCGAAACAGGAAGCTGTCAAGGCTTAGATAACTTATTCATGACATTAACAAGGTATAATTTGGTGTGTAACAGTGTTGAACAGTAGGAAAAGTTAATGATTGCCCACCTTTCAGCTAATCATGTGATTGCTCTTGATATAATTACCTGGTAGGCAGGGATAGAATCATGTAATTTGCTAGCCTGGTGCTGCATGCTTACAAACATTGGTGCTATTGTGTGTCACCAAGCGCGGTTTCTGAAATGTGGCCGTCTTTGTCTTTTTCTGCTGAAGAAGCCCCATGTATCATGTCCGTTTGTCTCTTTGTTACGGTCAGGATGTGTTGCTTGGACTGAGAGAGATACCAGATTTTTTCAGCTTCTCTTCCAATTGCTATGGATACTGTGTCAGTGCTATTGGGGTCTCCTCTTGTCAATTTCAGACAGGTTTCCCCTTGGACGCTGAAATCCGTGTCCATCCTGATGTTAACGGGCCACTTGTTCAAGTGCAAGAGGGCTTTTGAAAGTGCACCGTGATGAGAATTAGTTTGAAAAAATTATACCAGAGAGGGTTAAAACTTTCTGAACTTGTAAAGCCTCACTTCTTTGCTCACCCCCAGCACCCCCACTTTCTGATTTTGCTGTTCATGGTTTCCTCCTGGTAACAAGCAGTGCTCAGTGGGAAAGTCAAGCTGGCCTAGAGTCTCCCTGTCCCAGAGAATGACTTGCCAGGGCTCCTAAAGGGGCCTGTAGTTGGGCAGAAAAGCCCACTTGGTGGCATCCTGGTTGTTCCTTGGATGTGGAATGGTTTTTCATTAGGAGTTCCATTTCTTTAGTAGGCTTTTCAGATCCTTTTATTTGCCTCTGGTGTTAGTTTTGGCAAGTTGCATATTTCAGGGAGTGTCTCCATTTCATTTAAGCTGTTGAATTATTTATTGGCATAACCATGGCCCATTTAACGTCCAGAAGATCTGGAGCGATGTCCCCACCTTCTGTTTCTGATATTTGCCTTTCTTGTTGAGAACCATGTCCTGGGAACTGGTGGATCAGAGTTAAGTCAGCTCAGGAAAACGGGTGGGGGTGGTTTCAGGAAAGGGAGGACGGAGGCCGAGGAGGTAGGAGAGCCTGGACGTGGGGGAGGGCAGGGGGCGTGCCTGGGCCTGCCCTTGGCCCCTCCGTTCCCTGGAAGTGTCCCGGAGGGGAGCCGGTCACGTGGGCAGTGAGCTCATTAGGCTGGGGACACCAGCTGGGCTATTATTAGGGCCTTTAAGGTCCGTGGCAGATGTTCTTGGGCCGGGTTCCAGCCGCCCTCACTTCCCACATATGGCATCATACAGTACATGGAAAAAGAGCGACTTGGAAACAAACGACTTTTCCATGAAACACATTATTCCCTTTTCCCATGAACTTTTTCCTTTTCTCTCTCTGTTATTCCTTCTGTCTCTCTTCTCTGTGTGTTCCCTCTCTGCGGCTTTTCCCCTCCCTCTGTCTCGCTCCTCTTTGTATTTCTGTGTTGTTTTCACTCCCCTGGGCTCCCTTTGTCCCTCCCTCCCATACTTCCTTCTTTGCTACTTCTAGGCCCTTTTATTTAACCCTGTATGGACTTTAAAAAGACACAGTAGGATAGGAAGCAAATTTGCCCGTTTTAGGTTTAAAGTGAACCTTGGCATTTCTAGAAAGTATAATGAATGCCCGTAAGGCCGAGGGTAATGTTCCGTTGGAGCTTGTTTGGCTTAATGCCATCTTCAGTCCTGTGGCACAGTGGTAGCTTCAGGGCCGCTTTAAAACCCGAACAGATCGATGAGCCAGCCTGGAGCACTGGTAGTTTTTGTTTTCTTTGGCACACAGTTTGTGCCTTGTCCGTTCTGCTGATGGACCTCTCATGCATCTCATTGACCAACTTTTATCGGTCCTCCCCTCTCCCCTTCTCTTTAGAGTAATCTACATCTCAGCTTGGAATCACAAGGTAGAATCAATATCAAATTGAGTTGAATTATTGTTCTAGGAGCCTGAATTTCCAATAGGAAATGTGCTGTTACGTGATATGACTTCAGTGTATATTCTTTAAAGCTCAGAGTCATGCAAGCTTCATTACAGAAGTTTCCTCCTGTTTGTGTGCTGATATTTTGAAATATTTACATTAATTTTGTAGCTATGGCACAACATTGTATTCTTATTTCAAAAATAATGTGATAATACATACATACATGAGCATTATTTCTTACTCTCATGATGGCTATAACTTTCAGAAGTAGATCTCAAGAAAAACCTTCTATAACCTAGGCATTTTTCTTTGAGTGAGAGTAAGTATAACTATTTTGGAAAGGTACTTCTTTTCAATTTAAAAAAGTATTTAGTTGTAAAAAGTTTTAAAAACCCCACCCCAAACCCGAACTATAGAGTGAGATCACAAGAAAAGTGATGCTGAACTGGGTGACTAATTTATTCATATTGATTTCCCTGCTAATTGAGAGATTGGGAAAGAAAAACAGAAGCAGCCTTATTTTGTTTTCCTAACCTTATCTGGAGAAGAGGAATCTTACAGACTGGTGGGTACAGGTGCTGGAGCTCTGGACTGTGGGCAGAGATGTGTCCATGCCTGCATCCCATGTGTTTGCTGAGCGTTTTATGCTTATTCCAGGAAGGTGGTTGGTTGTGATTTCATCCGTCTTCAGCAGGTAAACGTCACCTTTGGTTGGAATGAGGGCATTCTTGGCAGAGTAGGGGGCTGGTGGTCTACTTAGAATGACGATTGCTAAGTGTGTGTTGACTGGTTTCCCTGGACCAGGAGTTGAGATTTGACAGTAAAGGAGACACTTGACGTCTGGGGACAGGAGAGAGAAGAGAGAGACATAAAGGAGAAACAGATGCACGATGTAATGCCAGGTAGGGAGCAGAGGTGATGAGCAGAGACCCAGTAATAGTGCAGGGAGGGGATTGAACCGTGGGAAAATACAGAGACACAGAGTCCCAAGCAGGGCAGAATGCAAGTGCCCAGGCCGCTGCAGAAAGGCTGGAGGGTAGGACCTCCTTGGGGCAAGTGGACACAGATAAGTGGGTGGTCAGGGCAGGCCTGCATTCCACTAGCCTTCCGGGTCCTGGTCAGGAATTGAAATTTTAATCCGAATTTGATTGGAAGGAAGTTGCTGGGGTGGCGCTAGTGGTAAAGAACCTGCCTGAAGATGCAGGAAACAAAAGAGATACGGGTTCAGTTCCTAGGTTGGAAGGATTCCCTGGAGGAGGGCATGGCAACCCACTCCAGTATTCTTGCCTGGAGAATCACATGGACAGAGGAGCCTGATGGGCTACAGTCCTTAGGGTCACAAAGAGTTGGACACGACTGAGGCAACTTGGCATGCACGCGTGAATTGATGGACTTCTTTCAGGGATCCCCCAGCTGCTGTGTGGAGAGCCAGGGCTTGGGGGCAGGAGTGACAGCAGGGAGACAGGAGAGGTTGGTCCAGGCCCCCCGAGAGCGGTGGCAGCTCCGGAGAAGCGGAGGGACGTGATGTGGCCCTGGGGCTGGCAGTGTGGGATAGCTGGCCGATGGTGAGGGGAGCCGTGAGCAAGGCCGGTCTAGTGTGATGGCTTCCGTCTTACATGTAGTCTAAGTGGGATTGTTTTAACTTCTTTTTTTTTGTTTGTTTGTTTGCTTTAACTTCTTAAAGCATTTACACAATTAAAAAATCCTGGTGTTGAAAATGCTTGTGTGTAATTTGTTAGTCAAGTATCTGGTAGGGACACCGGGGTATAAGCTTTCCCGACACCACAGAAGTGAGCGGAGGCATCCTCATCTCAAGTGGGAGCTAAAGAGGGAGGGCGAGAGCGCTGTTTTCTTTTATGGTTGAGAAATGAGTCTTCGCGGCAGGAGTCAGAAGGTACATCTCAGACTTCATCCCAGATCAATGAGCGTGAAGAAAGCACAGATGACAGAGAGAGAGGAGCAGTTTCCCTCAGAGCACAGTGTCAGTAACAGCTGATGGTAATTAACCTTAGGCGTTTGGATTTTCAAAATTGAAAAAGTTCCAAAGATTCTTTAAAGGTTTGATAGTCTTGTCTCATTATACGTATGCACATTTGTTTAACCTGTGTCTGGAAACAGTGCCCTCTTGGAAATTGCTATTTTATTTTTCATGTTTTTTTAATTGAAGTATAGTTGATTTATAATATTGTGTTAGTTTCTGATGTCCAGCAAAGTGACTCAATTTTATATATATATATGTAATATATAGATTCTTTTTCAAATTATTTTTCATTTCAGTCTTTAACAATATATTGAATACAATTCCCTCTGTCATACAGTGGGACCTTGTTGTTTATACATTTTATATCTAGTAGTATGTATCTGCTAATCCCAAACTAATTTATCCCTCCCCCGACCCTTTCCTCTTGGGTAACCGTAAGTTGGTTGCCTATGTCTATGAGCCTGTTTTTTTTTTTTTATGAGTCTGTTTTTTAAATAAGTTTGTATCATTTTTAGATTCTGCATATAAGTGATACCTCTGGCATTTGTCTTTCTCTGTCTGACTTACTTCACTTAGTATGATAATCTCTAGGTCCAGACATGTTGCTGCCATTGGCATTGGGAACTTGACTGTTTTAAAAATGTTTCTCTCATATATTAGAGTGAGGTTGTCTGAGGTGCATTTCCAATTTCCTTATGATGGACGTGGATGATAGCATTTTCCCCCCAGGGAGGATCAGAATTTCAGGGACCAGGGGGATTAAAAAGATTAAACAGCTGATCCAGGGTTTATCATTATCACTGTCGCTCACCTCAGCAGTCTGAGATTATTTCTCTCCCTGCAAGACTGGCCTTCAGGCATGGCACGGGGAGAAACCGAGCATGACCATAGCCCCTGAGAAGCGAGGGGCCTCAGCTGGTCCACGCACAGCCTTGGTGGGTCTGAGCTAAGAATACTTAACAGCTTCCTTGGTAAAGCAGGTGCTGATGCTTCAAGTGGGTCAGAGCTGAGGTTATGGGCAAAGAATTTGGAGGGCACATTCTCCTGGAATCTGAAGTATTTGAGGACAGAGAGGCATGCTGCCTTCTGGAAGAGTTTTTTTTTTTTTTAAATCACTCCAAGACTATGACACCAATATTTTTTACCTCTCTAAAACAAGTGTAGTAGGCTGCTGTCCTTCTAAAAATGAAACTTCACTGTCATGGAATTAAAACACCGGCTGCTTTGTTTGGAAGTGTAAGAAGGAAGGGATTTTTCTTGTTGAGTAGGATCAAGTTAGCTCTTTTAGGAATATAAATTCCAGGCTAGTGTTTCCTTAAAAACTGATATTTTAATGTGTTTATACTGGCGCTGTTAGCACATCCCATTCTGGGCTCTTTTTAATGGGCTCTGGGTAATTACTGTGGCCTCCCATCTCAGCCAGGACACTGAGCCATTGAGGAAGACAGCTGGCTGCTTATTAGCCACCAGCGGGTGGCCCCTGACCCCTCCTCCTTGAAGATGGTGTGAGGCACAATTAGAGAGCCCTGGAAGGGGCATAAGTGATTGCTGGGCCATAAATAATACAATCTACCCTGTCTGTCTGTGAATGTGATGAGGCCCAGCTGATGTGATGTTCAGAAGTCAGAACCTCATATTCTGGGTCCAGCATGTTCAGGCTCTGTGACCTTAGGTGAATTCTTAGCCAGTGAGCCTCTATTTTTCCATCTGTAGAATAAGACTGTGTAGTGTGATTGTGGGGTAAAGAAGGTGATGCATAGAAAAGTTTGCCTTATTCTTGCTGGTTTGGCAGCATGTGGTAGGCATTTAGTGAAGGAGCTCTGAGCCTGTTCCTTTGGGGCTGGTGAATTTCAGTGTATTATTATCCCCTTCTTCCTCCTTCTGCTCCAAGCCTCTCTGCCTCTACCAGGGAAGAGTTAAGCATTTGACATAAGGTCATTTTCCCCCAGGGGTTCAGATGTAAAGAATCCTCCTGCAGTGCAGGAGACACCAGAGATGTGGGTTCGATCCCTAGGTTGGGAAGATCCCCTGGAGGAGGAAATGGCAACCCACTCCAGTATTCTTGCCTGGGAAATCCCATGGACAGAGGAACCTGGCGGGCTGTAGTCGGCTACTGAGCACACACTCACACACACACATGCTTCTTGCCCTGGCTGACTTCTGAATCATTCTGGGTTCTGATGACTCACCTCGCACCTTGCCCATCTCTCCTCCAGCAGTGACTTCTCCACCCTGCTTCACCCACTTTGCCGGTCACAGCCAGACTATGTCATCTCCTGGGGTTACGTGTTCCACCTCTGATATCCCAAGTGTAACCTCTCTGCTCTCTGAACTTCAGTCCTTCCAGTCTTTTGCCCGCATTCCTTGCCCCGTCCACGGTCCTGGCTTCTCCTCTTCCACCCCAGCTTGTCATCGCTGAGTACCTGCTGCCCTTCCTTGGTGTCACCTGGCAGAACTCTGCCCGTCTCTTTTGGGGATGACTGGAGAAATTATATAATCACCTGTCACTCTGTAAAGCACCTTCAGATGGGGCATGGCTTCTGCTCAGTGGTCCCCTTGTGTTTCCTTGGGCTTCTTGCTCTATCTTTTGCCTCAGTGACTATTCTAGACTTCCCATGTCTTTCTCAAACACCTGACTGCTTGCTTTTAGTAGGTCCTCTTAATTGAGTGAGCTGAAGCAGGCAACTAGCTGCCTTCCAGCCTTCATATGCCCAGCTGTGGGAGTGCCCATCTCTTGTTCTCTGTTCTGTCAAGTGAGGGAAAGACCCTCTTCATCCCCGAGGCTGATCTGCACCCTATTGTTGGACCCCACCCTCTCCCACCTACTCAGGGCTGGTTCTTGACGATTGGCCCTCCTTTCTGTTTCTTAGGAGAGCTTCACCTTATCCATGGACCCCACCCACTATCCTGTACCGTACTCGGTTCTCTGCTGTCTTTCTAGAGCCCGCTTCTCCCTCCAGCCTTAGTTCTTTCTTCTTGTTTGCTGTCAGTCTCACTGAACCATCCTTTCCTCCTGTCCCTGGCCCTACTGCTCTCGAGCATCCAAGCCCATGATTCCACCACCAGCACAGTGAATTTGGTGCCAAATCCAGCACACACCTTCCACTCCTGGCGTCCTTGACCTTTGACAGCACAGGCTAAAATTACCTGCATGTGAAATTCTCTTTCCCCTTGTCTTCTGGAAAGCTACACCCTCATGGCCTCCCTCCTCCTCTTTCCACCACCCCGCCTTGGCAGCCTGCAGCCTCCTCTGTCCCCAAGTAGCCTTTGAGTGGTGGTGTGCTCAGGTGAGCACCTTGCCTTGCGCTCTGCCCCGAACACCACCATGCCTATGGCCTCGGCTGCCGCCACTACCCAAATCTTTTCTCCTGAGCTCTGTACCCTTTTACCTACCTGCTTGCCCCCTGCACACCTCCGTTTCCAGATGCATGAACACCACCACATACTCTCCCTTGCCCCCTCCTTCTCCCCAGCAAAGAAAGGGTCTTACTAGTCATATGGACCGCTGTTTCCAGCTACTCAAGCAGGAACTTGGACCTTTTCCTGACTCAACATTTCTGTCATTCCCCCACTTCCAGGCAGTCACCTCCCAGATCTCCCTGAATGCCCTGCTGGGCTCCACTGCTCCAATATTTTCTGCTGCTAAAGTGACCTTTCTCAAGTGCAAATTGAATACCTTCATTCCCCAGCTTAAAACCGTTCAGGAACTCCCCATGGGGCCAAAGTAACTGCTGCCCCTCCTTCCCTTGCTGAAGCCATTCAGAGCTTTTTCAGCTCCCTAATTGAGTGGGCTTTCTTTCTCCTCCAGGACTTCGCCTCTTCTGTTACATCCCCTGTAGAGCACCCCTCCCCCATCCCTGCACACCCTGATCTAGCAGCCTGGCTGATTCCACTCACCTTTTCGTTCTGGCCTGAGGTTGGCCTCGGAAACCTTTCTTGACACCACGTTACCCATCTGTATCAGCAGTTTTTTTTTTTTCCCAGTGGCCTCTCACCGCTGATATTCTTGTCTGTGGCCCTGTGAGGGTAAAGAGGATCGTTGAGAGGCTTCACTTGGACAGTGGAGGGCATACAGACATCTGACCTGGCATTCAGCTCTTGACCCAAAGGGCCGTTCTTGTCTGTGTAGTATAGGGAAGAGAGCTTGTTGAGATAATTACTCCTTATAGATCTCCAGTTCCATGAGGACAGGCCTTTTTGTTGGATTCATTTTCTGCTATAGTCCCAGTACCAGGAAGGCATAGAGGGCTTCCAGGTGGCACAGTGGTAAAGAATCTGCCTGCCAGTGCAGGAGACTTGGGTTCAATCCCTGGGTCAGGAAGATCCCCTGGAGAAGGAAATGGCAACCCACTCCAGTATTCTTGGTTGGGAAATCCCATGGACAGAGGAGCCCGGTGGGCTATATGTAGTCCATTGGGTCGCAGAGAGTTGGACACGACTGAGTGAGCACACAGGAGCACATAATAGTGCCTGGCAGAAAATCAGTGCTCAGTAAATATTACTGAATGAGTGCAGAGCAAGAGTGAGCTTTTCGATCTTAACGTGGTCAGTTTTCACCTGCTCTGCCCCTCTGCCAGGTGATAGAAGGGCGTGGGCTTGGAAATAGGAGCCAGCCTTAAAGGAGCCAACTCTCTGTGCAGCCTCCTGTTGCTCTCTTTTATCGCACATTCGTGAACCTTTTAAAATCACAAGTTGTAATCACCAGAGCTGTGTAACAGAATTCCTGGGTCATGAGATAGCTGAGGCTGCTCTGACTCATGGCACAACTGGGAAAAATGGATGTGTTTCTGCTTCTGAGAATTAGAAGCAGTGTCTCCTCACTTTCAGACCAGATCTATCTCTGGCTATTGAAGTGACTTTTAACCTTCTGGGGGAGTTGAAGCTCCTTTGAAGTGAGCCTGGCAGAGCAGAGTTGATAGCCTCGCGGAGCCGTGGAGCTGAGCTGTGCTGTTGTGCTCTGATACAAGCGGAAGCTGCTTTGATAGTTTTCAGAGTCAAGTAACTGATTAAAGAAGGTTCTTTGTCTTTCTTTTGTTGAACAAATACTTACGGCATGCCCATTTTGGGGGCTGATTCTCTTTTACAGTCTTACTGGTTTATGGGTTCTGTTTTCAGCCTTTCCCCTAAATAGAATGGAAGCTGCTGGAAGTCAGGGACCTCATATATGATGTGCGCTGGGAATGCTGAGGACCTAACCTAGCAGAGTGCGTGGCACAGTATTTTGTGTTTATTTTTTCAAATAGAGACAGTTTTATTTTTCCTCTTCTATCCATAGGCCTTTCATTTCCATTTCTTGCCTTATTGCCCTGGCTAGAATTTCCAGCACTGTGTTAAAGGGGACTTACTTGCCCTGTTTCTGATCTTAGGGGATGTGATAGTCAGTTCTGAGAAATGGAGTATTTCCTGCTATATAAATAAACAAAGATGTCAGTGTCATCAGCAATTCCAGCCTTCCGGGGCAACCAGGAAGGAGACCAACACCTGCAATCCAGCAGCCATTAGGCTGCAGCCACTCCCTTCAATGAGCATTGAAGGACAACGCAGGATAACCAGCCCCAGAGAACTCAGATGCTTATTAAAGAAATGATTTCAGTGACCCCAGATTCTTGCATCTTCCCATACATAGAAAGGTGCTAAATTCCTTAACTTGAGATATCTTGTTTTCTTTAATTCACAAAAATACTTTTGATGTTCAGACTACTTGCCCTTTGTTACAAACTTCTCTACGACCTGGCTCCTCCCCTTGCCGCCTCACAGCAGTTCTCCCAGCGTTACTTGAGATGCTGTTTCCGGGGCTTGAAGTCCTAAAGATCCCCACCAAATAAACTTTTCAGTTGTGACTATTTTTTCAGTTGACAGTTCAATGTGTCCACTTGGCCAGGCTATAGTCCTCAGTTATGCAATCAGTCATCTAGCTGTTATTCTGAAGGTATTTTGTAAATGTGATTAAATTCCATACTCAGTTGGTTTTAAGTAAAGTTTATTCTAGATAACTGGCACAGTGTTTTTGTTGAGTGAATGGTAAACAGGTTGCTGGGGATGGTGTGTGGGCACATAGTCCTGCCCCCTAGAATTTATAGTATGGTTTTGTAGATGAACATAATGCAGTTTCACAAACAAATGTAAAGTTGTAACTGTGACCAAGAGGCCACTGTGCTTGGAAGGCTGTCATAGGATCTTTTGGCTTAGGGAGTTTGAGAAGGCTCCCCTGAGGCACCGAGAGCTAAAGGAGAAGTACCCAGCCAAACGGAGGGAGCAAGGCCCTTCAGGCGGAGGAAGCAGCATGATCTGTGTTGGGCGAGTGTCTTAGAGGAACCAACCCAAGCAAGATCTAGGTAATCTCTTTCAGTTTCCAAAGTTGGGCTCTAACAGTGGCAGACTTTATTTTCTTGGGCTCCAGAAGCACTGCAGATGGTGACTGCAGCCATGAAATTAAAAGATGCTTGCTCTTTGGAAGAAAAGTTATGGCAAACCTAGATAGCATATTAAAAAGCAGAAACATTGCTTTGCCTACAAAGGTCTCTATAGTCAAAACTGTGGTTTTTCCAGTAGTCATGTATGGATGTGAGAGCGGGACAATGAAAAAGGCTGAGCACAGAAGAATTGATGCCTTTGAACTGTGGTGGAGGAGACATTTGAGAGTCCCTTGGACACCAAGGAGATCAAACCAGTCAATCCTAAAGGAGATCAATTCTGAATGTTCACTGGAAGGACAGTTGCTGAAGCTGAAACTCCAATACTTTGGCCACCTCATGCAGAGAGCTGACTCACTAGAAAAGACCCTGATGCTGGGAAAGATTGAAGGCAGGAGGAGAAGGCGATTATAGAGGATGAGATGGTTGGATGGCATCACCGACTCAATGGACATAAGTTTGAGCAAGCTCCGGGTGTTGGTGATGGACAGGGAAGCCTGGCCTGCTCTGCAGTCCACGGGGTCAACAAAGAGTCAGACACGACTGAGCGACTGAACTGATCTGGACTAACCTTTCTCTTCTATCTTAATGATAACAATGGACAACATTTATCAAGTGTTTACATGGATTATAGCATTTTATCCTCCCAGTGACCAGCATACCAGCAGGAGGTGTATAGTATAGTGAAGTATAGTGTAGTATATAGTAAACCAGCAGAGGTATACTATGGAAACCAGTTAGAGGTTGCCCAGCTGACAAGTAGGTTTCTTGCCTACTTTCTTTGACTAGAACCTGCAGGATAATGTTCAGTAAGTGATCATATGGGAAAACAGTCACTTTCCCAGCTAAGTCTGATATTATCTGTAAGTTTTTCGTAGGTGCTATTTGTCAGCTTGAGGAAGTTTCTTTTTATTTCTCGTTTGTTGAATGTTTTGTCATGAAAGTTGGTTGAAATCCTGTGAAACGCATTTTCTGCATCTCTTGAGCTGATCATATAGTCTTAGTCCTATATTAACATGGTATATTATAATACATGATTTTCAGCAATTGCTTCATTACTTTTTATATTTTTCAGAACTGCCATGAAGTAAAAATACCTTTTCTTTTCAATGAAGCAGAAGACTTAGTAGCAGTTGCTTATGCTTGCAAACTGTTTTTCATTGAACTACAGTTCTTTGTCTTTTTTTTTTCCTTTTGGAAAATGAACCTATGAAAATGATCGCTTCACAGTGTACATCCCAGACAAGGAATACAATTCTTAATTTTGATGGCGAAAGGGCTGTTCCACTCTCTCGGGCTGATTATGTGATCATTGCCACTGCTGTGATTACTGTCTGTGATTACTGAAGTAGACCCTGACCTGTCATGGTCTGGAAGTGCTGCTCATTATACTGATTCTTTGTCTCATCTTTTAAAAAGAATGATGATCCTGGGTTCTTGTTACCAGAGGATGTGGCCTCCTTTGTGAAGAATACATTAGGAAGGATGCTTATGTGGAATTTGATCCTGGGAACCCTGCTTTACAGTTCTTTCTGACCTTTCCTCCCCCTTTTGGGGCAAGGATTAGTGTATCCGTGACCATTATTATTGGGTTTATGGGCAGCAGCTTAGCAACCGTTTCATGGCACTCAGCTGTCTCATTTGGTCTTTTGCTTTTAGCTCTCCTCCTGCCTGTCCTCTTCTCTTTCTCCCTGCCCCATCCCCCATCTTCCTCCTTGCCCCTCTCTTATTTTTCTCCCATTTCTCTCCGTCTTGTCCCCTCCCCATGGCCTCTCCTGCTGGTCCCTCCCTCATCCCCCCTTCCCTCCCCACTTCTCTTCTGGCCCCTTTTTTTCTCTCCCTAGTCCCTTCCTCCTGACCCCTGCCCTCCCCCTCCCCCCTTGTCTTGGGAATCCTTTGTCCTCCTGTGACCCAGCCCCCTCTTCTGCCCACAGCCCCCAGCCCCCAGCCCTGTGAGCAAATCCAGCTTTAGGTGGATGTTGTCTTTGGCTTTTTGCCTGTCGATTTCTCCAACTCGAAACCCCGTGTCCTATTTTCTCCATGGAGGTGGGGAGTAAAGGGGATCCCAGCATTCATGAGCTCAGATAGGCTGTGTCTGCAGGACGTGGCTATTTCTGAGCTAGTCCCTGGCTTTGTTTCTTGGTGTCCCCGGTTCTCATGATGGCCTGTTTGGGGGAGAAGGAGCCCTGTCCCCTCTGTCCCCAGGGGACTGGGATGTGGAAGAGGACAATGCTTTGACCTCTTAGGGTTCTTGATGACTTGATGGACAGCCTTCTTCCTGGCCCTTTAAAATACCTTTGGTTAGCAGGAGGCAAAATGATGATTGTGATCATAGTTTAATATTTTGAAAACAGAATCTCGAATGTTCATTGCCCTGCGGTTGTGAGTCCTTGTCCTGATCTCCGGAAGTGGATTGCTTTGGGATGGAAAGGGTGGCCTGTGACCAGCTAGTTCTCTTCACTTGCTGGAGCCCAGATGCCCCTGTCCCCTGGCCTGAGTACAAACCCACCTTTCAGGTGACCCCACATGCTGGATTGTCTTAGATTGGGGACTATAATAAAACTGATGTTATTTTAAAGTACCGTTTTTCAGTACTACAGTCTGTTCCTACCTCATTCTCATCTACTCTTCAGGTTTTTTTTTGTTTGTTTGTTTTTTTAAAGCTCTTTGGATGTCATTTGTGTTACGTGGAAGGAGTTTTCTCTGTGTAAGAGGGCAGCTTTCCTAGAAAGTGGAGTCAATAAATTGGATTTGCCGGTACAAGTTTGGCCTTGTGATGCCAAGAGCTTGGGCTCTGCAGCCAGACCGCCCAGATTCTTGCCCCTCTGTGCCCCTTGCCAGCTATGCAGCCATTTCCTACGCTTCTAAAGTTGCAGGCTCCTCCTTGGTAGGAGCGAGATGGGGTGCTTCCTTCATCAGGTGGTGAGGGTGAGGGGACATGCCACATGCTAAGTCGCTTCAGTCTTTACGACCCTATGGATTCTAGCCCGCCAGGCTCCTCTGTCCATGGGATTCTGCAGGCAAGAATACCAGTGTGGGTTGCCATGCCCTCCCCCAGGGGATCTTCGTGACCCAATAATCAAACCGGCGTCTCGTAGGTCTCCTGCATTGGCAGGCGGCTGTATATCACTGCTGTAACCTGGGAAGCCCAAGTGTTTATTAATAAATATTATTTATTGGCTATTACACATACTTAGTAGCAAAGGTCAGCCAATGAAGCAGCCGCAAGCCTGCTGCCAGTTTTTTGGGGCCTCTGTTTTTTCACTTGAATTACGTGATTTCTCTGGATTTTTAAGTTAGTCTAGTTTAAGAAATTAAGAGTTGTAAAGCCACTTTCCCTAGAGAAAATCAAATCTTTACCAGCTGATACCTGTGTATTTCTGTTTTAAAAAAAATCTTGTAAGAGGTGGCAGTCTTGAAATAGGATGATTAAGATTTCTTGAAGCAGAAACCTATGGCTACCATAAACTTCTGCTTATGAAGACACATTGTATAGTATATTTTATCTCTATAAATGTATACCTTTTCATTTTATAACCTTATTTAGAAGCCAGACTCATGCTTGTTTACAGGAACTGTAACACTGTGGGAACTGTTCCAGAGTAGAAGTTTTAAAGGTGGAATCACATTTAATTCATTTAAACAAAATCTGAAGGTTTGCTGTGAGGTTGGGGATAGCTCTGGGCCTAATCTGGGGTAAGGGAGACCAGACACCCTTTGCCTAATGCTGTTGCTTAAAGTGAGGACAGGGCCTCTGAGGTCTCTGCAACTGAGGTTCACTGCCTTGGTTGGTTCAGTGCCTGACTGGGCCTCACATCTCAGCCCAGCCTGCGGTTGTCTTGTGATCCTAAGGCCTTGGCATGCGTCTTCCACCCTTAGTCAGGACTCCTTCACCTGGGAGGGTTAGAAATCAGGCCATTATGTTTTTTTTTATTTTTATTTTTTGGCCGCACCACTCGGCTTGCGGGATCTTAGTTTCCCTGACCAGGGTTTGAACCCTGGTCCATTGCAGTGAAAGCGCTGAATCCTATCCACGGGGCCACCAGGGAATTCCCAGGCCTTTGTGTTTAATAAATTGAAACACTGCATAGTGTACTGTTTATTCAGACATTCTTCAGAATCAGCCCCATGTTCCAGGGCCATCGTTGTCATTGCCCATTATGTATAAAGGTAATTTTAAAAAATCTGTTCATTGGAGCTTTTCAGTTGTGTGAACTTCAGATAATTGAACGGTTTAGTGTGTCCTGTAAGTGGAGCGCTTGTGCTTCCCCATCTCCGAGCCTGCAGAGATTAGTCCTCTTTCCCTGTCGTCCTCCCTTCCATGCCAGGCCAGTACCTAAGCCAGTAATGTGTGTTCTGGGGCAGCGGTCTCCAAATTGAATAGCAAACAGGTAAGAAACTGGGGCCTCAGTTGGGTAGCAGATGCCAAATTTGAAACTGGAAGCATTGTGTTTTGATTGAGCAACTATTACAGTTGTGTTCCTTTTTATAGATTCAGATCTGTCATAGAGCACATTTGGAAAAAAAAAATCACACATAATTTTGCACCAATCCAAAACTCCTAAGAGAGCCCCTCAGAAGGCTATAACTTGGGAAGGCAGGGTGGAGTTAGCCAGCTCCACCAGCTGATGTAGATTCTGGTCGGTTCCCTCTGTGCTACCTTGTCCGGCTGCTTGTACAAGACCTTCCTCCTTTAGAGGAGTTTGTGGCTCATCTAACAGGCCCAGAGGATAAACCAGCTCTTGCTGGAGTTCCCACTCCTAGGAAGATGGAATTCAGAGGATGTCTGCTGCATGCTTGGAGCCTGTCTGACGGGAGAAGATGGAGCAATGTGTTCAGAGTTGTTACCTTTGGATTTAGGCTAAAAGGTACAGTGTCTGCTGGAATTTCAGTACTTGTTTCAGGAAGAAGAAATAAAAATGTATTGCCCAAAGACTAACTTCCCATCATAAATCCATAAAACACTAAGTCATATTTCTGGCGCTAATTGATTAGTTTTTTTCCTCCTTTCCAGTAAATGTATGCTTTTTGGTGATCAATTCTGGTATTTTCTGAGGACCTTAAAATAACTTTTTCTTGCTCATTAGGATTGCCTTTTCCCCTTCTAGTCCTGTGTTCTGTACTGCCTGGTGACACCCCAGTGGCTCATTTGGAAGCCTTTTGTGGTTTGCAGCTGTCCTGTGGCCTCTGTTATGATAGCCCACTTAGGATGTGCCCAACTGTTGAATGATTAAATCTGTAGGTTCCATCAGAAGCAGGGAGTAATCAGTTACATCCAGACTCACAGGAATTAAAAGGAGGCTCCAAATCAAAAACACCTATCTCAGGTAGGGCTCTAAGGGGCATGGCATCATCCCTATGCTGGAGTTCAGTGTGTTGGTGTCTTAGAGATGCATTTGGCCTGAAATTACCTGTTGATTTCATACAATGGCTTCATTATGGTCCCCAGGTATCAGCAGCAGCCTGGGAGCTTGTCTAAAATGCACTTTCTTGGGCCTTACTCCAGACCACAGAAGCTCAGGCTTGGGGCCCAGCAGACTGTATTTTCACACGCCCCTCAGAAGCTTCTGGGGCTTCCCACATGGCACTATGGTAAAGAACCTGGCTGCTGATGCAGGAGACACAAGAGACACAGTTTCAACCTCTGGGTCTGGAAGATCCTTTGGAGTAGGACATGGCAACCCACTCCAGTATTTTTGTCTGGAGAATCCCATGGACAGAGGAGCCTGGTGGGCTTCAGTCCACAGGGTTGCAAAGAGTCAGACATGACTGAGTGCCCACACACACACACAAACACACACACACCCCAGAAGCTTCTAATGCATGCTGACTGGTCCAGATGATCTTGTAGACACACAGAGAAGTCAGCTGTTGTTGGTTTGGGGTTTAGTCCCAGAAAACCTGGCAAGCTGTCCCCTCAGAGAGCTGTAATCTCATCTGAGGACTCCTGAGGGAAATGGCCCTGGAACATCACTGCCTAAGGCTTCTTATGCCATTGTTGAGCAACTTCAGCCTCTGATTTAGGAAAGTAGCCAAGTGGACCCAAAGCATGATTAAATCTTCAAGGAAAAAATAACTTGTCTTATTGTACATTATGTGAGGAACTAATAAGGCCTATGCATGTGGATACTAGCGATAAGAGTAGCTGGCATTCTGGGGGTTCCTGCCAGTCTTTATTCTGTGCATATGGGTACGGGATGTGTGTTTAACCCAGCCGAGTTCACACTGTATGCATTGTTCTCCATTGTCTTCCTCCGACCCTCCCCCCATCACAGAAGAGCCCCAGACACCAGTGTGCTAAGGACTGGGGTGGCCAGGAGCCCCAGGATTTAAGTTCCAGTTATCAGAAATCCCTGCACTGTGAGAAAATTGGGGGCTGGGTGCACAGGCCCTCAAGGAGTCATTTTTCCCTTGGCATTTGGAGCGGTCGGTGGGCCTAGCTCCCTTCAAGCCTTCTGCAAAGGGGGAAAGGCAGGGGGAGCTGGCTGACCGGCCACTCTACTGCCATTTAGATTCCCTGACTCTGCAAGCCGGCTGAATGTTGCTTTTTCATGTGCTGCCCGGAATAAAGCCGTCAGATTCTTTCCTCCCCAACAATGGCCGTTTTTATGAGTTCTTGCTTCTCCCAGGCAATGCCCCACACAATGAAGTCTTTTCTTTTCCATTTGTTTAAGCTGGTGGACCTTATGGACCCAGTCTGATTGACTTTTAGTGAATGTTTACAGTTCGTGCAGTGTGATAACTGAACTCATCCTTTGCATGTAGAGAAAGAAAGAGTGGGTGATGACCCCCCTTGCTCACCATTCCTGGGAAAAAAAACCCAGAAAACTCCAAATACTCTGTGAGACAGGAAATATCACAGTTCCATTCAGAATTAGGGGTCACTCTGTTGGTGGCAAAGGAAGAGGGTAAAGAGGACCCTTGGGGCCACTGGTTGCTTTGGGGGGAGCTGGAGAGCTTCTCCTCTTCATGGGGGAGCTGGGTGTACTGTGCTTAGGTCTCCGTTCTGTGGTATAGTCTCCTTTCTTCCTGGACCCAGGGGAAAACCGAAGAAATCTTTGTCAGAGGAGCCACTGCCTCCCCACCACCACCCCCAGGATCCAGGCCCAGAGGGGTCCCTGCCAAGGGTCTGCTCTGAGTCAGGTTCACACCGACCAGGCTTGACCTGGCTGGTCAGGTAAGCAGGCCTCAATGAGCCCGAGCAGAGAAGTATTGCAAATCCAGGGACGCTGCCTTCCCTCCCTCATTAACTTGTCTTCACTGAGTGAAATGAAACTCTGCTGAGGGTCCCCTTTGCTTTTTTAATGACCAGTGATAGACTGCTCATCTCACTCTAGGTAGGAACCAAAATCTCTCTCCCTGCAGACAGCCTGCCCTACCCTGACACTTAGGTAGGGTGTGATGAAAGTTACTGGGACACTGAAAGGTCTGCTTTCCATTTTCTTAGAATTTTCTCTGAACACTCGGGTTCTTCCTGAATCTTCCTTCTGTCCTCTAAGACCGGTTTTGTGGGTGTTGAGGATACAGAGGAGGCCACGACCTGTCCTTAGGAAGCTGACATTGATGTGTGTGTGCGTGTCTGTGTATGTGTATAGAACTTGTGTGTCTGTAATAGTAACAGTAACGGCTGTTTATCGAGGGCTCGTATGTCCAGTTACTGTCCTGAGTACCAGGTCAGAGCCATCAATGAATCGCTTGGAGTGAATGACCTCCTTTGCCCTTTGTCTGAAGCGTCGGGCCTGCTGGTTTCATGGCCCACCCTGCCATCCTGCTGTGTCCTGGTCTCCAGCCTGGTACAGCCAGATAACATACTTACAGTGAGAGCCTTGCAGGATGGAATCAGGAGTCTGGGTTTTATTTTAGCCATGATGGGGAGCTGTGGGAAGATTTAAGCAGGAGGGTCTGAAATAACTCAGCCCAGGTCACCTGCTTGCCAGTTGTATAGCAAGTCCCATTCCTCACCTAGTGGCTGGAAGAAGAGCATCATTATCTGGAAGACCCCATTATTTCCTATCAAAATGGCCTTCTGCTGTTTTATCACCATCATACCTGTTCCCAGCATGGTTAAAATATTTGAAAGGATGTTACAGTTTATGCACGGTACTAAGTAGAGGTGACTTGGTTATTTTATTCACTGAAGCAAATACAGCCAAGTCAGCAAGTGGTCAGTCATTCCCTGTCTCATAGATTAATCATTGATATGATTATCTTTGAACATTCATTCATCACACATCAGCTGTGGATACCCAAAGCCATAGACTTATGGGAAAATACTTATTTTTCATATTTTCATTCAGAGTAACAGGCTTTTTTTTTTTTGCATCCATTTATGTATAGAGTTGTGTGACCACCACCAATATACAGAATAGTTCTGTCACTCCTAAGAAACTTTCTTGTGCCTGTCTCCTTGCTGTTACCCACTTCCCATAGAATTTTTTTTTTAATCTTTATTGAATTTGTTATGATATCATTTCTGTTTTATGTTTTGGGGTTTTTTGGCCACGAGGCATGTGGATCTTAGCTTCCTGACCAGGGATCGAATATGCACCCCCTGCATTGAGACTCGAAGTCTTAACCACTGAATCACCAGGGAAGTCCCTCCCAAATACTTTTAATTTATTTATTTTTTTTATTTTTGTCTTTTTTTAGGAAGTCAACACACTTTTATTAAACGACTGCAAAGTAAAAATATGGAACACTTCACGAATTTGCATGTCATCCTTGTGCAGGGGCCATGCTAATCTTCTCTGTATCGTTCCAATTTTAGTGTATGTGCTGCCGAAGCGAGCACCCAAATACTTTTTAAAAAGCTTTTTTAAAAAGGCTCTATTGAGATATAACTCATATACTATACAGTTCACCCCTTTAGAGTACAGAATTCACTCATATACCATACAAATCACCCCTTTAATGTATAGAATTCACTGGTTTTTAGTGTATTCATAGAGTTTTGCGGCCATCACCATAATCAATTTTGAAGGCTTTCATCACCCCAAAAAGAAACCCCATACCCATTACCATTACTCCATATTTCCCCCAACCCCCCAACCCCAGGCAACCACTGATCTACTTTGTTTTCTTGGATTTGCCTATTCTGGACATTTTTATGTAGATGGAATCATATAACATGTGGTCCTTTGTGTCTGACTCCTTTCACATAGCGTGACGTTTTCAAAGTTCATCCGTGTTCTAGCCTGGATCAGTACTTCATTCCTTTTTTATTGCCATATCATATTCCACATGTGGATGTATACCATGGTTTATTTATCCATTTATAAGCTAATGAACTTTTGGATAGTTTATACTTTGGGGCTCCTATAAATAATGCTGCTGTGAACACTCATAGACAAGGTTTTGAGTGGACATAGGTTTTCATTTCTCTTGGTTAGATTGGAAGGACTGGAGTTGCTAGATAACATGATGACCTTTTGAGGAAATGCCACACTACTTTCCAAAGTGGCTGCGCTGTTTTACTTTTTTTTTTAAAAAATATGTATTTATCTGGCTGCGCTGCATCTTAGTTGCAGCATGCAGGATCTTTGATCTTCACTGCAGTGTGTAGGCTCTTCAGTTGCAGCATGTGAAATCTTTAGTTGCGGTATGTGGGGTCTAGTTCCCTAAACAGGGATTGAACCCAAGCACCCTGCATTGGGAGTGTGAAGTCTTAGCCACTGGACAACCAGGGTAGTCCACATTTACTTTTTTCAACAAGCACTGTATGAGGGTTTCAATTTGTCCATGTCCTTACCAACACTTGTTATTATGTCTTTTTTGTTTGCATTATCATAGTGGGTGTGAATTAGTGTCTCACTGTGGGTTTGATTTGCTTTTCCCTGATGGCTGCTGATATTGGACATTTTTCCATGCATTTATTGGCCATTTGTGTCACACAAACTTCTGAAATTATTTTATTTAATTGAAATATATCTTGGGCTAAGTATTCTGTAATACATGCTTACAGTATTTCAACATAAATGTAAATATACCCTTGTATCTCATATTATTGATTTTAAAAATTAGTTAGTATACTCATTAACTGACATTAAATAGATTATTTCACCCAGGGGAGTATTAGAAGTTGTAAAATCAAAAACATTCTTTTTTGTTCCATTCACTCAGAAATCTTGTAGAAACTAGGTAAGAAATCTTGCTTTTTAACATCCCAGTTGCAACATAATAGTATGCGTTTTTCACACTATTAAGCTTTAAATGTGTGCCACTTGAGGATATAACATTGAGTACCTGGGATTTCTTTTTTCAAAAAATCACAAGTCCTTAATCTTTTCTGGCCTTCATTATAATAATAGACTGCTCTGTATCCCTTCTAACATACTTCAACATCAATTTTTCTGTTTCCCGTACTCAGGTTTTAAAAATAAGAATCTCATGTGAGAGACAAAGTTAAATACCAAAATTGCCTCAGTCAGAGGAGCAAGTTTTATATGGATTTGAACCAACCTGTAACCTGAGTCACACACAGCTGCTATTATTAGGACCGGGCCTGGTGAAGGGCACCTTCTACTGCCTCAACCAATTCAGACGGAGCAGCTTCCGTCAGCAGTGACCAGGGAAGTGAGGCACTGGTGCACTTTAAAATCACTCTGAAACGGTAATTTACTCTCTGGTATTTAGACTGGGATATCCAGTGCTACTTTTAAGTATCAGGGAAATGGAATAGTCCTATGTAAATATGGCTGTACCCTAACTTTCAAGACAGCTAGAATCTAATTCTGGGCAAGAGTTTTCTAGACATGGACTGTCAGCAGACTCACTACTTGAATGAATGAATGAACAAATGAATGAGTGAATGAATGATGGGAGTAGCAAAAACTGATTGCCAACTCACATATCCATCTTCTACCTTTTTCCTAACGGAATCCAGATTTTGTTCCACTTTTCAGCTTCCTCCTTAGCCACATGTGGGGCTATGGGAGGGGAAGTGATGGGCTGGCATTGGTTGGTCCAGGCCCATCACCGTGGTCCCATTCCTCCCTACCTCCTCACCCCCATCCCCCTACCTCTTCACCCCCACTCCAATCCCCCTACCCCACTCCTCACCTCTTCACTGCCATTCCCCCATCTCTCACCCCAGCCCCCCACCTCTTCACCCCACCCCAGCCCCCCATCCCTACCTCTTCATCCCATCTCCCACCCCCAGTGATCATCACCACCCCACCCCCAACCTCTTCACTCCACCCCCACTAACCATCACCCCCCACCCTCTCCCCACCACCACCACCCCCACTGACCATCACCCCACCCCCTGCCCCCACTGACCATCCCCCTCCCACTCCCCACCACCGGGGGCCGTGACTTTGACACTGCCATTGCAGTTAGGACCGGTCTGCTTCTGTCTCCTGAGGAAGGTGCTTCTCCTGTGGGTGCGAAGGAGGCTCGTGAAGACTGCCCCTCTCCTTCCCCTGGGCAGTGTCATGTCTGCGTTTGTTGGCCCTTTGCGTCCGGGAGAATGGAGGCGGGGAGGTGGTGACAATGTGGGAAGGCTTCGGAGCATGGTCAGCAGCTGACTGCCTGTCCTGCCCGGCTCCACTTCAGTCTCACCAGGGTGCAGCTGCAGACGATCCCCCGGGAAGGAGAAGCCACCTTCATGTTAGATAGTCACAGAATGTTGGGTATGTTTTGCGGTCCTTTGGGAACCTGATCAGCTTCATTTCAGGGCTAGATACACTGACCCTCTGAAGGAGTTGATGACTTACGCAGGAGGCAGCTTTGGAAACTAGAAGGATATGCTTCAGGCCTTCACGTTGACCTAAAGTTTCTTTATTTATTTTTTTAATCTCTTTCTTATGGTATAATTTTAGATTTACAAAAAAATTGCAAAGAGCGGTCAGAGAGTTCCCACACACCCTTGATCCAGCCTCCCCTGGTGATAGCATCTTACATAACTATTGACCTCCAGTGATGGGTTTATGTGTACATACGCAGGCAGAGAGAGACACATTCACACACACACATATGGGGTATGAGGGAGGCAGCTCTGTTATCTGTTGGTCCTTTGATAGCTCATCACAGTCACACCCCCCGGGTACATTGTGGACTCTGGCCATGACAAGAGCAGGCGAGGAGCTACTTTGAAGCTCAAGTTCCAAAGCAGGAGATACGGGGAGAACAGTCAGCTGTCTGGGAGTGCTCTGGGTAGCATGTGAACTCAGCGCCACTTGAACTTTATTTAGTAGAGGCCTGGCCCAAGATCCTTAATATAGACATCCCAGCTATCATGTGAGAATTCCATTCTGCTCTAGTACAAGTACAAGGGAATTTGGGAATGTTTGCTTCTTTCTGCTTGTCTCAGGCTAAGTCATCTTACTCCTTTCCCTTCTGATATCTGAGTCAGGAGACCCACAATCTGTATCCATTTATTAATTTATGAATCAGAAGCAACATGTTCATCGATCCATCAATCCACCACCCTTCCATCCGTTTGCCTGGATTTTAGCTTTATTTATTTCGCTCTGGATGTGGTCCAGACTGCTTTGGAAGGGGACATTCAATCCAGATGATGACAGCCGTTGGCACGCACTCTGGGGCTTAGGAGGGAACCCGCACCCTTCTAACGCCGTCTCTCCAGGGTGCAGCTGTCTCTCCTGGAGACTAGGGACAGTTGTTCCTGGCGAGGGCCACCCTGCTGTGGGAAAAGAGGACGTTGAAATTGCGAGAGGAGCCGTGGCCGGGATCCTGCTCACGTGGGTGCTGCAGGAGAATCCTACAGTGGACAAGGTTTTGACAGTGGACAAATCACCCACCTTCTGATATATCCACTTTCCTCTGGATGAATGGAATTTTCCAAAAGCAGGAGTAGACCACTGCCAGCTATTGATGTAGAAATCTTATTTTCTTAGAGGACTATTGGTATTACAAAGTGCTGCCCCATTAGGGGAGATGCAAACAAAATACTTTAATGCTTTAAATTCCTTTGGGCTAAGGATAGTTGTGTTTTTTGGTTTTTTTTTTGAATTTTTGAATACATTTTCCCCCCATCAGGGTCAATTTTAAAAAGGTAAAGCTTGCATTCCCATGTTAAAAAAAATTCCAGTTATACCTTTAGCATTAAAAAAATATGTAAATATATACTGGTCTCAGAGACTGTTTTTTGGCTAAGCTCTTGGAAGCCACAAAACCAGCTTAAATGCAGTAAGATTTTACTGCTGTGCCACTGAACAAACTTTCTGTTTGAGTCATCACACTTTTGAGGCTTGCTTATTTTGTTTTTTGTTTTTTTTTTTCACTGACCACGTATGCTGCTTGTTTGTGAAAAACCATTTGTGTGCATACTGTCTGTATGCCTCAAAACAAGATAGTTTGCTATTGAGAAAGGGCAGAACAGGGCCAGGTCTCTAACAAAGACTGTTCAGTCTTCCATGAAATATAATTTTCATCAGTGAAGGTTCCATTTCATTGGAGAACAGTGGTGGATGGTCATTCTGTCCTGCTAGCTAGGTTTTCCGGGGACCCCCCCCCCCCGCAAAGGAATTGTTCTCCAGGTCCTGTGGGCTAGAACTAAGGCATATTTGTCTTACTGAGGGAGGGGGCTATGCACTTTCTTGTGTATCCCTGCCTACAAGCACCTCAGGAAGATAAATGGCATTATCTCTACGTTTTAGATGTAGAATGTAACCTCAGAAAGTTGAAGAAACTCAACTGAGGTCACATGGGTAGTGAGTAGTGAAGTCAGAATTCCAGGCCTGATTGTCCAATTTCAAATCCAACACTCATTCTCTTAGACCAGGGCTCAACAAATCACGTTCTGTAGGCCAACTCCATCCTTCTGATCTGTTGTTGTAAATAGAGTTTTATTGGGACACAGCCATACCCATTTGTTTGCATATTATCTCTGGCTTCTTTTGGAGAAGGAAATGGCAACCCACTCCAGTACTCTTGCCTAGAGAATCCTGTGGATGGAGGAGCCTGGTGGGCTGCTGTCCATGGGGTCGCACAGAGTCGGACACGACCGAAGTGACTTAGCAGCAGCCGCAGCAGCCTGCTTCTTTCCTGCTTCTGTGACAGAGTTAAGTAGTTGTGCAGAGACCGTACTGCTTTCAAAACCTGAGATACTCGCTTCCTTTTCTTTTACAAAAAAAAAGTTTGTCAACCCTTGTTCTTGACCGTGAGCTGAAGAAGCATTCAGATTCTCTGTGCTATCAGACTTTTCTTCCAGGAAAGCTGTTGTGACGCTGTGAGTTCTTGCTCTTTGGAAAGAGTGTGAACCATGTGGTAAACACAGAGAAGGCAGACAGGAGCCGCACAGCTGTGCCTTATTGTCTAAGGGGAAGGTTGATATCTCGCCCTGAGCTGGGCTACAGATTGTTGCCACACGCCAGTGGAGAAGTGGAGTCTGTATCTTTTCCCTTTGAATCTGGGGTGGCCTTGGGACTTACTGGTACCAGTAGATTGTAGCAGAAGTGACACAGTGTAACTCTCAAGACCAAGTTTAAAGAGATCTGTGAATTCTGCCTCATACTTTGAACACTCCTGCCTCCACTGGAGAAGCCCAGTGATGGAAACGACACGTTTCCACCTGATAGAGGTCCCAGTCTTGCCGGGATCACTGCCACATTACTGGACACGTGAGGGAACTCATTTAAAATGCTCTGACCCTTGTTATCACCTGATCGACTTCGTGAGGGACCCCAAGTGAGACCAGCAGAAAGACCGTCCAGTTGGGCCTCTGCCACACCCACAGAAATGTGAGAGTCACTGTTTGTTTTTTTTTAGCGCCTATATTTGGCAGTGGTTTGCTGTTTCATGATAGATAACTGAAACACCCCAAGACCAAGGTGAGATAGGACCTGGGGGACATGCCACAGAACCCTTCTGGACTGGGTAGTGATACGTCAGAAAAAAATGAATTCTGTCACAGTCAGTCCCAAGTCAGTCAGGAAGACTTTTAGTTGTAACACTGAACTTGTTGAACTACCCGAGTGTAATTCCTAAGAACTCTTAGGATGTTGTCAACTGGATCTGGGAAGCTACCACGTGATTCTAGACTAATAAGGGCCGGATGTATCTTGCTTTCTTATGGACTTATCATGAAAAAGCAAAAAAATTATCAGTTTAAGAAGCTTTCAGAATGTTTCCTAAAATACTGAAATCAAAATATTTGTGCAAGACTGCTTAGAAATGAAAACGCTGTTCTGAAAATGAACTATGAATTGATTTTACCTTAGAATATTAAGCGTACAACTTCAATGGGTTAAGTAGCCACATTTTTTGCAGTAGTTCTTTTGGGTGAAGGCTGTTTATTTTGCTGCTGTTTGATTCTAATCAGAGGTCACAGAACTATGGAAGTTCTGAAGTAGATTTTAAAACATGTGCCTTTCTGTACATCTCTATTGGTGGTGCTGGTTTATACTGAGAATTCCTGGCCTCTGGGCCATGAAGCGCTCACATCAGAGCCCAGGGTTTCCTTTAACTCACTGAGTATCTCAGGATGAACTTTGCAGCTGAGACAACGTCTGCCATGCTGGATTATTTGCCTCCTGGATGCAGGCCGAGCTCTTTTTAGCACGAGGTACAAGACCAGGGCCACCTTAGTGTGCAGTTACATAGATTACAGTGTGAGCGGCAGCAGTGTGGAGCTGTGTGCTCAAGTAGCCTGTTTCTGCCCGCTCCTCTCCAGCTTTACCCCCCGAATCTTAAGTTCCACCCATGTTGAACTTTTTTAGGGTTTTCTTTTGGCTTCTGCCAAAAATGCCTTCCCTGCCCTTCTAACTAAACTAACAACCCTCAAATCTTGTTCTAAACACCACCAATATATTTACACATTGTACCTCAAATAATTTAAAAATTGGCTGTACTTACGCTACTACATGAATATTTCTTGGAAGGACTGATGCTGAAGCTCCAATACAGTGGCCAGCTGATGCGAAGAGCAGGATCATTGGAAAAGACCCTGATGCTGGGAAAGATTGAAGGCAGGAGGAGAAGGGGGAGATAGAGGATGAGAGGGTTGAATGGCATCATTGATTCAATGGACATGAGTTTGAGCAAACTGTGGGAGATAGTGAAGGACGGGGAAGCCCGGTATGCTGCAGTCCGTGGGGTTGGAGAGTAGGACACAACTGGGCGAAACTGAACGACAGTACCACTACCATCAACACACCTACTAAATAAAATTCAAAATTTACTATTTGCAGTTCTTTTTTACCCATAAAGAATGTATCTCATCAAGTCAGTGTAGAGTATTGTGTGCAAGAGTGTCACTGACACTTTTTTCCTGATTTTTTTTTTTTTTTTTTTTGATTAATGCTTTCTTTTCTTCTGTGTGCTAAGGTCGCTAAGGTTGTTACCATTTGCCTTGTGGTTATGTTCACCTCTTTCTGTTTGCATGCAATATTAGAGTCTCCATCTTCATTGACTTAATTAAAATTTTAGATTATGTAAAACATTAACATGCTCCAAAGTCCAAAGTATAGGAAAAGCTATACCCAAAGGTGGCTCATTACATTCTTAATTCTTTCACCGTATTCCTACCCACTCCCAAAGGGAATCCATTAACAGTTGTTAGTTTATCCTGTGTTTCTTTTTGTAAAAACAAATAGCTACTTGAAGTGTGAAGTGTGAAGTCACTCAGTTGTGTCCAACTCTGCCACCCCATGGACTGTAGCCCACCAGGCTCCTCTGTCCATGGGATTTTCCAGGCAAGAATACTGGAGTGGGTTGCCACTACTTATGTGTGAATATTTTGTTTCCCTTTGTCCTTGTAGAGAAAGTAATAATGTTTTCATGTTTTTCTTCTTCACATAACAGTATATTCCAGAGACTGTTCTAGAATGTGTTTATGGGGCTCTTCCTGCTATATTTTTCTTTACTGTTGCATAGTATTCCATTGTTTGGTTGAATGAACTCCTATATAGAAACATTGAGATTGCTTCCAGTATTTAACTCTTACAATTAATTTGTGACATAATGAAGAACTTTGTGTGCTTTTTTTTAAAATTTTTTTTAATTTGTGTGATTTTTAAATGTTTGCCTATGTTTTACCTATACCTTTTTCCACTTACTTCTGAGTATTATACTTTGCTGTCTTACTTGGCATTTTATCTTCCATTGCATCTTCTAAAAGTGGGAGGAAGATCTAAACAAACATTTCTCCAGAGAAGACATACAGATGGCCAACAAACACATGAGAAGATGCTCAACATTGCTTATTATTAGAGAAATACAAATCAAAACAACAATGAGGTATCACCTCGCACTGGTCAGAATGGTCATCCTCAAAGAATCTACAAACAATAAATGCTGGAAAGGGTGTGGAGAAAAGGGACTTTCTTGTCCTGTTGATGGGAATGTAAATTGACAGAGCCACTGTAGAGACAGTATGGAGATTTGTTAGAAAACTAGGAATAAAATCACCATGACCCAGCAATCCCACTACT
Organism: Cervus elaphus; assembly: GCF_910594005.1. Lineage (NCBI taxonomy): Eukaryota > Metazoa > Chordata > Mammalia > Artiodactyla > Cervidae > Cervus > Cervus elaphus. The sequence continues at coordinate 26,870,336 of NC_057838.1, forward strand.
GTGCATATACCCAGAGAAAACCATAATTGAAAAGGACACATGCCCCAGTGTCCATAGCAGCACTGTTTTGTGCTATATTTATCTGGCTTAGATGTCAGTGTTATATTTGCTTAATAAGAAATTGATTTTTTTTTCATTCCCTATACTCTGAAACAATTTAACTGTAATTGGAATTATCTAGTCTTTGAGGGTCTAATACAACTCTCTAAAATTCTGACTGTGAACTGAACAGTAAAATTAGCTGGAGAAAAGTCTCATTATGTGAAGCTTAAGGATTTCTTTAAAAAAACTTATATGTTGTATGTCACAATTGTATAAGTATAAACAATAAGCTAATTGTAACTTTATCTAAAACCTATCCCTATTCCAGAGATAACTGGAATTTTGCAAAATGATGTATAAAAGAGGGAAATCATTCTGTCTTAGTGGAAGCAAAGATTCCAGGACACTGCCCCTCTTTTTTTCTATAGAACATGCTAGTAGAGGCCAGGTAGGTAACACAAAGGAATGAGACCAGCTGGGTACCCTGTACTAGGGAGCGGTACATGGTACTTTTTAGCTCCTAACCAAGGGTTACTTCTCAGTAAAATCTCAGGAATGTGAGCCTGAAGTTGCCAGCTCTCCAGATTTATCAAGAGAAGCTGAGAAATCCAGATTGTTTTTGGTGTTAACACTTAATGATTTTTAAGACTTGGCAATTAGTTCAAAAAATTGAAAGCACAGTGTAGGCAAAACATAACACAGTTGTAAAAGTGTGACCCCATCAGTTTCCTGAGGTCATGCAGGTGGTGTCATTTTGATGTTGAGCATCAAACATCTTAGCTGGGTCTGCTGTTCAACTTTCATTTGTGAAGAAGAAGCTGTGAGGTGTGTTAGACCCGCCACAGCTGTCGAGAGATGCTGCTTGCTCTGTGTTGGAAAGATGATGGGGGGAGAGAGAACATGACTTGATAAATAAAGTTGCATGTGGGTATTGGTCCCTCTGAGCAAGGTCATGAGCAGGCAGAAGTGGTGCCTCTGTGCAGCCGGCCTCTAGCAGTTGGCACCCTTGGAAAGTGGTGTCTGGTGGGGACTAGTGAGGCGCCAGCCCTCTTCTGCTTGGGGATGACTCGGTCCTCCCTGCTCCCGCCCCTCCCTCCCCCTCTCCCCCTCCCCTTCCCCCCTCCCCTCCCCCCTCCCCTTCTCCCCTCCCACTCCCCTCCCTCCTCCCCCTCCCCCCTCCTGCCCCACCCCCGCCCCCCACCATCCCGTTCCTAGCTGGTATGTTTCCTTCTTTCACTTCCTGTCTTGCTGCTGCATTTATACATTGTGCTTGTCATGGTCCCTCACCCTAGGGACCGCCTGCCATCCCACGAAGCTCTGTGACTGAAGGCCCAACTGTAAATTCACTCAGTGAGTGCTTGGCTGTTTTGACCGGTTTCCTAGTAACAGCCTTGTTAATTTCAGTCAGAAAGACTAATTGGGTGGGTTTTTCTTGGAGGGGAGAGTGTGCTTCCTGATTCAGCCCCTTGGTGGCTCTGATCTCTGACCTCATTGCTTCCTAGGATGTTCTTACAGAGAGACTTTTGACTTCTGCTCTCAATACCATGCATTCCTAATTATTTTTGCTACTTCATGAGTAATACCAAGGTCTGCTTGGGTTACTTACTGAAAGTGGATGATAAAAATTGAGCTAAGATGCCCCATTCCTCTCTTGCAGTTTCCACATGCCTGCATCAGTGCTATGTAGGGAATTTGTTCTTTGCTGTCAAGGTGGTTTGAGTCTAGAATCCAACTTCGAATGTGGACCAAGTGGGGCCCGATTGCCTCTTGGGGACTGTTTAGAATTAATAAAATCAGGAATGGGACACCTTTTGACTACACATGTGCCTAAAGTATGAATTGTTAGCCAAATGAACTTTTATGTGGTACAGTTTATCTAGAGGATTAGGAATTTAAGGGTTTTATTTATTGATTGCAGTTAAGCACATTTTATTGCAAAGAACAATATTTGTAGCTAAGTAGCCGTGTCCAAGCTGAGATGTTTCTTCTCACTTGATCCTACAGTGAAGTCAGCGTAAGCGACAACTTTTGTTTCCATAGCTGCGGAATCTGTTTTCAAAAACACAAGGCTATGATTTCACTGTAGGTCAGCGCACATGGAGAAGCCGATATGGAAATGGAAAGAATCTTTCTTCAAGACACAATTTAAAACAAAAACTCCCCCCCCCAAAAAAAAATTTAAAAAAAAAAAACAAAAAAACCCAAAAACTTCCTGTCTTCCTTTGATGTTTAGATGCAATTTCCCCCTTTAAGTTTTATGGGTTAATTTCAGAGGTTGACCATGAGATGATCCTGGTTGATGGTACTTCTGTCACTCAGGAAGCCTCTCAAACATTTCCTTCTCATTTCCTGATATAATGGCTGACTCAGTGGAAAGCCATTATACTTTTTGGTCACCACCATTGTGAGTAGCCTGTCGTGTAGTTGTGGCTAAGACAGAACAGTAGGGTTGGTTGTGTTCAGTAGGTTTAAGCATAAAGGCCACATCATTTAATTAAGTCTACACTCCAGCTTTTACTGTGTTTCCCAGGCACTGGGGACACAACAGTGAAAAATCAGAAATAAGTCTTTATTTTACTCATTTCTTCCCAAACCATATAAGGAATGGAATACAAATTATGTGTCCTTGGACTTTTTATAAAGCCTGATTGTGGAAAATGCCTGTTGACATAGAGTCCCCATTTCCTCAACAGGTTAACCCCCACTTTCAGAGGGTTTCTGAGCAGAGCTATTATTTATTGAGCATTTGCTAAAGGCTACCTGGGTTCGATCCCTGGGTTGAGAAGATCCCCTGGAGAAGGGAAGGGCTACCCACTCCAGTATTCTGGCCTGGAGTATTCCATGGACTGTATAGTTCATGGGGTCGCAAAGAGTCGGACACGACTGAGCAACTTTCACTATCACTAGAGGACATTTTGACTGTAGTGTATTAGCTCCTTTCATCCCCATGAGAGCCTTGCACTGTTGGGTATTAATATTACTTCCCATTTTGTAGATGAGAAAACTGAGGCTTAACTGACTTTAACTTGCCTAACATCCCATGGTGACTCATGGCAGCTGTGTCTTTCTGTCCCCGGAGGGGTTGAGCTTGTAGTGGGTGTGCTTTAGGAAATGCAGTTGCACCTGTGTGGCCCGGGTGAGGAAATGTGCTCATATCCAGGCTGTTTAAATGTGTGGGCGGGTCAGATGATGCCGCAGTCAGTGCTGAAGCATGAAGAGGTTGGGGCTGGACCGTCGTGCTGGAGGACAGCCAAGGACCTAATAAGGAGGGGTAACAGACTGTTGGGTGTAGTTCTGTGGATGGGGAAAGGATGCCTGCAGAGATGAAATTCTACTGGAAGTACCCTTCAATTATATTTTATGCATCTTGTTTTTATTAAAACAGAGACACTATATTCTATACACTGTTTTGTGACCTGCCTTTTTCCCCATCCATTCTATCCCAAGCATCTCTTCTTGGCTTGCATGGGTTTCTCTGCAGTGTCTTTAGAAATGGGATATGTGCAGGCCTGTTATATGGTTAGACCATGCTTTATTTTATTGAAATCTGTATTATTAGACAACTTTGTTTTCTGGTTTCTCATTGTGACTTAGTGCTGAAGGGGGAAAGGTCAGTCTCTGCACACAGTTTTGGTTTTTCCTTAGGAAATTATTGTAGAAGTGGAACTGCTTATTTTTGTAAATTAATTAATTTATTTTAATTGGAGGCTAATTACAATATTGTAGTGGTTTTTGCCCGGAGAAGGCAATGGCATCCCACTTCAGTACTCTTGCCTGGAAGATCCCATGGACGGAGGAGCCTGGTGGGCTGCAGTCCATGGGGTCACAAAGAGTCGGACATGACTGAGCGACTTCACTTTCACTGTTCACTTTCATGCATTGGAGAAGGAAATGGCAGCCCACTCCAGTGTTCTTGCCTGGAGAATCCCAGGGACGGCGGAGCCTGATGGGCTGCCGTCTACGGGGTCGCACAGAGTCGGACGCGACTGAAGCGACTTAGCAGCAGCAGCAGCAGCAGTGGTTTTTGCCATACATTCACATGAATCAGTCATGGGTGTACAAAGAATTAATCTCAAAAATATACAAGCAGCTCATGCAGCTCAATACCAGAAAAATAAACGACCCAATAAAAAAATGGGCCAAAGAACTAAACAGACATTTCTCCAAAGAAGACATACAGCTGGCTAACAAACACATGAAAAGATGCTTAATATCACTCATTATCAGAGAAATGCAAATCAAAACCACAATGAGGTACCATCTCATACCAGTCAGAATAGTTGCTATCAAAAAGTCTACAAACAATAAATGCTGGAGAAGGTGCGGAGAAAAGGGAACCTTCTTACACTGTTGGTGGGAATGCAAACTAGTACAGCCGCTATGGAAAACAGTGTGGAAATTCCTTAAAAAACTGGAAATAGAACTGCTGTTCGCCCCAGCAGTCCCACTGCTGGCCATACGCACTGAGGAAACCAGAACTGAAAGAGACACGTGTACCCCAGTGTTCATCGCAGCACTGTTTACAATAGCCAGGACATGGAAGCAACCAAGGTGTCCATTGGCAGATGAATGGATAAGAAAGCTGTGGTACATATACACCATGGAATATTACTCAGCCGTTAA